>NW_021604613.1:10007044-10066611 GCF_004785775.1 Grammomys surdaster
ACACACACACTAAAACAAACAAACAAACAAACAAACAAAAACAAAACTTCACAGAAATTGCCACTGTAAGTTCGAATGTTAAATCCTGATTTCTTTTATTTGCTTGTGTTATATTATTTAGAAGTCCTAGGTGTTAAAGGCAAGCCTCAAATTAGTGTTATTACATGGTGGTGGAAGGATTCACAAGTGAGGCCTGCTAGGAGGTCTTTCTGCTGTTGTGGGCCATGTATTTTAAGGAGATAGTGGAACCTCAGCCCCAATTTCCCCGTGTGTCTCCTGGCCCTGAGGTCTGAGATTTTGTACACATTTCTACCATGTTGAGCTACTTCATCACAGGTCTAAGAGCAATGGTGCTGACCATTCAAAACTATGAGCAAAAATATACTCCCTTTTTCTTTCAGTTGACTATCTTGGGCATTTATTGTGGCAACAGAATGAACTGAACATTTGACATCATGCATTTGCTTTTATTATGGACATCCAGGAAAAACCTTTAGAATGTAAGCATCCAGTAAATGTCACTGTTTTTATATGATATTATCATTATGTAGGTTGCTATCTTAACTAGATTTAACATATCATACATATTATAACATAAAATCCTTGAATTTAAAATAAATAATAAAAAATTGTACACTAAGTCAACTGTACTCTTTAGAGTGGCACCTTGAGTCAAAATCATCCTTAAAGTGTGGTTTCACCTAATAATGCATAAAAATTCAGACCTTAATGTTTTGCTTTTCGTGGAAGGTTAGATTTGTTAAAGTTCAATAATAAACTCCGTGTTTCTGAGTACAGATACTTTTCTATCACTTGGAGTGTGAACACAGATAGATGGGCATGTGTTATTCTCTTGCTGTTGATGAGTTTTCTTTGGACACATGATGGCACTGCCAGCTCCATGTTACTCACTGGCAAGGCCACCTAATTGACCTAAAGTAAGTTCTAGTAAGACAGCTCCTTCATTGTTTTATGGCTAGTTAAGGAGGTAGCTTTTCAGCATCATGAGGGCTGCTTTACTCTTCTCCTAGGCCTCAGTTGTCTTTGTTCCGAAGGCTCCTACTTGGAAAGCAAGTGGAAGCCTCTGCCATGGTTTCTTTCCTGCACATTATTCTGGTCTCTGAGTACACTCATTCATCCGTTGTCTAAATATATCTTATTTAGGGCTAGACATTCCCTAAATAACTTAGTCTTCCTGAGATTTTATACCATACTATAATATAATCATATAAGCCTTCCAAATTTATTTTTTTAAAAAGATATACTTTGTATTTGTTGGTGTTCCAATCAACAGGCTCAAGTGGAAGTTGTCTTTTGATCCTGGTTGCACTCATGGTTTTGTTTTTAGTTCAAAGCCAACCAATTTACAGTATTAATTACTTAGGATCAAGTTAATGCTGTTAGGAATTAGTGTATTTTGAATTCTTTCCAAATCAAGAAACTTGGGGTTGTATTGTAAAAGTAAATAAAATTTATGAGATATAGGTTTCATCGTTGAGTGGCTTCAAGAGAAATAAACAAATTAGCCAGCAATTTCCTTTGTTCCACCGTGTCTATGTCACAGGAGTGAGTGTGCTGAAAATATCTGTGATTCAGACTCCTCGTGCTCTTTTACTTTGTTGTCTGAAAATCAAAGGAATGTAATTGAAATATCACATTTATCTATGTTTTCATAAGGACATGAACCAAGTTTGAAAAATTTAGCTTCTGGAACAGCTAAGCTTTCTATTAATTCACACATCTCCAAATAATGTCCCTTTACTTGTGCATGGAGGGTCAGGTATATGCTCTCTGGAAGATGTTTTATGACTTTCAATTAAATGAAACAACTAAAGGTTGAGAGTATCTTCACTCAAACATTTCTTGCTTACTGACAAAAATAATTTTATTAATCATGGCTCTTCTTTGAAGGCATAAGCAAGCATTATTTTCACAATTACAGACAATTCTCATATTTGCCATATTCTTGTATCTGGCTGTTATTTAGTATGTAGTAGTATCATCTGTTTATATAGGGGTGATTTTCTTCAGAGAAAATAATTGAAAAAAGCTGAAAAATTGGTGAATAATTCTTAGTTTCATTGAATAAATTTAGTTTTAGATATCATGAAGATTTAATATTTCTGGGAAAATAAAACAACCAACCAAGCAAACAAAACTTTATTTGAAATTGTTTGCAGTCAGAATTGAACCAGAGTTCAACAATCTGTCTTAGAGCACAGCTTTCTCTGAGCTCTGCTCACTACCCTTAGCGTGCTGCCCTAGTTCCAAAGGTGTGTTGCCATGGCCCCCATCCATTAGGCAGACGAGCGAATGCTCCATTATGAAGAATGTACATTTTTAACAGTCTTACTTAAATTACCCTGACAGGTACTACAGTGCTGTGTTGTTAATCTTTTCCTAAAAGCTTAATGTTGCTATTTAGTTGTTTACTAATAAATCAAAGAAAACATGTCTTGTCATTTTAACTTAGACACAGATGGATGACTCTGGAGATGGAGAAAATGTCCTACAGGAAAAACAATGATCATTTGCCTTAAAAGAATAAGTACATAGACACCTAGGAGTACACATGCACACACACACACATCCATACATATCCACACACATATATAAGTACACCTAGCAATACACATTTACACACACATGCACATGCACACACACTCACACACATATCCACACACATATAAGTACACAGACACCTAGTAATATATATAGATACACACACAGGCATGCATGCATACACACATTCACATACATATCCATATACATAGACACACACTCACACTTACTCATTTGCACATGTACATGTGCACACACATATCACTATAAATGCCATAGGTGAAAAAGTTGAAATTAGATGATACCACATGCATTATAATGCTTAAAATGTAACTAAGTAAATACAAATGGCACCATACTCATCTTAACTTTACGGTTCTTTAGGCTCCATCTTTTTATTTCTTTGCTGTTTCTTTGTGAGTCAGCCAAATAGGATATTTTTGGAATTTGTGCAAGTTTCTATATAGTGGCTTTCATATTTCATCTCAGACTCTAGTGTGTATTTTCTTTGGACATTTATTTATTTTAATTTCTCTAGTACACACTCTCTGTTTTCTGAGCATCCTTCTCTTTCCTTCTTTTAGGAAAATGAATTTTTGGGGTGCTGGTAATTTGCCATTGCTTTTCCTAGGAAGCATGATAATGCCTGTTTAGGCTCCTGACTTAATTCCTTCCTAGTGTTTTGTGGTAAATTATGCCAAATCAATGTTTAATGAATGGTTGAATAGTGGGGAAGGAAGCAAACGATGGGTAATTTTGCAGGTTTGAGTTATGAGGTATAAAAATATCTAAATCTAGCTTTTCCTGTGTCCTCAATTAATAAAGGTATTTTACTATGAACAATGGCTGGACTAAGATAGGACACTTTTATTCCATCAGCACATCGTCATTCAGTTCAGATAGATTTCAATCAAAGGAACACAAATATGTGAAACTGAAAGGTTGGTGAAAAGAGTAATACTTGTTAAGAAACTCATGTGTGGGTTTATGGAGGAGAAACTGGGAAGGGGATAACATTTGAAGCGTAAATAAATAAAATAACCAATAAAAAACAAATGGCTGAAGAAAAAGAAGCTCATGTGTAGCCCTGTGTGTTTTTCTTTCTCTAAGACAGAATGATTCTGAATCATGTGGAGTTATAAGCTGACAAAGGTTTGTCTAATAATTGCACAATAAGCTTGTGCCTTCCTGAGTTATTAAGTTTTAGGGTCATTTTCTTTGTTTATTTGGTTTCATTAAATGTTAATGTTAGCTATGAACTATTCAAATCCTGCAGGAAATACAGCATTTCACTGCTATTCAAGATTTAAAGGTGAATGCATGGGACAAAATAAGTAACAAAAATTAAATATTTTTATTTTTGAAAGCTTGCTGCTATCATTAATGATAACATTAAAAACCTCTAGATATTATAGCATACTTGACAGAATTTAATTGTGAGAGCAAGCATTTTAAAAAGAATATATAAATAAGCTAGTTTATTTGCATAATTTAAAAAGTTGATCATGTTTGCAGAATGATTGATCTAAGTTTACTGGAAAGAAAGTCATACCAGTTAGGACAGTGTTAGGATTCTGAGCTCAGTATTCTATTGGGTGTCTTCAGTCAGCTCAGTCAAGCATCCTCTGGTGATGCTGCTCAGGACGCTGATGTAAGGTTCTTCCTCACATTCCCTCACAGGAACCTGGGGTGGGTGGTCTGCCCACCCAGAATGGCAGAACCTCATTTGATTCCCTGAAAGGATCTGGGTTTCCTGAGTTAGTACAGTTGTTTACACACTCTGGAGTGATTAAAATGATAGGAAGCTGGAGAGTTACAGAAAATACAAAGGACGTTGTATCCCCGAAGAAAAATGCTCTGGGATCCAGAAGGAAAGTGAGTGTATGGGCTGAGGTTATTGTTAGTGAGCAGAATGTAAATCCCAGACTTGGCATGGTCCAGGAACAGCTGGGTGGGCCACTACCACAGATGTTACCTAAGGGAAAGGCATTCTATTCTTTAATGTGACCCTCTTTCTCCTTCTATGATTTCTGCTGAGAGCACCACCTCTTTCTGCTTTAGAAAGTTCAGAAATGTCACCAGTTTTCTAATTTTATCTTTTGCAACATAAATATGGCCAGATGTTCACCAAGACTTTAAGCTTTAAGGTGGCATGCCCATTCCTTTATTCATTTGATACTCCCTTGCCTCTGTTTTCCCCTTCATTACTCCCTCATATTCTGTAACTAGCTTCTAAAATGCTTCTAGACAAATCTCCTGAGGCACAGACTTCATAAGACTCTCCCTTGGCGGCAGAGGAGAGTGGCCAGCCCCAGCTTCCTGACTGGCTCTGTAAGGCTCTGCAGAGACTGCCATGTTTAGCTCTCTTACTACTCTTTATGTTATTGTCAGCTTTAGAGTTGCAATGTCACCTTGACCAGGTTGCTCACCAATGTCTTTACAGGATGTTTGTGTCCTCTTGCTAATTACCCCAATGCTATCACATTGGGCAGGGCTTGTTTTAAACATCTCCTTTGTTCATGCTGCTAATCTAAAGCAAGTAAGCAGCCCTTACCTCCATCCAGGAGCGTTTATCATAGTTTTATGGCATCTATGACACCACTTTTACTATCCAGTCGTTATTACCCACACCTCTCCTCAACTGACAATAAACTCAAGACCTCTTGTACTTTGTGCCTCAGAATTGATGCTATTTAACAAATGTAAAATATATAAATGCTTTATAATGGATCTGTGAGCATTCTTCCTTATGATATGTTTTAGTATGGTTGCAAAGAAAAATCATTTTGCTTTAAGTTCTAAGACTATATCAATACAATCAATAATGTACTTCAGTAGATAGCATACAACATAGAAAACACTTGAACTAAACCTCATAGGGCTCACCTCACAGTTTCAAAGACCCTTATACTGGTTTGTCAAATGATTAATGATGATTTTGTGTTTACTCTGTGGCCATTACATTTTGTGCGTGCGTGCCTATGTGTGTGTGTGTGTGTGTGTGTGTGTGTGTGTGTATGTTTGGAGGCCAGAGGTTAATGTTGCACAAGCTCCTCAGTCACTCTCCATCTTATTTTCCAGATAGTGTTTCTTGCTGAATCTGGGGCTCATCTATTATAATAGATTTGCTGACTAAAAAGCGTCAGAGATTTGCTGGTCTCTGGCTCCGAGCACTGGAATTGCAGAGGTGTGCCACACTGTTTAGCTCTCCCCTTGGGTGCTGGCAGTCAGAACTTAGGTTGCCATGCTTGTGTAGCAAGTATTTTACATACTGAGCTATTCTGATCAGCCCCTTGACATTGATCTTTTACACTTTCTGTTTGTTTAATTAGTTTTTATTAGATATGTCTTATTTTTAATTTGGATATTTTATTAAAAATGTTGCTCAGTTGCTGTAATTTCAGGCTAGTAAGGGTCATAAAGTATCTTGGGATTTATATATAAAGAGTTTTATTCTGAGTATGATTTCAAAATATAAGGACAAGGCAATAAAGTTTCATCTTGATAGAACAGGATGAGACAAGTCAGAGAAGCAGAAAAAAAAATGTCAGGATCACATCTAAATTAAATCCCATTTACTCATGTTGACTGAAACCTCATAGATTCAGATTCGTAACATCTAGGGCTAGGGCAGGAGGCGATAAAGGGAAGAAAATGGAACATAGAAGGCATGTGGAAACTGGTGAAAGAGGAGGAATCAGTGATGATGTACGAGAACCCACGGTGTCACATGATGGCACAGAGCACCATACTCTCCCAAGGGAAGGGGTAAGACATAGATGGTGAGTACACCCTGTTAGAGAAGGAAAGCCAGGTCATCGAAGAACATCCAGATGGTATGGGGAAGGAAAAGGATATTTGGCTTTGAAGGGAAGAGTACAGCAACACAGAAGGCAGCCTTGAGTCAATGGATGCCTATAAGAGACCAGGCTATAAGCTTAGTTCTGGGGATTATGGTCAGGAAAAGTTCATTCAAATATAAGAACCTCATGATTAAGCCTCATATTCCTTTACACACTCAAAATTATTAAATGTAACTCTTCCAGAGGATTTATTTTTAGGCAAAACCCCTGTAAATTCATTTTTGTTTGATTAGCTCTGAAAACATAAATACAAGTAAGATTATATGAACTCAATAGGCTATATTCAGAAATATGTATGTAGATACAAATATAGATATGTATACAGTAACAGTGAGTGAAAAACAGGACAGGTTTGAAGCTGGATAGTACAGGGCATATGGGAGGAGCTAGAGTGGAGGTTCTCAACCTGTGGGTCATGACCCTTTGGGGGTCACACATCAAATGTCCTGCATATCATATATTTACATTATGAGTCACAACAGTAGCAAAATTACAATTATGAGGTAGCAGTGAAATAATCTTATGGTTTATAATTTTATGAGGATCACCACAACATGAGGAACTGCATTAAAAAGTTGCAGCATTAGGGAGGTTGAGAACCACTGGTTTAGAGGGAGGATATGGAAGAGAGAAATGCTGTAATTAAACTACCATCTCAAAAGTAAAGAAGCAGAACAATAAAAATGAATAGCTGTGGAAACAATATCATATTGATTTTTTTTTTTACAGTATTGACTCAAAGCATCTATTTCTCATTTTCCCCCTTTGAGCCCATAATACATAAAAGCCCTGATTGACAAGGAAGGGCAGAAGCCCACATCTCCTAGTCTGCATTCATGACACAGTTCAGTCTGGTGTCAGCATTCACGCCTACGGCACTGTCCAGCAGCTTCCTCCTCCTGACCAGGCGCCCGCCCTTTGGTCACATTCCAGCACCTTTCACAGGTTCGCTGCCTGCAGGTCAAGCATGAGGAGCTGCTTGCAACAGATCCTGAGAACAAAATTTCAGGTTTAATCAACTTGATACCTGTTTTTATTGTGGCAACCTGTAACCTAAATGTATATCTATAAAGCTCCCCAATTTAAAGGTGGATTTGTCATTGTTCTTGTAAAGTTAATAAAATTAACAGTTAAGGCTGACTTGGCCTCTTATTTTGACCTTTCACTCTGGGATGATGAATCATAAAGGGAAGGCTAAGTGAGATTGAATGCCATGTCATTGGATTTCAGCATTTAGAGCAGATTATTATTTCCTGGGGTCTGTCTCTGTCTCTGTCTCTGTCTCTGTCTCTCTCTCCCTCTCTCTGTGTATGTCTGTGTATATCATATCTCTATACATGTGTTTCTGTGTCTATGCTATGATAAGTATGGTGTGTGGGGGGAATGGGTGGGTGAATTTGTGGTGAACTGTATGCATATGTTTGTGTGTGTAACTGTGTCTCTGTGGTTTTTGGTGTGTGTGTCAGTGTGTGTTATCTATATGTATATTTGTCTCTGTGTATATATCTGTGTGTCTATGTTATATCTCTCTGTGCTCTCTCTCTCTCTCTCTCTCTCTCTCTCTCTCTCTCTCTCTCTCTTTCTCTCTCCATATATATATATATTTTTCTGTGCCTATGTCTATGTGGACATATATGAACATATGTGATATATGCGTATTGGCATAGATGCAGGTGCATGTGTACTTAATATCTGTGTTCTTGGGTACTAGAGGACATTCTACATGCTCTCATTTTAATTCTATGCCCAGAATTTGATTCCATGATGTGCCTGCCATCATTACTTCTTCACAAAGTTTGCTGGAGGCTAGCACAATGTGCCACTTTTCCTGAGGCCTCTATAGCAAACATCCACAAGATTTGATCTTGGGATATAATTGACAAGAAGTGGATAAAATAATCGATCAGAGGAATATAAGGCCAGAAGGAATTATTCTGAGTTTCTGAGAAATTTTTTACTTCTGTGTGGCCACTTCTGAGTTGCCTTTATCTTCTTGCCTATGTCTCATGTACTGCCTAGTCTCTGGTGGGGCAAGCATTCATGAGTCACCATGCAGCTCCTCAGTGTGGAGTGCTGGTGGGACAATGAGATTTTCCAGTGGAGAGGATGTGATCTCTGCAGACAGTGTAGGATATGCACCAGCATGCTTTCTTGGGGGAGATGTGTGGATGTAGATGGAATCTGAAGGATTAGGAAACACAATTTTAAGAGAGAAAATATTAGTTTTATTTAAATTCAATTTCTCACTAGACTGACCTTGAACTTGCTGTGTAGATCCTACTTAAAGCAAATTCATGATCATCTGGTATCAGATACCCCTCAAGTTGGCAGTATGATGTCAGTTATCTTTTAAAAGCAATCTAAGTGAGATAAAATTGTATATAGATACAAAAATGAGCAGTGAAACTTCAGCATTGCATGTACGCGTGTTTTCAAGTATATAAGCTCATAGACTACGCAGAGATTGGGATAGTTATTTATTCCCGTACCATGCTGACTTTGTTTCTGACTTTTAATCTGACTTTTACATGGCTGTGAGACCTAAAAGCTTATATTTCCCATTTTTCTGTATTAAGCTATGAACAAATGATGAAACTCCTTTGATCAGTAAGATATAAATGGTTGTAGATTTTGAGAACTTTGGTAAGGCTAATGAGAGCCGTTTCAGTTGAAAGAGCCTCCCCCTCTCTGACTCTCTCTCGTTTTGTTCTGCTTATAACACTTACACAATAGGTGTAACTTCAGAAATCATATTGGGCTGTGAGGTGATCCAACAATCCCTGAATGTAAGAAATTTTGCTTCTTGTATAACTGTCATTTCTTATAGGATTTTTCTGTGAGTAAATGCCCAAATCTAACTTTAGTTAGTAAGAGGGTTCTGTGAAGCCTTTTAAATCCCTTTGAGATATCAAAAAGAAACACACACACACACACACACACACACACACACACACACACACGGCCATCCCTAACATTAGCATATTAGTATATGTTTTAATTTCTTGGCAGTTAAAATGAGTTGAGAGGGGACTTCATAATCCCAAGGACCGTTGACACTGGTTGCAGAAAGAAAACAATGAAATACCTTTTGTGAGTTTTTGAACTTCCCCAGTACCTGGCAGGGAGTATGTGGGTGAATAGCTGGGTGCAACTGAGTCATGTGTCTGTACTACGGCATGAGTACTCAACACCCAGGAAAAGGGTTGCACCTGCTGTCTGTCAGAATGTGAATATCAAATGCTTAAATGAGCTAAAGTAAGAAGTAGCACATGCTGCTTCTTATCTTCCCCCTTTCCTTTCTCTGTGAACAAGAAATAAGAAAAATCATGAGATACACAGGGCAGATTAAGACAGATAAAAGGAGCATTTTGCTTTAGAAATGCATGTTAGCATCTTTCTGATATTAATGTTGCATTACTGTTAAAAGTCAGATTTTAAATTCTTATAATATTATTGATCACTCACCTTTCACCTGCACTAGGGTAAATTTTTGTTTTAAAAATTATAAATTAGAGAGCGTATTCTATACAATGATATCAGAAACTGGTGTTTCTCCCCATTCTCGTAAAATTCAGAAGAATTGCACAGGAGTGCTAACGGGTCAGCTTCTGGGTTCCTGCTTAATACTGATGACTGTTTTCTTAATTTTCTCCTTCATCTGGTTCCACATGGAATTGGAAAGGGTGTGCCTAAATTATTGGCATTTAATTTTTACATACTGTGTTATTTCCAAGTGAAATTTTAATTATCACTTTACGATAGTCCCAATTTTATACTGACACAAAAGCAGACAGTGTCTTTTTAACATGCATTTCTGAAGTGCTAAGTACACATTTTTCTTGAGATTTTAAGTTCATGTGAATATCAGTATATAACAGGTGGTAGTGGAGAAGACAGCCATACTAAATTTATTATTTTCATCATATATTTATTATCTAAAATTAATTAATTTTTATAAAGGAGAGTAGAATCTGTACCAGAATCGAAAAATAGAGGGTGATGTGAATAGTTAACATATGGGTTTCAGAAGAGTTCTTCATTAATCATTAGCAACTGTTATAAATATTTTAGATTTTTATTAAAAGTATGATGCCAAACATTTTATAATTTGCATGTTGAAGAGTGAGAGAGTGGTGCTTAGTAAATGTTTCATAAAAAGAATTTAGAGTCAGCTGGAATTTCAGAGCTAAGCTTATGAAATTTTGCCCACGTGATCAGTAGTATTGCCATCAATAATTACTGCAAGTAATCAACTACATGGATTCCATTTTATTTTCTGCTTCTGTAATAAAATACAACTTATGGGCAAAGGGGTTATTTTTAGCTCACAATTACCAGTTTATACGCTGTCACAGCAGGGAGGTCACAGTATTAGAGGTTCCGAAGCTACTTGCATTCACAATCAAGAGCAGAGAGTGAATGAAAGCATTCATGCTCAGCTCACTCTCTCCTTTTTCTATATTCTCCAGGATCCAAGCCTAGGGAATGGTGCTGCCTACAGTGAGCAGGGCTTCCTGACTGAATATATAAGACAATCCTCCACAGAGAGACTCCCAAGCCAGCTCAATCTATACAGTCCTTTGTTAAGCCTTTCTTCTTAGGGGATTCTATAATGTGTCAAATTGACAGTTAAAACTATCCATCACAAATACTGTTTCTGAAATCTTGGTTAGATTAATGTTTTGAATGATAAAACTAAGTATTTACTACTTATCCTTACACGTCATTTAATTTAAAATTGCTGTGAGTGCCCATGTCCTATAACATGTATTAAAGTATTTTATTGTGAAACAAATTCAAGATGACATAAAAACAAACAAACAGCAACTATAAAAACCACATCTCCACATTTTCACAAAGTGGCTGTAAGGAAAGGCCTTGAAAGACAATGGCTCTCAGAATGTAGTAAATCTTGATAAGTTGCAGTTTTCAGGCAACTGGCCTTTTGTTTCTCACTTATTTTCTTCCAGTTCCTGCATGTTCCTCATTCTGGTCTTGGCAATGGTAGTTTCTTCTTCTTTATCTTTGCTAGTGGAAGAGGAAGTTGATAGACATCATCTAGAAAGAGGAGAGAGAGAGAGAGAGAGAGAGAGAGAGAGAGAGAGAGAGAGAGAGCTAGCTCCCAGCAGAAGCCAACTTTACTGGTATATTGCTATTGGACTTCCAAACCTACTACTCTCTGAGAAATCAAGTTCAGCTTTTAAAAAATCTGTGCAGTGTGTTATCCTTTGTTATA
Source organism: Grammomys surdaster (assembly GCF_004785775.1). Lineage (NCBI taxonomy): Eukaryota > Metazoa > Chordata > Mammalia > Rodentia > Muridae > Grammomys > Grammomys surdaster. The sequence continues at coordinate 10,018,706 of NW_021604613.1, forward strand.
GTGGCCTGAATGATTATGATACAAGGGAAGTTCAAATCTACTTGATGTTGGCAAATAAGTGACAAAGGGTAAATAAAATAAATGAATGGACATGAAGAAATGGCGAAAACTTTGGGTTTAACACACACATAAATGTATGATACTAACTCTCACCATGATTTTCCCCTGTCATTGAAGTGGATTCCAGTGTGACTAAAATTTGATTATAACCACTTTAAGAACAGACACAGACTATTGATGACTTAGGTACAGTTTGGGTACTACATATGGGGATGACTATGATGTAACCACATGTTTTGGCTATTTTATTTAGCTAGGTCAAGGTCAAGTCATATTAATAAGAATATATACTATATCAGAGTTCAGCATCACAATATTATTTAATTAAAAATATTAATTTAATCAGTTTTACATGATTATATTGGTATTCTAAAGAGAAGATTTAAGTTGAGCTAGAAAGTAAAATGGGTGCATAATTTAAGAATTTAATTAAAACTTCTTTATCTCAGCATTATTTTCATTTAAAAAAAACTCAGACATACAGATATTCAATTGTCTTTAATCTTAAAATAAAGTTGCAGTAAATGCAGGAGACTAAACACACCATAAAGAAATTGCCAGACTTACCTTTCAAAACCTAGAGTGGCTTTTCTCTCCTTTCTATATTCATTCTTCAACAGTAATAATAAAATAAGTTGGAGAAGGCAAACCATGCAGTCAGTCCTCCACAGCTTCATTCAAGAAACCCTGTCAACCAGGGCCATCTTCATCCCATAGCTGGCTGGGCATATGTTCAAGCTCTGAGGCAACCAGGTGGTAAACTGGGGTAGCAAGGCCACCCAAAAGTGACAATCAAATTTAACACATGAAATCTCTTGTTGGGAACCCATAAAAAGACCAAAGAATTGTGTTGGCTGAGAAACTTGAAGATGATTCTTCAGCTCATTTATTGTCATTTATTTCCTTCTGTCCTTCTCTCCCCAGCCTAACTCTGTCTGGACCACCCCGTCTGCAGTTTCTGTTACTTTCTCTACCCTCTGTGCCCTGAACTCTCCACGGCCCGTGCATGACTGTCCCCTCCTTCATGTCATTCAGTCATGCTTTGAAGAAATGATGAACAGAGATCCACTGTACATCACAGTAGCCAAAGGTGATAATAAAATATATTTTGTACTGGAAGATCATAGATTGTAGTAGTAGCAGCAATAGATCATCAGTAAAAAAAAAGAGATATGTATTGAAATGATAGACAAGTTAATTAGCTTGACTTGGGCATTCTGTAACATGTATGTATGTGAAAACATCATGTATATCATGAATTTAAAACAATGATTTTATGTGTGTATATATGGTATGCTTACATATGAGAATGACTCATATACATGTTCATGTACACATGCATGTGTGTGCATGTGGTGGCCTAAAGTTGATGTTTGATAGCTTCTTTATTTCCTCTCCATTTTATTTGCTGAGGAAAGATCTCTCACTTAACTTGGGACTCATGCTCTGGACTTGTTTGTCAAGCTGGCTTGTTCTGAGGATTGCATTTCTGCCTTGCATGGTCAGGGAACACAGGGTTTTTGCTGAGATCTGGGAATCTAAACTCAACTCGTCACACTTGCATGATAAAAGATGAACTATTTTCCAAACACCTAAAATATTTAGGCAGTCCATTTTTTGAAAAATAAAATGAAGAACAGCCTGCTGTCCCTGGCTGCAGAGTTGATGGCAAAGCTCATTTAGAGAGATTCTGAGATAGTTCATAGAAAATAGAAGTACATCATTCAAATAAAGAAATCTTCTGTTCCATTTACTAAACTTTATCCCCACTCCAGCCTGTGGACACCATCATGTGGACACCATCTACTGCTTCAGTGATCAATGGACTCTCTGGAGAAAGCGTGTCTCTTGCCTGCTACCACAGGCAGGTCCTGGTACCGCAATGATGCCCAGTGATCACGCTGACCCAAGCTACTCAGGCCAGTGCTGCTGAGTCATGGTTATTACTAAATGCTTTATTACTCTTAGAAGTGTGTGCTCTGGCATTTAGCTACAGAGAGAAGTAATTGTAGGGGAGAATCAAAGATGAGAATGAGCAGGAGGAAAAAAGAGAAAGAAAGAAGTCCTGAACTCACAGACACCACAAAAGATGGTGTGTGTGTGTGTGTGTGTGTGTGTGTGTGTGTGTATTCTCTTTATAAAAGAACTGAGCATACACAAACATACATGTAATCTTTTTCAAAGCAGTTCTTAAATATTTAAATTCTTCCTCAAGCTTTCTTTTACTCCCTTAAGGAACAGAAGCCTTTGTCCCTTAGATAAATAGGTAGTGTGTAATTAGAACAGATAAGCTATCAAGAATAAGTCCGTATCTTTCCAAGAGGACATTGTCTATTGAGTTAAAATGGCTTACCTGATTGTAAGCATTTTCCATTTCTTAGTCAAATTCTGAGCTTGACATTGGTAAATTTTTTTTCCAGAAGGAAACAATAGTTAAGAGGCTAGGGAAAGGACATGCTCTCTGATACCTTCCATGTTTTATGGTTCTTCCAGCAGGTATGAGTATTTAGGAAATCTGCTTGTATGTTGCTTATTAAAGAGCTGTATTGCTACTTAAAACTTTAGCAGGCAGGATGATGTTGACAAATTCTAAGACCCACTTCCTTTTTCCCCCGCACCTCCACAGGAGCAAAACTGTTTTGGGAGTACAGATCATCGTGAGGCATTTTCTTAGTGGTCAGTCAGTATGGTTTGTTAACTAGAAAAGCATTGTACAGTTTGTCTATATCAAGTCTTAGCCTGTGAGTAGCAGGACGAGATGCCACAAGTTCAGGTAGGATGTTTATGGATAGGAACATATTAATTCAAATTCCCTAAGTTAAAAGATGGCAATAAAAAGTCTGAGTAATGGATTTTAGGGCAAGATGCGGCATTTAATAGCTCCCACCATACCACAGGACAGGATGACGCACTGTTCTAGCAGCCTAAATATGACCAGCCATGTTCGAGAATTCTTTGTGCTCATAGGCAAACAACTTTCTTCACTAAGACTAAAGAGAAATGTTACACATCTCATTTTCATCGTGATTTCAACTATTCCTTTCCAGTGTCCCCACACTGTGCATTCTCTTTGCTACCATCCATACTCTTCCCCCATACTCTCCAGACTGATCTGCATTGATTCAACTTTTATTTCAGTTGTAGAGGGCTTGCCTAATATGCTCAAGGGTAATGGCTAACAACACACACACACACACATACCACTTGGTTACACACACACAACACACACACACACACCACACTCAGGTACACAAACACACACATACTACAAACATATACTATATTCAGGTACAAACACACATACACGCACAAAGAGACACACACACACCACATTCAGGTACACACATACACAGACAGAGTTATACACACAGACACACACACACATGTACACACTACACTCAGATACTCACACACATGAACACATGCAGCACACTCAAGTACATACATACACATGTGAACACACACTCATATCACATTCAGGTACACACAGACAGACAAACAGACACATACAGACATCGCCCACTCTACCCTCAACACTTAGGTACACACAAATGAGCTTTTTACTCAGTGGACAAATTCATGCTTAGGACTTAATTGAAAAATGAGTGTCCCCTAGGACCCTGCTTTGTTTATGGTCTCTCTGAAGAATGTACCCAGGATCATTGGGTAAAACAGGTTCCTGCCTTTCTCTCTAGGTCTTTCTATATTCACCTTTCACTTATTCTTTATTCCTTATTCCCTATTTAAATGTTTCCTTTAACAAATGGACATACTTTCTTGCTGTTTCCATTGTTTACTAAATAATAACGAATGTTATCCTATAGCACCTCACTGGAATGTTTAAACACTCAAGAGTAGATGGCACCTTCTTCTTCTGTAACTTTCTTAAGGCCTTCTGATAATCAGAGGCCTATTTCAGGCTCGTGGTTTCTGGACAGCCTCATGCCTTGGGCTGTTTTATTCTCAGACATTTGTTCCTACAGTTGCATCACAGCTTTGTCGTCTGGATGTAACATGCTCTAATGGTTGGTGTTAAGCACTTACTCCAATGCAGCTCATTCTGTGCTCCTCATTTGCCAATTACACTCTGAGATTTTCACTGCATGATTCCCAGGAATGATTTTGTCTATGCTTATTAAGCCTATTTCCACTTATACCTTTTTTCTACAACCCAAGATTAAAGACTAATTGTTTTCTTTTTTGAGAACTTCATACACGAGTACCATGCCTACATGATTCTCGTCCTTCTCTTCCCACTCCCAACTCCTTCTGTGTCCCTGCTTCATCACAGATTCATGAACTCTTCTTTAATTATTATTTATAATCCAACATTTGACTTCTGCCTTGACAGATTGTCAATTTTGTACATTTCACGCATGTCTTGGTGTCTTGTGTTTTATAAGCATCCAGCACAGTGGTTCAAATTCCCTGTAAACACTCTTCTGGTGTCTCTGAATCTGCAATCCACAGGTCTTTGTTGACCTCCCAGGCTTTCTCCTTTTCAGTTCCCCACATTGATTTCTCTCTCCTCCAAATGACTACTACAGACTTCTAATGGGTTCTCTCTAATCTCTCTTGTTTTTCGTGTCTTGGGAAGTGTGTCCCTTCCAAGGCTTTAAATACCACCATAGGTCAACAGTTCCCAAGTTTCTGCCTCCAGCTTGAGTTCTCAACTCCACACTCCTGCTTCATACATCTACTTGTGTATGTTACAGGCATCTTCAGCCACACTAGATACTTGATCTTCTTAACCAAACTGCCTTTCTAACATGTCTGTCTTTGTTTTCCCTCATTTAAGACAGGTAATTGTGACTGATCTTTACAAAGAACGAGCACTTAGAGCAGCAGTCTGCTTTAACTTTTGATTTTTTTGTTTCATCATCCACATCTTAACCATCTGATTTACAAAAAAGCTGGTCTCTGTTGTTTAAATCACTTTGGCATCTTCCCACTTCTCTGCAGTGAAGCAGAGACTCTTTAGAGACATAAGATTTAGCATGATCTGACATGCCTTCAACATTTTACCTCAGTCTTTTGAGTCACCCTACCAGTATGCTTTTCTCTCTTGTCTTCTCTGCTCTATTTTAAAGTTCCTTGAACAAGCTAAGCTCTCTGTAATCTCAGGGTTTGTGTTGGTGCTTGCCATTATACTTTGACTATGAACATTTGCCTCCTCTTTCAGAACTGATGCCTCTCTCTCCAGGCCTCAGTTTAAAGAGAAATCTTCCTTGACCTGGATGTCGGCTATTCAATGAACATGGCAATGTGTTCCCTTAAGGAATATGGGAATATGATTAATACTTACTTACTTTTGACTTTCACTGATACAATTAATTACCAAATTCTACATTGAAGTTTGAGTTCCAAATGGGAATTTTTTTTCTACATTTATTCTCCATTCTTATACCACATTTAGTTCTTAAAAATTCCCTTAAAAACATGTATGCTGATGAGATTCCATGCATTTTTCTTTGGATAATTGAAATCCTTAATTATACATGCTTATGGAATAATAGCCTAACATTATGTACCATCCCTTATTTTAGGGTTTCAGAACCAGTTAGAAATCATAATTAATGAACAAACAGTGGTGATGATACTGAGTTATTAAAATTACTTTATGTATAGACCTGAGCTCTCTTTTTAAAGAATAGATTAGCTTGGTGATTCAAGACCTCAACGTGAAGGCCTTTACAGTGAAAGAAATTTAAACCAACAAAGCAAAGCTCTGTAATTAAAGGTTAGTTAGATGCTTTTATTGAAAGCCATGAAGTGAAACAAAAGATCATTGTTCTATTTACAAATATTTTTAGAAATGACAAGAATAATAGTGAAGAAATTGTCATATTAGACACTTATTGAATTGATTCAGTCTAGAAAACTTTCTGGACTGTGACTGTGAAGCCAAAGGAGATGGTCTCTATAGCAACAGAAATTTACACCAGTATGGTTAAGTGCCCATAGAATAATGAATAAGATGCTTTGATTCATAAAGAAGGAAAGTCCCAAACGTGCCCAAAGAGAGCTCAGAATGACTCCACAGAAGGAATTCTTGTATTTCTAGCTAAGAACTTCTATGTGTTAGGTAGGTAAAGAATTGGAAGTTATTCCTGGAATATGAGAGAGGAATAGAGAAGTCAAAGTTAATCCATGTGAGAATAATGATCATGGGGTTAGAACATACAATGATGGGAGTGAAGCAGCTGTACTGATGTTACCTTAAGAAGTAAGTCATGGTTTTCCATCACTACTATGCACCACCAGTACCCAAGAAGACAGAAAAAGATGAAACTTTACTTTGTGCTGATGGTCTCCACTCAACTTTAGATTAAAACAATGATGCAAAGATTAAATTCCACTAGCATTATGATAAAACTCTAAAAATAATCAATGCAATCATCTCTGTCATTTCTCTTTAACAATGGTGAGTGCTGAATCCAGTTAAGCACGGTGGACAAATTTCTATATATTTTTGCATCTTGAAATAATTTGGGGCCTAAATTTTAGGACAGCCATTAACCTTGAGATTATTTAAAGTTTAATTTTTAAAAAATGACTCAGTAGAGATCCTGCCCATGCCTTACTTTTTCACGTATGTTGAGTGGGTGGTCATTTGTGTTCCATGGTGGGACGATTCCAGGAATGCCTATGCTCAAAACTTTGCAACTCATGAATCACAATGATAGACAAACCATATAAGAAAGTTCTAAGAGTTAAACTATTACCCACACCACTTAGTTTCTTTATTTTCCATTCTGGTGGTACGAATGGCTTTCTGTTACATTACAAAGACGTTCTTAAATTTTCATCTTACTAGACTTCTGCCAACTTTGAGACTCTGAGTGCAGTGTTTTCTCTTGAGTTTTCTGTTCTCTAAATAGTCTTGGATTCCCTACCCCTCTGACTCCTGTTAACTAGGGATTAGATATGGAGCTTTTCTGTATGCTGCCCTACCACAGCCTTCTGTTTCCCTGGTGGTTTCAGGACAAGAGTTTGTCTATTTCCTTCTGTGATGTTGACCAGCCGTCTTTCCTCTGCTGGATACAAGAGAGTTTCTGTTATTTATTTATAATGTTGTATTTTTGAGAATTTCATACAATATATTTTGATCATATTCTTTCCATTCCAGGTCCTCCATCACCTCCCTACTTTTTGTTACTTTGCACGATGGAATGAAATGGTGACTGGGTATCTGAGGTTGAAATTGTCAGGATAACTGTTAGGGGATCCTCTTGCCTTTGCTTAAAGCTTCACTTACTTTCTAAAGGTTCTTGGTTGCTCTTCCTGGCCTTCTGGAGTTTGGAGTGATCTCATATTCCCCTCCTCATCCTCTCTGCTGCAACATTTAAGTCTCTTCCCATTTTCTAGTTTAGTAACTACTTTGTGATCCTTCATCTTTTGTAATATAGTGGGTGTGATCTGCTTCCATTGCTTCTCCCATTCATTTCTAGCAATATAGGACTTTTATCCCTTTTAGTAGATTTTGAGAGGAAATTAATGTCTAATCTTAGCTTCTTGTATTCAATGGAAAATTTGTAGATCTATTTTGTTAACATACAAATATGAGTCTATAAAGTCACTCATCTTTTCAATGCTTTTTCTATACACACAATTCCTGAACACTATTGTATATTTTACAAAGTGACTCCAAGTCTGGACCTTATCTGTCTCTCTAAAAGGAGTATTCTGGTGCTCTTGGTCATTTCAGGTATTATTGTCTCCTTGTTCATCCCTGACTTAACAGTACAGAAGTGCAGGCCATCATTAGCAGATAACCCTTTAGTCTTGCACTGTGGAATGAGAGAAAACTTTGGAGATTTTTGATGCATCATAGCATATGAAGGAGAAACAGTGCTTGTCATATGGAATAAGACTCTTAGGTGGAAATCACAGCAGAACCTCAAAGAGGCTCTAGGTTCAGGTAGATATAGGTGAGAGAACTACATAACATCAAAAGGAAGTGCTCTGTGAGAACCTGTCAGCCAAAGGTTCCTAGAAGTCTGCTCCTCATGCTTCCCCACAGTCCCTTCACCCATCTCCATTCTTGGTACCCACCAATTACTACTTTTTCTTATATTTGTCATCCATTATCCCCCTGCTCCTGAACCACAGGGTCCTCGGATCTGGCTGTTAAGAACAGATTCTCTCTTGGTATTTTAGCGATTCTGAACATTATTTCTCTCATCTTTCCTGATAGTTCTTTCCCTATGCCTGGGTCATTTCCTCACATGTAGGTGCTAGTCCAAACTGAACTGAATACTAAAAGAGCAACTCTCTTCAGATGAACTTATAATTTATTATAGAATAGCTCAGTTATACAGTATTATACCCTCAGGTAGTATTTTTATTCCTAATAAATTAAGTGAAAAAGATTTCCATTTTTGGGGAAAAAGTTAATGCTCTAAATTAGATGAGTATATATAGACTATCTACCGTCAAAGCAAAACAATAGTTATTGATCAACAGCAGAGACTGAAACAATAGTTAAAGTGATGGATATATTTCAGACAAATGTGAGTTGTTCTTACTTCATAAAATACCGGAGGAGTCATTGTCAATGTGAAAAATGAACCACAGTATATTTCAAAAATTTTATATGTGCTATGGACTAAGAATAACAGCAAATACATTAATAAAATGATATCAACAATAATTACTAGACAAATCATAAAGACTGCTAAATTTTACAAATAATCACCACCATTAGTAATTTTTAAATGCCAGATAAATGGTGTAATGAATAATATCAATTTTAAAAAAAACACAAATTGTATGGGTCATCTGCTGGGCAAGTTCTGCAATATGATTTCTGAGACAGTATATAAATGTTTTTGGGGGGAGCATTGATATATTTTGTGCTCTTTGGAGCATAAAAAAGGAGTGCCAGACATAACAACACATCAGGAGGTGTGCTTTGAGTACGCGTGTGTTTCTATAGAAGGCTGAAGAAGCAATATGGTATAATAATAAAAACAATTATCTTTGGAAACTGACTTCTAGTCTGACTAACTTTCCAAGTTCATGTACTGGGTTTACTCTTACTGCTGGCTTTAAACTTATTAGTCATGGTCAGATTGTATGGTCACTATGTGCCTGTGCTCTATTGTATTCACATGCAAATGAACTGTATTGAGGGTATTTACACCACAGGATACATTATTTCTGTTGCTATTTTAAGCTTGCTAATTTTAAGAAGAAATACTTTTTAAATTTTCACTTTTTTAACATATGTGCTTATTTGTTTTCTTGCATGAGTTTATGGGTACCACGTCTATGCAGATGCCCAAGGATAACAGAGGGTGGTGTGTCCTGAAACTGGTATTACAAGCAGCTGTGCCCTGCCTGATGTTGGTCCTGGGAACTAAATCCAAGTCTTCTGCAAGACCATTAAACCTTAATAATCAACAAGCCATCTTTCCAACCTTTAAAAAGAACAAATTTGCATTTAAAATTCTCAGGTACGAACTAAATATTCCATCTTATCACATTGAGATATATATGTTATAAACTACCTTTCATAAAAAACTTTAATACAATTTTTGAAAAATAGCTTCAAAAGAGAAAATGGAATAATAAAGCATATGTTTAAATTCATTAAAAAAAACAGGCTCAGTGCTAAAACACAACAAAATATTTTAATAGATAATTCTAGTTAGCATTGCTTTCTACAGTTTTTGGCAAAGGGTTTATGATTTTTAAAAGCTTGTTGTAATTAGATTAAAAACCCCCAGCTGGAAGATCTTGAGGTGCTTTCCCCAGCTCCTTCAAGCTAATTGCTCTTTTCAGCTCCCACAGCTTCTCTTAGGGACTTGTATTCTAATGACTTGTTTACATTTCTGTCTCCACCGCTCTACTCCGAAGTCCCTGAAAGTCAGTAACAAGCTTTGTTTAACTTTTCCCTATTCTCTGAGTTAGAGCAGACCTGTTAGACATTAAAATCACTATAAATAAATCAAAAACCCAAACTCTTACAAGACTAACCGGCTGTAGGTGGCAAAGGGGTTAGTGGTTATGTTGTGTAAAAAGGTGTATTCTACGCCAAAATGTAATTTTACACTTTTAAAATTCAAAAGATGCCAATCACAGCCAGAAGACTTTTCAACAGTTAAAATGTCTGATAGTCATAAATGTGTGAGTCTTGCTGGAAGGTGTGTGTGTGTGTGTGTAGGTACACACTTATGTGTAAGTGAATAGAAACGATTTACGCTTAAAAATTATATCAGACTTTCAATAATATTCTTCTGTGATAGCCTTTATTGATGGTCTCCAGTAGATAAAGGGATGAGCTGGCTGGCCTCTTGCTTTGTCTTAGGTCCTTGTACAGCACTGCCTCCAACTGGTCTCCAGAGGGCGCTACTCTTTCTAATCAGGCTTCGGTCTAAGCAGACACAAAATCTTTTCCTTGGAGTTAAAGTACATAGTTAGTCCCAGATGGCTTTACCAAGTAGTTAAATAGAAAATAAGCACATGGGAGTATTCGGTATGGCTTATAAATGGTTGTTTATAAAGGACTCTTCTTATTCCAGAGCAAACCAGGTTTGATTGAATCCCACTTGAGATTTTAGGGCTGGAAGTAAGCTCTGTGGGTAGAGCTCTCTTCTGTCTCCAACCTTCCCTAACATCCGTGCTGTGCCATACCGCTTTCGGGCAGCAAATGTTTTCTGGCAATCCTAGCCACTGGTATGAGAAAAGGTGTCTTCCCTTCCCATCAGTATACTCCAAACCTTTCCTGGTGACCCAATTTCTCAGCTGTATGGATACGGACTTAATACAATGCAAGGACAGTTGTAGGTTCAGGAATTAGAGATGGTGAGCGCAGACTTCCAAAATCAAAGCGACAGAACAAGAAATGTAATTGTTCCCTTGCATCACACATTATGAGAAGAGGAAAGCAAACGCTTTTAAAAGATTTATTCTTATTTATATTTATGTTGATGTGTAACTGTGTGTGTATGTCGCTATGTGGAGGTTCCTATGGATGTAGAGCTCCTATATCTAGAGTTACAGCCATTTGTGAGGTGCCCTATGTGGCGAACTCTTTTAAGAATGATCAATGCTCTTAAACCGAATCCTCTTTCCATTGTATTTTCATGAACTAATCATTCATAGACTTAGGAAAATATTTCCAATAACTGATAGCTTTTCATTTCTGATTTGTTTTACACCCTAACACTTCTCAGCAAAGACTTTTGAAATCTCTGTTGCCCTAGAAATGCAGAGAAGAAGGGAATTTCTCATTTTTAAGCCTTCGGCATTACGGAGCCAGAATAGAAATAGAATATGGCATCAGTTGAAATCGGCTTCTGCCTGTCCAGCTAGGACTTGGGAAGAGGCAAGGAACCAGTTTCTCTGCACCACTAAAGACAGTGATACAAATGAGCACATACATCGGTTGCCTTGTTACATGAGAATGCAGTGCATCTTACCGTTCTCTGTGATAAAATGGGGAGTATTTCTCAAGGCACCGTTGAGGCACGAACATTTCCTGCAGTTGAGAACTGAAAGTTGCAAGTATTTGGCAGGCTCTATGACTTTAAATCATTTAAATCATTTCTTCCTCCTCCTCTTCTTCTTCCTCCTCCTCCTCCTCCTCCTCCTCTTCTTCTCTCCTTCCTCCTCCTTCATTTTTCCTTCTCTTCTTCCTCTTCATCCTTTATAAAAATCACAAGGAATCAGGGATACAAACACAATGTAATTGATCGGTATCCATGTTAGTTTTTATTGTTGACTTGATATACCTAGATTAACCTGGGGGAAGAGACACCCTAGAGTATTACCTCCTTCAGACTGGTCTGTACAAAACTGTCCTGCTTGTTGATCGATATGGAAAGAGTCAGCCCAATGTGGGCAGAGGTATCCTTGAGCAAGTGGTCCTGAGCTACAGAAGAAAGATTTTCCATGGTTTCTTCTTCAGTCATTGGCCTGTGTTCTAACTCTAACTTCTATCAATGATGGGTTGTCACTTGGAAGTGTAAAGCAAGCCCTTTCCTTCCCAAGTTGCTTCTGGTCATGATGTTTATTGTAACAGAAAGGCAAATTAGTACACTCTGCAAAGAACTTTTCAACGTATCTGAAAAATTATACAATGTAATGTGTAATACAATTGAGGCCACTTAACCCGAAACTTGCATTTTTCGTTTAGTCGTAGATATTCCTTCAGCTATCTTGCCCATGTTTTTTAAAAAGTAAAACATATTAAGATATTTCAAATCTCTAGATTTCTTTTCCTCTGATAAGCTAACTTATATTTAGCTTGTTCTTATATAGTTGTTACCACCATCCAGTGTTGCAAAGAATTCACACCAACAAAACACATGTGTCACTTTGATGAAATATATAACTAATCTCAACATTATATGAAAATCCAAGATACAGTTACAAAAATAGGCAGTAGTACGGTAGTATGAATAATCAACATTTCCACAGTTAAAGCTGTATCACCATTTTCCTGATGATTTCCTATTTCCAAATTTTCCAAATTATAACTTTTCCAAAGGACTTTTTTATTTACTCTTTGACAATTTCATAATGTACAGTGTATCTCAGTCATACAAACCACCTACCCATCTATCCATCCATTTATCCAACCTCTCCTCTACCTTTTACTTAGTGTAATTAACCATGACCATATATGCACATTCGTGTGTGGAGCTCTGCTGAGGCATGGTCTACCTACCAGTGACCACTGCCAGGATATAAAGTGAAGGAAGTACGCCTTCCTCAGTACTCATCAGCTGCCAGCAGTGAGTGTGGTCCCATCACCCCCTCCTCAGTCCATATTAGAAATTTTAATTGGCTTTGTCTTGTGATCTTCTCCCTGTCTTGCAACATAGCAGGAAAATATAGTTGTTGTGAGTTTATGTGTGCAACAGCCATGTGTTGTCTAGAGGACCACATTCCTCTCCATCCTCTGCCTAATAAATTTCCACCCATTCTTTCACAATGTTCCTTGAGCCTGTGTGTGTGTGTGTATGGGTGCAAACATGTGCTCATATGTGTGTGTGTGTGTGAAGGGGTATAACTGGGGTGAGATTGACAGCCCTTTTGTGAATGAGCACCTACTATCACTTATTCTGAGCACTTTGAAAAATTAATGTGTAGGAGGAGCTAAGGTGGGAGGAGTAATGAGAGGAGGAGGAAGAAGAGGAAAAGGAAGAGGAGGAGTTAGAGAGGCAAAGATGTAGGGTGATGGAGAACCATGCAGGTGTGGAGAGCAGTCATGGGGAACAACTTATAATTAGGTTAGCTAAATGGGATACAACTCTCTTTGTATGGGCATCTTGTTATTAATCATTACCAAACATATAAAGCCTTTGATTTATCTATAAGAATTACAGTCTCATTCTCTTACTGGGCCCTCGTGGATGGCAGAATGGTCTGGGCAATGTCCAGCCTTGTGGAGATAGCGTGGAAGATTGACAGAGTCATTTCCCATGTTTCTGGCTGGTCATTTCTAGCTGCAGCGTGCACATGGCCTCTGGCCACACAACATGGTGGCTGAGCTAGGCAGAGCCGCTCCAGCTTAGAAAGTAGGCTTGAGCCAGAGCCCAATTTTAAATAATTACTACAACATTAATGGTCTCAATTATTAACTACTACCCTCTACAATAAGAAGCCTAGAGAGTAGCACAAATCCGTTTATTAACATAAATATTTTTTAAATTATCTTCAATCTCTTTTTACAGTCCAGTCTTTATTCCCCTCCTGGTTTGCCCTCTTATAGTTCCTCATCCCATTCCTCCTACCCCCACCACTCTGTCTCCAAGAAGAGGTCCCCACCCCCTAACCCCACCCCACCAGACCTTCCCACTCCCTGGGGCCTCAAATCTCTTGATGGTTAGGTTTCTCTTCTACCATTGAGGCCAGACTAGGCAATCCTCTGCTGTAAATGTGTCCTGGGCCTCAGACCAGCTCATGTATGCTGCCTGGTAAGTGGCTCAGTGTCTGAGAGATCTCTGGGGTCCAGTTTAGTTGAGACTGCTTGTCTTCCTATGGGTACACCCTCCTCCTTAGCTTCTTACAGTCTTTCCCTAATTTAACCACAGGTGTCATCACCTTCAGTCCATTGGCTGGGTGTAAGTATCTGCTTCTGTCTTGATCATCTGTTTGTTGGGCCTCTCAGTGGACAGCCATGCTAAGCTCCTGTCTATAAGCACACCATAGCATCAGTAATACTGTCAGGCCTAGGAGCCTCCCCTTGAGATGGATCCTAAGTTGGGCCAGTCGCTGGGCCTTCTTTCCCTCAGTCTCTTCTCCATTTTTGTCCCTGCAGTTCTTTAAGACAGAAACAAGTCTGGGTCAGTGTAGCGGGATATTTTCCCCGCTATATTTGCAATAAAGCTCGGTAATTGGGGAGGAGCTAATGTGGGAGGATCGAAGAGTGGGAGGGAGAAGGAAGTGGAGGAGAGAGAAGAGGACACTGGCAACCATGGAAGAGGACAAATTGGTTGAGAGCAGTCCTGGGCAACAATTTATATCTAAAGGTTAGGTATTAGGTAACAACTCTAATTGTGTGGACATCTTGTTAACTGAGCATTTCCAAATACATAAATACTTTGGATAGTCTTTAAGCATTAAGAGTCTTCATTCTACCGGGAACCATGAGCATGTTGTGTATTGTCTGGGGCTTAGCAGAGAACCATGAGGGTGACAGGGTTGGCCCAAAATCTATGCTTTGAGCCATAGTCTCTACGGAGCTGATCAGCCACCCTGGTAACATCTCATGGGGTGCTCTTGACCTCTGGCCGCTTCTAGTTGGGAACATGGTGGCGCCTCTAGATAGCTAGCAGAGCCAGACCCAGAAGCAGGTTTTCTAAATATTACCCTGTAGGAGGAGCTAAGGTGGGGGGAGTAAGGAAAGGGAGAGGAGGAGTAAGGAGGAGAGGAGGAGAAGGAAGAGGAGGAGCTAGAAGAGGGAGAGAGATGAGAGAGAGAGGGAAACATGGAGGTAGATGTTCATGTGTCTGTACTATGAAAGGTAGTTGGTATATCTAGATTGGGTATTGAGTTACACTTCTGATTGTATGGGTATTTTGTTACTGATCATTACCAAATACATAAGCTTTTGGATAAGATAAGCATTAGAGTCTCATTTTCCTACTGGGCCTGTGTAGATGGCGGGATGGTCTGGGCAATGCCCAGCTTTACAGAGACAGCATGGAAGATTGGCAGAGCCATCTCCCATGCTGACATCTCGTGGGTGGCAGGGCTGGTGTTTCTGGCGGGCCATTTCTAGCTGCAGTGCACACTTGGCCTCTGGCAGCGAAACATGGTGGCTGAGCTAGGCAGAACTGCCACAGCTTAGATAGTCGTTTGACCTGTGGCTGTTTTAAACAATTATTTCAGCATTACTCAATACAGGTCAGAGTTTTTGACTGTGGGATGGGAACTGCTTCCCTCCACTTGATGCCTTGTCTTTTTTCTGGTGGTTGACTCTAAAAGTTCCCTCTTGCCACTGTTGGGCATTCCATCTAAGGTTCCTCTCTTTGAGTCCTGAAAGTCTCTCACCTCCTAGGTCTCTGGTTTATTCTAGAGGGTCCTCCAACCTCCCCCTCCTGAAGTTGCCTGTTTCCATTCATTCTGCTGGCCATCAGGGCTTCAGTCCTATTTCTCCCCCTTCCAATACCTGTTCATGTTCTCCTTTCCCCTCCTCCTCCCCTCTCTCACTGAGATCTCTCCATCCCTTTGCTCTCCATGATCGCTTTCTTCTCCCACCCAAGTGGGATTGAAGCATCCTCACTTGAGCCTCTTGGTTTATTATCCTTCTTAAGTTCTGTGGATTGTTTCCTGGGTATTTTGTACTTTTTGGGCTAATATCGACTTATTAGTGAATAAATACCATACATGTCCTTTTGAGTCTGAGTTACATCACTCGGGATGATATTTTCTAGCACCATCCATTTGCCTGTAAAACTCAGGATGTCCTCATTCTTAATAGCTGAGTAGTACTCCATTGTGTAAATGAGCCACATTTTCTGTATCCATTTTTCCATTGTGGGACATCTCGGTTGTTTCCAGCTTCTGGCTATCACGAAAAAGGCCACAATGAACATTGTCTTTCCATATGAAATTGAGAATTGCTTTTTCTATGTCTTTGAAGAACTGTGTTGGGATTTTGATGGGGATTGCATTGAATCTGTAGATTGTTTTTACCCTGTTAATCCTACCAATCCATGAGCATGGAAGATCTCTTCATTTCCTGAGGTCTTTGATTTCTTTCTTGAGAGACTTGAAGTTCTGGTCATACAGATCTTTCACTTGTTTGTTTAGAGTTACCCCAAGATATTTTATATTATGTGTTACTGTTGTAAAGGGTGTTGCTTCCATGTTTTCAATATTTTGAAGGCAATTTAGCAACATGACCACAGCAACAAAACAACATGAGTAAGCTCTTCTTCCTGGGCTTATGACCTCTGTAGCTATGTCTTTACCCATGTTTATAGTCTCATACATGAATTCCCTTCTTGGAGCAGGACTTACATCAGTTAAAAGAATAGCTGGATAGCTTCATAGTCTTGACACTATAACATCAGTGGGGACACCTTGCCCGTTAGGTCAATATTTAGGACCAGTGCTAAGACAAATGGGCTTTCCTGCTGTGTGTGTGTGTGTGTGTGTGTGTGTGTGCTATATGTGTGCTTCATGTACAGTGTTTTTATAAGGAACAGGCAGAAGTCAAATAAGGATGCCAGATGTCTTCTATCATGTTCTGCCTTGTGTTTTGAGGCTGAATCTGAGGCTTACCATTTTGGACTGGCTGACTTCTTAGTCTCTGGTCTACAACTCTGTGGTCAACAGAAAGAATTGGCATGTTTAGTTTCTTTTGTGGATGCTATGTCTTTGAACTCATGGCCTCTTGCTTTCATAGCAATAAGTCTTACTGAGCCTTCTGTACATCTTGTATATGGACAGAGTCTATCTGTGTAGCCCAGACTGACCCTCACATTCATAATTCTACCTCAGCTTCCTATGTGTGTGATTACAGGTGTGTGCTGTGTCTGTGTTATATACAGGTGTGAGCTCTTGATTATAATCATTTTTAAAAAATGGTTCTTTATCTGCAGAAATTGAATTTTTCAGTATAGGAGCATCATTTCAAAACTCCCCAATGATTGAAGAATACTCACAGTGAGGACTAAAGGGCTACAGACACTGCACTGGGTTTCAAAGCAGCATCAGCACGTTCTCTCAGCTGCTAACCTCCTTTCCTCATGTAGACACTCTGTTGACCATCTTCCTATTTATTTTCCATTTTCAAGATATTGCTTTATAACGTGTCCCCCTTTAATCCTCTGAAGTAATTGTATATGCTCCTAAAAGCACCAAGGCCCCATTTTTTACTGCTAGTATTTTAATATGTTGTGTTGGTTTTACAGGCATTTTTCAGTTTCATTCTTTGGCTTTTGAAATGAGAGCTTGGGAATCTTCAGCTCCAAATTCCTGGTTACATAGTTCAGTACCTTAAGTCTACACAGAAGTAGCACTTTTTAGATACATTGGCCTCAATAGGAGGAACTGGTCTCTGCCTAACTTTTATTAAACTAGTTCTTGGACAATTTAGACATGTGAGTAATACATTTGATGTCTCTCAACCATAGTGTCTTAACTCCTTCTCACTTCTGACCTCCCCGCAGCTCTCCATAGGTCCTTTCCCACATTATGCTTTTTTATTTTTTTTTTGTAACCTGCTGAGTCAAGCTAGGGGAGGCTGGGAATTGAACTTGTTTTCTTTTCTGTCTTCCCATTTTGTTCCTATATCCACAATGTTCTTGGGGCACTCACTCAGATGTTTGCTGACACACTTGCCTATTTATAGACTCTCTGCCCCAGGAACTTTTGGAATATCTGCCTGGCCTGATTTAGTGATTTTTCACTCATCCCATTACTGATGAACCTCAAGCTAATATCAAGGGACTCTGACTCTGACCTTCTCCTGGTAGGTGCCTGAACTCTCTTTTCTTGCCAGACTCATGTGTGTGCAATTCTCTGACATCCCCTATGCTTCTACAGAAGTATCATAAGGGTGGATTGTGTGTCACCTTTTCTCTACTAACAGACGAACTAGATACAGACCAAGATGTACTAACTACTCATCTCTGTATTCCCAGAACTAAGGTTATAGCAGGAACTCACTCATTGAAGATTTTTCAGACAGGTTAAGTTAACCCCATTATTGGTGCATTGTTCTGTCATCCTATTAAGGAAAATAATGGCTCCTCTGCCCACAAGGTAAAATGATTGAGAACAAAATGCACAATTCTATCTGTATTTGCTCCATTCACCAACCAAATGAACTCACCATGTACAGACTGTTATGCAGAAGGTGTTAATTCACAATGATTCAAATTAACATTAATATTTGCAGACACTGCCTTTCATTTATCTTAGCTCATTTACTTTATCATAAAATAAAGCTGAATTGGATATTTCTATATGCTAGAGAAATCTGAAGTGGCTCTGTAATTCAGCAAACCTTGTAAGGCGTTAATCTTAATTACCAATGAGACATTTGGTAATTTCTCCAGGATACACCACTTGAGTTACAAGAGTTCTCAGGGGAAAAGATGAATGCTTTGAGACATATTAGCAAAAAAAAAAAAAAAAAGGATTTATTGTGGGTCATTTAAGACTGTAGCCCAGAAAGATGCTGGAAATATATATGTGTGCTATCAATTGGTGGCTCCAATTCTTCGGGTTTCCTGTATTTATGGATTTTGGTATCAGTCTCCTACACTATTGTTAAACTTGGCTATATAAACAAAGAGAATGGAATATGTAGTTTGACAGTTCTTCTGCATTTGCATGTACTGCCTTGGGTCATTGCTGTGATGAGAAAAATTAAATGCATCTGATTGGAGACATGTAAGAGGAGGAAGGTCAGGGTTGTCCTAGCTGAGGTCACTGCATGTTGGCCTACCACAGCCTACCACTAACTATCTAGAGTAGGACTTCTCATGCTTCCTAATGCTGTGACCCTTTAATATAGTCCCTTGTGTTGTGGTGACCACCAACCATAAAATTATTTTGCTGCTACTTCATAATTTTAATTTTGCTACTGTAATGAATCACAATGTGAATACTTGATATGCAGGATATCTGATATGGGATCACCAAAGAAGTCACCACCCAGAGGCTAAGAATCACTGGTTTAGAATCTAGAACCATAAATGAGGCTATCTTACCTATGCTGAAGTCAACTGCAATTTGCAAGGAGTATGGTGCAGTATAATCTTAGCTTTGTATGAAACATGGCTGTCATGAGAGGCAGTTATAGAATGGTTTATTACATAAGAGTATATGTAAACTCTATGGGTCATTTGAAAGATCAGCAGATTTTAATTCAAAATTTTCATTTTCAACAATGTCAATAAAAGGGATTGCCATGCACATCAAAGTTGAGCTTCAAGATCTAAGAATATTTGTCTCCATAGGGAATAAAAGAAACAGAAGAAATTAAATTATAGTAAGTCCATTGATTTGCTAACACATAAGCTATGTGTTGCCTTGATTTGTTGTGTAGTTTCTCTATGTTCCCTTTTGCTCATCTGTAAAGGTGGAATGCCTGCTAATGGTTCCATAGCCATGAAAGTTGTATGTGGGGATATTCAGATGCTCTAACAGGAATTCTGACATCAACAACCAGCCATTATTTTCAGCTGTTAGTAGGTAACGAATGGAGTAAAATCTAAAGATGCACCAAATCATTACCTTATGGAAAGTTTCACAACAGTGTAGGATTTCAGTATTTTAGCCTTGTGTTAACTAGACTTTTGCATATCTTAGAAAAACAACTTACAAGAAGAAAAGACAACTTTGGCTAACAGTGCCAGTAGTTTTGATTTATATTGACTGAGGGAATGTTACAGAGGATGAGGCTCATGTAATCACAGCCAAGTAGCAGAGAGTGTCTGTGCTGGCAAGCGTTTTATTGCATAAGGGACCCAGTGTATTCAATGTCCAATTTAAGTCATGCTTTCCCCAGTCTTCTTAGTTAATCCTCTCTGGGAACAATTTCTAATCATCCAGGCATCTATCAATGTAATAAAATGATCAGTCCACCTTAACTATCATAGTCTCTTGCTGACTTGATACCCAAGCATGCCTTCTTATATAGACTCTCTAAATATAGATGAGAAGATTATGCTAACTATATATCAGTGCTAGATAGAACAGGATATAACTAACCCCCACACAACTGAACTACGTTAGTTCCTTAACCCTTATTACTCAAAAGTCCAAGTCCAAGTCGATTTTGAGACTCAAAGCAAACTTTTACTTGTAATTTTTTTTGTCAAATTTATAAGGAATGCTTATACTTCCAGCATGCAATGGTATAAGTATTTCCAATCCTTAAGGGAAGAATGAAGACATGTGAAGAAGAGATGTGACAAAACTAGGAAAAAACCTAGTGGAACAGTTATTAAGTCTAGTACCAGAAAATCTGGCAGAGAGAGAGAGAGAGAGAAAGAGAGAGAGAGAGAGAGAGAGAGAGAGAGAGAGAGAGAGAGAGAGAGAGAGAGAGAAGGCGCGCATTGGGAAAGGGAGAAGAGACTATTCTACAGGAATGGGAACTTTTTCCTCTTTCCCTTTTCATTATACATAGACGTTCAGTCTGTTGCATGGTATTGCTCACTTCTAGGACTGCCTTTCCTTTTTTAGAAATACTATCATAGATACACTTAGACATTTGTTTTAATAATCACTCAGACATTTCTCAATGTAATTGAGTCTACAATATAAATCATCACAACCCATTATAAATGACTTACTTCTTTTCTGGATTTTAAAAAGCATGATATTAGTTGCAAATTCATTCAACAAAAGAACTGAAAGCTACAAACAGAACAAAAAAGAACAAACTTGCATTTGTATTTTGTCACAATGGGCAATCCATGAAGCATTTCTGGAATTTAATTTCTTAATCAGCAAATGAGGGCTTGGTTGACCAGATGGGCTTGTGGAAACTGCACATTTAAGTTCATTGTGTCTCAGGCTGTATCTTAGCCTCATTGTACCCAAACTAAACAACCGATCTCATGTCTCTCTCTGATGATCTCCTCTTCTAATGCTTTAATAGTTTAGATGGCAAAAAGAATGTGATAATGTTTTAAGAAAAACCATAATTCTTTATGCAAAGACAGAGAATGCACCATATGTCGGCAGTGGATCCTGTGACTCTACTCCATGCTAGATACTGTCCAGCACACTGAAGACTTGCAAAACATTTTTTTTTTACATCTCTGGTGCCCTGAGTAGTGAAGAAAAGAACAGCAAAAAATGAGAAAAAATCTTATTTTTAAATATTAACTTTTCTTTTTAGAAAACACTAGTGTTGCTAATTATTAAGATATAACACCCAAATTTCTCAAATTAATAGTGACTAGAACATAGGATGTCCTAAAATCTTATTTTCCTAAACTATTAGAAATAGCAAGTTTTGTTATCCCTAATCAAAAAGATTATATTCATTTCTAAGCAAAATTTAAAAATGAGGTTATTTTTACTAATTTATTATCTCCCCACTCACTGCTGAGCTTGATCACAGAAGATTCTTCCTGTTCAGAGAGCTTGAAAAGGAAGAATTGGAAGAGACAGAAGGGGCCTTCTGCTCCTTCTTGGTCATTGTAAGCTTTTGGTTCTGGAAACATCAATGTCTAGATTGCCATTTGAACATCTGTAGAACCAGATTTTCGATGTCACTGCGAAGACATCAGCCCAGGGAGGCTGTAACATGGGTGTCTGATTGTCTCTCCTTGAATCTTCTTGCTGAGGCTTTGATGAATACAGTCTCTCTCTTTAACTTCCAGTATCTCCCCAGAAACTGCTTTTAATATTCATCGCTTCTGAGACATATTATAGTCTACTTATTATTTCAATTATGTAGTTTTTAAGTTCTTCATTTAGTTATCCATTCTATTCAATTTTCTAGGTATACAAACTGATGGTATATACTATATATTTCTGGTACATATTAAATATATGAATATTGAAGAGATCAATGATATTTTGTATATCAAACCATCAGTTGTATTCAGAAGTAGAGGACATTTCTAGTACTCAGAGGATTGTTCTTTGATATCATCATCATCATCATCATCATTACCACCACCATTACACAGTATATATATATATGGAGGTCAGAGGACAACTATTGAGAATTAGTTCTCCCCTTCTTCTGTAGATTCCTGGGGTTGATACAGGTAGATAGGCTTGGTAGCAGCGCCATTACACATTGAGCCAGCTCCCTGACCTTGAATATTCTTTTTGTCCCACCTTGAGGACAAGTTTATTTTTTAATTAGCGATTTTATTTATTTAGATGTCCCTCAACTGAAGAATGGATAAAG
The DNA here is from genome assembly GCF_004785775.1 of Grammomys surdaster. Classification (NCBI taxonomy): domain Eukaryota; kingdom Metazoa; phylum Chordata; class Mammalia; order Rodentia; family Muridae; genus Grammomys; species Grammomys surdaster. The sequence continues at coordinate 10,041,111 of NW_021604613.1, forward strand.
AAATGCGGTAAAATTAACACAATAGAATACTATTCAGCTAATGAAAGCAAAGACATCATTAATTTCACAGGCAAATGAATGGAGCTTGAGAATAGTATCCTGAGTGAAGTAACTCAGTCCCAAAAAAGTGCTAATATCACTTATAAAGTGATATTATAAAGTGGAGACTAGTCATAAAATATAGTATGCCCATGCTACACTCCACAGTCCCAAAGAGGTTAAACAATAAAGGAAGGCCCAAGTGAGGATACTTGAGTCTCACTAAGAAGGGGGAATAGTCATAAGAGGCAGATGGAGAGAGGAAACTGGGTCAGAGAGGGGATGGAGAGGGGAACGTGGGGGATCAGGATCAGGTGAGCGGTGGGACAGGATAAGTAGCCAGATGGCCATGAGAATGGATGGAAATCTACACCTGACTAGGATTGGGAGTTAGGTGGCATCTCTAGGACATGATAGAGACCTGGGATAAGAGAGCCACCTAAGAATAAATGGGGGTGACTTTATCTAAAACTCATACAAGTGGAGACATGTAACATGAAGAGGTCACTTCCTAATGCCAGGCAGGTACCACAGTGGGATGATAGGAACACCAACCCACTCACAAAACTTTTGACCCAAAATTTATTCTGTCTACAAGAAATGAAGGGATGGGGGATGTAGCAGAGGCTGAGGAAATGGTCAACCTATGAGCAAGCACCCATATTATGGGCAAGCACCCATCCTATGGACAAGCATCCATCCTTGACACTATTACTGATACTGTGGAATGCTTGCAGACAGAAGTTTAGCATGTCTGTTCTCTGAGATACTCCACCTAGCAGTTGACTCAGAGGGATACCTAGAGCCAAACAGTGGATGAAACTTAGGGACTCTTATGGAAGACTAAGGGGCGGGATTGCAGGACCAAAGGAGATAGAAACTCCACAGGAAGACCAACAGAGTCAACTAATCTAAAGACTTGGGGCTTTCAGAGACTGAACCACCAACCAAAGAGCATACATGGAATGGATGGATTCCCCACCCTGCACAGATATAGCAGATATACAGCTTGGTATTCATGAAAGTCCTGAACAATGGAAGTGGAGGCTGTCTCAAATGCTGTTGTTTATCTGTGGGTTATGTTCTTCTAGCTGGACTGCTTTGCCTGGCCTCAGTGGGAAAGGATGTGCCTAATTCCACAGAGATTTGATGTGCCAGGATGGGAAATACCCGGAGGGGGAATCTGTCCTCTTAGAGGACTAGATGAGGAGTGGAGGACTGAAGGATTGTTGGAGGGGGTGACCAGGAGGAGCTTCAGTGAGTGGGATAAAGTGAATAAATAAAATAAAATGAAAAAAAAGGATTTGCATATTGGCACAAAAATGGCACAAAAGTTGCACTAATAAGTAACAGCATTCTTATTTGGATTTGTGGCTCATAGGAAGGAACTCATGCCTGGCATTGTAAAACTGGCCAAGAACCTGGGGCTAGAGAGGATATAGGCCTTAAAATGCCATTTTCTTATCATCTTATTTAATTTAAAGTATTTTCTTTGCTTAAATTTTCTTTCAACTTATTTTTGATCTTATTTGTTTATTTTCTATTGTCTGTCTAGGCTGCTGTTGAACTCATTTCATGAATTTTTAATTTTAGAATTAGAGTATTCATTTCTAGAATTTTAGTTGTATTATTTTTATGAAAACCCATCATGTCTTCATATGTATTACATATTTTTAAACATACTAGTTGTGGGGCGGAGGACTGTGAAAGGATAGCTTGGTTTCTGGTCAAGTGCTGGCTAGAGATGACCGGAGACCCAACAGGTATCCCTGCAAGGGACGGCATGTATTTCACCATGCTCCCAGACTCCAGGCTCCTGACTGAGGCCAAAGACCTCCATTGATCAGGGCCTTTCAGGTAGAGGGCGTGACTTGAGGCCCGCAGAGCCCCAAGAGATCTCCATATTAATGAGGTACCTAAAGGCCAGAAGGCCTAGCCAATTAAACATTCCTTCCCAGGCAAACTGTATTTTACAAACTGTATTTAACCTCAGGCCCACCCTGAGGACACAGGGTACAGCTTCATCCATTTTCTGCCATGACAATTAACCTTTTAAAACCACGAACTTCCTTGTGTCATTGGGGCCAGCTGTGGAGAACCGTGGAGGGGGCCTTCGACTACCAAGCTGTCTAATCTCCTGCGGAGGACCACTCTGTGTTCCAGCCACAGAGGCCCACCAGCCATGACCCAGCCAAGCGAGTCACAGTGACCAAGAGTCTCTACCCATGAGGTGCTGCGGTAGCTTCTCCTCGTCCCTTTTGGCTGCGGGCTGATCCAACCTATATGCCCTCTATTTCAGTCCTTCTGTAGTCCCCAGAAAGGTCTGGGTGAACAAGGGCTGAGACCACCAGTCTCTCAGTCAGCTGCCTTGGCCTGGAGACCCCTGACCGAAGAGCTATGCCCCTGAGGGTCTCAGGCTGAAACCTCTCCTTGCCCTGGCAGAACTTGGTGGCTTCTCATAGCCCAGTGTCCACTCGGCACCGCATGGAGTGAACTCAGTTAAATTCCTACACTTCTGCCTCCCTGAGCTATGGCAGACACAGTGGGATCCACAACACAGCCCAACAGGACCCACACCCACTAGAGAGCTACAGCCCGGCAACTAGTCATACTTATTCAAAGTCCTAGTAGCTATTCTGTCTGAAATACTCAAGCATTCATTTTGATTTTGTTTCAGTTAAGCTCTGCATTTTCCCACAATGCTGAATTTACTCACACTTTAAAATACGTTCTAAAAGATTATTCTGTGACGAAGTTTTATTTTTGATTTGATTTGAGTTGATTTGATTTTAGTGGTTTGAATGAGAATGGGCCCCAAAGACACATAGATTTAAACGCTTGGGCACACTGAGTGTCACTATTTGAAAGGAGTAGGAGGTATGGCCTTGTTGTCTGCCTTCTTGGAGGAAGTGCATCGGTAGGGGTGGGCTTTGAGGTTTCAAGAGACCAAGTCAGACCCATTGGATCTTCAGTCTGTCTGTGGATCTGGTTGTAGAACTCTCAGCTACTCCATTGCCACATCTGCCTGCATGCTGCCATGCTCCCCACCTCGATGACAATGAACTAAACTTCTGGAACTATAAGCCAGCCCCAATTAAATACTAAAAGCTTATAAAAGTTGCCATGGTCATGGTGTCTCTTTACAGCAATAGAACACTAAGACAACCATCAGCATGTCTTCTGCTAGATTTATTTAATTAGCTTTTCTTTTCCTAGTTTTTTTTCTAATGAATTCTGACAAGAAACCTTTCTTTTATAATATAAGCTTTTTATGCTACAAAATACACCCATTTAAAGTAGTAGTTTATTCACAAATGTTTGATGTGTGGTATGTATTTAAAATTCCTTTGAGATTTCATTTTAAACCATTAGAAGAATCTAGTAATCTTCAACTGCTGGACATTTTCCAAGTTTTTCTATTAACTCTTCTTTAATTCAAATATAGTCTAAAAACATTCTTTATGTCATATATATATATATATATATATATATATATATATATGAGATTTGACCATATCGGGAAAGAAACAAAGAAATTCAGAGACTCCTCTAAGTCTGTCTTTGAGTTCTTGCCATGAGGGTAGGTTTCCTTTTTAACCTAAATGATACCAATTTGCTATTGAATAAAAACCCTACTCAGCGCAGTTCTGCCTCAGCCTCATAAGAGGTGAGATAACAAGCATGCCACGGTAGGTTGAACATATTGAGCCTACACAGTAGGCCGAGTATATTTTCATATTGTTGCATAGTGGTGGTAGTGTTCTGTGATTGTCAATCAAATCAAGTGGTTAGTGGTGTAAAAATAAACTAGTAGCTTATCAATTTTTTTTTACTTTGCCTATAACTTAGGGTTATTGATTTTTGACTCTAGCTGAATATTTGCTGTGTCTCTTTTCAGTTTTTCTGTCTCCCTCTTTTACTTTACATTTCTAATTTTAGACAAAAGCTAATTTAAGATTCATGATTCCTTTCAAAGTCCTGACTTCTTTGTTATCATATAATGTCTCACTTTTCAGTGGTAATCGTCCTTGTTTGATGTTTACTTTATGTGGTATTGACATCACCTGTTATCTTTTCCTTCATTAGTATTTGCGTGATATGTGTTTCTATTCTTTTATTTTTAATATATCCATATATTTTTTACTTAAATCAGATTTCTAATGGACAGAATATATGCTTTCAATTTATTGAATAAAACAATATTTAAATTGGCAGCTTCATCCTTTATACTAATTTCAGTATTTACCATCTGTTCTTTGTTTTTCTTTCTTTTGTAGTTTAATTGATCATTTACATGTTTGGTTTAAGATTTTTTACTGGTTTTTTATTTACATCTCTCAGAAATCAGTGGTTTCCCTGGAGTCTGTAATATCTTGTTTAATCAATTAAGACTCCATTTTCAAATACTGCATTTATTTATGTATAGTGTAGAAATTTCAGAACAGCATATTCACAGTCTTCCCCCATTTTTTGTTTTGACATCATACACTTAAGTTTTACATTTTCTATAAACACAAATAAGCTTCAATATATTATTCTTCTGGCCTATAAAAGTTTATTCTGGGGGCTGAGAATACTGCTGATGGGTAAAGTCTACCTAGCTGTGCAGGTCTGAAGACCAGAGTTCAGCTATTTAGCCCACATGTAAATACCAGTTGCAGAGGTGGGCACTTGTAATCTCAGTGCTGGGAGATGGAGATAGGAGTCTCCCAGAGGCTGGCTGGTAAGCAGTCTAGACAATCAGTGAACCTTTAATTAAAGAGAAGATCCTACCCTAAAAAATAATGTAGGAAGCAAGAGATGCTGGCATCCAATGTTGGTCTCAGGCCTTCTCCTGTGCTGGTAGGGGTATGCACACCTCCATGCACATGAACACATGTGCACACACATAAATGAAGGAGTGAATGGTTGGATAAGTAGATAGATTAATGTTACTTTTATACCTTAAGTGGAGGATGTCCTCTAGTATTCAATTTCCTTAGATTTTCATTCTTTCTTTGAGGAAACATATTTTTATATGGCATAGAATTCTGCTTCACGGTTTTAAAAGTTTCAGCATTTAAGGATGTAATTAATTTTCTTCTATCTTACATTGTTTCTAATCAAATCTATTATAATTCTCATATTAATATCATTTATTCTGCCTATTTTCATAATCATTTGATTTAGTTATTTTGAATAAACTATGGCAATGCACTTTGCTTATATTTATCTAATTATTGATTCCTGATTTCTTAGATATGTAGCTTGGAAGCAGTTATTAGTACTGAAGAATAGTAGGTCGTTGATTGCTTAAATATTTCTTCTGACTGGTCCTCACTGGGATTAGAGCTGTAAATTCTGATGAATGTGTATACTTGATATATTGATACATATTGATGTATTCAGATGATATGAGTTTTTTAACTTCATTATTTTGTTTTACTGCTATACTCGTTCATTTTTGTTTTGGTTCTGTAATTTCTGTTGATCTATCATCTAATTATTTTGAATCTTATTCATTTTTTTCTCAAAGTTGCCAACTCTTATGATGAGCTTGTACAAAGGTATTCATTTGTTTTGCTTGCTTATGTTTTTAGAAAGAGGTTCCCTATGTAACTCTGGCTATCTTGAAATTCATCATGTAAACTAGGCTGGATTTTACTCACAGAGATACACTTGCCTGTGCCTACCAAATACTGGAATTAAAGGCATAATTTTAATTTTTAGTGTTTTCAACTGATTGTTCATTGTATTTTTTATATCTTTCCTGAAATCATCCAGAGATTTGAATTGTATCTGTATCCTTGATTAGATTTTAACATAGTTCATCTATTTTCCTCTTTCTCTGTGTTAGTTTCACTATGCCATATCTGAATGTTGTTCTGAATATTACTTTTCTGTTATGTATTGTTTAAACTTGTTGAACATGTTATAATTTTGTTATTGAAGTGTGCATCTTGGATAAAAATTTAGGCATATTGCACCTTTTGCGGCTTGGAGTTGATGTTTTCCTTGTTAGACCAGAGATGGTTGTTATTAATGAAAGGAAGTTTCAACTAGATATAAGCTTCTTGTGCTGTCATTAACTCTGTGACTTCACAGTCCTTACCATCCTTCAGGGTTCCCTTATATTAGCTACTTTGCCTTTCTCCTGATTCTATAAAGTTCCTTTCCATGCTTTCTCTCTCTCGTGTGCTCTCAGTCACATTCCTGTGTCACTACTTGCTGCTCTGTAGACTGTCAGCAGTAGGTGGTAACTAGGTATTCTCTGTATTTGTGTTAAACTGTACATTTCAGTAGGCATGCCATTGTGTCTCTGGATCTTGCTTGGGTTGTTAACTCCTTGGTGGTACTCTTTTGGTGGTGCTCCTTCTCTACAAGCTTTTGGGTTGAGCTTTGCATAGGATCCTGGCCCTTTCTTAGAAGTAGAATTTTGTTTCTTCTCTAAGTTCCAAATGACATTCACCTAGTATTTAGGCTCTAGCCCTATGGTTTGAGGTTTTGTTGCACAGGAAAGATAGAATAGACTGTACGTTCAAGGCCCTGTATCTTCCCTTGGATTTGAATCTTCACAAGGGACACTTCCTTGAAACTCTTTTTGGTTTTTCTGGGTATGGGCTGAGTCTATAGTGAAGGCCTAAGATGTAGTATCACTTAGAGTCTGTATTTCATAGGAACTTCATATTCTTTCTGGAGTATAATTAGCCTTTACCAATTTGCCAACTACTCTAATTTAATTTTTCCTGGTTTCCAGTTGCATCTGTTTAAGTAGGCCATTGCTTATGTCTCATTACTTCTGTGGGCACCTGCCATCTTTTAGATTTTGAACTAGATTATTGCCCTGCAATTTCAGCTTCAAATGATTTCAAGAAAACTTGTGAATTTCTTTGGCTTCATTGCATTATATGGGTATAAATGTCACTCTTCTTGCTCTCTGTATTCCTGGGTGAAAACTGCACTTGGTATTAATAAAGTGTCATTGTAGGAATGATCAAAATTTCATATTTTCTTGCAAATTAACAACCAAAGATTTTATGGGACCTAGAAAAGGAAGAGACCCACAAGTAGATAAAGACGTGTTATATTTTGTTCCTAAAATACATGCAAAGAGCTTGCTCTCACACTCCCAGCGCTCCAGCTGAAGGTAGGTGAGAGTGCCAAATTCTTTGGAACCGATGAAATTCTTTCAAAGCAATGAGAGGCTGATGTTCTCAACTCATGTGTTGCAGATTTGTCATGAAGGCATCATGTCATGGCGTAAGTGCCAAGCAACATGTTTTCTTGCTTAGCGGTTCCTAAGATAATAGGACTTCTTACAATCAACTGCATCCCCATAATGTTGGAAGTGGGGTACGGCTTAGAGCAAGTAAAATAGGAGAAGACATTCAGGTTGGTGCCAGGAAAAATTAGATGTGTTTACCAAGCGCTGACATATTAAGCCTTTGATATTGGGTTAAGCTAAACTTAATCCTTTTTGAGGCTACCAGCTGTTTGTTACCTTGAATAATGGGCAAGAGGAGTTTTAATGGTTTACAATGTGGATTGGTTCTATTTTCACTTAGAAGAGGTGTAGAACAAAAGTCTCCAATTGCTGTACGTGAGAAATCCAGCATGAAGTGCAAGTGCTTTTGGGATGAAGGGAAGAAAGTGACAAAAGAGATGGCTGATCAGGGCCAGTAGGTAGAGGCAGCTCAGTGTTAATGCACTGCTGCAGTCAGCAGCATACTGCTGCACTGACATCTCGGACCTCATCAACAATACACATCAACGTACTACCGCACTCCTGTCGCATTGTTATTTAAGCCAGGTTTTTCTTCACACATTATTGTAGAAACAATGAAGTAAGTGAAACTACAATGAAGAGTGACATTTTATCCTGATCTCCCAAGGAAAACAAACTTTCTTTGACAACCCTATTACATGTAGCTAGGAAGAATTTTTTTGTCAGTGACTTGACTTTGCTCATTCAGAGTCTTGAGTGGTGTGGAATTTTGTCTTTAACCTCTTGAAGTAAAACTATTCCATACTTAGAGAACATGCTTATGAATCAAGGCTTCCCTCCCTTACTGGAACGTTTTTGTTCAAACCATAATTTGCTTTAAAAGTCACTGCTCTAAAAATGCAGTAAGCTTGAAGACAAGTAAAATGAAGACCCATTCAAAGTTGAGGAATCATCATTCAGGAAATTTTTAATATCTTGACTTTATATTAGTATTTTACCTTTAATCATGAATTGTAAATATGCTTAGAACAGGCTCCATATCAACATCTAAAGGTAAAATTAGTATCAGATAAATACTCACTCTCTTTGAGTATAGTTTTATCATTCACAAAAATTTCAAGTGAGAGAGATGCCATATGCTAGTCTCTCTCTTTCTCTGTGTATCTCTCTGTCCCTCTCTGTCTCTCTGTCTCTCTGTGTGTGTTTGTGTGTGTGTGTGTGCGTGTGCATGTGTGTGAGATGTATTTCTTTGGTAGTATTTTAAATAACAAGGAATACCAAAACCTGATCATTATGTAGGGATTTAACCTCAGCTAGCTATTTTATAACCAATGCTTTATTCCAGATCTATAATTAACATCTAAAATTAACATTTCCAACATGACTTTAAACATTAAAGAATCTAAGGAGATATAAATACTTAAGGCACCATTGCTTTGCACTTTTTGGTCCTTTCAAAATGGAACTAAAGGCAGCCTCTCTCCACATGAAATATGGCATGGTGTATGATTTGGAACTGTTTTATAGTTTTAAGTATTTTTTATGCCATTGGGTGTAACTATTTCCATATGTTTATAAAGAGTGAAAGGAGATAGTGGCAGCAATGCTGAAGTATTCTGTGTCCCTTGATGAATTAGTCACATGAAACCACCAGCCTTTCTTACCTCAAATCTATTTCTAAACAGAACTTATCTATTTTCCTTAATACCAACCTGAAGATGCTATTTAGCGTGTCATAAGCAACACTTATGAATTTTTACAAAATGATCACAACTATCCAGTGTTTCTTGCTAATAGACTCTGCCACTTCTGTTTACCAGGAAAATAAATAACACATGTCTGAGCTCTTTCTAAAAGGTTCCTACTTATTCTGTGGTCATTTTCACTTATGATACTTGCAGCTTAATTTTATAAAATGGCTTTTATGTGACTTGAGAAAAGTTCTTATTGTACATTGTCTTCAAATATTTTTCATCTGAGTTCTGGACTTTTATTTAAAAAAACCACCCGTCCCCCCCTTCTGTATGTTTGTGTGTGTGTATGTCCTTATCTGTCTCTTCCTATGACTCTCTCTTTTCCTCGATTTCTTACTCTGTATCTTTCTCTCTTCCTCTCCCTTTCTCTCTTGAGACATCTTTTGTTGTTCCATTGGAAGTAAAATAGTTGCATGTTTGGCCTCTGCATTAAGAGCAGCACACATTCAGTTATTTGAGATTTTTTTCTTCAGCATATTACCAATGCTTATGCCCAATTCATGGTTGTCAAACAAAGAAAAACAAGCTTTTACAGTGCATTCGTCTATCACAGGACTCATTAAGATGAACAAGTACGCAGAGATATGTCTCCAGGAAAAGAATGCTCATTGTTATCCTTTCTTGAAACATGGATGTTACCTGTGATGCTATTTATTGGCTATATCACAGTGATTTAAGGTCTGTGTATAAAGCATGCCATGTACTCTTTTCTCATGTATTTGACACAAATTCAAATTGAGAGTCAAAACCTATCTTAATGCCATGCTGTTGGTGTTAACACATAAAGTATCTTGGGTATATACTTCTAAATTAATGGTGTTTCAACCTGGCTGTGCTATTGCCTCAAAGTACTATACACTGGAACATGCTATGCCTTGTATTATAATTATTTGTGGTTTTGTCTTATTTCCTTCCATCTCACTCCATGGACTTCTCGTCTCCTTTCTATTCTCACTGCCTTATTAGAATACATTTCTCCTAGTAATAGTTATGTGATCTGGAGGATGAACGGGTATAGCTGTTCTGTGCCTGTGCAGTTTAAACAGCTTTTCAGGTTTTCTTAACTTACTGCAAAGACAACCAATCTCAACTAGAGCCCTGCCACACACTTACTTCAAAGCTCTGTGCATATAAAGCACACATCTAGCAATGGCCCCATAACTGTCTGGGACATCTTACTTCCTTGGTCAGTTTTTAAATAGTGAGATCTGCTGTTTTGAGTCAGGCTTCCTATAAATGTCAAAAGTGAGAATATTCCTATATAGTAATTTTCCAAACTTCCTCTTAAAAATGACTTAAATTTCCACCAGAATACATGAGATCATTTCTGAGAAAATAGAGTCAACTGTTTAAGATTCACATGGAGAACTGTGTGTAGGAAGTGTTGAGTGATACTAGTACTAATGGTGTTAGCTTTCCTGATGCTGACTTTATAGGACTTTTATAGCACTCCTGTGGAATACTATCATGTCTGTTTCACCCATACAGCACCTGAGGTTCAGTCACAGGCATCAGTGACTGATCCTGTTAGACTTTATTCACAGGTTTGTCTCTCTTAAAAGAAATTAACCTTCATTATATCATCCAGGTGAGTTCATCCTAAATTTAGTTGTAGATGTTTCATTTTTAGAAGCAGAAACTTGGCCCAAATGCATTTGCATTAGCGAAGGGGCTGAGTGCGCCTTATTTGTAAATAGACTTTGCAATTTAAATTATATTCTACAGTCAACCTAATGTGCAACAACTGCCTTTGCATTTCCAGATGAGGAAAAAAAGGTGCTGTGTGAGTCACACGAACTTGACTTGTCTAACAGTTAACTAGTGCTTGGTGTATATATTCTGCAGATAAATGCATGCTTGAACCCGTAATCCATGCATGGGAGTTCAGATATTTTCATCTTTCAGAAGGTTATATATAAGAGTTTGGGAGAGAAACCAGGACAATCATGAAAACAAGGTTTGAGTTGTATTCAAGAGATTTTTTTATCTTACAAAAAAATACCCAACAATTTAGGACAAAGTCAACAAGACAAGCTTGCCTAAAAGGCTCAGGAGAGAGACCATACTGTTCTTAATTGTGGGAGGATTATATTTTAAATAAAAATATCAGTATATGCTAATTGCACAAAATAATATGTCTCACTGTGACATTTTCAAATATGAATATTATTTGTCTTGATCACATTCCTCCTTTTGCTTTCTCTCTTATGCCCTCTTCCTATCCTCTTCATTCCAACCCTCTCCTTATTGTTCATTTTTTATTTCATACCTTGTTATTTTTCTAGATTCCATTTATCAGAAAACCAAAACTTCTTTAGTCTAGTGGACACCCTCTTTTCCAAAGGATAATCCTTCACATGCATTCATTTTCCTGCAAACAGCATAATTTCATTACTCTCTCTTGTTGAATGACGTTCTTTTCTTGTGTATATATGTATACAGTTTTAGAGACACAAGGGTGAGTCCATAGCTTAGCTGCTGTGAATAGTTCTATAGTGGACTTGGGTGCACAGATGTTTCTGCTTTATTATTCCCCATCACTTCTGGAATATACATAATAGAGGTTTAACACAAAAATTCTATTTTTCACCTTTTAAACCCCTATACCAATCTCCCTAGTGGCTGCAACAGTGTACTTTCCATACTGCGTAAATTTCATTTACTTTGCTTCCTCTCCAGCATTTGTTTATAGTCATGGTAGTATTATGACTGGAGAGAGGTAAAATCCCAATATAATTTTAATTTACAACCTCATGATGGCTAAGGACGTTGAACATAGTAGAAAATATTTACTGGCCATTAGTATTTCTTTTGCAAAGTGTCTGTTCCATCTAAGAAGAAAGGAAGGGGAAGAAGGCAGAAGAGGAGGAGGAAAATTTTAGAAGAGGAGAGAAGATTTTAAAAAGTAGAAAATTGTAGTAAAAAAACAAACACACAGACAAGATGCATCAGTCTCCTGAGCATTGATCCCCTTTCTGATAACTTGCCTATGCAGTCCTTTAACAATCCCTTGGAGGGATGCCATTATGTACAGACTCCCGAGAAGAGAACAAACTGATGTGTCTAGGGCACTGTTGCTTTAAAGTGGAAGCTGAAGTCCCAGTTCAGAGATCTTGTTCTCAGGCCTTGGCTTTCACCAGAACTCTTAAGCTACTTGTGCTCATAAAACAAGTGTCAATGCAGAAGATGCAGTATAGCAGTAAACAGGGTTCGAGTGGCCATCTGTCCCTTACAAATCTATGTATTATAAACTACACTGGAGTTCTGACAGATTTTGGAAACCAAACTTTTTAAATAGTGAGTGTTTCATTCATTTTTTTTGTTTACTGAAAGATCATTTGATCTTTTGATATTTATATGGAAAATATCTTTAATTATTTGGAATTCCATACACGTTTTGATTATATGCCTCTTCAGTTCTCACATCAACTACTCTCAGGTGAATACTATTTCCCTATTCTTCCAAAATTTCTCTCTCTCTCTCTCTCTCTCTCTCTCTCTCTCTCTCTCTCTCCCCATCAAGTCCAATATATTCATATATGTGGAGCCATCCAGTGGAGAACAGTCACCTTACGAAGGGCCTATATCTGCTTTATGAGGGGTGGAGGCTCATAACCCCCTTTCTTCTCTGTATTAGAATGCTGATCAGCTATTTATTTATTTATTTATTTATTTATTTATTTATTTTGCATTATATCACAGACATTCTGACTTCATGAGTACAGTGGTCCTGTAATGTCCAGAGGACACTGTTTGGTTCTGATCTCCCCTGATCTCCAAATCTTACAACAGACTACCCTCTCTTCTGAGATGGTCCCGGAGCCATAGGGATGCATATGGTATAAACATCCGAGTTGTGGCTGAACCTTCTATTGACAGTTATTCTGTCCACTTTTATCAGTTGTGAATTTGTGCTTTAACTACAGAAACTCTTCTGACAACGCCTGAGAGCTGCACTAGCATACGGTAGAGAGATGCAACCGTAGGAAGCAGTTTTGTACTAAGTGCATTTATTAGAGTACTAGTATTAGGTTAACCCAGTTGGATCTGTGATCTTGACAAGATGGGTTGCTGACTAGATTACAGTACCTGGCATGTGTTTTCTTTTGTAGAGCAGTCCTTAAATACAGAAAGTTGCTAGATATCCCCACAACATTACTTCCTGTACTGAACTCATGGGAATGCCAGTCATTGTAGCTCACAGGTTTTGCAGCTGAGTAAGAGTGATAATGAACGTACCCATCTACCAGCGGTGTATGTAGCACTCTCTGATGCTAAGAAAGCTAGCCAGCAGGGAGTTTCCTGGTCAGTACCACCTTCAATGAAAGGCAGTAAGGTTATTTATAAGAAAGAAATTGTACATAAAATGGAAGTAAATATTTTTTGACACTTGAGTCTGATTATAGTTTAAAGTGCTTGAGAGATAAAAAGAAAATTGAAGCATGAGTTATTCTTGCTTGTTAAAATATCTTTGGAGATTTAGAGTGAGGGAAAAAGTCACTAGGTCTAATGCTGACCAGTAACTGCCCAAATCATGGTGGAAAAACACTCCTGAAGGCTATGCTGTTGTTCTTTATACAGGCAAAGATAAGAGGTCTCCAAGTGAATGGTATGTGATAGAGAAAACATCCTTTTGTAAGTGTATTACAAGAGAATGAAAAAAATCTCCGCAGGAGAGTGACTATCTTGGAGTTAAGCAGTTTAGTACTCACAGTTATTGATGATGTCAAGAGTTAGGTAGGGCATGTAAAAAGTTAGGGTGATCATTCAGAATATACACAACTAGTCCCCAAATGCATTGATTTGGACTGGAGAGATGGCTTAGAGTTTAAGAGCTCACAACCATCTACAACTCCAGTTTCTGGGGGATGTGACACCTGTTCTGAACTCTACCATCTCTCATAATCATGCACTGCACACATATACTCTCATATAAATAAACTAACATAAATAAATATTTTTTAAGAATGATGTGTTGGTGCATTTGGAATTAGATCAGCATGTATATCAAATGGAGCCTTGAAATGGAGACAGTTATGTCTGTAATCCTAGCAAACCTAAGGCTTGAAACATAGTAGTGAAAATTAGAGGTTAAAGGCTACATCTAATCTATAAACATAAAAGCAAAATCTGCTGATACTTACTGGGCATCTATGTGTTTAAACAAAAATCGGGAAGTAGAAGCTCATAAAATAAATGTTCTCTTTTATTATAAATGCCAGTATTTTCATTGAGTTAATCACAGTGATGATAAAGAATAGGGAAAAAGTTATCAGCATTTATTGAGCAACTGCACTGTGTCAAATATGCTGTGCATCTTTCCTTAAATCATCTCTTTTAACTCTTCTAGTAATCGTGAAATACTGGTATTATTACACCTATTACTATAGGAGGAAATTAAATTACCCAAAGGAAGACAATTCTGCCGTTATCATGGTGGGTGGGAGGAGAAGCATGTACTCTAATCTTCAGCTGAAAGATTTAAGTTTTGTCAAGAGCAGTGCAGAGTGAGACAAACAGGTAAGAGGGTTGGAAAGGTCAGTGTGTGTAAGGAATACTGAAGGCCATGAATAGAACAGCCTGGTTGGAGTACAGTTTATGAAGAGAAGCAGATGGAGGTATATATTTGGAAAGGGAAGTTTCACCTAAATTATAATGTGCCTATGCGGTTTTAAATACCCCCTTCTTACCCACCGCTCATCGATCACCCTTCCCAGGTCCACTGAGAGGGAGATAATTTTCCATCCATCTCAACTTTATCGCTATTTGCTTGATAAAAGAACAAAGATGAAAAGAAGGCTATAGTTTCACATTTTCTCTTTTGTAGTGATTTGGTTCCATGAAGAGATGGCCAAGCTACACTATTTGGATCTCACTCATAATTTGTGCCTAATATACTCTACACCTCAGATTTGTATGCACATAAAGCCAATTCCAAGCAACTTAAAAGTAACACAGGAAATTCAGGTTAACATTTGTCACAGTTTCCAGGGGAAACAGCCTCTTCTATTTAACTTGTGATGAAACGAAAACGCTGTACCTCATTTTCTTCCTCTTAGTGCAATGCCTTCTATGCTAGCCAAAAATCTCACAGATTTGGACATTGCAAAGAATACTCTCTTTCTGGCCTTTATTGTAAGACACGGAGGACTGTTTTCTGTAAAGGACTTAGAAATATGCATTTAAAAGCTGATGAATGCTGCTCAGTGGTAAATCTTTGTGCAAAAAATGTGTTAAATTTTAGTCATTTTCTGTGGGATTGTAGCATCAGCAACTGGCATGAGATGAATCAGACTGATGATTCCAGTTCTTTGCAAAGCAGACAGCATGATATAATGGTGCTGAAAAAAAAAAATCTCCCTTGGCAACTTTTGGAGCCATGAAGTGCAAAAGGGGTGTTAGATACCACTGTACTCGGAAAGAGCAGGAGCCCTGATGTTAACTCTCGAAATAATTTGATACCTTATTTATTTATTTTCCACTGACTCCATTTTTCTGGCAGCGTAGACATCATTAGTCTATATGTTCCCTGGCAAGATAGTCTTATCTTGGTTTTCTGTGAGGGTCATAAGGCCTTTTAGAAATCCACAGACTTTTTCTATAAGGAGATATTTGAGAAATGTATATCCCGATACACTGGTGTGTGTGTGTGTGTGTGTGTGTGTGTGTACATATGTATGTATCCATGTGCATATGTATATTTAAACTGCCCAAGTAGCATTTCAAGTATTGAATATTTAGGGTTTCTTTAGTGTCCTTTTCTTCCATAATCTTGTTTGGAAGTTCATTTTCTATGAAAGTCATGTCACTTCTTACAGAAATATCTCAAGATGGGTTGTGTATTCATAATTTTATAAAATTGGGCATGAGAAACATTCATGTTATGGAAGAACACATAATTTTCTGTGAGGAAGATATTTTAAAGGTTTTCAGAATATATTAATTTGGGACTTTTGAGGGATTAAATGTTCACAAAAACTTTCAATCTATTCAATGATAATGCCATCACAGAAGTGTGAGCTTAGTTCAGAACAAAGATTATCCCAACCAACTTCATACAATTGTTTCTTGCCTGATTATATAAAGCCATTGACTACTGTTAGAGAAGTAAATTTTTGTAGTCATAGCTTGTCTTAACCTAAATATACTTTTCCAATTATATTCAGGAATAAAAACTAAATAGATGTATAGCAATCATATCTTTTAGGCTATGGCAAACAATTCTCCCATTGTGAAATACAAGAAATGGAATAAAGCCTTATGACTCTGGAAAGACACAAAAAACACCCAGGCTAAACTTGTAATAGGCAAAGAACCAAGATGAAGTCCCTTAGATAACCAGACGGAAGCACATATACATTGGTTATTGAATGTAGGGAGAAGGTTTAGAAGATCATTAGTCTCTTAGAGGCCAAATAACAAATTGTCTAAGGCATTATTCAGCATATTTACAATTATTATCAGAGAAACATTTAATTACATGGACAGTACACTTGTTAACCTTTCATATAAAGTTCACATACTTGCTAGAAGCTGAGAAAACATGCTAAGGTATAAAATTTTAACTCATATGTTTTTTAAAGATTGGATTATAAAATTATTTAATTTGAACTTCATAGTGCAATATAAAAATAAAATTATATGAAAATAAAGTATTAGATAGAATGTACTCAGTCTTTGAAATATATATATATATATATATATATATATTCAGCCAGGGCAACCATATTACAAATTCACTGCCTTTACTGTTTCTATGTTTCTAAGAATTCAAATAGACATACATTAGAAGTATGATGAAGATATAAGCTCAAGCCTTGATCAAGTGAATGTATGTGAAATTTCTAGACTTCACTTGTAGCTTGACCCTTAAATAATTCCAAGATTGTGAACTCTGTCTCTCCGGTAATTTGGGGGTAGATGTAAAATTCAGCAGGAACCTATGCAATTTTATAGCATGAAAACAAGGAACGGGAAAGAATTGAGTCCCTGAGCCAACAGTGACTCCGCTAAAGACCCAGTGTTGAACTGTCTCATTGTATTTGTCATTTTAGTGACACTACCTAATTGACAGAATCGAAAAGAAAGAATTAACAAATACCGTATGCATCCACCCTTGAACTTTGTCTAGGAAATAGACATTGAAATATTGACCAGGAAATGAATAACAACTCATCCTTTTCAAAGCATCCCCTAAATATGAAAGAATATTTCAATTACTAAACTAAAATACCATTTTACATTAAAAATATCAGTGTTACAGGAAGAGTTACTGTGTGTGTAGATGCATTATAAGTTATCAATGTAAAACACAAAGAGAAATCTTTGGGGATTTTATATTACAGTTACAAAATATAAACAATAGAATAATGGCTTTGTAGAAGGCTGAATGAGACAAAAATAGCAACTCGAAAGGCTCTAAATTCTGCATAACTATCCCAAAGGATAGTATTCTATCCCCCAAACATGCTAACATGCATGCAGGTGGCCTTTCACCTACATCCTCTACAAGACTGCAGAAAATCAACTCAAGTGCCACACAGATCTGCAGAGGTAGGCACACATACAGGCACACATATACTTGAACTTTACACATACTCCAGGATTCTCTGAACATGGGAAACATTAAATTTCCCTTTTTAAAATATTTCTTAGCATCTATAGTAATATGCATTTTAACTTTTCAAGAATTGTGAATAAAATATGGTGTTACCCAAAGCTTATAAATTTATTTGATCCTGGAACATTTTCCCACCAAAAGGGGGTGGCCTATAGACACATGCTATTTGGGAAGAGTGCCTTCATCTGGAGTTATAATTTTTACAGGAAATACATGGGTTCTGTAGCTATTTGATGAAAGTAAGAAATTAGAACCACAAGTGATAAGGATACAAATCTTTTCTTTTGCTAAGAAAAAAAATCACTTAACTCAAAGCATGCCTCATTCTCAAAGTCTTTATTTGAGAAATATATTTCATGACCTAAAATTCAACTTTAATAAGAATAGGTTTGCATGAATTGTGTAAGCAAGAGATACTTAATATTTCAAAGAATGAAGAAACTTCTACTGTCCTTATTTTTAACAACTTTACTTTTTACATGCCTTTGGGAGATGAAAAAGATGAGTATCTTATTTTTACTATGAAGGGCAATTCCAGAGTACTTGAGGATGCTTCTTGTTCTAAAGAAGGAACTGTAATGAGTAGTTGGTAAGAGACCAAAATGTTGGTATTGTTTTGAATGTACGTAGAAAGGTTTCTGTGGGAGGATCCAAACCATATGCTATTTGTAACCGAAATTATGGGAAGTGACATTAAGACATTTTTTGATCACAGTGTAGTTTTAAGTTCCCATCCTGTTGGCTACATGTCTTCAACTGGAACAGAGTTATTTAAATTGTTAATTCCTTGTTCATTTTGCTCATATATAAAATTATTCTAAATAAAACAAATGTTTCTTGTTCTTTGATCAGGAAACTGAACTATCAATATTAGGGCATCCAGTCAATTTGAGAAAATACTGAATTGTAAGCAGATTATCTTCTTTTTGTCTTTGTAAAGATGTTGAAAAGATGCTTTTTAATGAATTTCCCCAAATTTTCTCTGGGTAAAGAGAATATATATTTGAATAATGATGAACATTTGAAGATGTTTTTAAAACCACACACTATAATTTCAACATTGGACTAAGTAAAGGGCATTGCAGAAAACCTGCCCTGAAGCTTCAGATCTTGCTTCCTGTCAGGACAAGAGACTAAACAGTGGAAACCACTAGGCCTTTGTTAATGGTTGGGTAGAAAAGAGGACAAATGATACACAGTGAAAAGCATAATTGGACATCTATTGATGATATGCCAGCAAATGTCATGTGTGTTGACATCAAAGATGAGGTATCTCTGTGATAGGATCCTGTTTGACTCTGCTCTATGTTCTGAAATTTCATTTTGTAACCTCTTCCAGAAGAGGAAGCTTTGGGGATTGATTCACTTGTTATCAAAGCAGTGCACGTGACTTTTGCACAAATAATGTATACTATTTTCTATTTGTTGTTTTACTTCTATGTTTCTCAGCATCCTGACAGTCCTTATGTGACTAAGCAGACCCAAAGTAGCTAAAGTATGCAGCAAAGCTCAAACCAAAGGCAATCATTGAAAATATAAGGAGACAATGTATTCTCATCACAGCTTTAATTTGATCATTGGAAACCAGATTTCAGTCTTAGATGTTGATTTAATTATACTAGATGTAGGTTTTTAGGAATGGTATCACATTGAAGACTTAGAATATCACATCCTACTAACAAAATAAATCTTCTGACAAATGTATTCATCAGAGAAGCCTTCTCTATTCAGTGGATAGCAGTGAATGAAGAGACACATAGGTTCCCAAGATGCTGAGATTAAGAGATAGGCGAATACTTAACCCTAAATAGGACATTTATAAATGTCCTATTTAAAATGACAACAAAAATTAAAGGTGGTCTTTAGACAGAAGAACTTAAAAAGGATAGGAGTGGGGTTATAATAATCAGAATACATCTCTACATATATGAAATTGTCAAAGAACAAAACTCAATAAAAGTTTTTTTTTAAAAAAAGATTCTTATCATGATCTATTTTCACCTATAAGTTGGTTTTATCTTCCTAAAAAAATTTCATATATATTAATTCATAGAAAGATGAACTTTATCTTTTAGCAAATAAATGTTGCAGTTACAGTTGAGGAAATACATCAGCATAAAATGACTTGTTTTCAAAGTCAGCAACAATTTCTTATTCAAAAATCTTTATTACGATGGAAATATTAAACACAGTCATAGATATAACAAATTAAATTTATAAAAATATATTGTATATATATGCATATATGCATATATATACAAATACAAGTGACTGTCTTAATTTTAATAATTAATAAAAGGCACAAAGTGGACATACTACTTTGGTGTAGCCACAAGTCCAAAATGCAGTATCCTTAGCCTTGCCTCCAAGCCCTACAAGACTTTATGCAGCTAACTCTTAGATTTCCACATATAAGTAGAGCCATGTTTTGTAATTAAGAGAACATGAGCAACATTACATACATTTTCCCCCTTTTATTCAATATAATACTGAAAGTGTGTTTTCTATATTACTATAGATAGTAATACATTTTAATTCATTTATAAATATTTTAGTAATCTAAGTATCAATCTTGTGGAAATATTACAATGAGAATACAGAGTTTTCCATTCTAACATTGAGCTTGTCCATGCTAGCTGCTGTAGGGCATACAGAGGAGTAAACGAGACTTCGTTCTCTCAATATATTATAATCTCACTTGAGAAACAAGAAGTAATATAGCACAGAAATCAAGTAATATGAAACATCAGTAAAAGGTGGTCAGATGAAATGCATGTATTAAACGCTATCAAGTGTAAATAAAAGTTAGAGAGACTGACTTTCAGTGGTCTGGGGAGTTTAATGAGGAAAAAATTACCTTAGAAACAAGTGCAACTAGTTAGGGCCAGCAAATTCATGGTTACTGGAAGAGAGTTACAACCACTGATTCGCCAAAGTAGCATAATTTCTTACAACAATCTAAAAACATTTGTCCTTAAACCGACAGATAATGGTAGTCATTAGCCCTCATTAAGAAAACATCTTTTTGCAACAGATGAAGACCAGTACAGAAAACCATAGCCTGTAAAATGCAGAGTTGAGGAGCTCAGTCCCAACGGACACATCTGTAAGATATTCCCCTGAAACTTAAGGCTCATGGAACATGAGGGATGTAGAAGATGTGGAAGAAGCACTGTAAGACCTGGGTTTCATGGAGTCTTCTCTGAGATTGTGTATCCTAGCAGTGTCAAAAAAAAAAAAACCCAGCTATAAATGCTCACCGACATAACATAAAATGTGAGTTGAATAAGGATGACACCTATGGTCATAGAGAAGTGGACAGCAAAACCCATTAGGTGTTCATCCAAAACAAAGAACTATAAGAAACAGAGGAAATTATTTCTTCTTTCTAGCCTAATGTTAGATTCCTCCCTGAAGGCTACTTCCTTGTGCTTGGCCAACGTCATACTCCTACCAAGCAGCCCATTTCCTTGTCCTTGGCCCATGTCAGATTCTTGCCAAGCAGCCCCAAAGGCTCTCTGCCTCTCCCCCTTTTTTATTTCATTAACAAGACTGAGCCTGTCTTAAGTCATTCTGACAAAAATGCCTTTCTTACCCATCATGGAATATGCATTATCAAAAGCAATGCACTTCTGTCTTAGGTTGATAAGGCTCTGTGCAGAATTTTACCTGTCCTAGTCTTGCCAGCCTGTTACTTTAATAACTCTGTCTGAGGGTTCATTTTCAGGTTCAAGCCACGTACTTGGCTGCCAACATGTTGATTTTGTTGACTATTTGCATCTATTGTATTGCTAGACCCTAAACCTAGAACTGACCTTAATACATGCATGTAATCAAAATGGTATAAAAGCATAAGGGAGAATGGGGGATGGGGTAGGGGGTTCTAGGGAGGGGAAATGGGGAAAGGGGATGACATCTGTATTGTAAATAAATAAAATATCCAATAAAAATGGAAAAAAGAAAAAAAAAGAGACAGAGGAAAACAGCAAGTGAAGAGGTAGTCCTCTCCATGGAAGAGCACATCAATAGGTTGTCCAGTGCCAAACAGTCAGCCTTGAAAACATACATACAAGCAAAGTTATGTGGACTTAAAGGTTATACTTAGGAATACATATGTATAGTACATTTATGCATGTAATAACAGTAGGAAAAGAGGCTGTAAGTATGAAGGAGAGTTATGGGGGTGTATAAGAGGGTTTTGAAGGGGAAAGGGAAGGGAAAATGTCATAATTATATTATGTCAAAAATAAAATACAAAATAGGCATTGAAAAATTCCATGAATGTCTATTGAGATACTGTTATGTAGTTGTAGACATGTTTTTGTACACTGTGGCATAATGTTTTTGTACACTGTGTAAAATTTGCCTTTGTATTATTTCACATTCTGAGTTGTCTATCCTACTGTCTGGTTTCATTCTGGAGATGGCTCTGTTACATGTAATCTTAGAAGCTCCTGCCCCAAGTTTGTGTAAACAATTCTTATGACTTATTCTCTGTCTTGACTATCAATGCTAGTCACCTAATGGCTGGGCAGAAGAGAAAATAGGACAGGAAGCAGTTCAGGGGGATTCAGATAGCCGTGAGGAGGAGTGGGTCCAGAAAGATAACATGAGAATAAACATCTAAACCAGAGAAAGCTAGAACATTATTCAACTGCAAGTATCATGGAGATGGAACTGGGAAGTAGTCAGAATATAGGCAATTAAGGTAGGGTTACTTAACTACCCAGATATTGAGATGCAGTTTGAAATAAATCATGGTCCTCCATATGGTTACTGGGGAGTAGCCAGGGTAAAGAAAAGAGCCCTTGGATTAATTCACTGATTACACTTATAATAAAAATAATAAAAATAATTAGTTTTACAAAAAGGTGAAGTTAAAATGACCAATAACACCATATGTTAGCAAGGATGTAGAGAAAGTAGAACTTTATGTGTAGTAAATAGAAACATATGATGGTGCACATGTTGTGGAGAATGGAACTGGTGATACTTTTGATGATCCCACACAATTATCTTTTGATTTAACATTTTGTTCTTGTATTGTTACAAATGAGAACAGCAGAGATGTATTCACTTAGACACCTGTATCCAAAGTTCAGTGATTTATTCATAATACAGCTAAACTGTAAACTTCTTGGCTTTCCACTGATGTGCAAGTCTTTGAACAGACCATGATCATAAAAAGGACCATAATTACTTACACTGGAAAGGGAGGACTAGAAATGTAGACAAGGCATGAAAATTATGAACAGTTTCTAAATTCATACATTCAAAATTATGTACATCTATATGAAATTATAAAATAGGCAAAACTAACATTTAGCAAAAAATTAATTGATTTTTGCAAGGGTGCTTTAGGCACAGGAATAAAAAATCCTTAGGGGCATCCAGGAACACCCTTGGAGTTTCATAATATCTTATATCTTTGTATTTGGTCACATCAACATAAGAATTATCCAGTCTTACTAAATGATACCCAGAATACTTATATATTTCATTTTCTGTAGATTGAGGTATTTATATACTTTACATAGATTTTGTTTTATTTGTGTTTACATAGAGTGAATAGTTATTCATGAGGCTTTGTGTTTGATATCCCTGCACTGCAAAAAACATGCATAAAGTTGGACTAGAAGGATGGGAAAATTTTAAATACATACATAATTGCATATATATATATATATAATATTTCATTATATGAAAACTACTTTTAAAAGAAGTAATAACTATATATTTAAAATTAATAACATAGAGAATCTAATCACTGGATACTTGCTTTTCAGAAACATGTAAAATTAAATGATTGCTAACATATATTCTCAAGAATGATGTACATGTGAATATGTATACATACAGATGTAAGTATATATTATGTGAACAAATATTCACTTTAATATTGCCGTCATAACACTCATAAGTAAGGCAACTTACAGAAAAGTTCCATGAGTGGAATATGGCATGTTGAAAGGAAAGGAGACAGAGTGCTCACACCATGAACCAAGAGACCAAATAGAGAGAGTGAATAGGACATGTGAAAAATTGTGGCAATTGTGGAGATATGTGGCATGTAGGTTTGAAACCTCAAAGGCTTCACCCAGTGAAATATTTCCTTTAACAAAGCCATACCTGATAAACTTACCTAAATACCACCAACTGGTGACCAAGCCTTTAAATATTTGAGCCAGTGAGGGCCATTCTCTTTTAAAGTACCACTAACACCTCATATCCCATCATCACCCTCCTGCTACCATCATTACTTCCCATCACTGCCTCATCACCTCCAACCCCACCATCACACTCTACCCCACAGCACATACATGATCTTAATATAGCTTGCAGCTTGCTCAAAGTGTATTGATGAACTTCCTTATAGCTTGATCTTTTCATTTCTTTAGTAATATTCTGATGATGAACTTCAAGAGGGAGAGTTTTGTCTGAAGGGATCCACTTAGAGATTTTTAATAGTTATTAAACAGTCTCCTAATATGGTCCACAGAATTAGTCTTACCAGCAGTACTGAGGTTTTTGGAAATGAGGTAGATTTGTAGATTGGAGAAAATGAAGGCAGGGTTGATGACATAACATTCAAAGGCATGTAGCTGAGGAAAAACTACGTTCCACAGACAAGAAGCACTGTCTAGCCCACAGCGTATTTTTCCTTGAGTGGTAGCAGTGAAGGGAAGAGGGCTATCTCTGTCTTCCAGACACTATGGCTGCCTTAATAAAATATGACAGGCTGGGTGGATTAAAGAACAGAATTGTGGAGACCCAAAGTCCCAGTCACGGCTGTCATCAGGATTTACTCCCATAGGTCTTAGTCCCTGTTCCTGTCACACTATTTTATAGTCCAAGAGGCATTAGTACCTTGCACCAAAGAGTTACCATGACAATCTTAAGATAAAGAGAAATCAGCTGATTCTCCCAGCACAGGCATATATTTAGTGTTTGGAGAAAAGGATTATGATTATATGTTATAATATGCATAACAATGAAATAACACCTATTAAATGCTTTTCAGCAGTTTTAATTCTGCATCTTTGTCTCCTGCCTTAAGTCACGTGTGTCAGCATCACTGTATCTCAGTTTACTGACTCACCTTGTGATGTAGAAAATGCACTCTGTCACCATCCCCAGGGAGAAAGAGTAGATGGATTTGTACATCGCTTCTCTTCTTTGATTGGTCAAATGGTGCTTCCTGGAGTTTTCAATTACAAATGAGAGTTTCCCATGAACATCCTTTTCATCAGATGGCATCAGAATGCATCTAAGTTAAAAAGATTGAGAACAGATATCAGAATGATCTTCACAGGAGTAATATGGGACAGAATATTAAATACAAGAGCATATTAAGTATCATATAAGTGGCCAATATATGAGATGAGTAAAAAAGTGAAATAATTTTGAATAGTGAATTCTATAAGTAGATAAAAAGCATCATGTGAGAATCATTTCGGCTAGTACATTGACATCAAGAACATTTAATGTTTCGTTAACTTGCAATCAACCAACTAGAAAGCATGTTTAGGCCCCAGGGTACATACTTCAGTTGGGTTCTTGAATCTATGTTCTGGTAAGGAATTCATCTTGCTCTTGATTGAAGCCATGAGTTTATGTGTAAGGCATGGTACATTTGTAATATGTACTACCAACCAAAAACCAAGGATCTGCTCATTATTCCTAGATGTGATCTCATGTCTGGAGTATCTGCAAGTTAAATTTTCTTTGTAGGTTAAATTGCCTTCCTGTAATTTAGGTACTGTTAAACTTGTTAAGTGATGGGAAATTAGCCAGATGATAGTGCACTTGCAGTGCAGCACAGTTATAATGAAAGATGGAGAGAGAGAGAGAGAGAGAGAGAGAGAGAGAGAGAGAGAGAGAGAG
>NW_021604613.1:10066621-10089618 GCF_004785775.1 Grammomys surdaster
GAGAGAGAGAGAGAGAGAGAGAGAGAGAGAGAGAGAGAGAGAGAGAGAATGAAACACAAAATTCTTCCTATGAAGAGCAGACTTCATCAGGAATTTCACTGAACATAAAAAGAATGTCATTTGTCATTTTGAGGAAATTAATGCCTAACTATTGTGAAATAAATGAAAATAAGAGTAACATTGCATGCTATTTACATATGACACTAATGCCATCTCTCCCATATAGGAACCCTTATATACTGACTTCTTTTCAACTTTATATTCTAAAGATAAATACCAATTCACTTTCATAGAGATTCTCCTCCCAGTATCAGGAAAGAAGTGGTATTCTTTCATAACATGTGTAAAAAGTTAGAGCAAATGAAACCTAGTTTTAATGATCATGTATTCAATTTGTCTATCTTATTACAGTATTCCACAGCAGTAAGCTGACACATTAAAATAAATTTGAAATGATTCTTAGTAGCATTAGTCTTAGACACAAAAAATATTTGTATTTTTTAAGTGACCTTGGAAATGCTGTTCCAACTGTTCCATTGAAGTTGAGTAAAAGCTAGTATCTTTTATTCATCAGTCCAATAAAGGATAGGAAATTTTTCACCAAGATCAATATTCATAAAAATAAAAAATTAAAGTGAGAGTAATTATTTAATTATCTAATTCATTACATGACAATGTAAATAATTATAATTAGTAAAGAAAAGATTTTTGCATCTCATTAGTTATAAAACTTGTTCAACATTAAAAGCTGGACATCTAAGCTTCATGTAAATGTTAACGCATTCAAAGACCTTTGTTATGTCCACTTCTCATTTGAATTTAAGGAAAGATGATTATTAAAACTAATATTTTTCCTAGGAAAATGAGCATGGTTATTATCATTTGATAGCTGGCTTCCACATATTCACCAATATGTGCACTTTCTTTGTAATTTCTTCTATTACTTTTTGACACAATGAAATTAGCTTTTAGTCAAGCTTTGAGTACATTAATATAGTATTATTTTAAAATTAATACAATGTCCAATTGAACAAGTTTCAAATAAGTGTTGGGATTGTAAGGATAGTGTTTTAAAAATCACACTTCTAGAATTGCTGTATAAAGTGACTGGAGGGCAGGAAACTCAAGTGTGAATTTCAGCAGACACTATACTGAATGCCTGCTCACTGTATGAGTACGGGAGGGACCCCATCAAATCCCAGGGTTCTCCGCATATTGAGGAGTTTGAATTAGGTCTGACCACAACGACTAGACCTGAGGCAAGGTACTGGGCAAAAGAGAGCAGCGTGCAGAGGAGCTTGAGGGAAGGAATTGTGGTCTTTGCTGAGCATTTACCAAGTCACAGATATGAAGAAATAACCTGGAACTAGAAAGAGAGCTGCCCAGAAATCTGAGTATATATTAGTTACCTTTCTCATGATTGTAGCAAAATATCTGAGAAGAAGTAATGCAAGAAATGAAGGCCTTATTCTGACTTACATACTATCATGGTGGGGAAAGCATGACCAAAGGGAGAGGAGGCCGGCTGACCACATAGAGTCAGGGAGCAGACAGAAAACCCAGGAAGTTGAGCCAGTTTCTGAAACCTCAGCTTAACACTAGTGACACACTTCCTGTAATGAGGCTCTAGAGTGTACAGATTCAGTAATCTTTCAAAACAGTGCCACTTGCTGAGTAACAAGTGTTCATACAGCCAGGCTGGTGGGAACCTTGCATACTGAAGTCACAACATCACACAGTCCCTGAAGTTTACCTAGGTTGTCAATGATTTGTGTTCCATATGAGATGGAGAGAGCTTATAATGTATCAGATATTGAATAGAGTCAAGCTAAATATCGTCTCAGTTGTAGAGCAAACAATTCTTGACCAAGAGTTGGAAAGCTAAATATCCCATTAGCCAATCAGGCCTAAGGCAAATTCTGTGAAGAATTCTATTAAGAATGCTTATCCGTTATGGAAGGGTTGTAAATAATGGGAAGGGGAAACTGCTGAAGAAAAGAGTAAAGCAGCAGAGAATATGTAGGAACAGTTGCCACAAAAATAGAAAAGCAGAGCAAAGAAGCAGAGAAGGAAGGAGAGGGGATGAGTAGACCCTTTGATTAAAGCCCTCAATTGCCCCAAGCTTAAGTCTCAGCAGAATTGTAATCTTACCCACAGTTTATGTACCTAATCCGGGAGCAGAATTTTACTAATATAAAGTGGAAACAGCATCCACCTGATTCCACAAGACAAGCTTTACCTTAATACCCAAGCTAAAGAGATACCCGTGTCAAAGAGAAACCATGGGCCAGTATCCCTGTGAACAGCAATGGAAAATACTAAACCAGACTCAACAACATAGCCTATAATATATGACCAGGTAGGGCTTACCCTAAATATACAAGACTGTATTAACTTTTGAAAATGAATCAACACAATCTGCTGAATTCACTCTGCTGACAGACTGAAAGAAAAGAAACATATGATCATTTTAGTTGATGCAAAAAAAATCTTCTGACAAAATTTAATATCCATTCATGATGAGGGAAAAATTCTAAGTAAAGAGAAAAAAAAGAATGAGGCAGTTTTCTCAGTCTGATAAATGACAGCTTATAAAAGAAAAAATGTAGCCACTGCTACCACCATGCATAAATTAACTCTTTCTGTCCTTCTTGAGAGCAAGGGAAGGATGTGAGTTCATGGAGCATCTTCTGAGCCTTACAGTGGAGGTGCTATAAGGTACCTAACAGGAATAAAAGGCATTCATGTGAAGAGCACCGACATCCTGAGGTAAGTGAGCATAGTGAGAGGAGAATAAATATTTTTGTTTGTTTAATGAAACCCTAATTCGATACTACTGAATATAAATGTACTTTTCCTTTTTATTTTTACATGTTGAGATTTCTTCTTCCTCATTAGATAAAATAAAGAGGTTAATTAACTTTATAGTGGTTCTTTGCCAGACTGAAGTTTTCTTTCTTTTCTATCAGTAAGAATATTGAAAATGCTAAAAAAATAATGTCAATGCTATACAGACTATCTCATAAAGTCTGTTAATATTGATCAAATAAATATCTTCATATTCTTACATGGCAGTTAGCCTACTAACTTTTTGGCTGGCTCTGTGATATCCTAGTGTATTCTTATAGTTATAACAACTGCCAGGAAAATGTTTGGCCAGACCTCATTCAAGTAAGGAAAGGATATTCATGATTATGTGACATGTATATTTAGAATATAATATTTCAAGTTAGATTTGGCAAGAAAGCAGTCATGCACTGAAACATGTGAGATATCTTGAGTGTTTTTGGAAAAACCTTCAAAGGAAAATGAGAGTGAGTAACATTTCCCTTAGTTCTGACTTCTCAATAAAGTTTTGGTATGGAAATTTTACTGACTTTCTTCCTCACTATAAGAATATTCACTAAATATGGCTTATTTCCAAAGACTCTTTGTTGTAAGAGACCAAATGACATATTTCTAAATGAGTTCATATTCTGTTCAATGAACAATGATTATTTTACATATTGATTGCTATGATCTTAAGAGACTTCCTACCAAGTCTGTAGATATACAGAGGTACAACATGGGTTGCAATGTGTTTGGGTGTGTGTAGGTACTTTAAATGTAATCAATACCATTTCTTGTTTTCCTTGGCTCTAGTGAGAAGCTTGACTCATTATTTGTATTACAGGCTGTATCTCCCCTCTTATGTTTTCTAAGTTACATATAGGGAGAAAATTTTAGGGAATAGATAATTCTGCAATCTGACCTACCATTTACTGTTTAGGAGAACTTCTCTCTGATAAATTTCAAAGTAAATTATGGTGTAGTAATTAACTGAAGCTAAAATGGAAAAACCTCCAGCTAGTTTGACTCCTTGTTCCTAGATCCAGCATGACATGTCAAAACCAGTTCTAGTTGGATTTAGTTAATAAGAAAGAGGAGGCACCAATTTCACAGAGATAACAGAAGAGAGGGCAGTTCAAGTGTTGGTGACTAACATAAATTCCTAGATTAGGAGTTTGGTAGATCATGAGAAGACTGGTATACAGATTAGAAGGTAAAAAGGTGAGCCCATTTGTCTCTTTTCTGTATTCTATGTTTCTGGAGACAGATCTTCTGCTTCGGTAACATTACTCAAAAATATGCCTGGGGAGTCTATTCTTTTATGAATTGCTGCCAAAACAGCTTGGGAAACAGCTGGTGATAATTCTGGCTTCATTCCCCCGCTCAACAGCTGATGTTCAGGAGCAGTGAGGCAATTGTGTGGGTGTGTTCTGAGCCTTGCCATTGCTGCTTCCCCTTCAGCTGCTTCTGCTCCCACATGAAGCAGACCGGAAGGCTGAGTTCCTGGGAGTGGCCTCAAAATGAGGACAATGCTAGTACTAGTGCTAGTACTGGCCAGGATCCCTTTGCTCTATCAAAACGAGGTCATGGGTGGGTGAGGAGAAGCTGTTCTAGCTCAGATCCTTAGAAGCTTTTGTAATACTTGACTTCAACCATTAGTGAACAGCATGGGCAGACAGCCTAAAATGGCAAGGTGACCCTTAGCCTTGTACTGGGACCCTTAGCTGAACAGTGACCAGCCTTGTGACTTTAGTGTCAACCTAGGAAAACTGGGATTCCCAGACCTTGCTATTGGCTAGCATATCTATCACCAGGCCTATGTGTTAGAATTCCCTAGCCATTAAAGATGGCTTAGATGTCTGACACTCTCTTGGCCTTAATTCCTGATATTCCTCTCTACAAGTTGTTCAACAACTAGCAGCTTCTACTTTTTTAAGTGTTCTGAGCTTTCTTACTGTATTTTTTTAACTTCCTTTTCCACCTCCACAATGAATGCACTCCAAAACATAATATGGCTTCTTTTTTTTTTTTCTATGGTTGCTGCAAAGGCAGCCACTGCTAGCTACAACCTCATTTGCCTCCAATCTTTGCTATTGTTCCATTAGTTATTCCTGCTACTGGCTGTTGCCATGACTTTTTAGCTAAGTCTGTCTCTGCTGCTAGCTTCTTTCATGATCCCCTGCTTCATTTAGATGATGCTGTCCACTTCTTCATCTGTGTTGCAACCACTCTCATGTCTATACCACCAGAGTCCTGCCTTGATCTCTTCCATTTCTTCTTCAGTTTACCACATCAGCCTACTTGACTAATGATGCATATCAGAAGGATGCAAGAAGGGATATAGTATAGTATTATGCCCAATGTTGCAATCTCCTACCAACTCATAAAGAGCTTTTATTCCCACTATCTTCATGCAAGTAGATGGTGTTTGCAGAAATCACAGTTTTGACCCTTTTACATCATTCACAACAGTCCCTCTAATGAGAAGTCAGTCAGTCTCTGGCTCAGATGGGAATAGTTACAGGCAAAGACCTGCAGTCATGGTTAAGGCCTCGCTTTTAAGAGTTGATGATGTGCTGTGGCAGCAAGCAGTCAGGACTGTTGTGCGACTTCTTCAAGGCGTCTATGGATTGTTAAAAATATTTAGGGGTAGTGTAAGAGTAGTCTGTCAATGTTCTTGGATCTGGTTTGTGAGAATTTTATTGAGTAGCTTTGCACTGATGTTTATAAGGGAAATTGGTCTGAAGTTCTCTTTCTTTGTTGGATCTTTGTGTGGTTTAGGTATCAGCATAACTGAGGCTTCAGAGTCTGACTTTGAGTAACATACTTCCTTCTACATAGCATTAGTTTCCTTTTTACAAATGAGAGGAATAGGTTAAGATAGGTTCTGCCTGAAATGTTTTGAGCTACAAGAGCACATTGCAATCATAATATTGGAGCAATGGTGAATGGTGTTGACGCTTTTTAACAGGCTATCCTGCTTTTAATGAATACACTGTGTCCATCCTACGCATTTCCACCCTCAATCTCACATTCTCTTTTCATTTTTCTTCCTTTCTTTTTTATTTTCTCATTCTTTGTGACTCAATTTAATTAGTCTCATCATGCTCAAGGATGTCAAATTGCACTTTAAAACCACAGTTTTAGAATGACACATAGGTAAAGTACAAAGACCAGCCACTCCTTGGATTGTAATTTCAATATTGGACCAATGATTCACATCCCAACTCGTACATTTAAACTTTCCATCATAGGCCAAGACAAAATATGATTATTTATAAACTTCTTTGTGGAATAGCATACAGTATGGGAGGAGGGGTTAGAGAGAACATACTACTACACTCCCAATATCTGCAATACTATTGCAGATGTGGTTGGTTCAATACAGAGGGGCACTGATGTTTTTGGAAATGACATCATTCTTTTTACTTTCTGTGTTCCTGGAACCAATGTAAATAATTAAATTGTCTTAATACATTATTGTCTATCAGCATTATTACCCCTTTATATTTGTATGACTTTTCTCTAGGGGTTTATGTGTAGATATTTTATTTATACATCTGCTTTCTGTTTTAAGAGGAAAATAATGTTTTGAAGAACAGCATACATTTCTGTTGTTGAAGTAATGTTTAAACCAATATCTATATTTGTGCCTTTGACCATTATTAAAATTGATTGTAAGATCCAGACATTCTCAACATAAAGTAAGGATAATATTCTCCTCGTAATAAGTTTTGGGTATAATGTATTTTATGAGGGAGTGTATATTTAGTTCTTTATAGATCGTGTGGGATGTGGGTAAGGGGAGTGTAGTAGTATGTTCTCTCTAACCCCTCCTCCCATACTGTATGCTATTCCACAAAGAAATTCATAAAGAATCATGTTTTGTCTTGGCCTATGATGGAAAGTTTAAATGTAAAGAGTTGGGAAGTGAATCATTGGTCCAATACTGAAACTGGAATCCAAGGAGTGGCTAGTCTTTGTACTTTACCTTAACTATGCTTAAAGGCATAATATTTGATCATGTAACATCTTCCTCTAATTATTGTGTTCCAGTCTTCAGGCCTTTATCTTGATCACAAGAAAAATATAAAACAATTGGTTCTCCGGGCCTAATTCCTCTGGGTGCTGTTTTGGCTTTACTTTTCTAAGTTTCCCCTTGATATCTCACAGACAAACTTTTTAATTTTTTCTTAAATATTGTCCATATACTTTATTGGATTTACTGACAATATGTTCTCTGGCTTAGATTTATTCTCCATTTGTAGCCACAGACCTCCATACTATCGGCCTTGGAAGAGTATTATGGTTGGTCAGGTGTTTCATTCTGCCATCTTCTTATTGGCTTATTTCCTGCTGACCAGGGAAGTTGCCACTGAGCATATTTCAGTGGTCCCTGCTGTAGGCGTCCTGTTTTTTAGTTTTGAATTTCCATTACCTTTTTTTTTTAATATTATCCAATCCAGCAATATTTCTCTTAATATATATTTGCTCTCTTTTCCATTCAAAATAGTTTTGTGTTGAGAAAGCTGGAAAATTTTTTGTAGAACATTATAAATTAGAACTCTTTTGGATTGCCATAATCGAGCATATACTCTAAAGCAATTTAATCAGAAACAGTAATGATGCGAGCACAACCCAGCTCAGACATTGCTGGAAACAGTAGTGCATACAGTTTTGAAATGAAGGTTGTCATGTGGACTCTTGCCTCCTGTTTAAAAGTTCACCCCATCGTATTAATTTCTGTGGCAGACCCTATTAGTGTCAGT
This sequence comes from Grammomys surdaster, assembly GCF_004785775.1. NCBI lineage: Eukaryota > Metazoa > Chordata > Mammalia > Rodentia > Muridae > Grammomys > Grammomys surdaster. Next base: position 10,074,220 of record NW_021604613.1, read on the forward strand.
ATGAAGCAACTCGTAGCTTTCTGGCATTTTCCTTACTCATTAGCTCTAGTAGAGTCATATGGTCTTCCCTTCAAACTGTGTGATAAGGGAGGTGTACCATGCTCTTCATCATACTTTGGTGTTGTCTCTGCTGTGCTGATTCCGCCTTTGAGAGCATAAGAGCACGATAGTTCTTACTCTTTCCACCTCTTCACCTCTTGTTCCCTGAGCCCAGCTGACCTCTTCTGCAATGGGCACTAAAATTGTAGTTCTACAGGTGTGCTCTTTAGACTCAGATTTTAAGAAATTTAGAAATTCCCTTATCCAGAAAGACAAGAATCTGAGCATACATCTTGCAGAGGTTTTCACTCCTCTAGATTATTAGGGTTAGACTTGAAACCCCAGACCTAACAGATTTCAAATGAGGAGCTTAACAGTTCAGTATAACAGGAATAGAGTAATACAAAGGGAAGGAAAAGGGTGTCATTTCAGCTTAAATTTAAACCAAACTAAAGGGAAATGAAGAGGAAGTAGCTCTGTGCACTCTCAACCATGTACATTATTTTCAGAGGCAAAATACTGATTGAAATTGATCCTGTTCTGGGCCATATATCAAGTCTTGTTAAGTTTAAACTGATTCAAATCATATGATGCCTATTTTCTGAGAACAAGGAATTAAAGGCAAGTAATAGAACAAACATTAAAAGCTCTCAAATATTTGGAAATGAACACATTTCCACACAGTCTGTCAGTATAAGATAGATAGCTCTCTTAATAAGGGAAAATAAAGAATTATTTTGCACTTTGTGAAAATAAAAATATCCAAGAGTAAAACAGTACTGAGGGAAACATTTTGGTATGATTAAAGAACATGCTATTTCTTGGCTTCCCACTTAAAAACTTTAAAAATTATATAACATAAATGAAGTTCTGCCTAAGCAGAAAACAAGGAATAATAAATATCTGACCAAAAAGGTCTGAAGCCCAAAATAAAAAGGCAATAATTAAAAAGAAATGAGTGTAAAATTTAGTGCTTCAAAGTCCATGAAAGTGGTAAACCTCTAAAATTACTTAAGAACCAAGATAATGAAAATGCAGATGACAAACATCAAAAAACAGAGAACACTATGAGAATCAATAGTAACAGAGAACACTATGCTAATCATTAGGCAACTTGGATAAAATAAAAAATTTCATGAAAGCCACAAAAAAATGAAAACTCTCTGAAAAGAAATCCAGAAGGTAATAACATCTGCAGCTATTAATGAAATTCAGCTTGTAGCTAATAATACTCTAATTCACATGATTCCAGGCCTAGATGACTTTATTGGTAAATCCTACCAAGTTTTAAAGGAGAAAATAAGATAATTTTTATGTAAGTCTTTCAGAAAGTTATAACAAAAATAATTTTTTGTAACTCATTATTAGAGGTAATTATAGCCTGTTACTAAACTAGACAAAGGCATAAAAACAAATCCATACACCAAAATGCCTTATAGTAGATGAGAAATAAATATCTTAAGAAGTTAAATGAAGAATTGTATATATATATATATATATATATATATATATACACACACATACACACACATACACACATACACACACACACACACACACATATGAATAAGAGTGTGACAACAAAGTTTCTCCCAGAATTTCAAAGTGATTTTAAAGTTCAGAGGACCAATACTTATAGTTCAATCTGTTGTCCTATAAAGAAGAAACACACTTTATCTCTCTAGACACAGTGACTATATTTTCTGTAACTATATTACATTTTTGTTTTCCTTTGAATCCAAAGATTACTTTACGCTTTTCACATTTGTATTGGGCACACTTATTCTTTCCTCCTTGTTTTGCTGCTCCCTAAGGAAGATGTTTTAGTGTTTGTTTGATTGATGTCTCCTGCTTTAAATGCTCCCCTTTTATTACTATATGGCTTTTTGTATCCCATGTTACTGTTTTATTTTTTTAAATAGTCACATATATGCTTTGTTAATGTAAAGAGATTGTGTGATATTCCTTTCTTGTTATAGTTTTATTTTTAGAAAGAGTTGAGTTTCTTTCTTTTATTTTGTCAATGGTTATATTAGTCAGCCTTTTCCAAAGAAAAAGAATTAATAGAATGAATATATGAATATATGAATATATACATATGCATGTATATGAGATGTATAGAATGACTTACAGACTGTGGTTCAGGTGATCCAACAGTGGCTATTTACCAATAGAAAGTCTAAGAATCCAGCTGTTGCTTTGTCCACAAGACTGGTTGTCTCAGCTGGTCCACAGTAGGTGCTGGAATCCTGAAGATGTAGGCTGTAATGCAGTGAAAGAATGGATTTACCATCAAGAGTTAAGGTAAGCTGGCATAGTCAAGTAGTTCCTTCTTCCATGATGTTAATATAGTCTGCCACAAAAAATACGTGTGTGTACGCATGCATAAATATAAACACTGACTCCATTTAGTGCTGCTCATATGAGACTGATCACTTGGTACTGGATAACAAGCTAGGGTGCTCATGAGAAGTTCTGCCTCTCTTAGCAGTCGTTCATTGTCTGTAGTCTCCTTGTCTAGGATGCGGCCCTGTTAGATTTCCCTCCTTTCATGATAACATGTCTATTAATTCTGTCATTGTTTGAGCCTTATTTGAGCAGACATATTGTTGAGTTAGCTTGGTTCTAGCTTCCCTGTCATTTCTAGGAAAGAACATATCATAGCAGACATCTTGTTCATCTGATTCTTAATAATTATTCTGTCTCCTGTGACTTTTACTAATCAAATATGCAAAAGCTGTGGTATAGTTCAGTTATAGTTTTAGGCTTAGCATTCCATGGTTAGTCCTCCATAGGAAGGCCTATTGGTCAATTCCCTCCATTGGCAGCTTGCATAAGAACTTCTAGTAGTGAAAAAAATTGGAGGTGTTCAGGTTATATCCAGTTGGACACTTCTGAGTACTGTGTCCAAAGCATTTGGTGTCTTCATCAACAGGAACTTACTTCAGTCTCTGGGAGGGACAGCAAGAATAAGAGTCTAGGCTCTTTGAGGAGTTTCGTGGACAATTTAGGCCAACAACTAGAAAGGAGGTTTTCATGCTTGGTGCTGGGTTTTTTCTTAGCTACTCTGTAGCTCTTGGAGGCTGCATTGTCAGCCCAAGTAGAATAACTTTCTTTAATACACACACATACATACATACATACATACAACATTTCACATGTGTTATATGAATATATTTTATGTAGAAATATATAATTATATGTATGTATTTGTATAATACATTATATATGTATGCACACACACTATGTGTGTGTGTGATATTATTTTAGCTAAACATAAAATACTATGAGACCTTAAGGCTTTTCTAAACATCCTTATTAAGCCTCTCATGTTTCTGAATAGGAGTTTATTTGTTCAGGGATCAAATCTAATAATTGATAGTCTCCTCATAAAACTAAAAACGGTTCATTACAGATAAAAACAATTAATCTACAAAAGAAGAAGCCTACAGAATGAGAGAGACACTGTTCTAGCTGTACAGTTGACAGAAGATTAATATCCAGAATATGTGAAGTACTCAAAAACTAGTCAAGGAGTTATCAATAAAAGAAACACTAATGGATAAGAAATATCTCAAAAAGTGTTCATCATCTTTAGCAGTTAGGGAAAGTATAAATAAAAACAGCTTTGAAATTTATCTCCTGTTGTCAATGGCAAAGATTAACAAAACTACTGACCAAAAATCCTGGTGAGGGTGTAGGGAAAGGGCACCCTCATTTACTATTGATGAGAATGCATATTTGTACAATCACTCTGGAAAACAGTGTGGAGAATCCTCAAAACGGTACAAATAAATGTACCATATGACCAAACTATACCACCCCTCGACATATGCACAGAGACTATACTGCGCTGAAGCAATCTGAATATTCCTTCAACAGATGCATGGATAACGAAAGTACAACAATATATACACACAGTAGAACTCTATTCAGATTCAAAACACAAAATCATGAAATGTTCAGTTAAATGGATACAACTAGAAAAAATCTTATTGAGGTAATCCAGATCCAGAAGGACAAATGGTACATCTCTCTCATCTGTGATTCTTAACTCTAAATCTTCATCTATGAACGTGTAACCGGTAGTAACTGCAGAAAGCAGGCAAATTCAAAGGGAACTGAAGGACAGGGAGCAGAATAATGGATATTTCTTTTTCTAAATTTCTAGTCAACAAAATAATCCAGTCAGAAAGGTTGGGAATAGGCTGAATAAAATATAGTGCCCTTTTGTGACAAACAATTTAATGGTATATTTAAAAAGGTAATAAATCAAGGTAAACAATATTTCAGTAAGTACTTTTTCAAATAAAAAGTAATGAAAAATCCATGATGACCAAAATATCAAAATTATAAACAAAGACAGAATTAGTAACAGTTCTGTGCCAAACCATATTGGAGCCTGAGGCAAAGGAAAATCAGTAATGCTAATCTTGTGGTTTCTTTTTTTTTAAACCCTCATCATCCTGGTCACCATGTAATGGTATTTTATTGTGGTTTCGTGGATTCTGCCTTAAAATTTTCAGAAAATTAATGATGTTGGACACCTTTGCATTAGGCATTCAAAATTTCTTTTTTTTTGTGAAATGTCAAGGAATTTGCTTATTATGTAATCTTTGATTGTGTTTATTTTATGATCGTCCATGCATATTTATATATGTGTGAGTTCACATGTGTGTGGCACTATGTGAATGTGTGTGTGTGTGTGTGTACATGTATGTGAGTGAGTGTGTATGTCCATACCTTTGTGGGGGCCCTAGTCAGGGATGTTCTTGTCTGACTTGACTTGTCTTGTTCTTTCTTTGTTCCCTCCCTCCCTCCCTCCCTCCTTCCCTCTATCCCTCCCTCCCTCCCTCCCTCCTTCCCTCCATCCCTCCCTCCCTCCCTCTCTCCCTCCCTTCCTTCCTTTCCTTCTTCATTCCTTTCTTTCTTTCAACACAAGATCTCCTTGGCAAGCTGTGGCAATTCTCTGTCTCCATCTTTATAAAGCTGGAACTATGAGACTGGGCTATAACCTCTGACTTTTTCATGTGGATTCGGGAGATGTACCTCTGTTCCCTATGCTTGCCATGTCTACAGCCTTTTACTTCTTCATCTATTATGCTATGTGCCTGTTTAAATTACAAATTTTAAAAGACATGAACTTTTGAGTTTCATGTTTGTCATCGTCTAGTTATTTTATCACTTCTTTCACTCCATTAATGTCATTTTAATATATTGCCATTTTTAATTTGTAAAAAGAATGCTAAGATTTGAGGACTATATGCTGGATGTAATTCCAGAAATCTTGATATTCTACACATTTTGTAATTTTCCATATTTTATATGTTAATTCTAAATGCATGAAACTAGTTTATTTTATTACATTCTTTATATACTTTAACACAGTAAGTATATTATAATAATCCATGATTCATAAAGATGTAATGAAGTCTTTCTAATAACAATCACATTAAATAAGAATAAAAGAAGATTCTCAAGTCCTTTTTCATGTTTCTTTTACTCTTTGGCCCCCTTTTCTCCAAAATTTACCTCCATGCCCATGAGAAAGTATAATGTTTATATATAAATTAAACATATTTATGGTATATATGATATTTCAATTTATGTATGCATTGTATAATATTTAAATCAGATTATATGGCCTTCTGCCAAGACAGATCACAAGAGTGTCTACCCCTCAGGAGACCCACACAGACTGAAGGCCTCCCAGGAGATCTGCTGCAGCTAGAACTGTAGGTTTCCAGGAGAACTGCCGCAACCCAGCAGCCCTGGAAGCAGGCTCCAGACAGAGACACCCAGGCCAGTTAACAACAGAGATAACCAGATAGTGAGAGAAAAGCACAAGACCGTAAGCAAAAAAAGCCAGTATACTTTGACACCATAAGAATACAGTTCTCCCACCACAGTAATCCCTGTATACCCCAAACACACCTGAAAACCATGATGCTGACTTGAAATTTCAGTTTCATTGAGTCTCATTTATTAATTCTGGATTTTTAGTGCCTGTGCTAACAGTGTTCTGTTAAAAAAGTCTTCTCCTGAGTCAATGAGTTCAAGGCTAATCCCCACTTTCTCTTCCGTCAGGTTCAGTGCATCTGGATTTATGTTTACACAGTGTAAATATCCCCTTTATTTCACATCCTTGACTCCACCAGTACTTTTTACCCGTGTTCTTTCTCAATCTTTCCCCATGCTGTATGTGTGCATGCACATGTGTGTGTGCTTGTGTGTGTGTTGGAGATTATGCACGCATGGAAGCCATAGTTTGATATCAACTTCTTCCTCAGTTGCTCTCCACCTTATATTTTGAGACAGAGTTTCTCATTGAACATGTAGCTCACTATTTTACCCAGAGTGGCTGTGCATTATCCCCCAGGATCCACCTATACCTCTGTCCCAGTGCTGAGAATACAGATATATGCCACCATGCTGAGATTTTTATATTAGTGCTGGAGAGCCAGACTCAGGTCCCTATTCTTGTGTGGCAAGGATTTTACACATACAGTCATTTTCCTAACTCCTCTTTGGTCTTCTTGTAATAATCATTGCAGTTGGAATGAGATTATTGTAGATGTGGTGTGAATTTCAATTTTTCTGGTAGTTAATTGTATAACCCCACCCCATTTCTGGTTATTTGTATATATTCTTTCAGAAATGTCTTTGTAGATTTCTAGTACCATGCATGGTTTCTCTCATGTTTGGCAGACCTTAAGTCCAATTAGACAACTGTTAGTTACCATAAAGCTATATTGTACCCTGAGGCTGTTTTGACATGGTGGTCATTGTTGTGGTTCATAGGCACCACAGCAAGGTAAAACTACTAGTGGCATCCCTCCCTTGACAGCTTGATAGTATCTTCTGACACTATGGAAGCTAGTTCTCAGAAAGAAGGCTTTCAGCTCAGATCTAGTTTGAATTTTTGAAGGCCTGTATCTGAAGTGCATTGTGTCTTCAGTAACACATACTTCCTTTAATTTCTTACAGACAATCAAAGACAACAGCCAAGGCCTATATTGCTTTAGGAGGCTCTAGGACTCCACTGACCAACAACTAGGAAAGAAATTTCTCTTGTTTAGTAATGGGGTTTTTGTTAAATGATATGAACATTGGGAAAATATTGTCAGTTTTATTGCATGTAACTTTTTGCTATCCCTGCTTTAGCTCTGGGAAGTGGTGGCTCTATCAGCCCCCTCCCAGCTTCCCTTGAATCCATGGATAAAAGACATACAATCAGTTGTTCATTTTCAACTTGCCTTCTTAGCACAACTACTGGGTACTACTCTCTCTCACCTGGAAAACATGCCCTTATAACTCTTAGCTCCACTCTTCCCACCTGCCCTAACTTAATCGCTTGAATCTAGTCCCTGCTAGTCTCTGACCCACACACCTAGATTTCCTCTGGAAATCTCATATGGTTGCCTGGTTCTCCTTTCTCTAAAGCATGACAAACTCCCTTCTCTCCTTCTTTGTCTCTCCCCTTTCCTCCAGGGACCCTGAAGATTTGCCTGTATCTTCTGCCCAGCAATTGGCCCATGGTTTTCTTTACTAACAGATCAAGAACCAATTGAAGAATAGGATGTTAATATCAGAACCGCCCCTACACAATTGAAATTGCATAATTTAATTTAAAAGTATTTTATATAAACATACACATACCTATATGTATTATGTATAAATTTAGATACATTGATTCCTTATGGCTTCTTAAGCATTCTTAGTGTTATTTTCTTCCTCTTTCTCCTGTGTTGAGTCCTCTCCTTCCAGTTGAAGCTCCTCTTCCTTTCCCTGTTTCCCTATCATTTGTATCCCTCTATTCCACTCTCTAGTTCTAGTGCTTCTCCCTCTCCCTCCCCTCATAGTTTAACTTTACGCACCCTGTTGAAGATTCTCCCAGTTATATACTCACATCTGAAGATTTGAAGCTGGTAACTACAGACAAGAAAGAAGAAACCATGTTTGTCCTGTGTGTCTCTTTTAACTCACTCAGTATAATCTTTTTAGATCCATCCATTTCCTTGTAAATTTCATTTTGTCACTGTTCCTTATAGCTAACTAGTGTTCTATTGTGTCTATGATTCACATTTCCATTCATCGATTGAAGAACATTTAGGCTCTTTCAATACAGGGCTGTTGTGAATGAGGGCTGGGCTGGGCAATGGACAGTGGCATACAAGTGTCTGTGAAATAAGATGTTAAGTCCTTCGAGCACATGGGAGAGAATTGTATAACCCTATGGTAGAATCTCCATACTGGTTTCCAGTGTGGTTATAACATTTTTCATTCCCATCTATAGTAAATGAAGATTCTCTTTTCTTCACACTCCAGCCAGCAGTTGTTTGTTAGTTATTTTGTTGATTTATCTTAGGCTTTCTGACGGGAGTGAGATGAATTCTCAAAGATTTATTTCTCTCTTAAACTTGTGTTTCCTTAACTACTAAAGAAGATGAATGGCTTTTAAGATATTTTTGGCCACTTTTATTTTTCTAATAAAAACTCATTGTTCAGATCCATAGCTCACTTTCATATTGAGTCTCCCCACATTTACATTGGGTCATTTAATTTCTTGACTTTTGTTTTTAATTCTTATACATTCTGAATATTAATCTTCTCTTAGATGTCTTCCTAGCCAAGATTTCCTCCCACTCTGTGTACTTCCTCTTTATATAAACTCTAACCCAAACCCTAACCCCAGCCTGCTTCCAAAAGCTACTGAGATCATGGGTTGCAGAAGAGAACCTCCCCTTACCACTTAAGTAAACCTTAGTTAACTTAAATCACTGAACTTAAACCAATTCATTATAAGTACTCACTCTTATATTCCAAAGATATGTGTAGCTCTTACAACTCTTGTACCTAAAGCTCAGGAAACATTTCAGAAGAGAAGTCAAAAGAATTCTAAGGACCAGAGAACAAGAAAGTCTCTTGTTAGATTGTATCTCATAGAAATGTCAGAGAAGGTACTCATAATACCTCAGCAATATGGCTGCCTAAAGAAGACGGTGACAACAGCAGTAGACACACAATGGTGAAAGGACTTAATCTCATGGGACCATACCTTAGACAAAGAACTCAGATAATTAGAGAATATATAGAAGGGACTAATTACTCTTTCCAAGGAAAGAGACACCTTTAAATTGATTAAATTATTTAAAATAATTATCCCTGATAATATTTATATATATGTATGTATATGTATATATGTATGTATGTATGTATGTATGTATGCATGTTTTTATACTAAACAGACTCACCAGGTTATAATTAAATATGTATATATTTATACATATATGTAACAATAAGTCTTATAGAAGAAACAACAGGCTATGAATTTGAGAAGAAACAAGTGGAGTGGAATATATAGAAAAGATTGGTGAGAGGAAAGGGAAGGGAGAAATAGTGTAATTACATTTAATATGTTTAATTTAAATATCTTTAATAAAAAGAACCATGTAGATATGATAGGCACTCTTCTTTTGTTCACTTTATAGTCTGCTCACTGCTCCCGCTTCCACAATCCTACCCCATTTCCTCTTCCCTTCTCCTCTGAGAGGGTAGGCTCCCTGGGTATCCCCCTACCCTGGCACATCAAATCTTTCTGGTGCTGCTTCTCCCATTGAGGACAAACAAGGCAGCCAAGCCAGAAGAACATATTCCACAGACAGGCAACAGCTTGTGAGATAGCCCAATTCTACTTGCTCAAGACTCATATGAAGACGAAGCTGCATATCTACTACATATGTGCTGGGAGGTCTAGGTCTAGATCATATATGCTCTTTGTTTGGTGATTCAGTCTTTGAGAACCACAGAGATCCAGGTTGGCTGACTCTGTGGTCTTCCTGTGGAGTTACATATGCCTTCTGGGCCAAGAATCCTTCCCTCTACTCTTCCATAAGAGTTTCCAAGCTTTATCTACTCAGCTGTGAGTATGTGCATCCATCTCAGTCAGCTGCTGGAGGGGGGGGCTCTCAGAGGATACCCATGCTAGACTCATGCCTGCAAGCATAACAGAGGATCATTAATAGTGTCAGGGATTGGTGCTTGCCCATGGCATGGGTCTGATGTTGTGCCAGTTATTCATTGGCCATTTCCTCAGTCTCTGATCCACCTCCATTCCCACATTTCTTGTAGACAGAATAAATTTTGGGCTGAAGGTTTTGAGGGTGAATTGGTGTTCCTATCCCTCTACTGGGGTTTCTACTTGGCTACTGGAGATGGCCTCTTAAGTTTCTATCTCTCCAATGCTATGTGTCAAAACTAAGGTCACCTACACTGATTCTTGGGCACCTCCTTATCCCAGGTCTATGTCACAACCTGGAGATGCCCCTCACCTCCCCACCCATGTCAGTTGCAAATTTCCATTCATTCTCATGATCATCTAGCCATCTCTCTTGTCTGTCTCCACACCTGATCCTGAGCTTTCCCCCACTTCCTTCCACAGCCCCTCTCCCCCACAGTTCCATCCCTCCATCTGCCTATTATAACTATTTTATTCCCTCTTCTAAGTGAGACTTTTATATCCTTGCTTGTGCCTTCCTTCTTGTCTAGCTTCTTTGGATCTGTGGAATATATCATGGGTATATTGTATTTTATAGCTAGTATCCACTTATTTATAAGTACATACCATGCATGTCCTTTTGAGTCTGGGTTACTACAATCAGGAGAATACTCTCAAGTTCCATCCATTTGCCTTCAAAATTCAGGATGTCTTTGTTTTTAATAGTTGAGTAGCATTCCATTGTGTAGATGTACCACATTCTCTTTATCTGTTCTTCAGCTGAGTGACATCTAGGTAGTTTCCAGTTTCTGGCTATTAAAAATAAGGCTGCTATGAAGATAGTTGAGTAAGTGTCTTTGTGGGATGGTAGAGCATCTTTTGAGCATATGCCCAGGAATGGTATAGCTGTGTTTTAATGTAGAATGATTCCTAGTTTTCTATGAAAACACCAAATTGATTTCCAAAGTGTTTGTACAAATTTGCATTTCCACCAGCAATGGAGGTTCTTCTTGCTCCACATCCAAGCCATCATTTGCTATCACTTGACTCTTGACCTTAGCCATTCTGATGAGTGTAAGATGGAGTCTCAGAGTTGTTTTGATTTATATTTTCCTGACGACTAAAGACTTTGAGCATTTCATTAAGTGCTTTGTGCCATTTGAGATTCTTCTGTAGAGATTCTCTGTATACCAGATTTAAATTGGGTTATTTGAGTTGTTGATGGCTAACTTCTTGAGTTCTTTATAAATTTTGGGTATTATCCCTCTGTCAGTTTTGTGAAGATTCTTTTCCAATCTTTAGATTTTCATTTTGTCCTATTGACAGTGTCCTTTGCCTTACAAAAGCTTTTCAGTTTCATAAGGTCTCATTTATCAATTGTTGACCTTAGAGTCTGAGTCCTTGGTGTTCTGTTTAGAAAATTGTCTCTTCTACCAATGTGTTCAGACTTATTTCAAACTTTCTCTTCTGTGAGACTTAGTGTACCTGATTTTACGTTGACGTACTTAACCATTTGCAGTTGAGTTTTGTGCAGGGTGATAAATATGGATCTATTTGTACTCTTCTACACGTAGACATCTAGTTCAACCATCATTGAAGATGCTTTCTTTTTCCATTGTATGGTTTCTTTATTAAAAAAAAGTCAGTGACCATAGGTGTATGGTTTTATTTCTGGCTCTCCAATTCTGTTTTATTGATCAACATGTGTCTTTCTGTACCAGTACCATGGAGTTTTTAATCACTATTTCCTGAGGTCAGGGATGGTTATTCTTTCCACAGTTCTTTTATTGTTCAGGATATATTTGGCAATTCTGGGCCTTTTTGTTTTTCTTTATAAAGTTTAGAAGTGCTATTTCAGGGTCTATAAAAAATTGCGTTGGAATTTTGGTGGGGATTGCATTGAATCTGTGGAATGCTTTTGGTAAGATGACAATTTTCACTATGTTAATCTGACCTATCGATAAATATGGGAGATCTTTTCATTTTCTGATATCTTCTTCAAATTCTTTCTTCAGGAACTAGAAGTTCTTGTCATATAGATCTTTTGCTTGCTTGGCTAGAATTTCACCAAGATATTTTATATTATTTGTGGCTATTGTAAAGAATGTTATTTCTCCAATTTCTTTCTTGGCCCAAATATCACTTATATAAAGGAAGGCTACTGATTTCTTTGAATTTGTTTCATATCCAGCCACTTTTCTGAAGGTGTTTGTCAACTGTAGGAGTTCTCTGGTAGAATTCCATTCATTATGATCAAGTAGGCTTCATCCCTGTGATTTAGGAATGGTTCAATATATGAAAATCCATCAATGTAATCCATCATTTAAACAAACTGAAAGAAAAAATTCACTTGATCATCTCATTAGATGCAGAAAAAAGCCTTAGACAAAATCCAATATCCCTTTGTGTTAAAAGTATTGGGAAATCAGGGATTCAAGGCACATACCTAAACATAGTCAAAGCAATATGCAGCAAGCCAATAGCCAATATCAAACTAAATGGAAAGGAATCTAAAACAATTCCACAAAAATCGGGGTCAAGACAAGACTATCCACTCTCTCCCTATGTATTCAACATAATAGCTACTCTTAAATTAATTAATTTTTATAGTACAGTTGACAAACATTTTCTCTTTTTTGGATGCTTATTTAACCTGTTGTTTCCTGAGATGACCAAAAAGACTCTAGCTTGGAGATTGCCAAATTTCCCATGCTTTTATGGGTCTCCTTTTTAAACACCTTTGCTCATTCCATTTATTTTATAATACTGCCCCTTAACGTTTTGTAGTGTTATCTATTATGTACTTTCATTGTATCATGTATATGTTTGTGTTGAGATCTATTTGTTTACAGTGATAAATGTTAGCATTTTTGAACCCTTTTTATGTGGAAATCCAATTTTTTCAAAACCATGTAGTGAAAAGATTATCCTTAGTAGAGTGCTCATTTTAGCACATGGGTGAACAACAGTTGGATATAGGTGTTGACAGGATTCACTTCAGGCTTTTGTTCTATTCCATTAGTCTATATGGTAGCTTTAGTTTGGTGTTGTGATTTCAATATTATAACTTTTATTATATTTTTAGTCAGTTTCATAGCTCTAAATTGTTCTTTTGGTTATAGGCTGCTTTAGGAATTCAATTCTCCACCCCCCCTCTCTCTGGGGTCTCTCTCTCTCTCTCTCTCTCTCTCTCTCTCTCTCTCTGTCTCTCTGTCTCTCTCTCTCTCTTTGTGGTCCAATAAAACTTTGCTATATTTTCTAGTTCTGGGATAGATATAATTTTCTTTAAGTAACCTATAATGAATTTTCTAGTCTTTTTGCATAACATGGACATTTTAAAAATAAGAATTTTGTAATCTTATAAGATTGATTCTTTCTATTTTTGTGTTTCTGTGTGTGATTAATAAAACAGTCTTTCCTTCTGTAATTACTTTTCATATTTATTTCATAATTGAAATGTTCATTGCTGAAATCTTTTACCTATTTCATTAACTGTAATAAGAATGTGTGCATTTTGAGCATGTGTGTGCATGTATGTTGTGTGTATATATAGGAACACCCACTTGTTTATGTGCAAATGGAGGCCAATGTCAGATGTATTTTATAATTATATTTTATTTTTTGATCCAGACTCTCAAATTTAACTTGGATAACATTGATTCATCTAGTCAGGCTGATCAGAAAACATTCAAGATTCATGCTTTTGCCTTTCCTCAGCACAGGGGTATAGGCATAGGCTTTCCTGCTCCTGCAAAGTTCCTGTAAATACGAATCTGAGACTGAATTATTATGAATAAATGCCTAGGCCAAAAGTTTTGGCCTATTTCCCAACTAGTTAATAATTAATTACCCATTTATTCTAGTCTAAGTCCCTCCACATTGTTGGTTTCTCTCATCAGTTTCATGCAACTGTCTTTTTCAGTAATGTGTAAGAATCTCCTATGCCTAACTGTTTTTCAGAATCCTATCAATCTGCCAGCTGTCCCACCTTATGATCCTGCTTCACCTCATTGGGCATAGGCTTTTTAATTACAAGTGAATATTTTTATACAGTGTACAAGAGATTATATCTACATTTCTCTGTTTTAACAATAAAAGACTTTTTCTCTTTTAATAATAAACTATAAACAACAATAACAATTATTAAAACTATCAGGTAAGATTACAATCACAATGTCCATTTCATATGTACTTTGCAACCTTGGAGAAAGTACTCAACCACCTGGTTGAGTTCAAAGTTCTGTATTTAATTAAATTCTATCATAATTTACATTATTAATCTGAAATATTTTAGACTTAAAAACATTTTCTTAAATTCTAAACAACTTAAGCTTAATTGTGAGACTATAACTCCCTGGTCTTCAACTCCATCAGAGACTTGAGAAGGAAAAAATATTACCTGCATATTCAGAAAGGGTAGGCAAGCAGCTTCCAAAACTATCGAAATGACAGAGATAGTTGGCTTCCTAGACAGCCTCTCAAAATTTCTCTGTAGTACTGGAGCATCCATCTTTAACCTTCTGGGCCAGAATATCTGACAAACTTTTATGTGAAGCAGGAATTATGAAGGACTGCTTACCTTGTTTTGGCAAAGCTCAACAGTAATCTTTCCTTTGTCCCATTTGTCCATTTTGGACAAGATTCTGACTGTAGTTGATGAAGGGACTCCGTCCCCACCCCCACTCGGGGCTAACTTGCCACCTTTGAAGCAAACTTCATCTAGTGGTTCTTCAATGTGCATCATCTTTTATGAAGTAGCCTGGGGGGTGCTACCAAGAACTGACATGTCTCACTGGAAAAGAGGCTTTCAATAACAAAACACATCTAAACCTCATATTCTATACATCTCCAGGATTGTTGAAGATTATCTATCTATTATCTATCTATCATCTATCTATCTATCTATCTATCTATCTATCTATCTATCTATCTATCTATCTATCATCTATCTATCATCTATCTATCATCTATCTATCTACCTATCTATCATCTATCTATCTATCTATCATCTATCTATCTATCATCTATCTATCTATCTATCTATCTATCATCTATCTATCATCTATCTATCATCTATCTATCTATGTATCTATCTATCATCTATCTATCTATCATCTATCATCTATCAATCTATCATCTATCTATCTATCTATCTATCTATCATCTATCTATCTATCTATCATCTATCTATCATCTATCTATCATCTATCTATCTATCATCTATCATCTATCTATCTGTCTATCTATCTATCTATCTATCTATCATCTATCTATCTATCTATCATCTATCTATCTATCTATCTATCTGTCTGTCTATCTATCTATCCATCTATTATCTATCTATCATCTATCATCTATTTATC
>NW_021604613.1:10089628-10134058 GCF_004785775.1 Grammomys surdaster
TCATCTATCATCTATTTATCTATCTATCTATCATCTATCTATCTATCATCTATCTATCTATCTATCATTTATCTATCTATCTATCTATTATCTATCATCTATCTATCTATCTATCATCTATCTATCATCTATCTATCATCTATCGTCTATCTATCTATCATCTATCTATCATCTATCTATCTATTATCTATCCATCTATCATCTATCTATCATCTATCTATCTATCTATCATCTATCTATTATCTATCTATCTATCTATCTATCATCTATCTATTATCTATCTATCTATCTATCATCTATCTATCATCTATCTATCTATCTATCTATCATCTATCTATTATCTATCTATCTATCTATCATCTATCTATCTATCTATCTACCTATTGTATATCTGAATAGGGGAATATTGCTTGTTTTTAGTTATTTATTGTCTGTTCAATCTTGTAAACATACTTCTGTAATAAACTAGACAAGTATCTAACATTACCATGAGTTTTATTGTCTGATCATTAACTTGCATTTAAAACATTTTCCTAGATAGTTTGTAATAGCAGCTTTTTAAAAAAGACTAGAACTTAATACTGCTTTTTAAAGAACTATGTAAGTATGATACTTTAAACAGAGTTCATATATAGTATGTGCTAACCTAATATAAGCTTAATTTTGTGTCAATATGCAAAGACTTATACCAATGTAAGATTTTGGCTAGTAGTAGCTCTATAGTTTGTGATTAGATTCAATAACCTATACTTTATTTTTATTATTCCTATATCCCCCATTTTCTTCTAATCCCTTCTTTCCCCTTTTCCTCACAAAACTAGATAGGAGAGAAAGAAGGATAAAGGAAAGAAAAACAAAGAGACAAAATACTCACTTGAATTTAACCTCCCTTATTTTGGTTCTTACCTGTCCAAGACCAAAACAACTTTTAACTACCACCCTTAAATAATGACAACCATCCATTGGACGACCAAAAAGCATCCACCGTACCTATTGAGGATGGGGACATCCCAACTAAAATTGCTACATGCTTATTTGGGGCATCATTTTTTCTTTTGTGGATGCTCTAGAAATTGAGATATTAGTCAGTCTAGAGAAAGTTAGCTGTAACATTTTCTGTCCAGTCTCCGCATGTTTCACTTGTTCATAGTTTAACTGAAGTTATGACTAGAAAAGTCCATGATGCTAAATGTTCTTGCTAACCATTTTGAAATTTTCCTTTATGCACATTTTGGGGAGAACAGCATTGAGGCAATCTGAGGTATGATAATCTGGAATATTTATCTTCCTTCTTTGGTGTCTTGTTCTTTCGCTCTGAAAGTATGTAAACTTTCAGAAGTATTATATATTTATGCATTAATATAAGTATAGAATGTGCATTGTGCATAATTCTTTGAGCAGGTAAAGCCTCCTTCCTTATTAATTATTTTGGCCTATATAATCAAAGTGTAATATAAATTTCTACCTATTCCATTTTAAAAAATGGCATAATAAGTCTTGAGGATTCTGTAGCCAACAAGATTTATTGACTATGATTAGTTGAAGTTTTGGCTGGAGAACGTTTTCATGTCTCAGCCAGTCTCAGAACTGTTCCCATGTAGAGGACCAGCAATAGAAATTACCTGTTTTGTTACTTTTTATGATTTCTTTCTGTTTGTGGCCAAGATCTTCAGGGTTCTCCCCCTGTCAAATCTGAATTTTTATTAAACTGGAAGGAAACCACAGATTTTCTTTTCCTGTGGAAACAAATACAAAATCTCTACCCCAAAGTAACACTTTTCTTTCCTTTCAATCTGAGGTTAGGACACCTTTAATATAAGCAATTTGAATTAGTTCACCAGTCTTTTCCACAATCCAAAATCTCTCAGCATCTGTGGTATCTGTCTCATTGGCATTTAAAAAAATTAAAGTCAACAATGCGTTATTTAATCTATTTCTGGGCGATCTCACATTCCCCTTCCATTCTTTTGTAATTTCCTTTAAAGTCCTATTACATCTTTTTAAAATGGCCTTATCTGTAGAATTATAAGATATATCAAGATTTATGGCATAAAGTCTAAAATATACTGTGTTCTAGGAGATGCACGTATTGATGCATCATAAGCTTCAATCTGCAAAGGCATTTCCGAGACAGCCACCACCTCTAATAAAAAGGCAATTTCAGAATCAGCCTTTTTAGAATTTAAGGCAGAAGCCCATTGGAACTCTGAATGTGTAGCAGTAGTACAGCATGTCAACATGTGTACATACCTTAATTCTCTAAACTCTACGAGAGGAAGCATATCGCATGATATTGTTCTAAGATAGCATCAAACACAATTTGTACTCTTAAGTCAAGCCTTTGTCGATTTTTTCTCATCTGGAACTTCTTGTAGGCTTCAGATTGGATTCTTCTGAAGATTCTTTGTTCTGATTTGAAGAATCTTCTAATCTCTGTTCTATGGCCTCCAATCCTTCAGTGTTTCTCTAAGTCTGCTTTATTCTGATATTTCTTAAAAAGGGTATACACACACACACACACACACACACACACACATACACACTTATCTACAATAATTATTGAGCATATAATTACTTGTTTGCTGATTAAATAGAACAAAATCATACAGGATCCAAGTGTCCTCTGTCATTACATTTTTCTCCGTATTTTAACAGAAAATATTTTCTTTTTAACCTTTAACTCTTTTCTTAAGACTACCCAAGAATCTTACCAAATCTGTTGATTTTTCAGCTTTTCTTACCATTTCAACATATCTTTAACTGGGGTTTACCAAGTCTCCTTGCCCCAGTTTTGTGAGTCCAGGCTTTTTCCGTCACTCAGCTAGATCCTGTCTATGGCTGCTAGCTCCGCCCTTTTGACTTGGTCTAGCTGGCTGTCCTCTGGGCTCTGGGGTGGAGCCATTGTTTGCCCTTCCTTAAGAGCCGAGCCTCACATCCACTCTGTGAATGTGGTTTCAGGCCATAATATTCTATGCCCGTTTTGGTTCCAGGCCATAGCTCACTCAAGCTGTATTGCTCTGCTGTAGTTCTTCAGCAGCCATAGCACGGGCTGACCTTGGCTGTTCTGCTGTCCTCCTGGATTTATCTTAAAGGGATTTAGCCTCCCATGTGTGTAGGAAATTGTATAGGGGTCTGGGAAGTGCTTGTTCCCAGTCTCCCATCCAGGGCTTTTTCTTGGTTTCTAAGCTTGGAATTTTAGTTTAGGTTGGATTACATGCCCCATGTTGGGTGCCATTAATAACTTTTTCCATCCGAGCAAAAGATCCCAAAATAACGACTCTGAGATTGAATTTTTATGAATAAATGTTTAGGCCAAAACCTTTGGCTTGCTCCTCTTCTAGCTCATAACTTACTTACCCGTTTATTCTATCTAAGCCTCACTGCATAGTTGTTCTCTTCTTAGTCTCTCGATCATTTATTTCTTCTCTGACACATTTCTTTCCTTCTAATTTTGAGTTTGGTTTATTGCTATGGAACGTGAAATTTCTTCCATGGGTTCATTGTTTCAACATTTGGTCATAGATGTTAGATGTGATGTTTAGTTAGAAGAAGAGCCTCCCCACGGTGCAGACTTGACTCTTACACACTGGCCTTGCCCACTGTTCCACTGATGTCTTACTGAGGTGAGAGAATGTTTCCCCTTGAACCAGAGGCCTGGAATTTCATCATAACAAACAGAAAAGGGAATAGTTTACTTGCTTTTGTTTTATTTAAAGTACTGGAGATACAACAATAGATTGATTGCTTATTGGACTTTTCAGCCTCATTAATGTAGGTATTAATTGATAGAGAAAACTCTCTTAGTACTGGGTTGCTTCTAGCACATGTCTTTTATTATGTTGTGTTTCTGTTTTACTTTCTTGCAAGCAGTTTTTAAATTTCTCTCCTACTTTTGTCCTTAATTTAATAGTTGTTCACTACTGCGATATTATTTTCCATATATCTCTGTATTTACATTTTAAGGTATTGATTTATAGTTTTTTGTGTTGCAACTAGAGAAGGTGCTTGAAATAATTTTATTTAAAAATAATCACAATGATTGTTCTGTGGTTTTCCATATGCCTGCTGCCCCTATCCTCTGTTTGCTTTGCTGTGTGTGACCTGGTCCTGTTCACAGAGGCCTCTGGGAGTATCACTGGCATTGTTGTATGCATGTTTTCTGTTAGGTTTGTTTTTTCATTTCCCTTTAATTTCTTCTAAATATTTTTAAATTCTGGATCACCATTTCTCTTTCTTTTTTCACAGGGTATTATTTCCCCTCAGATTGTTGCTGGTATTCACCATCAGATTTTGTACATTTAAAACCCTTAATCTCAACTATTTCAACATGTAGAAAATTTACTCTAATGCCACTCTCTTTTAGAAAAAAAATCTGCTACTCTATCACACTTTTGAATAGAACTGTTTTTAATATCTTGTGATTTTGATTTTCATTCTTTTTTTCTTCAATGAGTGAGTCTATAGATTTCATCATTTTTTAGAAAAAAATTTCAGAGATTTATTTCTACAAATACTGTTCATTCTCACAGTGTTCCTCATTTTCTCTGTTTCAATGAACTCGCTTCATGTGCACAGTTCTCATAGTGCACTTTCTTCTTTCTAAATTGTCTTTTGCTTTTTTCATTTCTCTTTTTAAAATAATTATTTTTATTTATTTCCAGATTTTCCTTTTTACTTGTATACCTATGTAATATGCATGCTGAGTACCTACCTCATTTTGATTCATTTTGATATTCTAGGAGGTTTTGCTCATTTTAAAGCTTGCATTAGACATTTTTATCATTTGTCAAAATTTAAGGTTATATTTTTACATTTCTTTAGTTTTTAAAATTAGATTATTCCTCCTTCTCTTACTTTTCTCCAATCATTTGTTACCTTCCCTTTCTTGCTCTCAAATTGATGTCCTCCATAACTTTATTGTTACATTTGTATGTAACAATACAATAATACAATAATAAATATAACAATGGCTATGTAAATACAATCTGCATCTATCTGGTAGTTACAGCTATTTTTATAAGTGGGGGTGTGAGAATGTCAACACTTGAAGATCTAGTATATTGTTCATGTCTACTTACGCTTTGGTTTTATTGGATTCTTATTCAGTTCCCCAACACTTATTGTACAAATTAAAAATATTTATGCCCCAATCTTACTATCCTTTATAATCTTTTTACTCTCTATGCTTTCCATTTTGTGGTAATTGCCTCAGAGTGTGTGGTCTAGTTACTTCTGCATGGATTGCCCCCCCCCCCCACCATGTTGTATATCACTCTCTAATCGGTACCCAGGACATCTATGTACATCCTTTAAACTTTTTAAGTCTGATACATCTTTCAGAGCTCATGTTTCACACTCTATTGTTGTAAAGCCAATTGTAACTACTCCAACTCACAGAACTCTCATGTTCAAGCCAGGGCTAGAAAGTTACAAAATAAAGAATGTATTAGCTTTGCTATTTCCTTTACATTCTACTGAGTACTTTACCGTGTGTTATTAACTCATTCTTCTCATTTTTTCTTCATTCCTTCCCAGCGGAGCCCTGTGCCCATCACTGTTTCTGTATGGTGGCCTCTCACAGCTCGTACGTTCTTCCTCACAGTGTGGTCCACCAGAAAAATAAACTTCCTAAGTAATTGCTACACAAAATAATCTTTTAATTGAATAGAACTTGACTATTTAAAGCTTCTGTTCTTACTATCTTCACCAGAGCAATGGAATATGACTGACAAGTCCCAGGTTACACATCCCTTTGACTCATGTACTGTATTTAAGCCCTCTATCACACCAGGTGGCATGACTTATGCTGTGTTCTATAAAGGACACTAGAGATATTCTCATTAAATAAAGGGAGAATGTCTACTTCTCAGAAAACAATGAGTCTCAGTTATCTAATAGCACCCAGTTTTTAGATATTTTGAAGTGATCACTATTAGAAACAAGGTGTTTATATTTTCATTTATATTTGTTTTTATAATCAAATAACCTTGGAAATACATTTTTATTCTTTACTGTCAGAGTGATTTTTTTCCATTTCATATGGTTGAAACCAGAGCCCTTTACGTGCTAAAACTATACTCGGCTTCTGAGATATTCCCTTCTTCCATAATGTCTTTTTATTAGAGATTGTAAACTTTTTCTTATCTACTTTTCTTCTTTAGTTTTTATACATACAAACATTTTATTTTTTGCAGTTAGTTGAAGGTTACATATTAAATTGAGGGCAATATGCTTTGAGTGATAATGAATTTTATTACCTTTGATTTGAAAACAAAAACCATACATGGTGGGCTTACATTTGCCATGTACTTTCTCTCCCATAATGCAGCACATTTTTATGGCACTTTGAATAGAGAAACACTAAGGGTGATGTAGAGTTTGTATGATCATCCCACATGACCCTATAAGGCAGTCTCTTTCTTTGATCATGAAGCATGTACAAGAACAGAACTTTATTTTACTGAGCCACCAAAGATTAGAGATTACTATGTATATCATGTTCCAGACACTCATAAGTAATTGTAGGGAAAATTAGACCCATGTACTAAGGAGGCTTCATGAGAGAGAGTTCTCAATTTGAAGAGAACTTATATCTTCATAATGGATTATTATTGGCCCCCAAACAGCTGCTAGTGTTGCTGGCTCTATCCTAAACAGCATGTTCTCAATGGAAAGGTAAATACAGCATATCCTTGTGTTTTTAATCATTTGATGAGATATTGAATAATTTGTAGATAAATGGGAGAAGCAAGATCTTGTCCAAGTATATCATTCGAGCTTAGCCTTGTCTTTGGATTGCTTCATTTCCCCACAGGAGTTCAGGTTCATCATATCCTCCATGACAAACTACTCTTGTTTTTATTCATAGAATAAAAGCTGAATGATTAACACCCATCAATGAAAATGAATAGGATGGATCTAAATTAAACTCTTAGCAGTTTAATTTGAAATATATTCACAGTGATTTCCTATAGTTTTAAAAGATTTCAAAATTTCCTGTCAAATCCTCCTTTTTGTATAAAAGCCCAAAATACTATCTTTTGGGTTCATTTAAGTGATGGCAAATGACTACTTCATTGGCATATGTTGCACAAACATCTTTCCTGCTGTTCATGGGCTTAATTTTCTCATCACATACCTCAGCATAATGCTTCACAGGACCTATTTGAATACCACAGCACAAGTTTCTTTGATTTCTTTCTTTTAAAAATTTAGTAATTTTAAAGGATTTGTAGCAGCATAAAATTGTATACATTTGGTGGGTGTGTGCACAGAGAAGTTGTGATGGATGTATATATTGTGTAGTGTTTAATTCAGCATAAAAGAATCCTGGAACCTACTACACTACACCATTTTCATGAAGTAAGAATAACTAATATTAAGGGATAAAACTGCTAACTGATGGCAGCTAGCTAGAAGGTGACCATATTAGTAGCATAAGAAAGAGATGGAGGTGAGAGAGGTTGTTTCAATGTTCAGAGAAAGGACTATGGCGATTCCAAGCTCACATTCTGTATGAGAACATTAGCTGCTTTTCTGTATGCATTCTTGGATGAGATTGTCTGTAAGTTTTTTGTGGGGGGAAAATTCATGAGGGAATATATTGTACATAGGAATTTAAACTTTGCATCCAACTTTCATTCCTCATGTTCACTCTGCTACTTAATGCAAAGTTTTAATGGATGCAGAGACTTTACTTACGTCAGTTGTGTTAACAGAAAGATTGTGGTCCTGGTCTCAATGAGTATCCTTCATAGTTTTGAATACTCCTGCGCAATAAATGAAGGTGCTTAGAAGTAATAAGCATCTTGACTTTGAAAAATTTATTTTAAATGTGTGTGAGGTTTTACAACTTGAGTCTCATACAGTGGTTACAATATGATTTTATAACTGATGTTTGCTTTTGTTCTCCTAAGTAGCATATGCATTTTATGTATATGAATGTGTAGAAATAGGCATCAAGCCTTCCAAATGTGTCTTAGCACCACCCATTTAGTGTCCACCAAAGTAATGTAAGTATTGTCCATTTCTTCTAAAGCTAATTAACGTGTTTGTTTATTGTGTTTTGTGATAGGGTCTCACACTATAATCCCAAGCTGGCCTTGAATTCATAGTATTCTTGCTTCAGCCTCTAAAGTACTGGGGTGACAGGCAGAAGCCACTACACTCAGTTCTACAAATTATAGCATAGTAGGTAGTTAGCTGCTTGAATATATGGAAACAAGGACTTTCCTAATCACTTAAGTAGCCTCAGAAAGAAATGCTAATAACTTGGGCACATCACTATACACTTCAAAGATTCTATTTCTTACAAGAAGGATGTTAGAATTTTAACAAAAGTAGCATGCTGTTTTATTTCATTAAACTTACAGATATACAGAAAAATACTGTTTTAAGGCCATATTCTTTTGTTTCTTTGGTAGCGACTAGTAGACTAGTGTCGTACTATACCCATCTTTAATCTGTATTGCCATGTAATATTAGAGTAATGCACAGTATCATATGTTCATTCCAAACAAGTTGTCAATGAAATTTCTGGATGCTAGTAAGACGCTTTCCCATTACATGGGCCTATAGAATATATGCATCTCACATAGGTGCTTGCTTTGTATTTTCTTAGAGTTAAAGCATACTGAGATTATAGATAAAGAAAAGTTGTCTTCTCTAGGTCCAGACCTTACTTCATTTCCTAATTTGGAGTATTCTTATCAATATCTCTTTCCAAAAAAAGAAAAAAAATAAGTGTGATTGTTTTGTGTAGTTTATTTTAGTGAGATGCAAATTAGGAGTTTTTGAGCTAATCAATGCCACCAAAATTGTTCTTTTAAATAACCAGGACATGAACTCTTTAACAAGATTCACTCAGTTCTATTTATAGTTCCCCCGAGCTATGAACTATTCGTACACCCATGTTTCTGCATAATGACTTTTCAATGTGGTTTCAGTAATCATTCCAGAAGGCACAATCTCAAAATATCTATATGCATAAAGAATATATTTAAAATAAAGGCTAAATTGGCTGGCCATGCATTAAACCATTTGCCTGTGAAATGATTTTGTGAAATATCTCCAAACAGGAGACGCTCCAGCCGAGGGGACACAGCAAACAGTTTTTCCCCCCTTTCTCTTACCATATTGTATCGCCATGGCTTCTTTTGGAAGCAATTCTTCCTCCAAGTGTCCTCTTAGACACGTCTTCCTTCCTCTTCTACGATGACAAGCCATTTTGAGAACTTGAATTTCATTTAGTCTACATGGGATTAGAAGAGATAGACTCACTCTCAAATGACTTGCCTTTAAATACTTAATAGCTAAAATGAGAGGCGCTGATGATTCTGTGAAGAAAGTGTGTTAGCACCAGCTTCCCCCATTTTAGAGACAGACGAGCAGAAAGAGAGATGAGCTTCCGTGGAAAAGCGCTGTTCTGAACGGAAGGCTGGCCTCCTTTGCTACGGCTTTGGAGGAGGACATTTTAAAAGCTGCATCTTGAGTTTCAAAATGAAAATGAATTCCTTCCTTAAGAGCTTTTCTTTCATGAGAGCATGTGTCGAGTCTTTTCATGTAAACGAGTAATACTTGTAGAATTAACCGAATCTTTTACTGGACAATATCAAAACAAGTCCGTGGTATTGCTACCATCTTTCTATCTGTGTGAATGTGAAGAGAAACCAGATCTACTTATTCATGAGTTCAATTTTCTAGTAACTGGGAAGAATCTCCATGCTTTGCACTCTTAATTTTAATTTTCCTTCGTTTCCTCACCCCAAATAATATTACTTTCTTCAATCATTTCAGTCAAGTTGGTTAAATAATAATTCTCTGTACTCAATTGTGTTGCTTTTTGTCCTAAATTTTACACAAACCAGTCCTTGGAATTCATCTCTGACGTGTGTTTCCCGATAGAAAGAAATTCAATTAATTTAATTAATTCCAATTGCTCTTAAAGCTATATTTTATATACTAGCTTAGCTGCTCATATGCCTCTAGAAAATCACATGTGGTGCTATAAGCACGGCTGTTTTCTGAATGACGTTTTAAACAATCTTCAATGTGGACTGAGGAGAAAGTCATCTATGTAGCAAGAATTTTAATGAAGAATGAGGACAACAAGTGAATACAGATTCACAATTTTATTTGCTAATTTTTCATACTAGCAAGAAATCATATTGTGTGTCCTATCTCTGCTATCTAAATGGTCCTATATGTCTTTAAAGGATACATGAGGCTAAAAATTTAGGAGCTGAAAAACATTGATTTGTAGGAGTGGCGCATTTACAGCCTCTGGATGAAAATACCTGCTCACCGTCTCACCCAGATAACAACGTATTCACGGGCATCTCATCTGATAAACACACCTATTTTACTTATATAAGCATATGACATCACCATTTAAGCCCGACCGATTTCTAAGCACTGCAGCTGTTACGAGTTATTTAGAAGTCTAATTTGAGCAGAATGTGTCACGCCAACTTTGCACACACGCGCTCACACAGGCAGTATTCACATTAAAACTTTCACCTCTATTAAATAGCAACAGTTCTTCAAAAATTCCAACACTCTATGCTTAACGACTAAATAAAATATGTGTCTTTGAGGAGTAATGTGCCTGTTTTATTTTTATTCCTTGAGGCGAATCTTGTATTGAGTGGTGCAGCTTTGTTACCCTGCTGTCATTTTAATCGGTTCTCAAAGATGCATGTGGTGCTGGGTGGCTTGAGACTCCCTGCCTCAGTGTTTCACTCTTCCGGAGTAAAGGGGGTAACCTCGCTGACTTTGTTTTCAATAGAGGTCATACAGACAAAGCCATCAATATTGAAACAGCATTTTCTCACACAAGCAGAAACTTTAATAGCCTCTACAAGGGTTTGCTCCTAAGGGAGGCTCAATTCAAAATGGCACGGGCCATCTGTTGTGGTGGGATTTTTAAATTCCATTGTAAGACTCTCAATCTCTCTCTCTCTCTCTCTCTCATTATCTCATAAAGAGACAGTTTATAACCCATTCTTAGATTTCAGGTTGAGTAGCTCATAAAAAGGTAGCAGGTCTTCAAACCTGCAAACAAGTACACAGTATAACCCGATCACTAGGAAAAAAATTCACATTTGTAAGTTAGAATCAAATGGTTGATTATATTGTCTATAGTAATTTCTAGAAGAAAACTATTGCTCTACCCTTGGAAAGACTTGGAAAACAAATAAACCTGTTCAGGGCCCAGAATGGTGGCCACTGATGATTATTATATACATCTGAATATCATCAGCTTAGAGGAATTCAGTTGAGCAAAAATTCATGTAAAAAGATAGTTCTTTCCTCCTCCTTCTTATTTTAATTAATTAATTAATTAATTAAATTAGTCATTAGGGGACTGATTCCTTAATAGGAGCTTAATATCCTGCTAAATACCAGGGCTATGGATACAGTTTGTTCACTTTAAATCTGTGTCAATCACACAATGTTTTTTTTTTTAATCAATGTTTTGGCAGTATATATGTCTGAGCATCACATGTCTGTTGCCCATGGCCATCAGATCTCCTGATGGACGATCTCTCTGTAACTATAATTACAGAGAGTTGTGAGCTTCTGTGTGGGTGCTGGGAATTGAGCACCCAGTGCTGTTAACCACTGAGACATCATCCCCTTTCAGTAAAAGAAAGAAAAATGATTTGGGATTGACTTAAATATTCTCTAAAACTCTCAGACCAGATTTGGTGAAAAGAAAATTTAAATTTCTCATGTACAGAAAATGTACATGCCTTTTAGAATTAGAAATCATTGGGTTATTCTGTTTCATTGACACATTATAGGCTTAAAGTTAACAAACTGTATCTACAGCTCTGGTATCTAGCAAGACATTAGGCTCCTATTAAGGGCTAGGGAGAGAAGAAAATGGAACAGGAATAGAGAAAAGATGATTGAGAGTTGGAAAACCAAGTCAGAGAAAGAGGAAAAGAGGAAGAAAAACTATAATCAAAAGCAAAATGTTCCAAAGCCCATTAAAAAGTATTGAACCTACAGACTGTCAACTCTAATAGATATTAGATATCTATTATGATATTTAATCCACCAACTAGAGGAAATGTATTAAAAACTGAGTGTCCGGGGCTGGAGAGATTGCTCAGCTGGTTAAGAGCACTGACTGCTCTTCAAGAGCTCTTGAGTTCAATTCCCAGCAACCACATGGTGGCTCACAACTATCTGTAATGAACCCCGATGCCCTCTTCTGGTGTGTCTGAAGATAGCGACAGTGTATTCATGTACATAAAATAAATTATTCTAAAAAAGAAAAGCTGAGTGTCAACACTCTGGTAAGTTCTCTGAGAACTATAAATAAATCAGTTTCTGGATTTGACATTATTATTTTGAATCTAGAATCTAGTTGAGTTTTATGTCATATGATTTCAGTTGCTTCAAGATTGTTTCAACACAGCACTGCCGATGAACAGTAGTACTCTTGGCAAAAGTGTAATTACTTCTGTTATAAGATTCTTCAGGCCACACTGAAGGTATTACAGCCATAGGTTGCTGTAAACCATTACCCATCAACAAATGTTTTTGGACTATGGTAATTTAGACATATAAACTCTTCTTTTTAATCCACATAATTTATAGTTTTGCAAGATTATGGCAAAGCATGTTAAACCAGACCAATTGAAGAATGACATGCATTTTTTGCAATATGCTCCCTGTTAATCATAACTTACATGTTCCCCTTTGCTTAAAAGCAGGCAAAAGGCACTTCAAGTGTATAACAAGAGCTAACAATCCCAAAAGGCGGAGACCAATAGATGGCTGCCTTTCATTTGGACCAGGAATTGAGATAGGAATCTTTCTATATATTAAAAAATGGCTTAGGACAGATTGTTATCTTATTTCCTTTCCTACTGCTGTGATAAAATACCATGACCAAAGCAACTTATACAAAAAATTTAGTTGAGCTACGATTCCACAGGGAAACTATGGCAGCAAGTGGCAGATGTGGTAGGGACCAGGAAGCTGGGACCTCACAAGAGTAAAACAGAAAACCAAGAAGAAATGGTGTGAGCTTTTGACATCTGAAAGCCTGCCTATGATGACAAACTTCCTCCAACAAGACCCTACCTAAATCTCCCAAACAGAACCACCAACTGGGGGATAAGCATTTAACTGTCCAAGACTATGGGACTCTTCTGTTTGTTGCTTTTGAGATTATAATATAATTACATTTCAGCCCTCCTTTCCCAACCTCCAAGCCACTCCATATACCTCCTTCCTTTCCTTCAAATGCATGGCCTATTTTCCCTACTATGTTATTGCATACGTATATTTATATGTATATACATATATTCCTAAATATAACTTGCTCTTTTCATATGTTTCCTGTATATTTTTTAATGTATATTTTTCCGGGCACATTTTATTTAAACCACCACAACTGTCTTTTAAGTCCAGGTCCCGACCCAAACTAATCTTAGTCTACTTTCATGAATTATAATGATAAATATAGAAAGGAAGAGAGTAGCTCTAAAGAGTGTCCAGTCTACAGGCAGACTGTTTCAGGAACCAGCAGGACAATGAACCCTGTTTACAAATTCTAGGTGACAATCTCCAGGAGCTGTCGAAGCCAAAGCGACACTTCAGGATGCCTTGCTCACTCATCCTTTGCCGTAATGATTGACTTGGCTAGTTCCTTAATCCAGTGAAAAATTGGATGTAAGGCACAGGCTCCTGTTAGCCTTCCTCTCATCCATAGCCCTGTGTAGACCAGCTCTTCAGGATGGACATCTGTGATAACAAAGACATACATGGCTTTATTAGCCCTCTAATTTCTATTATTTCAATTTCTTAACTTGTAGTTGACTGTTATGAGACCTTGTTCACTAAACTGTATGCTTTCTTCCAACAAGGACCAAGTTTCTTGGAGTAGGTGCTTCATATTTCCTCAGTGTCTTTTACTTCCCCACTGATGAGCAACTGGGGATCACAATTGTTTCCTGTAAGCTCTAAATCAATAATATCCATTTATAGGTTAACGGCAATTAGTGACATTGTGTCCCTGACTTCACTGCTTATCTTTGTTAAGAAAACAGAACATAATTTTTAAAAGAATTATTGGAGTGTATTCATTGAGCATAGAGATGGACACTATAAATACATATTCATTCAAGTACATCATATACCAAACTTGAATTGCATGGCCCTATCACTATTTGTGCTGTCATGTTCTTGAACTTAAAACAAGTACTGTTGCTTGCTTATATTTTAATGAGTCTTTTTTATTTTAATAGAAAAGAAAACTTATCATTCTGTTGAATGTATAACTGATTGCCTAAGTTGTGGGACATGTTTGAGAAATGTTGAATTATACCTGGAATATAAACAGAGTATTTCTAATCACTCACCATTCATCTCATCTAATTTTAAAAGATATAATTGTTGTGAACCTACTACCATAATTCCAAGGTATTATAGGAGAAAACGAGTCCTCCATAGATGCTAGAACTGATTTTGTACAGTTTGGGTAACCAGTCATTGAATTTTGGAGCCTTTACATGTGTATATAAGGACTCTGTGAATCACTCTTGGAAAGAGGAAGCAGTAACATGACCTAGAACCCTGACCTTCAGACTTCTAGGCCAATGACCCTGTATAGAAGAACATCATTACTTTCATCTCTTCACTTGGCTTTTGTTTGGTTTGGATTTTTAAAATATATGTGGAATAGAAGTGCATAAATCACTTGAATTTAGGGTTACTTTGTACTTCCAAGATGGAGGATAAAAGACAAAACTCTTCAGTGAGTTCTACAAAAGCATACTGGGTTTTTCCTTCACATTGAACAGTAGTACTTATAGATGCTGTTACACCAGGGCTGCCTGGTGGGAATATACAACCATTGCTTAAATTATGTGTATTCTAGTCACAAAAGGGCATTGCAATCAAAATCAGATGACCCTACCTGATCCTCACTTCACTTTGATTTTCCCTGGTTGTACTAGGTGTTTACCAAGATCTATACATACATACATACATACATACATACATACATGTGTACATACATAAATACATACATACCTAAATGTGTGTATTTTTTATAGTTGCTGAGAACATGAATATCAAAGGCAGTATTTGCTATGCTATGTTTGCTAGCCTGAGTTAATTTCAGCTAGATGAATCCAAAAGACTATACTGTTGCCAGTGAAACATGAACCAAAAGTTAGGCACAACGTTGAACTGAAAAAGATAAATTACCATCTCCTATTTAAGCTCCATCCCATGGGTAAGAATAAAAAGTGACCATGAGCCGACTTTGACAGATGACAATGCCCTCAACATTTGCTAGTAAAGATGATAGTAAGCTGAGGCTTGAATGGCCTCCTGAAACAGTGCTCTGCTTTTAGGCAGGATTGCCTGTTTCTAGAATTTGTTTCTAGTTTGCTGTATGAGAGCAAAACAACCTTCCATTTTTCTCAATTTACTGTTTGGGATCCATCTGTTACAGAGCCTTAGCCTGTAACCTGACTAATGGTGTATGCCTCCCAGAAGGAGCAGAGCTTTCACCACAACTATGGAAAGAACAGTGGCACTGAAGTGGGGTGGTGATTCTCTGCTCGCTGCAGCTAGTAAACCCAGAGCATCAGTGTCCTCATGAAAACAGTGAGTACAGAGGAAGTGCCCAAGCGAAGTATGAGACGGACCCTGACTGAAAACAGAAACCAAACGACCTAGATATAAACAGTGCTCAGACTAAATGTAGTTAAGC
Organism: Grammomys surdaster; assembly: GCF_004785775.1. Classification (NCBI taxonomy): domain Eukaryota; kingdom Metazoa; phylum Chordata; class Mammalia; order Rodentia; family Muridae; genus Grammomys; species Grammomys surdaster. The sequence continues at coordinate 10,105,368 of NW_021604613.1, forward strand.
AGTAGGAATTCTGCAAAGATACAATAGGATCTCAAAATACCCACTAGTCTCAGTGGTTGAGTCCATTAATAATTTGTAAGGAGAGGCAGGCGAAGTTGACATCTGCGTGTATTCCTTTGAGTCCATGGGATATATTGACCCTAAGTATTTTCATTAGTGCCGGAATCACTCATTATTACCTACAAAAGAATCCTATGAGATGTATATTAGACGGCTGTTCAAAAGGACTCCACTTAAGGAGTGACAGCTTAATATCCATGATAAGTAACACTAGCAACTGTGTGTGTCCCCATGCCAGCACACTGCTTGGTCCAAGTATTATGAGACATGGTAGCAGAATGAAGTCAACATTAAATTAACTAAAGAAGGAATCTCTTCCCATGACACTTGTCATTTATACTCCAGACAGTGTGATAGACACTGAGGATTCAGAGAAAAGTAATTGTTTTCAAAGTTTGAGGCAAGAGTTGGTAACACTTTTTGACTGAATTCCATTTACTGCTATGAAGTAATTCAATATCAGATATAACTTTTTAAAATCATTTAAGTTATAGGTCAAAGTAATGATGACTCTTGATTGATCATTTAATTTTTACATTAGGAAATAGAAACAAAACAAGAATTAGAAAACATAATATTCTATAAATATTTATATAATATGACAGTGTTGTGTTCATACAGAGTGTATATAAGTTATGACTATATTTACAGCATATTGGCATTGCAAATACTTGATGTGTTTCTACAAATATTAGGGATTTAACTAGAATCTCCACTAGCATGACTATATTCTAGTGACCACTTTAGAAATATTACATTTTTTGAAATGTTATCTGAAATATTAAAATCAGTATATATAATTTGTGTGTGTGTGTGTGTGTGTGTGTGTGTGTGTGTGATTTGAGACAGTGTCTCACTGTTTTGTTCTGGCTTCCCTAGACTGCCTCCTGAGTGCTGGGATTAAAGGTATGTGCTACCATGCCTAGCTTAATGTATAGAATATATTTTAAGTTTTAAATAGCATATTTGAGCTTAAGTATAGACACTCACCTTAGCTTAATAATTTTTAGGTTCACAAACATCATCCTTTTTATCTGACCTTATATTCTGAAGGAACGACCAATTGTTTCTCTCTGCATGCTGTGGACATAACAATAGTTAATACCTAACTGGTTGTATTGGCTGAGTTCCTTCTTCCATTACGTAGCTCAGCTGAAGCTTGATGCTTATGGTGGAAATTGTCTTGATTTCTTTAGATGAGATGAGCATCTAAGGAGTTTGGAAATGTGTTTTAATTAAGATTCTGCTAAATTTTACCAGACACCTACTCGGAAAACAAAGCAACTGAATAATTAACTCTGATGAGAGCAGATGCTGGTCTAATGACAACCTGTTACGGCTCCAGTGCTTCATTAGTTGTTGACGGTGCTCCCTTTATGTGTCCAGAGCTCTCCTCTGTTAATGAACGCATTGGTAGCTCTGTATGCAAAATACTTTTTAAATTGTTTTAAAGGTATCTCTAGCATCTGCAGAAGTTTTCATTTAAATAACCAGTCCCCACCCATCAATCTCCGATCTTCATCTCTTTGATGTGTGCTTAGAATGAAGCATTTCTTAGTCCTCCTTGTGGGATTATTTTAGCCACACACCAAGTGAAGCTTACAAATTGGTGAGAATCTAATGATGCATTTATTTACAGATGTGCGTTTAATTTCCCTGTTAAGTTGTTAAAGGGTAGGATGAGTTTAAAGACTCTCACTCTCCACCTCATCTCCACCAGTGCTATGGGAATAACTATGCATTTGACAAAATAAAAAGAAATGGCCTTCTTGTTAGAAAATATGTGTAGCTGTCAAATAGGAATTGTCAAAAGAACAAACTATTAAATGTTTTTAATGATCCAGTTTACACTGTGGTTTCTTTTTAAAAATTCGTTTAATCTTTGATAGTTTCATAAATGTATATGTTATACTCTGGACAGAATCACCACCTCATATCCGTCATAAACTCCCTTTCCCACCAATTACTACTTACAATCAGAGTTCATTATTTTTTGTGACCAACTAAGTTTGGCTTACAATAGCATGCATTATTATTACTTTCTAATTCAATGCTATGCTTAAGGTTTCAGAGTTAGGCACAGCAAAAGACAACCTAATCAATGCATTGGTTTTAAAACTGATGTAAATAGTGGGATATGGAATTCAATGTAATGTTCTGTGCGTAAAGTCACAACTTAGACTTATCTTAAAAAAGATTAAACACCTTTAGGAGATTCCTGAGTGAAAATAACGTGACTATTCGGGAAGGATATCTTCTCAGTAGTGTTTTATCCCAACTAAAGTCAATGAGCTAGTAGTATTGCGGTGAAGAGAGATGATGGTATAAGCATTCTGTGTTGCTGTGTGGCCTTCTGTGCTTATGATGTTCCTTACATATGTGAGGACAGGCCTCTGCACTTAGCCAAATGCCATTCTGGACTCAAAGAGTATTGAATATAACCTGTGTGTTTTTTCTTCCTCCTCTGTTTTAATCTTTTTGCCTTCATCCAACAGAATTTACTTTTAATATTTTTTAAAAACATTCTCTAAGAACAAAAGGGCTTCTACATAAAAAGAGCCAGACAGCAGTGTTCATCACATAAGTGATATATGCCTTTGTTTACTGTGAAAAACAATATTTTAAAATAGTTTCTAATCTTTCTCTTTGAGGGAACTGAAGCATACCAACAAATCTTTTCATGATATGCGCTTAAGAATGTTTGTACATGTTCAGAGTGATGTGAACTTTCCTTTTGTTTATTAAAGTTTTGGTTGAGGGGATTGAGAGATGGCTTAAGGATACTAGTTGCTTATCCTGATTAATAGGGTTTAATTCCCAGCACCCACATGGCAGCTAACAACCATCTGTAATTCTAGTCTGAGAATATCCCACACACTCCCCTGGCCTCCATGGGTATGAAATGCATGTAGCACACAGACATATAAGCAGGCAAACTTCTATAGGTATAAAATACCAAACCGAATTGATAGCCAAAACTATTATAATACAGGTAATTCAGAAAACGCCATGTTTATGCTTTTGTCCTCAATTTGTCCACAAGCTGTGGTCAAAACCCTTTATCAATGGCCTTATGGAAACTGTACTTTCTTCCTGAGAAGCAACAGTCACAGCTCTTGGTGTGGATGTGCTGCTATTAACCTGTGCTCCCATGTAGGAGAAGCCTTCACATACCCAGTTCTGCACTCTACATTCCTAGTGGTCCACTGATAACTCTACCTGATAAAGTTTTTCTGTAGACACATGGGCACTGTGTAGTGATTGCTCCCTCTACGCAATCGTGCGTCTCGAGGAAGGAACACACAGGGAGACAGATATGTGGGACGGGACGACAGCATGTGTGAGTCATTTGCTCCTTTTTACATCTGTTTCTGTCATCGTTTGCCTTTGCTTTGATTAGAATATTAAAGGCAGTCTTAAAGATAACTTTATCACATTTTTGTTTCATGTATTCATGAATGAATCAAAAACAGTTTCTGTATTTGTCCTTGAATTCAAGTCTACCATTCCTTTGGAGATGTAGTTCCCTTTCTCTAAGCTCTAGTGGTTATATAAGTCAGCCCTTGGGTTCTCAGGGGAGTGCTGTCATACTCAGGCTTAATTATGCATATAGAAGTTTGTGTGCTACATGCATGTAGTAGTACCCATGGAGACACAAAGGAAACTAAAATGTGGTTAATCAATTTATAATGTTTTATGATGGTGAATATGATCTTAATGTCTTGTAATTTGAAGAAAATTTGGTAAAATATTTGGGATGAAAGATATAAGAAATTCTAAATAATTGTCTATATTCATGAATAAAGGCATTTTTTGTCAAGTACATAATTTCAACTTTTTCATCTAATATTGTCATACTGTGAATAAATTAACCTTAGGAAAAATATTCCTTTAGGATTTTACTGTGAAAATATTCCCAAAGGGCAATTAGTTGGGGAGGTACATTAGCACCTTATAATAAAATTCCAAAAGAATATTTTTCTTTTAGAATAGAAATAATAGCTTATCCAGTGATCTTACTTCAGTTTGCAGGTTTGAAAGATATGAGTGATGGAGATAGGTGGATAGATGGATGATAGCTAGATAGATAGATAGATAGATGAGACAGAGACACAAAGACAGAGAGAACAGCAATGATTGGAACACAAGAATTCGTGGAATCTATGGATGGAATTCATAGTCATGTGCTCCACCGGAATTACTGGATAGCATGTTTAATGCAAATTAAGTCCATTCCACCTCTGGTACTTGCGAGTTCACTGGCTTACACACAGGCTAATGGATGGTCTTGAGCAGATATTTAGCATGCCATCTCATGGGTATGATGGCATTTTGATGTGGGCATATTGAATTTGGGTCCACATGCTTGGACAGCAAACACTCTACCTATTGATCTTTCTCTACTGTTGCCTTTCAGCAATCTTCTCAGATGATCATGAGGTTGAGAAACCCTGGAGCTGCAAAGATGTGATGAGAATGCATAGGATGAACCTCTCACTTCAATCAGCTTGTAGTGGATAAGATACTAAGTATTACTTAAGGTTAAGACCCACCATCATCACCACACATAGCTGTTTACTGAAGACAAAATGATCAGTAGAAAAAAGAAAGCACCGGCTCAGGCCTTCACTTTTTTTCAATTGCTCTGGATTCTGTTCAGCTCATCTCTATGCTAAGAAAATAAACACAACTGCCAGATATTCAACAGAAAATTGATGCTTGCTGCAGACAGAGACATTTTCTTTGTGTGTGTACATGTTCTTTGAATGTGTACACATACATGTGGAGGTACTTCATGTGTGTTTGCAGGAGGCCAGGAGTCAGTGCCATGTGTGCTTCTTGATATTCTTTACCTGCATGTGTCAGGGTGATCCCTTTCACTGAAGCAGAGTCTTAGAAATTTGGTTAAACTGACTGACTGGCAAGGCTGCAGCATCCACCTGTCATCATCTCTTCCCCAGTGCTGGGTATGCAGTCATGTGCCACCACACATGAACTTGACATGTGTACTAGGCATCTGGGTTCAGGCCCTCATGGCCCCACAGCAAGAGCTGTACCAACTGAGCCATTTCCCCAGCAGACAGTTCTTAAACAAGAGTTTCAGTGTGTTTGCAATAGGTTGTAACTGTTGGGAAACTTAAAAGTCACCTACTTCAATGTGCTAAATTTACAGAACAGTGGGGACTTACATCTGATTATCTACATTTATGGGCAAAGGAGAGCTGGAAACACCATCAAATGCCATGAATACTTCTCTATCTAGTGTACAGTGTACATTTAGGACTTGAAGCATAAGTAAATTGCTGTAATCCTAAAAGTGGCTTGTAGCTGTTACATTTTTAGTTTAGAGTCTATTTCTGTCATGGCTATGGCTACTATGATGTGCTTCTTGGTTAAAAATGTAAAACTCTAGTCACTATACCATCTCTCTACAAAAAAACATAATCTATACTATGATATTCCACTTCCTGAGAGTTTCCAGAACCCACTTATAAGCACAAGTGGGTCAGCTTATCTTCTCAAAATTACTTTTGTTTTACACACACACACACACACACACACACACACACACACACACACACACACCACACACACTACCCTCTATCTCTATCTATCTATCTATCTATCTATCTATCTATCTATCTATCTATCTATCTAATATAGTAATATGCCTACCTTTAGATCTGAAGCCTTCGTAGGGCTCTCTATACAGAATAGCATGTAGATAATGCAACAAATTCCCAGAAACATTGATTTTCATTCGAGTACACTATTCTATACTGGACTCTACAACCAGCAGCCTGTCTTACTTCTTTCTTTTCTTCACAGGAGCCTCTCAAGGTCCACAGCCAAGTGAATGCTGTCCATAAAGGAGTCATTCAGGAAAGAAAGAAAAATGAAAATCAGGCCCATTATTCTAAAGGTGGCTAAAGTAAACAATTTGACCTATCATTCATTCATTTACTCATTCATCCATTCTTTGTCTCTGTCTCCCTCCCTCCCTCCCTCCCTCCCTCCCGCCCGTCTCTCTCTCTCTCTCTCTCTCTCTCTCTCTCTCTCTCTCTCTCTCTCTCTCTCTTTCGTTCTTTCATCAAAGTGAGTAGTTTGCTGGGATTCTATGATTAGAGCCCCATGTGAAGGGATCAAATGTATTTTCTATTCAATGAAGTTGTGGTTGTGTAGGAATTTAACTGAACAGCATTTATACTGATTGTTATTTTTCATATTTCCAAAAATATTCTTAAATACATTTACATATTATAACCCTCCACTCTAGATTCAGTACAGAAGAAAAAATCTTGTACAGGTACAGATATTCACAAAAGCCAGCTACTTACTTGCTTTGTACAGAAAGCAGCACACTGACATTTTAATGATTCTGGGATACTGCCATAGTGTGAAATTTGGTATTCAGAACATTTCCAAAGAGAGTGGAGCTAAGCAAGTACCCAGTGGTATTTGAAGGTTGTATGTACAAGATAGGTATCACACAGGATCCGACACCTCAGTTCAACTTTCCACTTTAAAAAGAGAAGAGGCTTTCAGATTTATGGAGTGCACAACTGATTTTTCTTTTTGCCTTTTATGGAGACCTCTTTGGGCCTGATCAATTACTAACTAGGGTGAGAGCTGTGCACTTCAGTGGCTCTGCTGCCTTGATTGTAAACCGCAATCTGGTGCGAAATCTCAGCAGGTCACATTGCTGTTTTTGCTGTACCCCAGTGACACAACTGATTAAATCTGTGTAAACAGTATCATTATGAAAATATTTTTGTTATAGGCATGAGGAATTAACACATTTTTATTTTGGATGGAAATTAAAATTATTTGTGGGAGCTTGGTATGTTTTCATCAATTGTCAGTCATCTCAGTAGAGCATGGAGCGAAGTGACTGTTTTAATTCTCACAAAAGGGGAAAAAAGGCTCTCAAACAGAGGGCTTCTAAAAGTGAGAGTTATGATAATTATGTCATTCATCATAAACATAGCTATGTTACAGGCAAGTATTATGCTACTTAATAGTTAGTTAAACAAGTAAACAGAAGGGTAGGAATTAGTCCACATCAACTATTTCCAATGGGATACATTTCAATGAGTAGACATATTTCAGAAGATGCTAAAATATGCCCATGTACATACATATTTTAATATTTCATATTTTCTAAGTTAACTTTAACAGAACTTTAAATGACTCAGTTGTCTCTGGACAAGAGCAAGAGACACTGATGCTTAGCTATAGGTTTTTGACCCAGGGGTCCTAGGGATCAGACAGGGTTCTCAGTGCTAGGGTGATTGTAGGCTACTATACTACCTTGAACGGTCTGTAAAATGTTGGTTATGTTTGATATGGAGGCAAAGAAGTTTTGCATTATATGTGATTAATTTGTGTCTAACCACTGTCAGTTGTGTAAGTTAAGCAAATGAGTAACTTACCACGTTCTTAAGCCACATTATTTACAATCTTCCTATTGTTTCAAACACTACATTGTGTGTGTGTGTGTGTGTGTGTGTGTGTGTGTCTATAGGGGGTGTAGCACATGTGTATCACAGTGGGTATGTGGAGGTCAGAGGACACCCTGCAGGAGTTGGTTCTCACCTTAGACCCCTGAGTCCTAGGGATTAACCTCAGGTCACCAGACTCAGAAGCAGGCACATTTGCCCACTAAGACAGCACTAAAGCCCATGTTTCATTTTTTTATCTGATTGATTGCTGCCTAATTCTAACTAGCATAAGAACTGTGTTTGGAAATCTCCTATGAGGGCTGACTTCACCTGTCTCCTGAAGTAGCCATGTCAATCCACTGGGACCAGATCTATTTCCATTTATCTCTCTTTACAGCATATTTATTACAGAGGCAAAAACTGGAAAATAGAAACTTGGGAAAAATCAAGTGTAAAGTTAAGTAGTTTAAATAAAGATGAAGGGTGCATGCGAAGGTTTAAATGAACTCAAATCAAATGTGCCCACTAAGATATTGAAACTTAAGTTACAGACAATTTTCTTGCTAGCAGCTAAAGCTCAGATAAAAGGAAAATTACTTTCCTTCCAACTGGCACACAAAAAAATTATTGAAATATCAAGACAATAGAAGCAAGTTAACAAATCAGCAAAATTGCCATATGCCAACATCCAGATTTAAAGAAATAATTGTCTGTAAACATTTCAAACAACGGCCTTTGTATTATATATCCTGGAGAAACACACACACACACACACACACACGCACACACTCGCTCACACACGCGCACGCACACACACACACACACACTACCTTGAAAGAGAAGGTGAAACATTTACTCTATGCTTTAATGTCATGTGAATTTTCCAAATGCTTTTGCCAAGGAAGGAGGGTGAGCCCTGTGAAGCATTGTCTCCAGACATTGGGTCCCAGGAGAACATTCAGGATTGGGATGGCAGGATGCTTCTTTTGAGAAGCCCATTGTCTGATAAGTGAGTCTTCTTGGGCTTTCCAGAAATACCTCTGGTGGCAGGCCAGTCTAGAGAAAGTGCATCTGTAAAGCACAGAGCTAAAAGGTAGAAAAAATAACAGGAAAAAATCAACTTTAAAATGAAGTTGAAATGAAGGGTATATTTATGGTTTTGTCCTTAATATAAACAAATTCAGAGTGATCAGATTTGCTTGTCAACTCTGCTTGCTCAGACTAGTGCTACTCTGTATGTGATGTCACTTAAATACTGTCAGTAGAACTTAATTCATTAACATCTTTCAGAAGGCTTAGAATGTATGAAAAATAACTTTTGAGGATCAAGGTAATTTTTGCTAGCTTATCAATAAAAAGTCAGAGACATTTTGGGTTAAAAAAGTCCTACTAAATAATCCATAGTAGTTAGAACATAATACATTGAAAGACATGAAAGCACACATGTGTACACATGTACACACACATACACAAACACATACACACACACCAATCGCATATATACACAAACACGCACACACACATGCATACATAGAGAGATAGAGAGAAAAAAAGCATGACATAGAGACAGGGAAAGAGAAAGAAGAGACAGAGAGTCGGAGAGAACTGTACACAAAGACATTATGCATCTATCTGCCTTTTAGTTCGATTTTGGCAAATCTTTAGAAATAGAACAAGGAAAATCATCCATGCTATTTTTGTATAGCATTTAATTTCTATTATATACATTTCAGAAAAGGCAGCAAAGTATAAAATAGGTGCATGTAGCTCAAATATGCACAGTGAACACTAACCATTCTCCTGATTTTCTATTCATAGTATCTGGTTAGATTGTATGTGTTAAGTAGGTTGGTTTATGATTGTTCAAAGACCATAGATAGAAGTATGCAGACCTCCTTAGTAATCAATGCTCTTTTATGGATGGATGAGCTTCTGTTAGACATTCCTGTATCATTTATGCTTCCTTGACTGACAAAGGACTGTGAAATCTAACAAAGAATAGTGCCTCACAACTATAAATATCAAAACTGTCAAAACCTTAAGCAAATGTAGAAAGAAAGGTGACATAGAAGAAGAAAGAGGCCCCTTCCTATGTTCTCATTCCTCTTTTGCTTTTTACATGGTCCATGTGATACTATGGTGATATCTAGAACCAAGACTGTCAGTAGTCAACTCTTTGGACTAAGAAATACTTATGGAAATAAATCAGTTTATGAATCAGTTTATGAATATTGACTTGATACAAAATCTAGAAACAGATTTGGCTTCTAGAGTTAAGGACAGGGAGGGAGGCAAAGTGAGAATAGAATTGGTATGCGACAAAAAGGATCTTGTAGTGAAAGGGTGATATATATATATATATAAAAATTTTTAGTACATCAGTTACTATTGGTTACAGCAGAGTAAAGAGACTACAGGTTCTCTGTGTTATTTTTATAATTTCCTCCAAGTATAAAAAGATTTATAAGAATAAACTTTAATAAAATGTAAGACAGTTCTTGTAGAAAACACTCAAAATATGAATCTATACAGATCTACATGCATATGTATGGGTGATGCATAGATTCTCTTAGGGCTATACATTTTGGTTCCTGCTATATTTGTACATGTATCAGTTCTTACACTATATATAATTTGATTTGTTAATCCATTGAATTTGAAAGGTTGTTTATGTATCATTTTTTCAGGACAGAAGTATGAATAGTCTTTGAAACAAGGGTGTTGCCTGTGTGAGTCACCTCTGTTGCTGACAAATTGTGAATCTTTTAATTGTTCTATGTCTCCATTTGTTCACCTCTTAAAATGACAACAATGGGCATCTCATAGTGCCATTGTAGTGACTAGACACATTAAGACCTAGAGCACTCTCAGATTAGAGCTGACTTAGAATGAGAACAGTGTGAAAATAGTGGTGTGTATCTTACGTATTTCTTAGAACTTCCTGTCAGTTCTGGAGGCAGCATTAGGACTCTTCCTCAGGGAGCTGACTGTGTGAAGAGTTAGGAATAAGCTCACAAAACTTGCAATGATTAGAAAATTTCTACTCTGTTATAACTTTTCTAAGATTTTGTTTTGTTATAATAATAAAATACATATGAACATTTGATTATCTATTCCTAAAATAATGATTTACAAATAACAGTAGAAACAATAATTAAAAATGACACTTTTTTTCTACAGGTGTACTAGGCTAGAAAAGGCACTTTTTGGTATTTTGATCATTCAATTCTTATCCTGGAAAAACCCAAGAACTGAAGAGGTCTATAAAAAGCAAAGACAGGAAGCCAACACAAAGTTCACTCTTAGAACTTCAGAAAATTTGAGGCTTTGGTTTCAGTCCAATAAAGGGTGAAGACTCAGGTCAAATCTTATTTTTTATAAAGTGAATGCCTTTTCTTGAAGCCATCTAGCAGTTAGAGTGACAGACTCTGTGTTAACTAGTCTTTGGGAGAAAGACTGGAATTCATCCTCTGAATGAACTTAATCTTTGCATAGCATTACTGTTGCTACTGAAACAGGAATAGCCGGGGATTGAATGGCCATTTGTTACAATGATTGTCATATAAACAGAAAAATTTCTGTAGCATCATCTAAATGGGTGTGGGATATGTGTTTGGGTATGTTTGCCAAGAATCTGCAAGTGGAGTAACTCATCAACATGTTAGAAATTTGGAACCATTCATCAAATGCAAAATGGTGCAGCAAGACTATTAAGAACACAGGCTATGTGGCTACACATTTGGGTTCAAAGTTTAACTCAGCAACTTAAAGATGCATGTCTCTGTGTTTAGTTTCCTCATCTGTGAAAATGAGAGTACACTAAGAGAGGTTGGCTTAGAATGTGATTTTGGAGGTTAAAGAATAGATGAGAGAACCAACAAGCAGCTGAAAGAGTCAGGTGCAGATATTTGCACCCAATCAATGGACAGAAGCTGCTGATCCCTGTGGTTGAACTAGGGAAAAGCTGGAAGAAGCTGGGGAGGAGGGGAATCCTGTAGTAGGATCAGCAGTCTCAACTAAACCTGCACTCCCTAGATCTCTCAGACACTGAGCCACCAACCAGGCAGTATACACCAACTAATATGAGGCCCCAACAACTTATACAACAGAGGACTGCCTAGTCTAGGTTCAGTCAGAGAAGATATACCTAACTCTTAAGAGACTTGAGGCCACAGGGAGTGAAGAGTTCTGATGGGGTGGGTTGGGGGTGGGGATGTCCTCTTGGAGACAGGGAGGTAGGGGGGAAGAGGAGGTATGGGATGTGGAACAGTCAGAGGGAGGACCGGGAGGGGGATAAAGTCTGGACTGCAAAAAAGGATTAAAGAATAAATAAATAAATAAATAAATAAATAAATAAATAAATAAATGATAGATGATAGATGAGGGGCAGCTAGAAGATAGTATAATTCATAAATAAAGCTTAATAAGATTTACAAAGCTTTAAAATATTTATTTTTATGTTAACTACTACATATTAGGATTATGATGCATTCTGGCTTTACTTATTTTCCAGACACAAATGAAAATTCACCAAAGTCACTGCTAAATGTTAGTAAGTTAGAATAATAGTATGCATGTTCAAAGAAATTGATGAAAAACTAACAAGCAACAAAGGAGATATTTTAGTGCAACAGATAGCAGAATATTCAACTGCAAATAACAGACAATGTTGTTTTCTTAAGAATGGGAACATACATTTTTCATATACAGAACTGGAATAGAGCATTGTCAGGGTTGTAGGCTGACCACACCAAGATTTCAGGCTTATTGACACTGTGCTAAACGTTATAAACCATCACAGTTTCTCCTGTAAGGAAGAAATTAGGAAAAACAGTACATTTAACTGAAAAGTTAAAATGTACCAGAAACCACACTTGCAGGAAGCCATTACCAAGAATTCTACACAGTCTATAAGAACTCTAAGAGAATGGTTATATATCAGAGCCACATGTCCACATTTGACTGAAGGGTAACTTGGTATGCTTGTGCTCAGGATTGCCATGATTAACTCACCAAAAATCCACATTCTTGGGTCAAAAATATGTTATAAGCAACAGCAAGATTCAGCTGGAAGTCATCATTAGAGAGTAGGCAAAGGAAGATTTGTTTAACATCAGAAAACACAGTGAAAGAGAAGGTAACAGTTACTGAGGTGAGGTTTTCAGAAGGCAGAAGGGAGGAAGAATGTTGAGATCCTATCTTAAATGTGGACCAGCTCAGTCTCACATTCAAGACAGAAGCAGCACAGATCATAAACAGTACTAGGCAGGACAGTAAACGGCTAAGGAAATCAGGGTAGATAGTGAAGAGAGAGAAGCCATAGTTGAGAGAGGTATGGAGTAGTCACAACAGCCTATTAAGTTCTTGATTTACCCACCAAATTCAACAACTGAAAAACTGTCCAAACTTTTGAAATTATTAATAAGGTAGAAATATACCATTTTTAAATATCTTCAAAATATTTGCAAAAATGAGGAGATGAGGTAATTCAGAGGGAGGTGACAGAAGAGACCTAAAACACGACAGCTGTTTAAGAAAGTCAAATAGGGAAGCATAATTTCAGAGCCCATTTTAAAATTGTGTGTGTGTGTGTGTGTGTGTGTGTATGTGGTCTGATTATGCCACATGAGTTGAAATAGGCTATTGTTATTCCCTGTGATTACTTGACTACATGACTCTATTGCTTAAGACACTATACACTTTCTAAACAGGACTTAGAAGAGTGCAGCTTGAATTGGCCTGAAAATCTTTCTCAGGAGTACAATCTCTCTTAGTATCAAAGATACTATGAAACATCATAATTCTGTGTGTGTATGTATGCCTGTATAATATACACAAATAAACATGTGTTTAGATATTCTTCCATAAAATAGTATAATATTTGAGATTATTTAGAAAATCAATGAGGAATTTACATCAGTATTCATTAGACTGGATAAGATGGAACCAAAAATCACAAGCAAGATCTTCACCATGAGGACTTTCATTACAACACATGAGGTCAAAGGAAAGAAAATGAGTTTAAATTTACCAAGAAAAACTTGTGAAAAAGAGCAACAAAAGAGAATTTGCACAATTCAACTTGAGAATTTTATAATTATAAATAATAACATTGATTTTAATATTAGTAAAATTTGATGTTAGCTTTACCAACCTGGATGCACTCATTAGTCACCAAAGAGAATGTTGAAGTTATCCTTGTCCTGGCAGCTTCTTTTCAAAGACTTTGAGAAAGAATGTTCTCGGAATGCTAATGAGTACCTACAATGTGTAAGGAAAGGGACTTTTCACTATGATTAAGTCTAGATTTCTTTGTATTTGAAAATAAAAAGATAACATGAATAAAAGGAAGAAAAATTAAGAAAACTGCAGATTAAACTCAGGATTATAAAATAAAAATCCAATCCACTGATGACAGTTCATGCATCTAGGACAAAATGAAGGAAAGGAAGCCCAGCTATCCACTTAGCTTTTGTCATAATAGTTGACAAAATTGGAGCAATCTATTAGTGACTTGAAATACTTACACTATAACAAAGCTATGCATGTGTTTTCTAATAAGATAAAAATTATAGGAAGCTAATCTACATTATGTATGTTAAGTCAACATGAAAATAACTTGCCCTTTAATGTAAAGGTGGTAAAAGGACAGGAATACATTAAAACAGCGTTTGCATATGCCAATGCAGAGAAAGGGCCAGAAGAATCATTGAAAGTTTAACAATCACTGTAAATACTAGAATGGAAAAAAATCAAATTATTTTGTTATCCAAGAGAATGAAGATAAGGCAGTAAAAATAGACAAGTTATGATTATGAAGTCCACGCAGAGGTTCTAATGAGAGGGTAGAGGACAAAATAAAATGCAAAATTATTAAAAACATAAAAGACCATGACTGGCCAGTAAGAAAATAACTTCTTTTAGGAAGAAGTAATACTATTGATAATTACCCCAATGATAATTATGTAGCTAGTATAAGGCATATTGAGAACTGTCCAAGATTTACCCAAACAAGCCATTTCATTTCCTAAAGAGATTTTTTAAATGTACAGTTAAATCAAAACATACCTTCTATTTAGCTGTAAAGTTTTGATAATATAAATATATAAAAACATTCTTGAATTTAATAAAAATTGACTTGTTTCCATATCAAAACTCAGAGCATATTTTCAAAACATTGACTACATCCTGATATTTGTGGAATGTATCTAGAGAAGAAACTTCTGTTTTAAAATGATACTGCTGAAAGCGATGAAGCCTGCTGGTGCTGCAGTCAATGAGACTTGTGTGTACGGCTTTTCCCCAAAGCTTGTGTTTTGTGTAGATTCATTTGCAAGGTTGTTTTATTGGTCTCTGCCTTCACCAGTAAAGCACGCAACAGCCACACCTGTGTCTTGTTTGTTTGCTGGGTCTACTCTTATACAAAGCCTTCCAAATAATAGATCCCCAGTAAATATTTGTGGAAAAGAGAGCTGAATAGTACTTCCATAAGTATTATCTTATAACAATAAAGTCTCTTATGTTGTCCTCAAGATAGATGGCAAACTTTCAATGAAAATATAAAATATGGAAATGTACATAGATGTGTACCACTTGAGAAAAATTTAAAATGTTTCTAAGAAAATGACATCACTGTAGGTTAAAGGGGCCATTTCAGTAAAGTGTTGGGCAACATGACTGAAAATCAGGAAAAAAAATGAAGTGGAATTGTCAAACATTACTTCTAAATGAATCCTAGAAGACTTGATTTTTAAAATGTAAAAATAGATCAAAACTGTTAAATGCCAAGAAGAACAAGGATAAGGCTCTCTAGACCTGCATTAGCTCTATGGGCATTGCTGACGAGCACCGGCTGCTACACCCATGATTCAGGTTCCTCAGGGAAATCCTTCCGGCATGCTGTTGCCTTCTCCAAAAGAATGCCTGAGGAGAAGCTTCCAGGCCTTCCTGTGTGCATCAACATGCACCTATTGGAGGAAAGAGAGTGCCTGTTTCCCCCCTCTTCTGAGTGCTCACACATCACTAATTGTAGAAATTCTCCTAAGCTTTCATTCCTTCCATTCCTTAGACTGGGTACTGATAGGCCTTTAAGTCCAATACACTTTTAGAATTAACAATACTAATAAGTTTCCATTCAAATGACCAGAAGGTAAATGGCCAATAGGCAGCTGGTTTAATTTCTGAAGGTGTACAGCTGAATGGCATGCAACTACCAAAATGCATTTATATTCTACATGAAATACCATTTATAATATATACTCTGTGTGACTAAAGATTTATTTTAAATAAAAATTTCATATGAATAAAAGTTTCTGTTATAACTATGAGCAGGTATATAATACAATAGTAATAAACACAGACTTTAGTTATTATGGTGTCAAGCTATTTCAATTGAATTAAATTAGTTTTATTTTAATTTTTTCTTCAGATGGTTAACTATCACTACCAATACTTCTTGATGATCTATTTTGTATCAGTTCTTTTACAAAAATTTTCAGCTATGTGAAAGTAAAGTTAAAAAAAAAACCTCTGCAAAAATGATAAAGAACTTTATTCATTTTAATTATTTTGGATTATACTTGAATACAAAATGTAATTATGAGACTATGAGCAGTCACAATGAAGCAAGGTAGTTATTGGTTTAAAATATAGAAGCACACAAATATTTCTTCAGGACTAACTTTCCCAGTGATGAGCAGCCTGGGTAGCATCCTATGTCCAGCTAACAATGTAAGGGAAATATTCTTAAGAGAGGTGTCACTGACAGTACAAATTCATTCTCATATAGATGTATGTATAATATATGTGGCACATATTGATGCTGAATTTAAATGAAATTTAGTCAAAATATTTCAGTAGAAGTCTAGCTTTTGGGAGTATTTTATTTCTCAAGTATAAATCCCAATTAAAAATTGACACAGGTTGAATATTGTCAATTTAATTTCCAACTTTCCAAACTACACTTGAATGCTAGGATTCCATGTCCCTAGTTGAGGTGAGACTCAGAAACAAAATGCAGACTTATCAGGTTCCACGGCTGACACTCTGAGAATTAAAAAAATGTATCATTTCCCCTAAGACAGCCAAGACTATCTCTGCACAAGGGCCTCATTTTTATTAGCAAAGCGTTTCAATACGAAGAGGGACCTAAGAGGATTAAGTAGCAGGCACTTCAACTTCAGGGGATGCTCACGGTGACAAGCGGTGTCTCTTAGTAATGGCCAACATTTGTTTGTTGCACAAACACACCAGAAACCCTGCTAAGTGCTCTGTGCGTACTGTCTCACTTAGTCGTCACATGCACCCGAGAAGTTGGGATATTTTTCTCTTTATTTCACAAATTGGAATGTAAGAAAGGCCTTGAATCACAGTTAGCAAGGGTTGGCGCCAGGAGGAGTCCCAGGTTGTCTGTCGACAGAACTTGGGGCCTGCCGACAATTCTGCTGCTGCACCTCCTATAACCAGTTATCTCCAATCTCCTGCCACCACCTTAGTTCAAGTCCTCGTCACCTCTTGCCAGGGTGCCTTGTGAGCCAGAGACACCCTTCGTAGGTGTACTGCCAAAATTTGAAATGCAAATCAGTTTCACAAACATTATTTTTAGAGAGAAGATAGCATTTTTTGATTATTTTTGGGTCCAGAGAATGTTCTTTCAAATGTATGAGTTTCACATTTGTAAAATGTCATGGTTTTTATGTTTTTGTTTAACTGTGAGGGAAAGGGCAGAGGGAAGGAAATTATCATCGCTTGAGCCTCTAATATGTGCTAGGCAAGACTGCTTTGCTGTGAGTCTTCAGTTCTGTGTTAAGGGGGATGGAGACTGATACCTACGGACTGTCTCTTCTGGGCCTTCTACTGTGCGTGGTGCTTTCCGTATGGCAACTCATTCAGGACAAAATATGGAGTATTGACTAGCCATCCTTTGAAGTTTAGCCTATGAAGTCAGTGAAACTTAGAGTTGGTTTTGTTGCCAATGTTCTAACACTGACCGAGTAAAATGCTAGAAACCACCAGGTGTAGAATACTTTCTTTTGAAAGTACAGGTTGCTCATGGTGCTGGATATTAAGTATGGTGAACCTGGGCCATGAATGAAGCAGTATAGAAACCCACGTCACCTTAGAGATAAACACTTGATGCTTTTGCCCCCAGGATAATGTTGTCATTTGTTTTAATCTGTACTGCGGATTTTGATTTGCTTGTCTGTGGGCTCACCCTTCTCTTCACATCCTCTGTAGCACTTATGTGTGGGTCAGCACACTGTGGAACCTGACAAGGATCTGAGGTTTGTTTTGAGACACTCTTAAGTAATCTCCGGGTTTCAGAATTTGGAGAACAATTCAGAGAATAATTCTGTCTTCCAACCACACCTCATATTACAACATTGACTCTGGTGACCATAAATAGCTGCTTGTCTGTGCTCACCATGACCTCTCCCTTTGAAATTGCCAGTTGGGGCAACCAAAATTAAAGATAGGTGCAGAGTAAATAATAACCACAGATGGCTGACGTGGGCATTTCAGAGAATGCCAGTCATTAATTTGGATGCAGTAGATCTAGGATACAATTTGGTGTATTTCTGTGAAGTGGCTATTTACCTCAGGGTCCCTCTGCAAGCTTTGGTTTTAGCCTCTTTGCTCCTTGCTGGGTAAGAGACATGTAATGAGGAAATAAATAGTGAGTTAAGACCTGTTTTTTTTTTCCACTTGGTGACTGTTATCTCTACCCATCTTTAGGAATATCATGTGGGGGTATGTTCTAGCAGAATGTCTCTGGGTATGAAAAGTTCTTCCTTTTCTTGAATTGCAGGATGACATTGAGTATTTTATTGCTCCACACTTCTTTAATAGGATTTTGAACGATCTCTCTCTCTCTCTCTCTCTCTCTCTCTCTCTCTCTCTCTCACACACACACACACACACACACACACACACATACACACCACACATGCAGGAGAGTGTGCATGCAATTCAAGGAAGATATTTTTTCTTTTGATACCATGACATGTTTTTTTTTCCCACTGCAAAGGATGCTCATAGCCCCACATAGGGCTTCTGCCAGGGAATTCAGAATGGGGCCAGGAGTCTAAGAGCTAGTTGGAAGTTAGAGGCCATGGGTAAGGGATGTCAACCTAATTATTGATCAATTTACTGTGTCTATTTAGTAAGTCAGTCTGTCTCCAGATACTTTTGTAGTCTTTAAAGATGACAAATGTTCACAGTTTGAATATCCCTAAATATATAACAGATGAACAAGCATGCTTTGGTGTGTAAATGCTGCATAGATTCAGAACCATCAAAAAGCCCCTCAAAAATGGTTTTCCATCTGCTGCTTCTAAGTACATATCGCACATCCTGGCAGCGCACTTCACAGTGGTGTGAAAGATAGGTTCAAAGCCAACCTGGCAAAATCTATTTATCTTTTTTTTCTTTCCCAAATGTGTTTCTTTGTGCGGCTAAACTAGCAAACATATATAGGAGCAAGGTGCCAGGGTAAGAGAAGGCACTTGTCAGGCCCAAATCATTCAGGAGAAAACCTGCTTCATGCTCTGTCTGGCAACACTGTTATCAAACCACATCGTTTTACAGAGTGTGGGCTGGAGAAGCGTTGGGCTTGAGTTCTCAGCGAGGCTCAGTTGCGATTGCAATGATGCCAGTGTCCACAGGGACAGGGATGGTGTAGTATGCCCCAAATCTTCACAGTGCTCCTTGCAGAAAGTGTGCAACCGTTTTTCCCAGAACAGAGTTACTGAGCCTTTATTGAAGTCACTGTATGCAACTCAGAAAAATGGATTTATGGGAGAAATGCTGTGTGTGTGTGTGTGTGTGTGTGTGTGTGTGTGTGTGTGTTTGCATCCACTTGCACGAGTGGTGGGGGAACAGAGGTCAACTTCAAGTTTCTTCCTCAATCACCCTTTAACTTCTTTTTTGAGACAGGTCTCTCACTGAACCTAAAGTTTGCAGATTCCATTGTGGCTTATAAGCACCCGAGCTCTTTCCGTCCGTGCCTCCCTCCCTAATGCTACAATTCCAGGTGCATGTCACCACACCCAGCTTTTTATACGGGTGTGGGAGATTTAACTCTAGACTGTAAACTGGTACAGGAAGCACATTACTGACTGAATTATCTCCTCTGTCCAGGAAATGCTTTTTTTTTTTTTTTTTTTTTTTTGTCAAGGTGGATCTTGGGCACAGTGTTTCTCAAGCACCACATCACTCAGAACTATATATTCTTAAGAGGAGTGTGACAATCCATAGTGGTGCTTCTCACTGTCCTACTAAGTCATTTTTATTTAACATGGTGCAAGTCAGTTTCTCCAGATACTGAACATTGCTTCTTGGGGTAAAGTTTCCAGAAAGCTAATATTTACAGCTATCTTTCAGGCAACAGTTAGAGTCCAGTTAAAAGGGAGGGACAGTGAGGCTCTAGAGTGGTAGGTCTCCTCTGCTTCCATTTTACCCAAGGGCAAGAGAGTCAACAGATGTGTCATGATGAGTGACAGGGGAGTAGACTCACATTCCACTTTAACCACTGCAGCACACACTCAACAGTTGCTTGCAAATGCTCAAACAAAATCAACTTGGGGCAGTGTGAGCTGATACAGGAAATGAGGGATGGCTGTATCATAGTAACCATTTGTCTCCAGTCACCTACACTCTGAGCTACAGTTCCTCTCAGGTACCGTAGCTACAAAGGGTTACTAGTTAAAATGTTTAGGGGAGATAACACATAGAAAAGTTGGAGAGGAGGTTTGATGATTTTATTAAATATAGAAAAAAATTTAAGACAATAAATGCATGGAGAGTACATAATCTGTCCTTCCTTATACAGAGAATACATCACTTACCAGTTTAAAAGCAAACTCATCTTTCCCACTGTATTTTAATTTTATATATTTGATGAAATTACATCACAGTGATTATAGTACAAATATGCACTTATAAGCCAGCCTACAGCCTAAGGTTGGGGGATGCATGAAAGAAGATTAAAACTGTGTCAAGTCTTTTCTGGATAGCCATGATTTAAGACTTCCTGGATACGGCTTCCCAGACATTTCTTGGAGTGCAGTCTCATTGTAGACATTGCTCCTCTAGCTCTTACAAGTTTCCCATGCCCTCTTCCACAATAATAGACGTGCCGATATGGAAGGTGGAAATCTTCCTAGACAAGGAAATACAAGCAACTACGGAATCCAGAGAGCTAAAGAAATTGTCTTTAGAAATAATACCCTAATTGGTTATCCAATATCAAGGACTC
This sequence comes from Grammomys surdaster, assembly GCF_004785775.1. NCBI lineage: Eukaryota > Metazoa > Chordata > Mammalia > Rodentia > Muridae > Grammomys > Grammomys surdaster. Next base: position 10,126,125 of record NW_021604613.1, read on the forward strand.
AGCCCTAAAATCATGTAGACACAAGTAACATTATATGGACTGAGAATTGTATTTATAGATTTATAAATACACACACACACACCATGACAAAAATATTAAGAGTAAGAGGCTAGAGGCCATGAGTTTAAAAGAAAGCAAGATAATTGCATGGGAAGGATCAGAGGGGGGAAGTAAAGTGGAAATGATATAATTACATTTTAGTTTCAAAAAAGATACAAGGAAAAATAAAAACAATACAAAAACTATGTCAAATATTGCAAAGTATCCACCAAACAAGGACAAAAACTTCTCAGTTCCTACCAAGGGTTGGTCAGGAGATTGTGCACTCAGTGTTGCTAGTCATTAGAAGGATTGGAAAGTTTACATGGAATTTCAAACCATATTTTTTGATGCACTTTCTTGTTATTTTGTGTAGTTGTCTTAATATTTTAGATAGTCTGCTAATGGAATTAACTCTATGTACAGTTTGAAGACTATTAGATGTTGAGTCTGCTTTGAAAGGCCACCATATTTTAATCTAGGGAATGGCCATCCAATGACTGGCCCAACGTGAGACCCATGCCGTGAGATAGAGCTCTCCCCGCCCATGACACTCTTAATGGTATTCTAATATGATTGCAGACAGGAACCCAGCATAACTGTCATCTGAGAGGTTTCACTCAGCAGCTGATGTAAACAGATGCAGAGACCCACAGCCAAACATTAAGTGAAGCGCAGAGACTCTTCTACAGAAGAGTGGGGAGGAAGGATTGGAGATGCCAGAGAGGGCTAAGACACCACAAGAAACCATACAGAATCACCTAACCTGTGTCCATGGGGGCTCACGGAGACTGAATGACTAACCAGAGAGCATGCATGGGATGGACTTATATAACATATGTAACAGATGTGCAGCTTGCTCTTCATGTGGGGTGCCTAACAGCAGGAGCAGCAGCTGTCTCTGACTCTATTGCCTGCCTTTGGATTCCTTTCTCTTAACTGGGCTGCCTTGTCTAGCCTCAATAGAAAAGATGCACCTAGTCTTACTGTAACTTGGTATGCCAAGGTGTGTTGATATCCATAAGGGGCCTCCACTTCTCTGAGGAGAATAGGAGGGAGACTTAGGGGAAGAAGAGAGGTCAGGGAGGGACTGAAGAGAGGAAGGAAGGGAAGTTGCAATCCAGATATAAAGAAAAAAATCCATAGTTTTCAGGAGGTTGTAAGAAAACCAACTAGAAAACACAATATTTAGTTTATTTGAGGCGAGTTATTGCTATTAGCTATGGAAAATTTTTATGTTTGCTTTCTTGGTGTGCTAAATGTTGGTTGTTCCCAGAGTCCAAACATAGACCTAGGTGATACTATGTGACCTTGCCCCCCCAAACATGTTATCCCTGATTGGTAAATAAAAATGTCTACAGCCAATCGCTTGGCAGAATTGAGATAGGCAGAGCTTGATGCTCCTGGACTTGGGGTCAGAGCACGAGGAAGAGGAGAAGGGAGGGGAGAGAAGAATGATACTGAGGGTTAGGAGTCAAGAAAGAACGGTCATGACTGCTGGCTGATCGGAGTTAATAGCAGTCCAGTTGAAACATAATAATAATTCAGGGTTATGGATAGGAAATATATTTTAGTAGCATAGAGGGTAGATATCTACCCAACCTAAGTGCTAATAAAGGCTTATTATAAACATAAAGGTCATACGTGTCTTCTATCCAGGAACTGAATGATCAAAGGCAGGTTAGAAACCCCTAATTGAGATTAAATATTTCAACAAGAAAAATTTCTGGTACTAATTCTAAATTTCAGATATATAATGTAAACTCTAGAATAATAATGTTTGAAACAAAAGGTAGCAAAGTCACAAAGATGAGTTTAGAGTGCGGTCTTAATACTTAGGAAGAAAAGATGAACTTCTGGTTAGCTGCACTCTCTGTAAAAACAGAAAAATTAACATCTTTTCTATTTTGTAAAAGAACATTGCTTTAGGGAAGTGAAGATGTGTTTGAATTCTATGTCTGACTACTCAGTCTCAGCCTTGTCTTCAACTGAGACCATGATGAAGCTACCTTCTGAATGAGCATAAGAAGTTTGATGGGTGATCACAGTCAATGCCTGACAGTAGGTGTTTAGTGGGTGGGAGATGTGAAGTTATTGTAGCCTGTGCCTTTAAAGCCATTGTTCTCTTGTACTGTAACATGCAGACACAAGTTTGTAAGGGTGACTAAGTGATATAACCTACTTGACATCTCAATGAGGGTGAACACAGGACTCCCAGAGCTACTGGATTTGGCTACATGAAGCAAGACCTGCAATTTTCACAGCGGTAAGCAGAATACTTGTATGCAAAGCCTAATGCAGTGGATTTAGCTTAATCAAAAGTCCTGATGAAACCATGCAGTACCTAATGCTCATATTTTTATGGTTTGCAGAGTTATGGTGCAATGTCTGTGGATGAGACTGAATTGACAGTTTCAGACTTTTGTTCCACGTCTCTCAATTATGTATAGTTGGAAAGATTCGCCAAGAGACTTTAAAAGACCTATATGTCACAGGTTTAATCTGTGTGTGTATGTAAAGAACATCTTTAGAAAAAACAGTGAAATGTTCCACTTCAATAAATAACCCTTCTAGAAGTTCCTACTATGCAGAAACCAAATCATCTATTTTGATACATATTTTATAACTATTACAAGATGTACCGAAAAAGGCTCTTTTCCACTCTGTCTAGACACCTTTTTCTAGACAACATCCTGACATATAAGAATAAGCACTAAAATGAACATGTTACATCAATCATGCCACAGAGAGGAATGATAAGTTTACAGTTTCCTATGTAGGAGGATATTTATGGTAATTATCTTTCCCCTTCCACCTCACTTAGCTTACAGACCACTCTGCTGTGGTTGGGAGGTTCTGGTCATGCTTCACCACATGCTTGAAAAATGTTTTAATTGGTTGGAAGTCTTCTGTGGCTTGCAGGGAGGGGATGATAAAGAGAATTAATGTTTTCCTTGGTGAATAAGCTGAGCACTGTTCATAGCTAGTACTCATGGGAAATGTATTTGCACCAGGACCTTGTGGTGATCCCATGTTTGAAATAACACAATAATGTTCAATAATATGAACAGCTCACAAGAACATGTAAGTAACTACAGAAGGAATTTATTCATCATGGAAGATTATATCTTTGTTTGATGCAGAATATAATTTTAAATTAGCCAACTGCAAGATGTTTTAGAAATGTCTTCCACCAGGAAGTCCTTCTTCTGCTGGAAGACATGAGATATTAGTTTCCCAGAATCATACTTTCTGTTATGCTAAGAAAACAGTCTTTGAGCATAACCTGAGGGTCTTACTAACTGCTGAGGGTGGGGCAAGAAGTTCACAGGAGCATTTAGCATCTTCTCTTGAAATCAGTGCTTAAGGGTCTGGCATTCAAATATGAAGCATTTTGAATATATTCTGTACACTGTATCTAATATAAATATCAGTAATACATTAAATATTGTCCCCAAAGTTTAGTGATTGATATATAATCATACATTTCTAGTAATTTATTTTCAAATTAAATTAAAATTGGAAAAAAAAGAGTGACACTATTATTTACTTTTTTGTCACTGAAGAAAATGTTGTTCTAGAAGGAAAAAAAAAGGTAACTAGAAAAGTTGACATCTCCATTTCGTTTATTTTTAGGAAATGATACCTCTCTCCACATGGAGACTTTTACTAATGTATTGCTAATATATTGCAAATATTTAAGAACCTTTGCTTTTTAAACTTAACACAATTCTGAAAGATTTTTTTACCCCCATTTATTTCACATGCATACAACATCTATAAACATATTTAAATTTGAAAGGTATAGGGTATTACACATAAATCTAAATTTGTATCCTAAGGATGATGAATTAGAACTTAGTACAATGCTATTCATATTCTAAGCTTCCAAGGATGCTACTTGCATTTAGTAAAGTAGCAAAAAATACATGTCCATATGTACTGTGTGAATATGTGTACATGTGTTTTTGCAAAATAATAATAAAAGAGAAAATGGCTGTCAACTTAAGAGTAGCGGGGTAAAAGAGGAATGGAACAGGCTGGAAGAAGAGAGAGATGGGCAAAGTTATATAATTCTATTTTATTTGAAAACATACTTAAAATTAAAAAATTGATAGCCAGGCAGTGGTGGCACACACCTTTAATCACAGCACTTGGGAGGTAGAGGTAGGTAGATTTCTGAGTTCAAGGTCAGCCTGGTCTACAGAGTGAGTTCCAGGACAGCCAGGGCTACACAGAGAAACCCGGTCTCAAAACAACAAAAATGAATGAATGAATGAATGAATGAATGAACAAAAATTAAAAAAGTAAAGAATTGGTGAAGGAAGTTAGACAGTCCAGGGCCAATCTATAATTTAGGACATCCACTCACATTATGTGTTCAGGATTTCCATGCACTGAATTCTCTGATGTCCACCACTCTCTTTGGAGTTGAGTTATAATAATAAATTGCTTGTTGTTAGTCCTGTAACATTTTGGGTTTTGGCTACATTGAAATTATTCTCAGAAAAAAACAAAACAAAACAAAACTATTTTTAGAGTTGTAGCGTCTCTTCTATTTTGGTCAATGTTGAAGCTCTCCCAGTGCTGGGCTTCACCTGGTGAATTTTGATAGCCATTGATCTGACTATATGCAGCCTAGGTCAGCTTCTCATAGCTGATTTCCCCTGACACACAACACAGACCCATAAACTTGACTGAAACTCAGCGACGGGGATTCTTGGTTAGTTGAATTTCCCACCAACTGTCTCTAGTCTGACTTCACATTAGTTAAATGAATTTTTATTTGTGTCCCCTGTTCTCTGTCATAATGCTTGGCTGTATATGGGCATCTTTAAATCTAACTACAATTTTCACCTTTTTCTTTTTTGTTTAAGCTTGTAAAATCTCTAGGTGGTTATTATGAGTCACCAACGTCTGTTTAACACAAAGAACAATGGTAACAAAGTGTATAAGAAATTAGCAGTGTTGGTAAATTCAATAGTAACATAGCCTCAGATTTAATGTTTCAATTAAAACTTAATAAGCATGCATGAGATGTATTTACAGTGTATGTTGAGTAGTGGTAAAAAAAACTTGTTTTGCCCACTTTTGCAAACTGGTAGATAGAACATATTTGTTTACTTGTAACATGATAATTCCTGGAGGTGTGAACACCGGGGTATGGGGGAGGTGAAGAGACAAACATTGTAACAGGTATTCTGCAGAAGTGTCAAGAGATGCAGAATGTTTCAACACAAACAAAAGATGGTGAATTGAAAATGATCTGTCCAGGGGTTGAAGGAAAGCTATAAAAGTGGCAAATAATCACACTGTGTCGCTTGACTCAGGAATTCAAGACCGCTCCAAAGTGGAACACTGAACTAGAATGTTCACAAAGACATTTTATGATTAAACATTAGTGTTGTGACAGAGAACAGAGAATGCATATTGTCCTATCACGTAAAACGAAATGAACAGTGAAGTCCCACTGATTCAACTGAAAGCATGTGGTACTCGCAATGGGCAAAGTGACCATGCATAGAAACAATACTGGCTTCTCCTATCGCAGTTGTTTAAACATTAAATGATATTTGCATAGACAATATTTTAAAAATAACAAAGCTAATACTATTGCTTCTGCTTTCAAATGCTTTATGATGACTCAAAGCTTCAAATGAATTATAAACTGTCTCTTTCATTTTGAAATGCCACAGTCAAACTCATCTATTACTTACTTAGTGAAATACTAGACTCAGAACACCACACCTCTAATCTCAGCCCAGTATTTCTTTTAGCTTTTCAGTATCCTAAAATTAATTTCAAAAGCCTACTAGTTTGGGAAAACTTTTTACTTTTGCTTAAACTTTATTTCATTTTCTCTTTTTGTGATGTACGTCAGGCATTTAATTTTGAAAAGAGAGCATATGTTTAGGAAAAAGGACAAAATCTTACTATTAAATAAGTGTGTTTCAAAGAAAAATGTGATGTTGCAATATGCCAGGGAAGTATCTGATTTAGAAAGAAAATGCCATTATTTTCTTCAACTCATTTAGTCTTAAGCCAAAATGTTTCAAAAGACTAATACTTCAATTGATTTTTCTAAAAACATACATAAAATAATTCAATTAATAAAGCAAATGAATAAATATATGTATATATATGTGTGTATACATACATATATGTTCAACAAGATTTTGTTATATTAACAAAATATAATGTTTCAACAAGATTTTATAAAATTAAAGAGTATGTTCTGGGATAATAATGAGTTTCAATACTATTAGTATACATATTTGGTTATTATAGAGTAATAATCTTAATCCCAAATTTACATTAACTTTAATATATATATATATATATATTAAAGTTAATGTAAATTTGGGGTTAAGATTATTACTCTATAATATTGCCAAAATATTTCAGTGAAAAAAATAGAACTGCTACACAGAGCAGCCAAGCATAATAATGGCTCTTTCTAGCATTGGAAAGCTAAGTTGGTCAGCTAAGCTAGCTCAAATTCTTCCATTAAAGGGTTTTGGAATTTTGTTTAGTTGTTTTATTTTTCTCATTTTGATATAACTTTCGTTCTCTGGAAATCTTTAAGAACTTTGTTATCCAATATTGCAAAACGACCTGTTGAATTTTCAAAATTTCAATATCAAAAGAGAATAGAACAAATGAAACAGATGAACAGTTAAATATTTTTAGAGTAATGTAGTATTTTATTATAACATATCATCATGTATAATTACTGTGAAAACAGGAGAAATAGTTTAAATTCTGTCCTAAAAACAAATGAACAAGATTTTTGTAATATTAAAGAGTTTTTGCTGCAGTAGCAAAGGTTTTATCGCTATTACACTATTAGCAGAAACATTTAATAATTTAAAATAATATATTTAACCTCCAAATTACCTTAAATTCTTTCAAAACTATTATGACTAGAAATAGGTTAAAAGGTATATGACTTTTTATAAAACCAGCTTCTATTATTAAGTTATTTCTTGTTATTTTCTATTTGATTTTATAAAGAACAACTTCTGTGCTTTTTCAACTTTTTAAAGAATATTGTACACATATACACACACAAACATGCAATCATGTGGCAGTAGTACACATTTACACTTAAAACATCATGTAACATGTGTATGTATTTTCGCACACGTGATATAACATGTTTTCCTGTAGATGGAATAATAATGATGGAAAGAAATAAGTATCACAGCATAGATACAGATTTGTGGGTGACACTGTTGCTTTGTCCTGTGTCTATATCAATGATATATTTAAGTGGAAAAAAGATAATAATAATATATTTAGAAACAAAGTTGTAGACTAATGTGGCAAGTAATATGAAATGTCATAGTAACTTAAGAACATGGCATTGCCTTAACTTTATCTGCTGCTAAATGGAACATACACAGTCTAAAACAAACTGAGAGGTGCATCTACCATATGTTAACAGTGACAAAAATATCATTAATTTTAATGATTATTAGAGTAATCCAACTTGACAACAGCAGACAAACCCTCCTTCCAGTAAGTGTCATAGAAAAATTTATATAGTTATTCTAAGAATTACCAATATTCCAAGCAGAGTCTTCTAGAATATTCCATGCAGTGTCTGGCATGGAAATACGCAGTATGGAGATTTGAACCATTGGTATCTGGGATGCCTATTCAGCATCTGTCAGCACACTAACATGTTTGACCTCACCAATCACTTACAGGGAAGAATCTTTGTCTGAAGGTCTAGCTCTTACCCCTGAGTCAGAATTATATCAGTATTCTTGGTGGATGTTCTTTCTAATTCCAGCAATGATGACTATGTGTTACTAAGTATTAATTAGTTTCAGCATAATGATAAATGAATTTAAACTTTTGAAAATTAAAATTTATTTCTCTATTCTCTC
>NW_021604613.1:10134158-10181923 GCF_004785775.1 Grammomys surdaster
TTCTCCCTCTCTCTCTCTCTCTCTCTCTCTCCCTCTCTCTCTCTCTCTCTCTCTCCCTCTCTCTCTCTCTCTCTCTCTCCTTCCCCCCCTCTCGTGTGTGTGTGTGTTTATGTACGCGCATCTCTGTGTCATGCTAATATCACAGGTGTGTTCAGCCAGGCCCAGCTTTGTGTCAGTATGCTGGAAACTTAAACCCAGGTCTTCCTGCTTTCACATCAAATACGATCACCCACTGAGCCATTTCTCCTATCCCAAATTTTGACTTTTGAGTTAAGTGTTTAATAATATGACCTTATTTAAGCCAAGACTACTGCTCTCTTTGACTTATCTCTGTGATAGCTGGGAGACACTAAACTTCAAGAAACTTGTTTCCCTCTCCACATTCCATTCTAGGAAGCAGCCAGAACACTGAAATTCTCCTCTTTGGAATGTTGTGTGTAACATCCAAGGCAAGGAATCTAAGATGAGGCTACCTCATGTTTCCCTTTGCTATCTGGAATATTTGTGAGCATGAGAAGTGAATGCTGAAGAGCTTTCCTTTTCTCCCATTTCTCTGTTTCAAACACAATAAATAAATAATAAACAATATTCAGAATAAGCTTAAAATATTTAAAGCATGCTCTGCATTAGACATAGATCCAGAAGAGAGGCAAATGATTTCTGTAGTAGAGCTGGAGAAGGCAGGCCAGAGGCACTGTGTCTGTCTTGGCTATATTCTTCTTCAAGGTAGTATTGCAGAATTACCAAAGGTGCTATTTCATCTGACCCCTGGAAAAAATACTCTCTGGCATGAGAGATCTGCACTTACACCTCTCTCATGGAACTTTTCCAGGGGTACATTGGAGAATCCTTACATTTTAAGGATATGTGCTCTGAGATCAGTGTGTACAGGTGGTCTTAATCGCTGGGTAGTTTTCCTCTCCTCTTGGAAAGTTCACTAACATTTCCCTGGTGATGTCAGTAATACATAAGGACCACTGTTTCCTTGACACTGGTTGCCTTTTTGCTCCTCTAGCTAGTGCATGAGTTGGAAGCAACAGAGCCCATGGTAATTCAGTGAGACATGGAGCACACAGCTCCTTCCATGGTCTCCATATTGAAGGCAACTCCTTGTGAAATCAGGAGGGTGGGCAGCTGAAAAGCATGCGAATATTGTGCATTTGTAAATATTTGAGCACATCTGCTTAGCTGCCTCCTAAAAAACCACCGGGGAAACCCGCCTTGTGTGGTGCCATGCAACGCAGTTACCCTGCTCTAATTGTGAAGTCTGTTGAGTGTTTTTCTCATGCACACAAAAATTAAACATCCCTCTCCTCATTCATGATTAATTCAGCTCCAGTGCCGCACTGTGTCACACTGCATTTTTTAAAGTAATTGTTAAATTCTACCTCATAATCAGAGCAGTTTTAATTAACTTTTTGTCAGTTAATCTTTTCTCCTCATACATTTTCCATATCTGCTGTGTGTATGGTGAGTCTCTGCCCAGGGGTTTGCAGCCCCTTGATATGAATGCTTAAGCCCTGCGAATGCCAGTGGGCATGCCACATGCGGGTGGGAGAGAGGGCCGTCCAGGCAACATTCAGCTCAGCTTGCCTGGCCATGGCTGTTTATGTCGTTTGCATTAACCAGCTCCTCTTCAGTGAAATCATTTACGGGGTTCTCTTTCCTTTCTCCTCGACCTCCTTTTTACATCTGTGAGAGACTGGGAAGGCAATAGAAACAGAGAAATGGTACTTAGTCTATAGCACACAAGAGTCATGATGCGACTGATGGTTAGAACGTACTTAAAACGAGGCATTGGACATGTTAAAGGGTCTTTGAAAACCTTCTACTTGCAGTAGAAGTTCTACTCCTACTTCCTCAGGGAATCTTGACAGTATTATCAAAGTCATGTATGTGAATTGTATATGTGTACAGCTTCTTCCTTGACTCTGTGTTTTATCTCTGCACATCTCTCTTCATCCACACATTTTACTTCTCAAATAACTTTTCTTCAGTGGACATCCAATTCCATATTAAGTGGTACATATCCATAGAATTTTTTCCCTTGAAAAATGTTTATATTTTAAAGATTTAATGATAATGTAAAGGTTTTTCTGAAGGTTAAAAAAAGGTCATATATTTTTTAATAGCGTTATTGGTTTTTGCTTCCTTGAGCAATAGCAGGCAGCTACTTAGGGGAAATGCATAGGGTGAATTTTCAAGATATTGCCTCAGTTTTTCTCTGTTATAAAGCATAGGATTGAGGAAATAGGAACTGATAATTTCTTTTTTATAATTGTAGGATAAGGTGTTGAGAGGTTAAATAAACAGACCACATACTCAATTTGCTAATTAGCCTATTTTATCAGAGTAGGGCCATGCCCAAGAAGAGAGAAGACATTCACTGTATGAATGTCTGAAGTGCTGCCATCTTGAATTTGCCAGTTGACCTCTTTCTCTTCATTTGATCTTTAACAATCTATGCTATCTATGAACATTATGCTAAATTGATTCCTACTTGAGAGGCACATTAGAAAGCACTGTTTCAACAAACTGTATTTTGGATGAACTGTTTTGATCTCAAAAGGGTTACAAATGCATGTGAATCAGAATTTGTCAAATCTTGAGTGCTGCATTTATAAGCAAATGGACAGACAAGCAGTTTAAAGCCTGGACTGATGCAAGGGTTAGAAGAACCATTTTCCTCACCTAAAAAATGTGAAATGATTGGTATGCATCATTTTCTGATGACGAAATTATCTCAATGTATTTAGCCCAGTGTAAGTTCTAATGTACTGATGGTCATGGCTTGTCCTGTTCTATAGATAAGAACACATTTTCCTTACTGTGTAACACAGCACAGTAAACCCAAGTACAGCCTTCAAGAGGGTCTAGCCTCTTTCCTTTAGGAGGAAACACCTCTCTGTGAGCTTGTAGATGACTTCTGCTTTAATTAGTTTCTCCCCTGAAGCTAGCCCAGTGTCCATGTAAAAGAACATTGCTAAGTTGAAAATGAATTGTGTACTTTCATCCATCAAACACTATTTACTATGTTGTCATCTGTACAAAGAGAGAAGAACTCTTCTTTCTCTTCAAGCCTTTGAATACTTTCAAAATTGAGTAAGGAGCAACCTATGTGGACAGATCACCTAGAACTGTACAAAAAATGCCCATTTGGTATTCTAAGGTTTTTTTTTTTTTAAAGCAACCAAGAAGGTAGAAGTTACTTGACTTCTGACTATGAAGTGATTTTACCAAGATTGATGAAAATGCAAGCTGAACACACCTAGAAACGGATTCTAGTACACATAGGGGTCAGGGTGAGAGGTCTGTGGCAAATGTTGCACCACTGTCCTATCAGCCAATTCTGTCTATTGCCATTCTGAAATCCTAGGGCCTCACTGGAATCAGGTGGCTGTTGCACAAGATGATGAGGTGGAAGAATGAGAACCAGGTCCAGGTGCTCTTGGAGAATTCTGCAAGAGCGGAGGAGGAAGTGATGAGTAGAAAGACAGGGTGGATTTAAAGAATTGGGGCTAACTGAGGTTATGACACAGCCAAGAAAATGTCATTTGCTATCCATAAAAGTCATATTTCCCCAAGTTAGTCCTTTTGTTGTGTGTGTACGTGTGTAATTTAGCCTTAATTCTGATTCTTATATGGTTGAGGACTTCAGATCTCTGTTTATGCTTTCCCAGAACTGTCTTGCTTGCTCTTTGTACTCAAGTACAAAGTGGGGTGGCTGTGTTCCAACGCTCGCTTGGATGCTGAGTGGGACAGGAGCAGAGATGTCACAGCAACGTGTCCAAATTTGCTTTATCTTTGAAATGTTGCGAACATTGTGCTTAAAATGATTCATCAACGCAGTACATTTTCCTCACATAGAATCATTTTATACTACTGTCTTAGCTTGAGAATCCTAATGCAAAATGTATAAATATGTAAACTTTATTAATATGCAATTTCTTGCATCATTTTACTCTATGATTATGTCTAAACTTTTCATTTAAAATATATATTAAAGGATAACATATAGAAACTATTAGTTATTTATCAGTACTTGAGAATATTTGAATAAATTCCTTGTGTTAAGGAAATACTGATAAAGACAGGACAAATATGTCCTGTTCTAGTTTTCAGAATATTGAATTCCGAATTAATGTCACTGTGTCATAAAATGCCCAATAATTTTGGAATACATTTGTAACCAAAAGCAAATGGTCATTTAATCAGGCTGCTAAATTTACAAAGAATTTTGCCATGATTTCACATAATGTAAAATTAAATACACAAATAAAATAGAATTCACTGCTGTTTATTTTTACTGTTAGCACTTATAGTGAGCCCATTTAAAAACTATTTTTCAATGTTGGACATTTATGACCTAACATACTCTTACTTTTAATGGGTATAAGGCTGGGGATATCCTCGTGGAGACAGGGTGGGGTGAGGAGGAGGTATGGGATGTGGAACTGTAGGAAGGTGGACCCGGAGGGGAATAAAATCTGGAGTGCAAAATAAATAAATAAATAAATAAATAAATAAATAAGAAATCACAAGTGGCTGGTAGTGTAGCTTAATGGCAGGGTGACTATCAATCACTTCCTGTGGACAAAGCCTTGTGCTTAATACTGGCTCCAAGAAGTGGAAAATAATAAAACAGTTTTCAAAATAATTTTGGTTATAATTGAAAAGTAGGGAAAAGAAAGGTGGCCTGTAGATGACTTTGGATCATGGACATACAGGGCTTGATCTCAAAGTCAATAAAAAAATCAATTATTGGAAAGGACCCCCAAGGAGCTCTTTTTTTTTTTAAATCAAAAGCCCACAATATATAAATGCACTTTGTAATTGGGTGTTTTCAAACTAATATCTGGTAGCAAGATTTTAATTAGTGAGCATAAAAATAAAATTTATTTACAGAAAAATACACTGGAATTTGAAGTTTCCATAATCCAAACCAATGTGAAGCTGAGACACCCAATGTCAGTTTCTTATCTCAAGTTGCATACAGAGATGTGATTCGCTTGGATTTTACTGTTATTCCATTAAGAAGGTCTTTTTTAAAGTTAAATTTGTAAAGCAAACAATCAAAGCAAAACAAAAACACTGTGAAAGAATATATCTATAAAATAATTTTTACATTTAAAATAGTTTAGAGTGGAGAGACCTCAATTTAGAATCCAGGCTGCATATATTAAAGTGGTTGGTTTGGAGCAGAAATAAATGATACTTTTAATGTTCTGTCCATTCTAAGTTCCGGAATCCAACCTTCATTCACAACTGTGGACATCCAGTAGATGTTGAAAAGCTAGCAGATTCCCTATCCCTGTAATCTCTCTTTAGTATTGATTAAAAGTGTGTGAGCTGTTACTATCTAAAAGTGTCAGCCGAGATTAGAACAAACAGACAACAAAAATAAAGCAGCGATTGTAAGAGCAGACCAGGATTTCAGAATCAACTGTAAGAAATAAAAGGCTCAGCTGCTTTCTTCTGTGCTCCGCAGAAGGCATGGTTTGCAGAATTTTTATTGGCATCCTGCCATCCTGATTTTCATTTATCTGCCTCAAAGCAGCATTTCAAAAAGTGCAAAAGCATGTTGTTGATAAAGTCGATTGTTTATAGCCGAACTGAAAATTTCTGAACAACATGTATTGTAATAAAGTGGGGGAGGGGTGCTCAGGGACAACGCACCTGCAGCTGTCTGAGACCTCTATCAGCGCCACTGGAAAAAGAGGAGGCAAGATGTACTAGTCTGCCCTACAAAACTTAATAAGCAGATTTTTATAAAGTATATTAAGTGACAGGCATTACCAAAGCCATAAAGCCCTCGGAGCCCTTATTTCTTGAAGTGCTTCCCCAGCACATTGCCCCCGTATTGCAGTCTCCTTTATGGTGTTGGGTTTTGTAATGTACTCAGCTACACTGGGTGATTTCAGTGACAGTAAATCCTGGCTTGATGCGTCCCCCTGTGTACCATAGTCATTTTAATACTTCTGCAGTTAAGTACCATGGGGCATAAATTTTAGCCCTAACTTCAGTTGCTTCTCGGTGTATTTTCTTGTCACTGTTCTAACAAAAGCAAAGCCAACAACGAGGAAATACAAATACGCCGGAAAGAAAGGAAAGGACAGGAGACCAGGCTCATTTCTCTTTATTATACAAGAAAGCATTATAGTTGATAAAGTTGATGCACTCTTTAGGTGACTTATAAATCATTTAAAAATAAAATGTTTAATAAACTGGATTCATCAGACGACCAGGACCTTAAGACATTAACTTGGGATAATTTATATAAAGAAGGAAAGTGGGAAGATTCTAGGATGAAATGTATTTATGAAGAGATGTCAAAGGAGTTAGTTAGATGTCTTGTTTTGGCCATGTGGTCGTTTTTGTACAACATGTCATGCTCTTTCCCAGGATCCATCACCCATACCTCCCATTTGTTTCTCCATTTTATCATAAGATGGTTCCATTATTTATCCTAATATTCCTTCTCCTTTCTATTTCCTTCTGTATGTTTTCCACCTGTTGGTAGCAGTACCTATATTCTCTATGCCTTTTAAATTGATTTTAGAAGGTGACTTCTTGTATTTCCAGTGCCTTCTAGTTCAAATTTTTTTACATGAGAACATTCGTACTCTGACTACATTGACATCATAATACTTATCTGACAGTTAAATTTTAAACATTAAATGAAATGAAAAAATCAGTATGAGTCTGTCCCATTTCATTACTTAGACCAGTTTGGGTTTACTTATACAAAAAATAAAAGTAATTTCTCTGAAACACATGACTACCCAGACCCCTCCTCTGTTTTATTTGCTCGATATGTTTCACTTAGTTCTAGAATCTATGTGTGGTTTCTTTATGTTCTACTTCAAGATTGCCCCATGTATTGCTAACACCACTAACTCCCAGATGAACAATTTCTTCAAAGTAGAAATTTATGTGTTAACATTTAAACTCTTCATGGGTAACAGGCTTACTGTTGTAAGCAGCAAAACTATTGTTTTTTGTTTGTTTTCTCATTCTTACAAGGCATGGCTACCCTGTTTACTTCTGTCCAAGTCAGTCAGAAAAAGAGTGACGCTTAAGAAGACAAGCCTGAACATTTCTACACAATGAAATCTGAAAGTGGTAAATCCTATGTCTGTTCCCAATCATCAAACGGAAGGCAGTCACATAACCATGCTTACCTATATGAAAGTCTGTAAACCTAACTCAGCTCTTCACAGGAAGAAGAGAGGACAGCCATACTGAGGGAGTAGTTCACTGTCACACAGACGTGCTTCAGGGGATGCGTGATCATGTTGAAGAATCAAGACAGCATGGGTAATGGCTGAGAGATATTTTCTTTTCCTGGAATTCACGATGGGTTTTTACTTCGTTTATATTTATTTGTTGATGTGATTAAATAGTGCAGGTGCCTCTAGAGGAAAATAAGGTAAAATATTTTGACATTAAATTGACATTTTCTGAGACTCACGAAATGAGCAGATTACTCAACTACCTTACAGGTTAATTATCTGGATAGGTAGCCAAGGTGGCTTGGGAAAGACAAGGCAGTTTTCTGTGGAATATGGGCAAACCATTCAACAAAGCAAAGTGAGGAAGCCTGCCAAGGTATGCACGTACCCCTGTAGCAGATGAATCGGAGACTTCTGTTTGCTGAGCTGTCAGCATAGACCCTCTCCTAAATACTAATTACCTAACAAACAAGGTATTAAGATCTTTAAAATAAGTGCTTCTTTGTCATATATGTGTATTTATAAACATAGAAAGGAAATCTCTACATGCAAAATATTTAGAGTTAGATGCTGTTGTAGGTAATTAGTGAGAAAGGCTGTATGTTTTCTCATCCACCTGCTGGTAGAAGCAGATGGTAGTTTATTTCTGCCCATGTGACCTACAGATTCCTCAGGTTTACCACAATCCTATGACTATGGTAATAGCATTGTTTTCTTCCCAGGTATGGCTAGGATCCTAGCATCTAGAAGTAGCTCGCTTTTCTTCTTGGCTCCATCTCAAGCTCCTGGGAAGAAATATCGCCGGAGAGGGGATGGGTCTTGTCACATCAGAGGACATTTGAAAAGATGTTTTTAGAAGTCTATTTTTTTCTTGCAAGAACAGTTACAATTATTTTCATGCCGTTATCTCCAATCTTCCAACAAGAAGGATTCCTTTGGGGTTTACATCCTGTTTGAGTTTTGCAAGAATCAAACTCTCAGTGCAGTTCAGAACTTCCCTTTACCTCTCAGCCAGTCCACCCATCATAAGCTCTGTCAACCTGGTTAGTGCTCAAGGTTATACTTTTACAACAACTATTGTATAATTTATAAATCCATTAATTTATTAAACCTAATTACAGTATGTTCATCTGTCATGTTGTTTTAAGTTGATTAGCAAAAAACCAAAAAAAAAAGGGGAAAAAAATCTCAAAAACTCAAACACAGTAAAAAATTTTCTCTTAACTATCCTTACTTGGTTATAAAAATTTATATTTGAGATCAAATGTAATAAAAATTACAAATGATATCTTAGCATCATTTTTAGGGTAGAGATTATAATGTGTTAATTAAACTAATAAGATAAACATAATTCATAGAATATACCAGGCTACGGCTCTAAAGCACTTTAGGTTTTCTGCTAGGCAGAAACCTCTACAGTGTGAATTGTGGCATTTGAAGTTTCCACAACTCAAATAATTACCCAGTTATTAGTCAGGCAGTTTGTCTTCTCTTAAATGGCATTTCCATGTGATTTTTCTTACTGTCTATCAACTTGTCTGAAGTTTTGTCAAGGCCCTGGAGTGAATTCTTCACTACACACCTATGTGTATAGGCAAAAGTGTACTATGTTTCCTCCAAGCCAGTAGTTCTCAACCTATGGATCATGACCCTTTTGGGGTTCTCAAATCAGATATCCTACGTATCAGTTATTTACATTGGGATTTATACCGGTAGCAGAGTTACAGTTATGAAGTAGCAATGAAAATGATTTATGATTGGGGGTCACTGCAACATTCAGGTTAAGAACCACTGCTAAACTCTTCTTGGTGCTCAGGAATGTGGTAGTCTCTAAGTAAGATGTTTTAATCTGGCATCCATTGTATTGTTGATTAAGGCATATATTCCCTTTATGTCCCCAAACTGAAGGACACTTACCTGAGGAGTTGGTTATATCATATAATTTTATTGAGATGTTCTGAAGACCTAGTCAGTGTTTCAATGGGGTAAGTCTTTCACTCTCTTAAAACTGTGAGCACCGGCATCTAACAGAACACGTCTTTAGATCCTCGGGAGATGGTAAGGCCTTATTTCCCTTTGATCAAAGACAGTTTTGTAGACTCAGAACTAGTTTACACCAAAATCAAAGAATGCTGCTATTATTAAGTGGCAGTTAAGTGTACATTAAATTATTTGAAAAATTGTACCCTTCACTCAAATGTCTGCTCCTGGATCAGCAGTGTGGCCAATACTGGGAGCTTGCTGCAAACTCTCAATGGAGGCCTAGGCCAGACTTACAGAATTGGATTTGCATCTTAGTATGTTTGAGTGTTACATTTTAAGCACTGAAAAGCAACCCTGAGAAATATGTATGACAATACCATTAATTCAGATAAAGACTCTGAGGCTCCCAGAGGCTCAAGTATGTAGCCTGCTTTGAGCTCAGGTCTGTTGGAAGCTCACATTCACACGTTTGCACCACAGTTCGCTGCCTTCAGCACAGGGAGCCAGCTTTTAAAGACAAGTGCAAAATTGTCACCAATCTCACACCCCCTCTAATTTTACTAGCTTTCGAATATTCTGGCGATGCTGTGTTCATGTCTGGATGGCAGTGAAGCGATGCCTTACTTCAGGAGACCAAATTCGGTGGGAAGATTGATAGCATAGATTCCTGTGGCTTTACACAGTTCTATTTTTGAATGCTTTGGAGGATCCTATTTATTAGGAGTGTGTTTGCAGAATCTGTCAGGAAACATCTTTTCTCGGTTAATATTTAACCCACCAGCTCTTTCAAGCTTCCATCTCTCTGAGGCTCTCAGACCCACATGCTTTTTAATCCACTAATAGCACCAAACTGTCTCTCTGGTGCAATAAAAGTCTTCTATTTTATGACTTCCTTGAATTACTACCATAACTTACAATTTGCCAGATTTGTTTTGCCTTCAAATCTCTTACTTCACTCTAGCCACATGAAAAATGTCACACCCTATGCCTTTTTCCTCCCCAAACTCTAATGCTTATTTTTAATATACTAATAGTTCTTTCCGAGAAGAATTTCCTCCCGCTGCCAGCTGTAATGTTCTACTCACCATTCAAAGGAACTTTCAGAAACTTTCCCGATAAATATTGGGAAACACTTAAAATAAATTTTAATTATTATTAAAATCAAGGGAAGATTTATTTGTTCACATAATTGACAAAAGCACTCAAAATGTTTATAGAAACTAAAGAATGAATAGAAGAAAACTGAGTTCTCAATTTCAATGATTTCTAAGGCAGCTTCTTAATGACTCACTGAAACGTGGAGCCCTGAGACAGGGCTTGTGTGCTTTCTTTTTTCTCCTTTTCTTCTTTTTCCTTTTTTTTTTTTTTTTGAGTGGTGGCCATAAATATCTTGATCTAATCTGTAACAAAAGAGCGTAGATTGAGGTGAAGATAATTTCATTTTATTTTCATTATATTTATTTAAGGGCTAGAAGGTGCAGACTGATTCAATTTACAGCTTCCTGTCCTAAAAAAGGGAGTGACAAACTAATAAGTATGACCAAGTGTTTTTTTTTCATCAGAGATCCTAAGAAATCTGACATCAGATGTGTATGTGTGAGAGAGTGTGTGTACGTGTGAGTGTGTGTGTCTTGTTTTCTAGAGAAAACCACTAAACAGAAGGATGAATATTGCAGAAGATAAAATATATCCCCTGTCTAGTTTAGACTGACAGCAGTTCAATTATTGAACTTACTGGTGTCTAACAGGCTCTGACTCAGAAACTATCTGATCAATAGCCCCTTGTTCATTGTTTGCAACATCAGAAACTCTTCCAGACAAAGTAGATTACCTGAGCAGATAGTAAATTAGCTTCAAAATATGTGTAATTCTTGTATATTTTATCACAGATGTAGGAAACATATTAAATTTTACACAGCTGAACCAATTACAAATGTTCTCTGTAGTTCTAAGTCCGATGTTTTAGAGCATGTGAAGAGGTGAACAGACAGGAGGGAACGGCCAAACTAGCTCACCCACATGTGAAGCAGCTGTTAAGTCACTGAACATAATATCATACAGATTCAATTACTGGGGGGATGCTTGTAGCCTCATGGCGGGATATATCAATCAAGATATACAAAGGAAAGTGGTGTGTCATCTAACTCAGTTTTACTTCTGAAACACATGAGATATTGGTTGGAGATGCTGTAGACTAGCTATTGACATCATTTCATAGAAACCTGGTGTGGTAACTGATGTTTTGTATGCTGAGAATGATCATGAAGCTTACACAGTGTTTTTTATACAGTACACTGTAAGGCAATGCTATCATATTGTACAAAATAGCAGTGGCAATGCTAGTGTCAATGTAAGACTTTCCAACATAAAATTTTGATTGAAGTTACTGACACAAACTTTTGAAACATTCCTCATCTCAAAAACTGAAAAACCATAACTTGGAGCTGAAAAATATTGTTTTTATTGAAGAATAATATAAAACAAGAAGATCATTTTCTTATCTTGTTTCATTTGGGAATTTATATAACTAACTTATCTTAATTTACCATTATAATATCTGTTCATATAAAAATGCAAAATGAAATTGTCTTAGAGTTCTTTTGCTCTGAAAAGTCACCATGACCACTGAAACTCTTGTAAAGAAAGCATTTAGTTATTAAAAGTTAAGGTTGAAGACTGTAAAAAAAAAAAACAAACCAAAAACCAACCAAACAAAACAAACAAAACAAAGGAGATAAGGAGACAGGAGATAGTTCTCAAATGGCCTAAACCTATAGACGGATCTCATTCATGAGAGATGGGGAGTAGAACATAACATGCCAACAGCTGCAGAAAAGGGACAGTACTTATTTCTGAAAGTGTATAGGTGAGCAGAGGATTTAGCACGTTGTGCTGTGTGGAGTGTACTAGAGTACGGTGTTTTTTCCAGTTTGTGTCCAGACTTCCTTAGCACTAACTCCACATTAAGTGAGAGAGAAATTCATCAGGGAAAGGCATGACAACATGCCTATAACCCAGGCACTTGGGGAGAAGCAACTGAAGGAAAACCAGGTTGTTCCATCCAGAGCTCTACAGCAAGAACTTGTCTCAAAACAAAATTTGTAACACTGTACCAAACAGAAGCTGGAGTTCAAAGCAAATCCTAATCCTAGACAGAATTAAGCTGATTTACCTCTCATAAGTAAAAGTAAATTCTGTTTAAATGAATATTGGCTTTATGGTAAAATAATGTCTATAACATATTAAAAATTGCAAAAATCAAAGAAAAATAAAACACTGATAGGCAAGATTAAGGGGATATAAACTAATAGAAAATAAATAGTAACAACCTTCTAGTAAAAAATGCACAACAACGATCATCTAGTAGAAATCTAAATGCTATAGTTACTACACAATATTAATAAAAATAGATACAAGTTATACTTGAAAAACAACAGACATGAAGAATTTTACTAGCTAATTTATAAAGGATCTAGTCGAATTAAAAAGAATAAGACAGAAATTTAATTCTTCAAACAGTAACTGAAGTTATACATAGAAGCTTTTAATAATCTATCAGATGAAGGTAAATGAAGAAGGATCAGCCCTCTTGAACACAAGACAATAAAAGGCTTCCAGGATGAAACCCAGGGAGAAAAACATGCTTAATTCAGGAAAGAAGTGACAGCGATATCTATGTCATTAAGGAACATCACATGCCTGGAGTCCCCAGTAGAGAGCAGAGAAAGAGGGAAAAGACCTGTTCACAGAGATAACAGCTGAAATAAAAGTTAATAGTAAATGAGTTTAACAAGTATAGTGAACTCAAATACAGTAATGAAAAATAGAAGCCATAGTGTGAGGGATGACAAAATACTAAAAACCAGAGACAAAGAGAAAAAAAATCTTTAAAATACACAGATGAGGAAGAAAGAACAAAGACATAATTTCAAAAACACAAACCAGGAAATCCGTTGCCCCTCGCCTTTTCCCCTGATAGCTACATACTGAGATTGACAAGTCCTCATTCTTAAATATTTTTACCTGTTCTAATTCTGGTTTAAAGTATAGGAAGAGAAAACCTTAACCTTTACAGGAAAGAAAAAATCCCAGTCTTCCTTTCATCTCTAATTCACTCTCTTTGCTCTCAGAACCTGGTCAACATGTGTTGATGAAAGTTGTAATGGGGACAGTAGCAGCAAAGGGAATATATGAGCATATGAAGAGGTGATCATAGAGGAATGGTCCTGCAGGAGGGACCACTCCCACCGCCTGGTTCCTTTCCTCTTGTATTCAAACACTTTGTCCTGGACACAGACACAATCAAGAAAGAGAAGCTTGGAAAAACTAGAAAGTAAAGAGAAGAGATTGAGCAGAAGCAGCTCAGGGGAAAGGTCCACTGACTGTTAATGTAGTCTTCGTGTCAGCTCCGAACTATCCATCCATGGATTTAAGCCCCAACCATCTGTGAAAGTCTTTAAAGAAAAGTGATGAAGAACTGAAGCATGCATCCATATCACCACGGAATTTCTGAGTAACCACTGATTAACACTAACCAAACTTATAATGGCACGTGTCTGAAAACTTGATTAACATTTTGAAATTGAAATAGGCTGGTCAGAGCTTGCAGCTTGAAGTTGCCTAGTTGTTGATATGTTAAAGACAAAGAAATCGCCCTTTCCCTTCTTCCTCTCCTCTCCAACCCAGGTCCCTCCTTCCCTCTGCCTCCCATGATAATTTTCTTTCCCTTCCTAAGTGGGATTGAAACATTGTCACTTAGGCCTTTCTGCTTGTTATACTTCTTACAGTCTTCGGGTTATATCCTAGGTATTCTGTAGTTTTTGGTGAATATTCACTTGTCAGTGAGTACATACTATGCATGTCCTTTTGGGTCTGAGTTTCCTCACTCAGGATGATATTTTCTAGTTCCATCCATTTGCCTGCAAAACTCATGAGGTCCTCGTCTTTAATAGCTGAATAGTATTCCATTATGTAAATGAACCACATTTTCTGTATCCATTCTTCAGTTGAGGGACATCTCAGTTGTTTCCAGCTTCTGTCTATTACCAATAAAGCTGCTATGAACATTGTAGAGCATGTGTCCTTGTGGTATGATGAGGCATTTTTTGGGTATATGCCCAAGAGTAGTATAGCTGGGTCTTCAGGTAGAACTATTTCTAGTTTTCTGAGGAACCTCCAGATTGATTTAGAGTGGTTATACCAGTTTGCAATCTCACCAGCAATGGAGGAGTGTTTCTCTTTCTCTACATCCTTGCCAGCATGTGCTATCACTTGGGTTTTTGATCTTAGTTATTCTGATTGGTATAAGGTAGAATTTCAGGGTCAATTTGATTTATATTTCCCTGAAGACTAAGGGATGAGAGCAGGAGAGAATCCCAGAATGCTAGGAGTATGGGGGTGGAAGGTAGGGGGGACCCTCTAGAAAGTACCAGAGACCCAGGAGATGAGAGACTTTCAGAACTCAATGGGGGTGACCTTAGCCAAAATGCCCAACAATTAGGAAAGGAAACTCAAAGAGTCCACCTCCAATAGATAGACCAGGCCTCAAGTGGGGAGATAGGGTTACTAATCCACAGTCAAAATTTCTGACCCAGAACTGTTCCTGTCTAAAAGACCTGCAGGGAAAAAATGTAGAAGAGACTAAAGGAAAATTGGTCCAGTGACCTGTCCAACTTGGGATCCATCTCATTGTGGGGGAAGGAGCACCAAGGTCAGACACTATCACTGATGCTATGATGTGCTTTACAGATGGGAGTCTATCATGGCTGTCCTCTGAGAGGCCGTACCAACAACTGACTGAGACAGATGCAGATACTTATAAATAACCATTGAACTGAAGTCGGGTATTCCTATGGTCAAACTAGGGGAAGGACGGATGAAGCTGAAAAGGTATCCCATAGGAAGACCAGCAGTATCAACTCACCCAGACCCCTGGGAGCTCCCAGAGACTGAACTACCAACCAGGCAGCATACATAGGCTTGTCTGAGGCCCCTAGCACATATACAGCAGAGGACTGCCTGGTCTGGCCTCAGTGGGAGAAGATGCACCTAATCCTAATGTTGTAGAGACATGAGGCCCCAGGAAAGGAGGATGCCTAGGGAGTGGGACACCCTCTCAGAGATGAAGGAGAAGTGGGATGGGTTGAAGAACTCTGGGAGGGGTTACTGGGAGGGGGTAACATTTGGGATGTAAATAATAAAATAATTCATTAAAAACACACAGGAACCACAAATGCAAAGAAATCAGCATTCTTCATGGATTTTTGAAATGTCCAGGTTCCCATAATCTAACACTTAAAGTATGGTATATAGACTTCAAAATAACTAACTAACTAACCATGCAAAGATGCAGGAGAATGTTGACTCTCATGTGTGTGTACGCATAGAGGAGTTACATGGAATTATCTTCACAGGGGAATCATACCCTTTCCTGGAACCAGGACTGTCTAATTAACATCACAGTGTTTCTCACAGAGATGTGAGAAGAAACCTCTTCTCACAGAGATGTGAGAAACCTCTCGTCAACTTGTTAGTTAGGGTCATCCAAGAGACCCTCCAAGTCTAAGGCCACTGTAATTGATTCCCTCCCACAACCCAAAGGAAAGACCCTTTTACGGAAGACAATACACACTTTGGCCACAGGATTGTTTGGCCATAGGAATCGTTCTGACTGAGGATGCAGTGTGAACACAGGTCTCTTGCTCCAGCCGCCACATCTTCCTTATTTTCACTAATATCTTTCCTGTTGAAGCTAATTTATTACAGCAGTAAATCTTTTCTTTCTTTAATTGCCTTTATTAGGCATTTTATCATAGCAACGAGGTCAGTGCATTAAAAACTGATTGTATATCTATTGATTATCCATGAATAATAAATAATTGGGGACATAAATGTTTTTATGTATAATTTGCAGAAGGTAAAACTAGAGAAATATTTATATATAAATATACTAAAATGTGGCTATATTTTAAAAGGTGGATATATAAAATAAAAAAATTCAACAAGTCAAAGATGTATACTGTGCTCATGAATTGGAAGGTACAAGTTAATAAAAATACCACTGTTTTTTTTTTAAGATTGCCAAACAGAATTGATATATTTGCAGCATAATATACAGTATAAGTATAGTAAGTTGTACTTCATCTATGTAAGCAAGCTGAATTATAAAGCCAAAGAAAATAAGTTTATCAAAATGGAAGGGAACAATAAGGTTTAAGGACTCACTTTGCTAAAAATTATAAAGCTTTTGTAATCAAAAAGTATGGTACTGGTAAAGGGATAGACATGGGGCATTCAAGTGGAATAATTTTTTGTTTTTATTTTTGCAAATATAAGTGATTTTTAATTAAAAAATAGTTTGGAATATACTGAGAAGGTCAACATTTTAAAAGATGGTATTATAAAAACTGAGCATTTATATTTAAAAGCAACCTTAACTTGAACATTTATATTTATTTAAAATCATTCTTAACTTAATATTTTTACCCACTATAAAAGTAAATATGAAGTAGATCACATTAATTGGGGAAAAATGTAAAACTTTTAAAATTTTTGAAGAAAACATAGGAAAATATATTTGGGACATGAGTTTTGTGAAGTTATCCCAAGATAAGAGATCAAAGCATGCCATGCAGAAGGAACTTTTGGTAAACATGAATTTATTAAAACTGCTGTAACATCACCACTCAGACTTTAGGAAAGAAGGAAAAACCAGAAACTGGAAGAAAACATTTAAACAGTACGTGTCCAACCATGTACCCGTAACAAATTTTAAGACAGCTCTGGAACCCAAAAGTAAGATCAAATAGCTCAAAAGTTACTGGCATTCTTGAATAGATGTTTGACCAAAACCAGTCTATAACGAGCCAATGAAGGGAGGTTAAGCGCATTTAGGAATATTCACATTAAAACTAAAACTTAGTACCACTACACATCTACTAGAAAAAAAAATTATATATATATATATATATATATATATATATATATATATAGAGAGAGAGAGAGAGAGAGAGAGAGAGGGAGAGAGAGGGAGAGAGAGACAGAGAGACAGAGAGACAGAGAGAGAGAGCAAGCAATAGGTTTGGAACATGTGCTCATCATTGAGTTAAGGAACTAGAATATTCAGGCAAGTTTTTTTAAAGGAATTTAAACTTGTTCATTATTTTTAAAAGTATGATGGATTTGTCTAAACTAAGGATTTTTTCAGATATAAACTAGCAATCAGCGTATAGCAGTTACAGAAAAATTGTAACAGATTTTCATATGGGTCTATTCATAATTACCCAAACACAAAATAATTCAAATTAGTTACAACAGGTTAATGGCTTCATAAAGCAGACTAGTTTTTAGAAAAACAATGAAAAAAGCTACTGATACACACATACACTTGGATTAGTCACAATACATTATTGTGGATAAAAGAGTGAGTCTTCAGAAGTTATGTGCTATGTGAATCCATCTTAATAACATTCCTAAAATGACAAACCCCAAGAATTGGTGGAGAATAGATTAGTGGTAAGAATGTGGTAAAGTTTATATATTATTATTTAAAGTACAAACCAATCTAGAAAACTCTTTAATAAATTAATTTATTAATAATATCTAGTCATTTGATGTAATGACCCTAATCCTAAACATGCACCCAAAGAAATGAATGTGTCTACATAGACACAGTATGCACACACACACACACACACACAGAGAGAGAGAGAGAGAGAGAGAGAGAGAGAGAGAGAGAGAGAGAACACCATTCAAAAGAACCAAGAACTGAAAAAAAAATCAAGTATCACATTAAAGGTACAGGTAATTTTTTATGTATTTATACTATGGAAAGTTGAACAAAATGCTCAAGATTAAAAAATACACATTATATGTATCAATCTATGGAGAGAATAATAACTAAATTAACCTATGGCATTAAAAGTCAGGATAAGAGCTGCCTTTGAAGAGTGAGTGGCAGATGTCTGAATGAGCCCTGGACATGTCTTATTCCTTAATTGGAATTGTGGTTACAGCATTGTGTGTTCCCTTAACTGTTATTGAGCAGAAGAAATGATTTGTGCCATTTTCTATTTGTGGATTAGTTTTGTTAAAAGTAGCTTTTAAAGAAACAGTACTTTGCTGATAAAATGTGGAAAGTAATCTATTAGGATGGGATTTCATACATGATTAGTAACAGAGAAAATACTTGAGTGATAAATATTTAAGGGAAAATATATGCTAGTCAAATAATGACAAGTCTCCAAAAATCTTGGAAGTCTCCTCAGGGTATGAATCAAAAAATATTTATAAAATTGTGCAGGATAATGGAGATAGGAGATAAGAACTAACCTTTATGGAGAACTTTAGATTATTTGTATTGTCAAAGAAGACATACCAGATCCTAGTTAGGCCATGCCAACAGAGATTATTACTGAAGAAAATGAGGAGAAAAGAAGCTGCAGCTTCACTGCATCAGACACAAGAAGAAACCTCACTTGAATTTCATGAAAATAACGAGGAAGGGAAAAGGAAAATCTTAGCTGACACACAGAACCGGAGAAAGTATGTCTTGCCTCTATCTGAATAAACAAGGACATGAAAACCATCTTTATAGTTGGTCATCTCTGAGCCACAAGAGGGTCATGGTAGTATTTCTTAATCTTTGACTGCATTCTGAGATACAGGAATTAGGATCAGTTAAATCTTTAGTTTAATATTCAGATAGACTCTAATATGGGTCATTTTTATTTCTATCTTATAAGAAGACAAAGATGAGATGGGAAGACAGTGACTCAACTTTAACTTTTAACTTTTAAACACTAATAATTCAGAAAATTTGCCTCAGTCTCCAATCATTATAGTTAAAGGCACAGAGTTGGGTAATATTCAAAGATCAAATTTTAATTTTCAATCTTGTGGATGTGGTTAACAAAGAAATCTGGAATAATCACATACAGAAACATGCACAAAAGACATCAGGACAAGTCTTATCAAAGCTGCGAGAACCTGTAAAAGCCTGAGTCAGGGATACTTATTTAATTTAAAAGTCATTGTGAGAAGATGACCTCTACAGAAAAAAAATTCCCAAGGAATTGAATATACATGAGAATGAGAAATTGAATTCCTCCCTGCATTGTGGCTGTTTCTAACTAAAGCCTGGGTACAGATAATAACTCCAAAATCTCAATTAGATCATCCTGGAGGCCAAGTAAAACTCCTCAAGGAGCATCATTGGCTCCTCAGTGGTGGGAAAAACATAATATTCTTCAGGCCCAGTGTATGTGAGATGCTTGATTACATTGTAGATTCAACCAATTTTAATAGCTATGGTCCTGGGCATGAGAGCTCCCACCCTAGTGGTAAGGCAGTGACTTTAATTCTAACATGACAGTAAGTAGAGGCATCAACATTTTGCTTGAGCATCACAATGGAAGATTTGATGGACCTTCTGGTTAACCCTTAAGAGTGTCAGAGCTGAGAACCACCTCCTGTTAATAGATTTTTAGAAACCCCACTGTTTTCATGAAGTTTCTGATGCACTGGCATCCTCTTTTATGGAGACTTATGGCTTTGGTTGTAAAAACTAAATAATAATAAAAAAAAGACTGAGAAAATAATTAAATGCTTCAATAACCCGCGAAGTAAGACAAAGTAAAAAGTTCCATAGAAACAATTGTGTCAGTATTGTCTGAGAATGGGACTTGTCTGTAGGATGGAGACAAAAGACGAAGAGTATAAGAAATATATTACAATCCCAGCAATGCATTTGACACAACATTTATCAAAACTTGAGCGAATTATGATGAATACGTGGTTGATCAGTCAACTTTATACATTTTAAATTCCATCTTTTCGAACAATGATAATAATAAAAACATGTGTAGTGTAGAAAGAGAACAATTTACAAATGTCCATTGAATATGACATAATGTTTTTCCTTGTCTTTGAGGCTTACTGAAGTCCACTCATTATTGGAACCAATAAAAGAATTAAGCAAAGTTCTTATAATGCTTTTAACTTATAAAATCGGTTATGTTCTATACAAAAAGCTTAAGCTGTTGTGTATAAATTAAATAGATATTTAATAATAAGACAGAATTTTTAAAAAGAAAGCTCTAAAATCTTAGAAATAATTTTGTTAAAGATTTGCTTGTATTTAGAAAAATAATACAAAATTTATTTTAAAATCATAATATCAAAAAGTTCTGGCTAGTTCTGTCCAAATAAAATTGTTAATTTCTCAATTTAAATATAAACATTATGGCTCTTAAGAGCCCTTCTAATTGTAAACTTTGTCTGAAAAAAGCAAGCAAGAAATGCCAATTTGTTGCTACAAAGCTCAGAGTAGTAAGGCACATTATGAAGCTTCAGAAATAAGATATGACACCTGAAACTTATGGGCATGTTGAATAAAACTACCTGAAACATACATACGGAAATTTTGTAAAAACAAAGCCAAAGATAGCACTGTGAACCAGTGGGAAGATATAAGGCATTTGTTAAATCATTATGAAGTAGGAAGAAGTATATTTGGATTCCTACATCACATGATACAAAAATAAATAAATTCAGGGAGGGGAGATGACTTAGTGGAGAGTTTAGATCCCATCACCTATGTGATCCCACGGCTGGGAAGCAGAGCCTGGAGGATTCCTAGCCAGTGAGCTCAGCTGGTTGGTGAGCCCCAAGGTCAGCCAATAAAAAAGGATAACAAGCTATAAATTCGAACAAAAGAAAAATGTAACAAGCAACAATAATAGTCTTGATCTTAGATTCAGAGATGTATAATTCACCAAGCAGTGAGAAATTTACCTTTGTGTCATCCTTATTTGGAATAAAATGCATGAGTAGTCTGTGCATACACCTCAGGGCCTGTGCTTCTACAGTGGGAAGATGGTGTGGATGCAGAAATGGTGTTCACCATTGCAGATGTTGCAGACTTGAACTGACTTGAACCATTGCTCTAGACCAGTGGTTTTCAACCTTCCCAATGCTGTGATTCTTTAATACAGCTCCTCATGCTGTGGTGACCCCCAACCATAAAATTATTCATGGCTACTTCATAACTGTAATTTGACTACTGTTATGAATCATAATGTAAATATTTTTGGAAATAGTGATTTGCTAAAGGGGTTGCAATCCAAAGGTTGATAACCATGTTCTAGACAATCTAGTATGGCCATGAGCTGTTCAGGGAGGGATAATTGTGTTGTTCTAATAATTTTTTTCCTACTAAAATGATACATTAGTTTTAGATCACATAAGGGACAATCAGAAAAAATAACAGTGACCAGAGAAGATTATGAAGAGACAGTGCTGAGGCATGAAGGTATGGCTGCAAACATCATATGGTGAGTTACAGGGGAGGTTGGAGGACACCTCCCAAAGCTGGGTACAATATTTGACAGTAGGGTAATTTCACTTAATAACCATCCCACATTTAGAGCTCTCACTTTCTAGATATGCTTCACTCTCATCCCTTTCTCTTTTAGGAGATGTCCATGGTCTCTTCTAAAAAATGATAGCCCTAGGCATCAGTCTTTGACATGTTTCATCATCACAAGGCAACCTTCTTTACAGCTTTACCTTCTGTCATTTTGTCTTATGTATTAAATAGCTTTTTAAATTTGTCTTTCTAAGCCAGCCCTCTGCATATGCCATTTCTAAACAATGTAGATCTGAAACAGAACTCATTTTAAACCTTTTGTTTTTCCAACCATACCATTACATTATCCTATTCCTTTCCCATTAAAAACAAATGTATTTCCCCTCATCTCTTATTTCTTCATTTGTGTGTTTGTGTGTATATGTGTATGTGTGTGTGTGTGTGTGTGTGTGTTGATGTGTGGATGTGAATAGCTCTATACATATGTATATGGATGGATAGATGGGTGAGTGGATGAATGGGTGAATGGATACATAGAAAGAATTGTATATGGACAGATGTATATAGATGCATCTGGTATTTGCATACACAGACATTGAGAAGAAGCCTGCTTGCTATTAGACATATTAGACTATCACTTTTTTAACATCATCTGGTGAGTTAACATGGAGCTAATAATCTCGCTTTATAGGATTCTAATGCTATGTCAGGACCATCAAGAAACTTATTGCAAATACAATGATTGGGATCATTTTTCAGACCCCTTGTATTATAAACCGTGTGACTGGATCCTGCAGTGTGTGTTTTGATAACTCCTCAGGCGATTCTGTGAAGGCTAGACTTTGAGAGAAATTTATCTACAAAATGACATAACCAGGCACATAGCCAAAAATTTGGGAAACATTCTTTTTTTTTCCTACAAACAATCAACCACCATTGGTCAAGGGCCTCCAAACAATCAAGATTTCTCATTTTACCCATTCTCTGCTTCATTGCTCATTGGTCGTCTATGTTCTTTCAGATCTCTCTGCTAACCTTCTGAAACTTCTGCTTTCATCCATTTCCTTCTTTTTAAGGCCATGAGAGCAGAGTTCTTAAAAGGAAGATTGTATATTGATGTTTTGAAATGATTGCCCTCTTCCCCACCCATTGCTGGATGGAGACACACTTTTTTAGTGAGCACTCCTTTATTTCTGACTGGAGACTACAATAGCAGACACCTTCTTCTCATCTGGTCAGCTTATTTCTTCAACCTCCTTTCTCCTCTGTAGACCTTACCACTTTCAAAGCAGCAATTCCTATAGGCATGGAACAGCCCTGGCTCTGTGACAGAGCTCTGTGCATTACCCTGGAAAGAGTGGTGTCTTTAGAATCTCCAATTTAGTATCAGCTTCTTCTCTTTCTTATAAGCTCCTTATGTTTCCATGGGCAGATCAGCAGAATCCCCACTGATTTGTAGTTGTGAATATCATAGCAGGAGAACACACTCTGCTGCTCTAATGTCATTTCTAGGAAAATATGGATTCAAATCTGATGATGACATAACTTTTAGTCTCTCATCTTTCTCTTTCTATGGTCTCTTGGCCTCTAGTGGCTGAATAATTATTAGCATTGACTTTTAAAATCTGTCACATTGACTTATATATTCTTTATTTTGGTATTGCATTTGTATTTGTTTGCCAGTATCACATCCCCACCTGATGACACCTCGTTAATACTAGATACTATAAATCACATCTAAAAAGTTAAGTGAACTATGACTTTTTCCTTCCCATCCTGAGAGAGTCAAGTACCTAACTCTAGCTCAACTCTCTGAAATCCTTGCCGGAAAATTTTAAGTCTTATTGGAAAGATGTAAGGCTTGAAGTTTGAATTCTTTGTCATAGCTGAGAATTTCTTCGTGTCCAGGGTGTTTTCTGGGTTTCATCTTCTTGAAGATGTGTCATTATTTTGTTTCCTAAACATATCCATCCAAATTGTAGTTAATGATGTAACTCCCCAGGAAAGTCTGGAGTCCTACATAGAACCAGTTATGGTTAGCTGATTAGAACCAGAAGGAATGGCATGCTGCCCTCTGTTTAATTTGGTCATGTATCTCATTGAACCAAATGACAAAGCCAAAATTCCCTGTGTGATTAGAGAAGAGGATTCTGTGAACCCAACAACATTGAGGCTGAGGAGATGGTTAACTCAGTGATGTGTTTGTGGTGTGAGCATGAGGCCCTGGGTTTGATCCCTAGTACCCTGTCAACAGCAAGTTGTAGCTGTGTATGTTTCTAACCCCAGTGTTGAATAGGAAGAGACAGATAGATCCCTAGGGTTTGCAGACAAGGCAGTTTAGCAGAATCAAGGAGATCCATGTTTTTTGAGAGATCCTGTCTCAAACAGTAAGATGGAGAATGACTACAGAGTAAATCTGACACCAACTTCTGGCCTCTGTTCTACATATGTATGCAATCACAAACACATAAGTGCA
This sequence comes from Grammomys surdaster, assembly GCF_004785775.1. Lineage (NCBI taxonomy): Eukaryota > Metazoa > Chordata > Mammalia > Rodentia > Muridae > Grammomys > Grammomys surdaster. The sequence goes on from NW_021604613.1 coordinate 10,158,217, forward strand.
CACACACACACACACACAATGCTGATGCCTCCACCTGCACACACACACTCACTGATTAAAAGCTATTCACACACACTTGCCCATGCACAAACATCCCCTGCAACTAGAGTTGTGTGCACCATTGGTAGGAAGGTCATGGCCCATGGCTTTTGCTATTTCTTTCTAGCTAGTGTTATTAAAAATTGTTTTAAGATCCAGATTTTTATTGCGACTGAATCCAGAAGCATCATAACTATATTTATCACTGAAAGTTTCAACTTGCCAGTGATTATCAATTAGTAAAGACAGATTTTAAGGATTAAAACAATAACATACAGTATTTATCTTTCAAACCATACTTCTCATTACGAAGTCTTCCCAATTGGCCTGTTAAGGGCAATGTTGTCTTTCTCTATGTAGAAAGAGAAGACTTTCAAATTTACACCATATTTTTCTGTCTTTTCATAATTACTCCTGTGTAAAGTATTTCATTCCATGCTGAAAAGAAAGAATTTATAATCATCCACAGATCCAATATTTGGTTATTAAATCTTGTTATGATAGTTGGTGGTAACGACATCTTGAAGTTCACTGTTGAAAAACAATTGCCCTGCTATGTTTTACATGTTAACTTAAATGCACTCTCTGCAGTAATGGTGTTTGCTGAGTGCTTGCTGAAACCAAGGGGACACATGTATTTTAATAACAAAACTATAACTAACTTCAATGAATGAAAGGTGTATACATACAGCAGCATTTTAAGTAGATTTACTTTGGCAAATAGCACTATCCAATTCCATTTTGAACAATGGTATGCAAAGATGTCTCATGGCTTTACTTCTGTTAGCTTGCTCCACTGACGTGTGCTATGCAGCTTTTTTGGTCCAAGTCTGTGATAGGTCACCAGATTTGAAAATATCCCTGGAATAAGCTTTAGATATAGCTGAGGTGGGAAGTTTTGCTTTGTGTCACAGACAGGATACATGTGGATAAGCACTGAACTGACTCTCAGCCCTTCTGTTTTCAATCTGTCCTTGGATCTAATCTCAGGTGTGTCTCTTTCCCTCCTGCTCTATGTGGATATGCAACAAGTTGAATGCTGTTAACATTGTCCAGAAATTCAGAGTGACAGAACCGGAGGGGCTGCAGTCTGGGACTCTTGGCTTTTGTAAACTGGGGAAAACAGCGGAATGCACACTGTAGCTAGCTAATGACTTCCTCATCTTCTCATATAGACTCTTCTGCCCAGCCACGCAGGAATAGGATATGTATTAGACAACTAACATCTGGTCTGAATATCTATTAGGACCATATGCTTTCCTCTGCTACATTATCATCCGAGAATAGATTACGGGAAATCCAAACCAAATGGGGATTTGGGGAAATTTTCAAGGGTCACTTAATAAAGTAATTTTGGTTTTCCCTTTACAAGGAACATAGTACACTGCTGAGACCCAAGGACAACTTCAAAGCAGAAATAACCTGAATAAATAATCATCATTATTATCACCATATTCCCTACAGATTTCCAATGGGAAATAGAAACTGTTAATTGTCACAGTTATAAATAGATAAATCCTGTAAGGGCTTAACTTGAAAAATAACGTTGTATAGACCAGGCTCGTCTTCTAAATGAAAAACAGTAGCTTTTCTTCTACCTTTATCTTAACAAAATTCTTCCCTGATAGTATTACCAGTGCCATAGGAATACTTGTTACTCTCTGATGGATTCCTTGATTCACTATTGTAAGATCTTCATGGCTAAATGATAAAAGTCCAAGTTATAATTGCATATGTGCAAACACTAACAAGCTGTTCTCTAAGACCAAGTATTGGGAGAAGAAAGTGGAGGTCATTCGCTATTGAATTTGAGTTAGAACAATAGCCTTTGGACTTGAGAATTTTTCTCACTTCAAAATTCAAAGAAATGGAAACTGCCTTTGGTTTTAAAGACCAGTTGTTTCCATTCTTCTCAGGAATTGGATTCACACACAGTTTAGAGCAAATAGTGAAATATGAGTTATGATATTAACCAGAAGGATAGGATTACATTACTGGTGCTCTACCCTCAGCATCTTACCTAATACAGGGTAATTTTTAATTTCATCATAGAGAGGAATTAAAGTGAAATGGAAGTATGTTTTCTCAAAATAATTTTAAGTTAAGTCTAAACAGACAGTGTTAGGTAGGAGTAATGCTTGTAAAGTAAAGTAGTCCATATTTCATTATTTTTAAGTCCACGCATAAACTGAAATAGTTGACAGAACCAGAACATGCATAGGGCCATGTGGAAGGTTTGGCTCTACCACTATGCTAACTTGCTGGTTACTACGGAGTGTGTTTCAGAGGCTTACATGTGCTCCTCGGATGCCTCATCTGACTTTGCATCATGGGAGCAGAGCTGGCTTACAGCCCATTTAAATTTAGAGGGTTATATTTGCCTAATAAAAATTTTGCTGCATTCTTGCTCTGAGCTGGACACTATTGCTCTTGCCACTGTCTAGAAATTTTACAGCTAATAGAATTTGCTTCTGGTTATTGTAAAATACAAACGGCTAAAATCTGAAGTTCAGTATTTTACAAATTGTCTTGAGAAATAGCTATGGGTTATAAAAGCAATTATGCTGGTCATAATCAACTTTAACAAAAAAATTAATGAAGTCTGAGATGATCTAAGAAAACAGAATGGAGCTCAACTTACACTGGATTACAGGAAGTCAGAATATGTAGTATTTATAAAAACTTTATTTTCACAATAAGTTACCTTTACAGTCATGCAAACATCTTTGTATTAAATCATTAAAAAATATGCATATCATATTGTGAACATAATAAAAATGTCTAGAAAACACTGAATAATCATAATGAGCTTTGCAAATCTCTCTTGAACATTGAAAAAAACTTACCAGAATCTTTGGGAACATAATAAAGGCAGTTTGAAGTTGAAAGTTTACAGTTATTAATGGTTACATTAAATTTAAATCTGAAAAATTTCAATAAATAACCTAATTAATCACCTCAAGGTCTTAGAGAACTAGGAGAGATCCAGACTTCCAGGATGCAGGTGTCAAAAATTGTAATGATAAGGGCAGAAATTAATAAAATAGAGACTAAACAGTATAATCCATAAAATAAATATTAGGTTCTTTGGAATAATAAATAATAATGACAATGCCCTAGCCAAAGTAAACAAAGGAAAACCTAAATTATTAAAATTAGACATGAAAAGAGGAAGGCTACTACAGATTACAGTGAAATATAAAGAATTATTAGGGAATATTCAGACACATATTACAAAAGGAATAAATAGATGGATTTCTAGAAACATGTGACTTAGCAAAATCACAAGATAGAAATGTTTATGAAGATTCATGACAATCAATGTGATTGAAGCAGTAACAAGAATCTTCTGGGAGAAAAAAGGCCCAAAACAAAATGGATCCTATGACAAACTCAACCAAACACTTAAAGAAGAGCTAAAAAATATCAATGTTTCTCAGACTGCTTCACTAGATAGAAGGAGAGAGCACTTCTAAACTCAGGCTACAAAGCTAGAATTACCCTTATACCAAAGCAGGTAAGAACCCAGTAACAAGTAACATTGTAAACCAATCTCCCTGATTAACGTAGATGTGAAGTGTCAGTTAAATTATAGCAAACTGGGCTGGGGTTGCACTCAGCTAGTAGATGGGTGGTCTACTATGCCATGGGTTAATTCCCAGCAGGTTGGCAAACATCTACAATCTTAGCACTAAGGAGAGGAGTCAGGAAGAAACATTTACCAAAGTGAAGAGACAGCCTGCAGAATAGGAAAGAATCTTCACCAAGTACATATAAGACAAGGAATTCATTTCAAGGGTATATAAAGGACTACAAAAAAATTACTCCCCCCAAAACACAACAACAATGACAAAACAAACCCCCAAATGATCCAATAATTAAGTGCGCTAACAAAGGGAGTAAACAATTCTTCAATGGAGAAATACAAATGTAAATAAATGCTTCAAAAGGTATTGGATACTCTCAGTCTTCATGGAAATTCAAGCTAAGATTGCTCTGAGGTTGTCTTTCCCTCAGTCAAGAAAGTCTCCCAAGAAAACAAGATAACAAATGTCAGTCCGGATTTGGTGAATAGGGAATCCTTATTCACTGCTGGTTAGAGTGCAAACTCATGAAGGCACTATGGATATCAATACAATGGTTCATCAAATAAACTGAAGGTACCACTGCCATCTGACACAACTTTTTGGGTACACAGTCAGGATTAGGTCAATATTTCACTGATACGCACATCTGTGTTTATTGATATTCACAATAGCCTAGATGTGTACACACAGACGAATGAATAAAACCGTGATCAAAAAATTAAAATTTATGCATCAATAAATAAAAACTGGGTAATTACATTTGCAAGGAGAGAGATAGAATTAAAAAGCATTATGTTTAATAAAATTAACCAGATTGAAATATACAGCATATTTTTCTCTTATGTATGTGGCCTATATTTAAAATGTGTATGTATGTGTGTGTGTGGGGGGGGGGAGGTGGAGGGGGAGGGAGAGAGAGAGAGAGAGAGAGAGAGAGAGAGAGAGAGAGAGAGAGGAAACTATCAAGGGCATAATAAAAGATAAGGAAGATGTGCTAAAGGAGCAGGGTAAGGAGAGGAAAGCAGGATATTATAATTTTTAAAAAGCAGAGGAGAAACTCCAGGAGAGAAAGGAGAACAGCAAAGTAGAGAAGGAAGCATGTGGAAGTAGGGGAGAGATGCATGAGAAGAAAGTATAATTACACATACTATATATATATATTATCATATATATGATAGATGATGATAGATGACAATTGATATATGATATATGTTATCTAATACTAGATGGGAGATTAGTATGTATTATATATATGATACATGATACATAATATATGATATCTGATATGCGATGATATATATAAATACACCATAATGAAGCCATATATGATTGTTATTGATATCTGATGGATACCTGATATGTGAATATATGTGTATATGTGCCATAAGGAAGCAAATCATTTTGTACTCTAACCTAAAATTTAAAACTTAAAAATATAGCTACTTTAAGGATGCTGGAAAGGACTGTTTTCAGAGATTGTGAGTTAAATTTTTCATTATATTAACAAATCTTTTCTAAGGAGATTTATATAAATGTTAACAACAACCAAGAGCATGTTTTAGTCACATCATTAATGGTACAGTCATTTCATAAATATAAAATATGACAACAGAGAGCTTTGCTTGTCACTGCTCTAAGCTAAAAGTTGTCTAATTTTTATTCCGTTTAAATCAGAAAACCACAATAAGGGAGATTTTAAAAGTGTACAAAGTCTGATGTGATGAACAGGCCTATAATCCCTGCATATATAACTCCAGGAGCCACAGACAGAGGTATAGCTCAAGAATTAGAAATTCTAGCCTGTGCTACATAGTAAATTCTAGATAAGTCAGAGTTACAGCACAAAACACCATCTTTATATGAAAAGGAAAGTCAAGAGAGTTGTCTTTTTCATATCACTATGACTATTGAAAGGCCACACTACCTCACCTGCTGCGTGTTCTGACTTCGTGTTTCTATACTTCAGTGAAGGTCATAGTATATTAGAAAAGAGAGTAAGAAAAATACTTTCTGCATCTAGCAGATGTGACTACCAGAATTTTGAAATAGAATACTTCATCCTTTATTAAAAATATTAAGCTTTATTTAAAATATTAGACAGTTCAGTGGGTCCAGGCGCTTGTCATATACCCTACCTATGTTATATGTAGAACTCACATGGTGAAGGTAGTCAACTGACTCCAGATAGGTGTCCTCTGATTTCCACATATGTTCTAAGGCATGTATGTCTACAACCCAGCCCCAAAAGTAAACGTATAAATAAGTTAATGAATGTAAAAAGAAACCCTAATCTCTTTTGAAACAACTCAAATAAAGGTGTATAGACACAGGTATTATATACAGATATGTTAGTGTTAAAACTGATTTATGTCATGTTAACTATATTTTGAGACAGTATTATATGTTCAAATTGACAAATTACTGTGCAGAATGGATAAGAATTATAGCCATAAAGGGCCTTTCTTTCATCTTACCTGACTCTTATTTTTAATGTCAGATTGATGAAATGCTATAGAGTACAAAACATGTGATCTTCAGAGTTCTTTATACCCCGATGATATGTAGCAAATGATCCATGTATGAAAAATGGATTTTCATTGCTGGTTGTTCCTCTATCTACCACACTGAAGATTGCCTTTTTTTGTGACATAGTGTTGTAATTGTTTAAATAAAGATTGTCCTAGAAATCTTACTACATGGAAAATATGAGTCAGATTTCACTTGGAGAAAACCCTGGAAGTGCAATGTAAAACATTCAGTTATTTTTGTAATATAAAAAAATAGTGTACTTTCCCTTAAAATGTGATGTCTGAAAGTAAATATATAGCTTTGAGTCTTATTATTGGTTTTGAGTGAGTTACATGCTAAATTCTACTCTTGAAATTCACAATCTGTGTACTTGGACTAATACGTGACTTGCCTGAGAGTAGAAAAGAGCTCCCTTACGCAACGCTCTGCTAGACCTTGTGTCACGACACAGGTGCTAGGCCATGAGTCACCACCCAGGGGGAATTCAAAACCGTGCCCTCAAACCCTTGAGTCAAACTTTCAAAAGTCCATACTAGTCTTGACAGCTTCACTTGAGCAACCATGAGTACACTCTGTGCTGTACCTGTCCCAAATTTGATGGCAGAGACACTGATGATGGACATGAAAATGCAGAGCAAGTTGGTGATATCCCCCTTGGAGTTCATGAAAGTTAAAGGTGACATAATTGGGGGTTAATGAGAACAGAAGGAATGGTGGATGACTACATAGTCTTATGGCCTGCCACCTTAAACTTGCAAATGGTCATCTTGCTATTACTGTCAAGGAGTCAGTGACCCCTACAGGGTCAAATGTGGACTCTTGAATTAAGGTTAGTGGGTATAGCTTCACTGATATTAGTTGAGTATATGTCAGTTTTCTTATCTCACTACAATCGTCTAAATAATAGATAATGTTCATATATGGTAATTAAGCATTTGATAGCATGATCTTTTTAACATTTGTAAGCTTAAAGTAGTATCCAGTGAAAATGATGTGTTCCATTATTCCTACATACAGCTAATAACCAACTAACAAAATGTTAACTGTGGACTGCAAAATATTATGTATAAAATATGAAAACAAGCGTGCTCATCATTTATCATCCAAATATCCCCACACAGTGTTGGGCAGGGGCCACTCCACAGTTACTTCAATGTTGGTTTGCAAGAGACAAGTGTTAAATGTGCTCTTTATTGTATTGTATTATTTTGATAACAGAGTTTGAGTGTTACTAGGCAGTCCAAGATGCTTTATTCCTGACTCTATAAAGGATAGAAGCATATGCTAAACCTACTGCATTCAAGTAATGTCTACAGAGTTTTACCTGAATCCAAACATGCACACATAGGCCCTGTTATTCCTCAGAATACACAAACACATATTTAGTATTTAATTTCATGATATATTTTTGTGTATGTGTGTGTATATGTGTGTGAGTGTTGGTGTGTGTGTGTTCGTGTGGGATGGGTATTTGTGTGGGACACATACATACCTCTGCATCCATACATGTGAAGACCAGAGGACATCTTTGAGTATCACTCCTCAGGTGACACTAAGGTCACTCCTGGATTTTGTTTTTTAAGACAATTTTTTCACTGTTCTGGAGTTCACCAAGGAGGCTAGGATGGCTCAATGATAAGTCACAGAATCTATATGTTTCTGTTTCCTCAGCACTGAGATTAAACATACAGAACACCGCAAATGACTTTTTGATCTGGGTTCTGGGAGTCATAACTCTAGTTCTCATTCCCATGCTCTTGTCAAGTTCTTTATGGCCAGGGATGCTCCACAAGCGTCCCCAGCATTCCACTAGACATTTTGAATTTGTTTAGCTTCAGTACAATTGACATGTGGCCCACCTCATGGACTACTTAAGACTACTCTTAAGCATTCATGGACTCAGCATCCTCCTCTCTCCTGTGGATGTTATCTGCTCTTCTGATGCCACTGGAGTTTCCCATTCATCTTCATTATGTACTTGAGTACATTTTAATTTCCCTTTAACAACCACATCAGTTCAAAGGTCCTCCACGAAGAGTTCTCCTCTCCCCAAACCTAAAATGGACTTCATTGACTTCAATATTAATGATGTGCACAATGTACAGTGTGTTCAGATTCACTCACTCTTTAATGGCATCTCCTTTTACAGTGGATAAAACAGGCTAGTTCACATTCAATCTCCAGGAACATAGAATGTAAGCTACTTGAATTCATGTACCTAGGATGATGGGGACATCATTCTAAAAACGTAATTGTTTTCCTTATTCAATCTATTTTATTTATAGACGACATTATTATTGTATTATATATTATTATATTGCAATATAAGATTAACATACTTCCAGCAACTGTTGGAATTAGTCTAGACTAATTCAGTACAGATTATTAGTATAGGCAATCAGTAAAGAATTAATTATGCTGGTGAAAAAAATGTAAGGGCCCAAATAATCCTAATAGAGGCCAGTTTTCTAGTAAAATCACTATCCATCACTGCCTTAAGAAGAACGCAATAGGTCATTTCACAAGAGAGACAAGCTATGTCAAAGAAAACTTCACGGTAGCAAGCTAATTTCTCCTGTCTGATTTGTAGTACTCTTCAAGAACATGTGCAAGGAGTAGGATTTTAAGGTTCTGGAAGTAGAGAATCAATAGGACTTCCCATGATTTTGCCTGGTTTAGTGTTTGTAAATAACCTAGGGCTCTAAAGAAATGGTCAGAACATCTGAGATGGAGGATTCTAATATGAGTACAGAGTGTTATCCACTATTTCTTATACTTTCTGTCTCTCATATTATCTTACACATGTCAGTGATAAGAAGAGGCCTTTTCTACCAGCACATGGTGGAAGATTGACAATGCTGTCAATATAACACTGCTCGTCCCAGTTTGCCAACAATATGTTAGCATAGCTTTGTGAGCAGGTATTTAATGGAAAGATGAGCATGACGATAGTCAGCACTGAAAGTGTAGTGACTCAGATTCCCAGCTGCTTACGAAGACAAAATCTTTTCTTTTAGTGATGTTTCTCAACACAAGGTAGTTTTCCTCTTTGCAGGATATTTAGAGATATGTGTAGATATGCTTTATTGTCATCTGGAATGGAATATTGCTAATGGCTAAAGAGAGGGCACTCAGGATGCTGTAAAATGTCCTATCTTGTATGCAAAGGACAGTGATATACCAGTGTGGCCAGATGACAGCATATAGTGGCTTCAAGTTTCTAACAGTAGCATGTTTTGTTGATACATCAACATTGAAGAATAGGTTTGTTGGTAATTTTGAGAAAGGAGGTTGCTAAATATCCTTCACGATAAGATTCTGGAAAAAAGAGCGCTTCAGGAGCTAGATGAATTTCCTGTTCTTACAGAAGGTTACAAAACATTCTCACCAACCTGTTAGATGCACGGTAAGAGAGCTGCCATGCTCTCCATAAATATTCATCACTATGGAAACCTTCCCACATCCATGCACTTCTATAACCTTAAATGGCAAGCGCATCTTTTCTAAGTATAATGAAAAAAGAAGCAAATAAAATCCTCTATGGATATCCTATGGAATATTTGTCAGTTCTGGACCAGTGTCCTATAGAACACTTGTCAATTCTGGGCCAGTGTGCACAGCCTGGCTGTCTAATATGATCATGAAGGAAATGAACAATTCTAGTGTTCAGGCCACCAGCATAGAAACAATTCATTTGAAAGTGTGTGATAGGGCCTTGATGGTACTTTCCCAGGAAATTCTAAGGTACAATAAAGGCCAAGAATCATTATGGAAACAGGAGGCCAGCTCAAGGTCTTTATACATAAAAACAAAGTAGATAGGCCAGTCACTTAATATGCTGAGATTCAAAGTTCTTAAGAGAGCTCCCATCCAGGTGAGCCTTGAATAGTCTCAAGGATGCTGGACATTGTTGCTTAAGAGTTGGCAAACTGCAAGGAGGAGACTGTAGTCCCTACTGACCCTGTGCCTCTTCACACACAAGAAGAAATGAAAGCAGAATGGTTTCTTCCTGTGTTTGAAGGGAAGCACTGGATTTTTGACAAGAATAGAAGTAAAAGATACACACGGCAACAAGGAGTAAAATTTGAATCCATCCCTAAAAATTTCTACGAGAAGGGGAAATGGTGTAAACAAGCCATCTGTGTTGTGATGTGAAACACATTCCCTTGTGGTGGCCCTTGCGGGGTGCCTTGATTATGTTCAAAAATGGAGGGGAGCTTGCTGCGGGACCGAAGGCAGCAAGAATCCTGGTCGTCTTGTTTTCTAAATCTGCATAAAATCACTCCTATGAGGAGATGAGACATTCAAAAGTCAGGCGATGGGTGAAATAATATAAATCTAAGAATTAAATAAGACCAAGTATTGGCAAAGCAGAGCTTTGATACTGCTCTATATAAACACGAAAATGAACTGTTATATTTAGAAGCGAACAGATTCCTATGCAGTTTGTCCTTTTTCTATCTATAGTGTGGCTCCTTCTTGCCGTGCACTGTACATTTGATGGCAGCATGTGGCTGTGGCAAATGTCCCCAGGAACCGATCCAAATCAGAAGTTCAATTTTCTTCAAGCTCTTAAAACTGCTCCAGGGGTGCAAAGTGATTTTTGTTTCCCCTAAATTCTCATTATCTTTTAAAGCACTTAAACCCAGGTTGTGGAATTGTGGGGGGGACACGTGAAAAAGAGCAGGTTTGCCCACTTAAACTAGCATTTCATATTGATTTTCTAAGGGAGACAAATTATTAAAGAATATTTTGAAAGATCATTTGTTCCATCTCTGTGAAATTCCTTCCTAGTTTTTCTCTTAGAGTATATGTTTTTCCATCTCTGACTTATATGCTATCCTTGGGTTTAGAGGTTATAGAGGATTGGTATGAATTGTAGCATGTGGCCATGGCAAATGTCCACAGCCAGCTTCAGTTACACTTAGCCAGGATGCCAAAGAAACTCATGGATCCTCGGTTCTGTCTTCAGTAAATCAGAAGTAGTAAAGTTAACTCTCATAAATAATGTAAGGATTAATTTTGATAGTGGAAAACTTGTGGGATATTTACTAAAGTAATACTATTCAGGAGTGTAAAGGGCATATTCAAAACAAAATCTCAAGAGTCCACGTCATGTTAAATGACAGAGATTAGAATGGAGGAGATGCTATATTCTCTCCTCACATTAAGCAGAACTGTAGAGACAGGGTTGAGACTAGTGGCTGTCAGAGACATGGGGAACGGAAGGCAACTCACACGAAATGGCAAGAGAGACCACTTAGGGGTGTGGTGACTGTGGGTTAAGGTGTATAGTTATCTGTTCACAGAATAATGCAGCTAATTGGGCAATTATGCATCAGTAAACTTATATAAAAGATTTAAAACAAATATACATTTAAAAAATGATACTGTAGTGAAAGGGCCTGGCATGATTTCCATAAACATGGATGGCTCCTGGCCCATAGTCCCTAGCCTCAGTTTCACAGCCACAAATTTTAAATACAGTCTATATTTGAGTACAATTCTTGATCAGTTCTTTCCTTTTTCACGTCTGTCTTTTTTTGTCACAAAGCTCTAACATCCTGTTTATATTCCTAGGTCTGGCTTCCTCATCCTCTGAATTTGAGGGTAGTATCTCTTCTTTCTATCTTTGCTTTCTGGAATTGGCATGTGGATATTTGGCACACAGAATTTCTGTTCTGTTGCAATGATCTATTATTTCTGAGCAAATACCTCATGCGCCTCATTATGATGATACAATATAAATTTATTCTCAATAATGTGAATTTGTTCTTCACTCACTTTCATTTTTTCTGGCTATTTTGTCAGTTTTTCCTTTAAAAATTAGATGTAATCTGGATGGATTTAATGAAGAAATTATGGCTATATTATTTATATAGATTAGGTTGAGGGCAATTAACATCTTGATAATAGTCTTTCCAGTAAAAGTTTTGTGCCATATTTATTTAAGTCATAGCTTGTAGTCCTCAGGGAAGTTATATAATTATTTCCATGTTGGTTCCACTCATTGTTTAACACATTATTCTAACAGTTTCTGTTTTTCTATTCTACTCCTAAAGTTCTCAAGATTGTACAGATACAAAAGTCATCAGAATCCGAACAGATTTAAAGCAGATCGAGCACTGTGAAACTCAGTCATTCTTTCAAAAATATCACATTATAATATTAAGTCATTTGATTATTTTAGACCAAAACCGTCAGAAACTGTATATCAATTATAAAGAGAAACCAAATACCATAATACACACACACACACACACACACACAGAGAGAGAGAGAGAGAGAGAGAGAGAGAGAAAGAGAGAGAGAGAGAGAGAGAGAGGAAAAATAAGATCTGGAATATCTCATGGTAGATGTGGGTCTGAGAGGCTTCACAAGGCAGTATTAAAGGAAGGCAACACAAAGATGATGATACTACATACATCAGAAAAAATTGATCAGACTCCTTGTGAACCAGAGGTTCTCAGAACATCAAAGAAAATGCTCTGAAATTTTCTTAGAGGACTTGTTCATGATGATTAAAAATGTGCTTTTATAATTATATCAGAGAAATATTTTTTATAAAAATTCTTGGCATTTGACCTTTCTTATTCTGTAAATTTGCTCTGGTGTCCACATACGTCCACTTTGTTAGATAAAAGTATGTATGTTTCACAAATTTTTTATTGGCTATTTTATTTATTTACACAAATTTATTTGTATTTTTAGGTTAAATCCCAATGTTCCCTCCCATACCCACTACCTGAGTTTTTAAAAGATATTCATGTGGATGTATGTTCTCTGTTTTAAAGACATTTCCTTCCAGGGAGCACTTCCTAGGTTTCCTGAGAAAGTGAAGATTCCCCTGTTACTAATAATTTTCTACTATTGAACAGTCTGTTCTGATTGGAATGAACCCATCCTGCTCTCAATGTCCTAATAATCCCTCACAGTATACAGTAGTCGCTACTACAATAACCTTCCCAGGTTTTCTGACTGGTTGTACCATTCATTACTGCTGAAATATGGAAACAGCATTTAGAAAAACTTTTGAAAAGATTTACCACAATTTTATATTGAAAAGTTTTACATAAAGATGTGATCTGTATATGTCTGAAATTCATGTTTAATGTGCCACCCATTTCAGCTCATGGCATGAAAACTACACCACCCATGTCAGCTGAGAAGCCAAACATGTGAGAAGCAAAACAGTTTTATTTTAAGTGAAAATTTGAAATGATTCTTCGCTAACATTGCCTGGGTTTGAAACCTCGTTAATAGTAGTTCCTTGACAGATATAATTTTCATTGTGCTCACATGAGTTATGAGATGTGCGAAGTGTATGATATTGTATGCATATTCTAATTCATCTAAACACAGGATAAGGTTTTCCTTTCAGACACTTTTTCACATCTGTATTTAGACTTAGCTACCTGATCGATTTGAATGATTTCTCAGTATAACCAACTTTTACGTCTATCTTCCTCTCTCTTATCTTTATTTCTTAGTCTATTGGCATTCACAACCCTCCCTTCAGAAAGCACGAGCATTATAGCTTTCAACTATTTATGTTTTCTTAATTTTTTGTTACATTGCCTTCATAGATTAAGTACAGATTTAGATTTCAGATTAAATATGAATTTATAGTACAGTTTCTGCTAATCACTTATCCCACATCCTCCAGTCAAAATCTGTTTGTTTCTTTGTTTCTTTGTTTTTCTGTTTTTGATTTGTTTAATTTGGGTTCCATGGTGGGTGCTGAAGATGACGCAGATTTATCCCTGGAAACAAGTGTTTCTTGTTTTTATCTCCTCACTGGGACTTTTATCTTTGTGAAATAATCCACCATTCCTTAAAACTACATGAGCTCTCTCACAGTATGGTGCAGTGTGCACACAGGTGTCTGTTCCCTGTCAGTACAGTGTGCACATATGTGTCTCACTCTCAGGGCAGTGTGCACATAGGGGTATCTATTGGTTGTCAGTACAGTCTGAACATTGGTATCTATTGACTCCCAGGGCAGTGTGTACATAGGTGTCTATCCACTTTCTATTGTCTCGTATAAAGGGGAAGCCCTCTGTTCTAGGAGAACATAGAGGGTAGGGCACTCTAGATCAGTATTTATTTCTCCACTCTCTCCTATACTCTGACTTGGCTGGCCTTAACTATTACTATTTTCTCTTTTTTGTCACATGGTGCTTTTCTCTGTCCTCTTTATCCACCATGTTTAAGAGCTGTCTGGACATCAAGACAGGTGCTCTCTGTCCCCTATCTGTCACATACCTCTGGCTCCACATGCAACAAGAGCTGCCCTGTTTTCCACTTGCTCTCCTCCTTCCAGTCTCACTGATGTCCCTTCCCAGGCATGAGCTTGCTCTCTGAGTTTCAGACACATCCATCCAGTGAGGCTAAGCTGCATGTCTGTTCCTCTATGGACCAGTTCCTCCCAGTGGAGTACCTCTGTTCTCTAGTGCTAATCTGTGTCTTTGATGCTTTCCCCTCCCCCTCTGCACTTGTCCCCTGAGCTCACAGAGCACAGCCTTGTCTGAACAGCCTACATGTGGATCTAGTCCAGCCTAGCTGTCTCTGCAGAGCATTGGAATTCTATCCTCTACTAGCTACTAGCCATTTTCACTTAAAGAGTTCACAGAAAATTCAAATTCAACATGTTATAAATGCAACTTGCTGTCCTCACAATTCCCCCTAACACTCATCTGCTCTATATTTGTTGCTTCACAGAACGGATGACATCACCTTCTACTCTGAAAACAAGTTGCCTTTGATTCATCCACCTTCTTTGTCATGTAGGTTATACTATTATGAGCATCCCCTCAATAAATGCCACTTGTTTTTGGCCATGTTCTCTCGATGTCAGCTCAGGCTGTCATTAGGCACAATTAGGACAACTTCTTATGAGTGCTTTCACTTTGTTTCTGTCTTTTCCGACATTCCAAACTGATGATGCTCTGGATATCCAAGATGCTGTTAGGATCTCAGGTTAAAACTCACTCAGTCTAGCTGGATTTACATTATCCTGTAAATCATCAGAACCAATGCATATGCAGAATGAACAGAAGTCACTATTTCTCTCCAGACACCAAAGGACCAGAACTAAGATGTCAAGGTTCATACTGAAGCTCATCACTGATAGAGAAAATGTTCGCTTCTTTGCTGTTTATTTATACTCTAAAGAAGTCACAACATGGGCTGGAGAGATGGCTCAGCCGTTAAAGGCTAGGCTCACAACCAAAAATATAAGAAGTCACAACAGGAGGCATAAAAGTCTCTGGAAAAAAAGTTAATGAACTGAAAAGAAATGCTTCCATCTAGACTTCTTGTGATCTTCACTGCAACAATGATATGGAAGAAATAAATTCTTAAAAATAATAACACAAAACATGATATCAAAAAGACTTCTTTGTACAAGTTTGTTTTTTGTTTAACTTAAAAGAATCTTATGTGAAGTGATATAAAGATACAGATTCTTCAAAAGTCAAGCTTTAGGTATGTCATTAAATAAAGAACTCCAACCTGATGAAAGGCAGGCTGAAGTCACAAGAAACAAGAAGTAGTGAATAAGAGAAGAAAGTCACAAAGTTTCAGGACAATGTCAGGGGACAATATTCAAATTACTATAGCATTCACCTGGTTTTTGTTCACATAATGTAATATATGTATTTCAACTATTTTTTGTTTACCTTACTTTTCCTATTTCCAAATATCAAATCCAAAGAAATTAGCAATAAAGAGCTGTACAGTGTGTCACCATAGGTACCAGAGTAAAAAATCAAGACTTGAAAGACAAATCTTTAAGATAAGGCATCATCTAATGAAATTTAACTTTTTTCCAAAGCCATAGATTATGGTCTAAGTTTTATGAGGACTGGTACTGCACTTTCAGTGCCAAAGCATTAGAAGAAGGATGCATAGCAAAACTCACCTGCAAATAGATCAAAGCCATCAACACTGAACATTATGGAAGATAAAGTGGGGATAGCCTTGTACTCATTGACAGAAAAACAGGCTTTCTGAACAGAATATCATTGGTGAAGGTACTAAGAGCAAGAACTAATAAATGGGACCTAATGATACTGAGATGCTCCTGTAAGGTCAAAGCAGAATCCTAAAGAATGGAAAATAAAAGTTTTTAACCAACTGTATACTCAATAGAGGGCTAATATCCAAAATATATAAAGAACTCAAAAAACTATATATCAAGAAAACAAATAATCCAACAAAAAATGGGGTACAGATCTAAACAGAGTATTCTCAATAGAGGAAACAAAAATGACTGAGAAACGTTCACCCTTGGCCATCAGGGAAATGCAAATCAAAACTACTTTGAGATTTCATTTTACACACATCATTAGGGCTAGGATCATAACAGAAGTGATAGCTCATGCTGGTGAAGATGTGGAATAAGGAGAATAATCACCCATTGCTGGTAAGAATGAAAACTTGTAAAGCTAGTATGGAAACCAGTGTTCCCAGAAAGATGGAAATCAATCTACCTTGAGATCTAGCTATACCACTGTCGGGCATATACCCAAAGGATGCCTGATCCTACCATTGAAAATATAGCACATTTACACAATGGAATATTATCCAGACATTTAAAAATAACATTATGAAATTCACAGATAAATCGATAGTACTGGCAAAAACACCATCCTGAATGAGGTATACCAGGTCCAGAAAGACTAATAGTATGATTTCACTTATATGTTCATATTAACTGTTCAGTCAATGATAACTATGCTACTATCTGTATAACAACAGAGGTTAAGTACATAGAAAGGGAATGGGGGTGTTCTGGATTAATCTCCATAGGAAAGAGAAGTAGAATAAATAGTTATGAATGGATAAGAAAGTGGCTGTAGTGGAAGGATCAAATGGGGAGGGGAAGAAGAAGAGGACAACGGGATTATGAGGACAGACAGCTAAAGTTAAGGGCTATTCTGGTAGTAGTGTGGAAACCTATTATAATAGATGGTTGCTAAAATAGATACACTTATAAAGGCAATCTAAATGAAATTGCCAATTCACAATCTCTTGCCACCAAATGTAGCTTCTAATTCCAGGATTAGGTTACATCTAATTGAGTTGTTGGTCAAAGGGGTTCCACTGGAATTACCAAAGCACACGAGCGATTGCCAAGAATATAGTAAGGTTCCATTTCTAAAGGCAACACCTACACATCTCATTGAACATGAAGAAGTCAAGCTGGTGTCCACATACAAGAGTCATGCCTACTTTCTAGTGTTTTGGTAAAGGAAGGCCAAGGCATAAGGTTGGAATTACAGCAAAGCAAGGGAAGGTAGGAACATAGGGTGGCTTTCCTTTAAGCTTCTGTAGAGTGACTTGGTGAAGAAGTGGCACCTAGGAACATGAATCAAAATAGGACCTAGGTTAGAAAGATTGTAAAAGGGAGTAATTGGCTGTAAATTTGACCTTTACAAAAGCATTCTTGACATATTGTGGCCATAGAAACAAAACATAAAACATAGAAACAAAAGCTGGTAGATAACTACTAAACCAAACAACTCATCCCTCATGAGTACAGGACACTCTGCAAAGCGAGGGAGTAATGCATAAATAACTTACTCCTTTTTATTAAAGCAAGTATTAGATAAGCTGTCCACCATGGAAAAATGCAGGAAACTTATAAACCAGGGAGTAGTGAGTAAATTTTCCTGTTCAGATTTTAACTTGTTCTTAGATAGAGACTTGTCAAAATAAGTAAACAGAAATTTTATACAAAAATAATCCTTGGGCAATTTGAATACTTCTAATGACCAACATACATGAGCATCTTATATTTCCAAACTCATTATAAGAACAGCTTTTAAAATGACAATCAAATACTTTTTTAAAAAATCTTTCACCTTAAAATATTAATTACTGCTAGAATTTAATATTGTTTCAAATTTTTAACAAAGTATATAATCATACACTTAATCTAGATAAAGACAGAAAATTATATTTTATAAACAAAATCATCCTGAATATTTTACAATTTTATCTCCCTCTAAATTATTTATGATGTAATATGCAGAATAAGATGTGTATAAATGAAGTTTGACTAAATATTCACAGTTTGGGAATATCTGGGTTCATTTGACAATGCTTTTCAAAAATTTTAAGCATAAAAATACTTTACATTACAGTTAAAGGGCAGTGGTGTTCAGAGGCCATTTCTGAAGCATGCACTGTGGTGGTTAATCCTATGGGTCTTATCCATACATAAAATCAATACATATTTAAGTATCAGGATATATCTGGCTAGGAAACCAGGCACAATAGTGGTCTGGAGGATAACCATGCTAAATTAGCATTTTATAAAGTAAATAACATCAGGTTTGTTAAATAGTTGGTTTGCACTCAGGAACGCACAACATACATGATTCAGAGCATAAAGTAAGATCCAGGCTAAAGATAAGCAGGAGGAACACCTGAATCCATCAAGTTGACTTGACCTTCAGTTTTAAGGTGTATAAAAGGCCTCAAAACTGGGAATTAAAAGTTAGAAATGCTCACCAACATTTTAAAACAATAACTTGTACCATAAGCTGGACTCTCGTCATTCCGAATTGTATATGTTGGAATCCCAGTCTCTAATTTTAGCATGTATCCTTATTTGGGGGTAGGGTGCTTGCAGATGTGTCAAATGGAGTAAGATGTGCCTCGAATTTAACATGACGGGCTTTCTTATAAAAAGGAGAAATTTAGACACAAGCTTGCATAAAGAAACACTAGAACGTGTAGATGAAGACAGAGACTAGAGGAGAGGGGACTGTTTCTAGAAGCTAATGATGCAAAAGGTTGTTACCAAATCTCCTGAATCCAACTACAAAGCATGGATGCATGCTCCCCTACAGTCCTAATATCTCAATCTTGGACACACTGCTTTCTAAACTGGAAGAGTCCATTTCTGTCACTGGAGCAACTCAGATAAATCACTAAGTCACCTAGCCTTAGAAAACTAGTACAGCTTGCATAGGGAAGTGCTGGATTTTCACTATCTCTGAGTGACACTGGGATGATAAACTAAAAGCCCTATTACATTGCCTATGTGATGGTCTTGACTAAAAACTTGATTGTATTAAGAGTTGCCTAGAGACTAATAAAGCCCACTTCTGTGGGTGTCAGTGAAAGATTATCTGTGGAGAATCATTAAGAGGAGGAGGAACCACCTTGAATGTGAGCAGTACCACCTAATGAGGATACAACTAGATACTATTTAAAGGGCGCAGGATGAAGCCAGCTATCTTAAACACTCTTCCCTCTGCTTTCTGCCTGCCCAGAGATAAGCTCATCTGTTCCATCACATGATCCCTACCATGCCATCCTGAAACTATGAGCCCAGATAAAATTGCCTCCATTAGGGTATTTTCCTCAGGTATGTGGTAGAGCAGTAGAAAATCTAACACGGCATCTTTCATGCCTGATAACTCCAAAGAAAAACAGATCAGGAACTTTTGGCCGGTGTTTAAGGTGTGTATATATTGGAGCAATTTCCATTTTTGATCTTCAAACGTAAACAGAGCTATCAGTATTTAATTGAAAAATAGGGGATGCTTTAAAGGTTACCCCAAGAATTTCCAATCACCACTGACTTTCAAGATGTTTTATCAAGGGAGGAAAATCATCAAGCTAGAAACAATTACAGACAGCTGCAATTGCACTCAAGAAGACATGAACTCTAAAGGCTGCTTAGGTAAGGAGCAAGACAGGAGGACATGTTGCCGAAGAGAACTGTTAGATGCAAGAAAAAAGCTAGAAAAAAGTCTAGACAAAAAGAAAGACAGGATTAGAGACAAACTTCATTGGCTAGGTAGATATTCTTTGTTCCAGTTGCACTTTGAACGAGCATAAGCCATGAAGTAGAAACAAATTACATCCCCAGACTCCTAGAAATGTTGATCACAAAACCAGTTGAATACCCTTTGAGGATTAATTGAGGATGAGAGAGTATCCAAAAGACTGAAAATGGATAAAACAACTACACTTCCCAAAGAGAGACCCATGGGAAATCTTTACATATGCGAGAACTAGGTTTCTGATAGAAATTTAAATAGATAATCATGTAAATATATTTGATATACTAAAGAGAAGGGGATAGAAATTAGAGTTTGGATTTGGTTTAAAAATAAGAACAGATGTACTGAGAAGACAAGCTTCTTCCTTCTTACCCTGGAGTCCTCTCAATTTTCTTAGACCTATTGGTCTTCAGGTTGCTGTTGAGTACACCTAGGATGCCCTTGCCTAACGGTCTCTGGAAACTGCTCCCACATTCTGGAAAGTTCCTTTTAAAATAATCTTCATACTTTCTGTCTTAAATGTTTCGATCATTGTCTCCTCTTCCTGGAGGCCTTCCCTAAAGACCTTATGTGATGTTGCAGCCCACTCCCAATGACCTCCAGGCCCTTTTCTAGTTTATTTTAGTTCATAGCGGGATTGTTTCTTTAATAAAATTACATGCACTGAGCCATGAGCACCACTTTTCTAGGATTTAAAACGCTGATTTGACTAATCCTAGCAACACTAGGGTCTTTGAAGACAGTACTTTATTTTGCATTATTTTACCCTAGTCATTATACTATGGTATATAGAACAACATTTTGTTAAATTAATATGACATTATGCTAGAAAAGTCTGGATATCAGATTATTTTCTTTGCAGAAAGGCACCTTCCTTGTTAAAGATGGGTACAGATGATTATTAATCTTTGACTCTGGTACTTGGAAAAGTGCCTGGCTTATATATTGAGAAAGCAAAGGGGAGAAGAGAGCTAGCAACGGAATCTAGAAATACAGGATGCTTGTTAGAACAGGAAATAAAATACCCCAGAGTCTCAAAACCGCTGGTAAGAGAAGTAAGTCCCATTGATAGGGTACCCCTCTGTGAACAGAAAAGATAGAAGCTGCTAGTAGCCTTCACAGTCAATGAATAACCCAGCTTCTGAGCCAGGAGTAACACTGTCACCAAATAAGATAGGGGTTAAGTGCAAAATATGAATCAAGTATTCCTCATATTCAGGCACATTGATGAGCACTAAAAGGCCAGTGAAGAAGAATGGGAACCATCTCCTCGCTGAAAAGACAAATAATGTGCCAAGGAAGGACCAGGAATTCAAAATGGCTTCAAGCACAAGTAGAAAACAATTTCAATAAAGAATGCACAATAGCGGATAGCACCAAGTTCCTGATGACTGCTGGGGGAAGGGCAAATGCCTGCACTGAGAACTGGGATCACAGGAGGCTGGCAAAATACAATTCTCGGGAGCTCTGCTGTTCCTAACACAAATGTGTGTATTCATGATCACAATCAACAAAAGACAGGGTTACTAGAATAAATGAGTGTAAGGAGAATATTAATACAAATCAGCATCTGACTTCAACACACCCCTACCTAGTGCTGTTAGCATTTGAAAGAAAAACATTCAGATTCCTATTCTATTGGGGAATATTAACATAATGCAGTTTTGAAAATTTTAAAAAGACCTCATAATTAATTTAATCACCATTTTGCATAGCATTCCCACTTGTGATCTGCATTTTTGCTTTAAGACTCTTACGATATAGCTGTCATTCTGATCTAATGAAATGCCTCTTACTGAGGAAGAGAGGAAATTTTCAAATGTTGAGGCTATGCAGAAATGAAGAATGAAACATGTGTCTGTCACTGCAATTTCACCATGGTAGACTAATTGCAGAGGCCTGTGGGTATGGATTGATGCTGTTGAGTAGGCAGCCCTTTACTGCCATTGCTTTCAGGGCGATTTGCATAGCATGGCTCATAGTGTTTTATGATTTTTCTTTTAAAAATAATTCTACTTGTTAGTCACTAAATCTGTTTAACCCTTCCAGTGCTGCCTAGCATCTGGGGCATGTCGAAGAATGAATGCATTTATCTCTCAGCTGATGAGTTTGGAACAGGGTCTTTAGCTGCAGCAGTCTTCAAGGTCCTTTTGTCCCTTGAGATTGCTGCTATAGACTAGATTCCCAGGGAAGCAAAGAGTATTGATTATGTGTCAACTTGTTTGGGTGAAACGATGCCCAGATAGCTGGCAAAAAACAAAAACAAAAACAAAAACAAACAAACAAACAAACAAAAACAAAAACTATAAGTGTCATTGAGAAGTTGTTTGATTACAGAAGGAATTAGTTTGGGAATATGTAGGAAAGGATCTTGTGGACAAAGTCCATGGTACTGAAAATCTGACCAGAAGGGAAGAGTCAAGCAAGGGATGAACCTCTCTTTGATCTGAAGTCATCTCTTATCCTTTGCACCAGTGTTCCCAGAACTTGTGTCTTCAGATGCAGCCTGGGCTTGTTGTATTGATGGTCTTTATTCATGGGCCTCCATGCTTTAGCTGTGCCACTGTCTCTACCTTCTCTCTGCTTGCAGTTCACAGAAAGCAGACTGTGGCACTTCTCAGCCTTTACATGAGTCAATTCTTCTGAATACATCTCTTCTATTTGTCTACATAAATGTTATGAATTCTGTGCCTCTGGCAGACACAAATGTACAGATTCAAGGACAGATAGGAAATTGATGGAATATTCACAGGGCTGATACATATAGAAAAAAAAAAAGAAAGAAAAGCTAGAACCAAAGAGAACCTGGAGTACAAATAGTCAAAACCTAGAGGCCTGAAAGTGACAGGGTGTGTCCTACACAATGGAGGATGAAGTGGAAGGCTTGGTCTTGATAATCACACCCTGCTAGCTCATTGGATAGAAGACAGCCTAACAAGTATACATGTCCTTATGTGGTGCACTGATCTGAGCAATTTCAGAAAGTTGCTAAAAGCTGAGGACATTCTATAAGGGATAATCCCAGCAGCTGAGGACAAAGGCCCTTTAATCCTGAAGATGGCATAGGCATGGCATTAAGTGTTCACTCTTGTCACATTTCCTTTAATGGCAGAAGCCAAATGAATCACCAAACAAGCTCCATGGTATATGTGAAAAGATGTTTCAGTAGACTGTTCTTCAAGAATCTGTTCTACCTGCTTAATAATTTGATACATCATTATTCATCATAGTAAGTTCTCTAACTATGAGCAACTACAAGAGGGGCTTAGGCATTCTATTCTTTTTCTTAAAGCTCAGCTGACCATTCTACTACACTCTTATATAGAAATATGTTATTTTTTTCTATTTCATTGAAGCTGTGGTCTTGAATTTTTATGTTTGCATAATAATTTTTGCTTGAGCTGACCTATTTCAAGAGGTTTTCCACTGGTCAGGTGTTAATGTGTATTTCTTTGCATTTTACTAAAGGGAAGTTTGTATATGTGCTTCTCTGTAACTCTTTAAGTTCTTCTTTGTAAGTCCATGCAATTATGCTCTTAGGATGTTGCTGAAGGAAACAGTGGAAGTCTAGTTTGAAAATTCTGTGCCTCCAGACACAGAGGCACTGAATTCTAGTCTGGTGTGATGCACAAAAAGCATGTGCTTGCCTCATGGAATATTGGCTCTTAGGTCAAGGGGAAACATCTAAAACAACACAGCAAATGGCTTGGAATGCAGCTCAGATTTAAACACAAACAAGAGGGTAATCCG
>NW_021604613.1:10182323-10205219 GCF_004785775.1 Grammomys surdaster
CTCCTCTCCTCTCCTCACCTCTCCTCTCCTCTCCTCTCCTCTCCTCTCCTCTGCCCTCCTCTCCCCTCCTCTCCTCTCCTCCTTTCCTTGTGACTGTCTGCTTGCCTGCAGGGACCTATTTCTTCTGCCTAGCAATTGGTCCATGGCTTCTTTACTGATAGGTCAGTTATCAACTAGGAACCACCCCTACAGTGGTTCATCATGATTTGGCATTGCTTCTGCTGAGAATCTAGATTCCATGCAAACATGTAATTGTTTAAGAAAATTGTGAGTGTGACCTGATTTTTATGCTGCATTCTAATTATAAAATACTGCCTTTGAAATTACATTATAATTATATATATTTTGAATTGTTTTGCATGGAACACATGATACAAACCAAAAACAAATTTATTTGATGAAATAGTCTCCTTAGAATATATATACATTCACACATCTAATCAGTCAAAACTAATCACGATGCATTTCATAGGATGAGTTCCGGCTAGAGATCGCTCAGTTCTTAAAGAGCAGAATTACATTTAAAAATGGGTATGGTGGCATATACATATAATTTGAGTGCTGGGAAGGTAAAGAAACAGGGTTACCATGACTCTCATCAAATTGATGAGTTCTGGAGAAATAAAAGAATACAAGACCCTACCACAAAGAAAGCACACACGTGTGCCAGTGTACACACATCTACACATGCAGAAATACATTTTTGTTTTGTTTTTAGTGAAAGAAGTCTACTTCCTTGACTAACTCAAAAGTTCTCGTAGCTTTCTATTCTCTTCTCTGTCTCCCTACTGCAGGCAGTTGGCAAGATTTGCCTTTACCCACCTGGTTTTTTATTGCTTGTTTGTTTGTTTTGTTTTGTTTTTAACTCTGATAAAATTGTCTTTTGGCTTCCTTCTGACTCCATCTCTAAATGTTTTTGTTAAGAACCTGGGGATTCTGAGAGAAGAGCCCTCATTATCTGGTAACAATAACAAATGCCAGTTTTCAATTAAACAATTTTTGTCTGTTTTTGAATTTGAGGGTAACAGGGATCAAGGAGTCGAACAACAAGCATTAATGTGATATTTTGTTCAGGAGTTAGACTTTATTTGGCCCATGTCCAGAGAACCATGTCTATTTCACCTGAGTGAAATAGAGTTTGAAGATAACAGACTTACTTGTTTGACAAAGAAATTTTCAAGTGAAAAGAGCATTCAGCCGGGTGCTACAGAAGCAATTGCAACTCTTACAAAGATTAGTGTCACTAAAGAGACATCTCTTTCTTAAGGAACACTGGGGCAGTAAGAAAGAAAGGTTAAAACCTAGTCCTTGAAGGCTCTGTCTTGCAAAAACTTCAGACTTCTCATTTAAGGAAAGAAACCCTAAGATTAAGGAGTTCCCTGATTGTCAAAACCAATTGCCTAGGAACCTGTTTCTCCAGATTCAGTATTTAGAGAAGTAGATCTATTTGTGGTTCAAGGTGTCTGGCTCCATCATGAGTTGGCAACAGAACCTGGTAGTATCCTCTTCAAGGCACTAGCTTTGGAGGCACGAAAGATGAGAGGTTGGGGGAGGGAGCCTGAATCTTCCTCTGTAGTTTCAGAACACAGCTGCGGTCAGGCTGAGGCCAAACTGTCAAGGTAAAGCCTATGTTGTCAAGGAGATCCCTGGATATTAAAGATGTTACAACTGGGCAGCATGTTTCATGGGGAACTATAAGCACAGAATGGAGCCAGCCTGGAAGAGTAGCTGGATAGTAAGCTGACAGGTTACGGTTAACTATCAAAGACCTCTGTGACCCAGCAGGTTACATTACAGGCTTCAGATTCTAGACAGGGCACTGCATAATTTGATGTCTTCCATGCTAAATTTTGGTCTAATAATTCTTTCTATTCCCCAACTCTTCCCTTTTGGAATAGGAATGTTTACGTTGTCCCACTGTATGTTGGAAATATTGTAACTTGCTCTATTTATGGAGCTTGCCATGAAAACATTGCTGTGAGTCTCAGATGAATGTTGAATTTGGATTTTAAACAGTTTTGAGGATTTGTTAAGTATTGTGGAGACTTTTGAGGTTAGATTATATTATGAATTATGGGGTGAACATGAAGCTTTTGAGACAGGAGATGCAGGTTAGGCTTAAACATGACTAACAGTGGAGCTGTGGTAGTCAAATTCCATTTACAAGTGATGAGACCTTGACTCACCTGTGGGATGAAGTCCTGCGCATGCCTGTGAGGGATTATCTCAACTAGGCTAATTGAGGTAGAAACACCAATCCACCATGGCTGGGGCACTGAGTTGTATATAAAGAGAAAGTCAGTTGAACATAAGCAGTCATTGTGCTCTGCTCCTTAACTCTGTACACATGTGACAGTCTGCTTCAAATGCCAGCTGCCTTGACTTCCCTTCTACAGTGAAACTGGGAGCAGAGTAAACCCTTCCTCCTTTCTAAGAGAAAAAGAGCAAACACATACATTAAAAATGAATAGGAGATAAGTTACACATAAAATAGCTCAGAAGGGTTTGGTGTTTAAGAAGAACCCTGCTCACAGTGGCTGATGCTCCTCTTCCTCAAAGATATCCATTACACTGTCTCCGTCTCCTATGGATAATGGAAAACAGCAGGTCATTTAATGTCTAAATTCTTATATTAATCTATTGAAGCCAAAACCTCTTTTGACTCAAGCTTGCATCATGCTCATTTTCCCCAGTAACAACTTGAAAGAGAATCAGTTCTTAGAAAGAGGTCTGTCTTTACATAGGAAAACAAAATTAAGAAAAAAAAAAGGCCACACTTTTCTGTCCCCAAGAAACTAATCTAAGTCTTGGCTCCATGAAGACATAAATGGATTTGAGAACATGTCTGTGTTAGATTTAAATTCTAAACACCTATTCCAGTCAAATAAACTTTGCACATCATTAGAAAGAGTTGTTGGGAACAGAGCACCAAATCACTCCAGGCAAGAGGACAGAAAGACATCTTTTCAAATGAACCAACACAGAAACTAATGAAATAGATCTTGAACATTTGACCAAGTTCTGCAAAGCGTGTGCCACCCTGAGACTCCTTCAAGACAAATCTCTGAAAGCTGCTCTTAGAGGGTCCCTTGGTTCAAAGTTCAATATCTTGATGAAATCAGTCCAGTTCTTTATTACCTGTGGCTCTGGACCCGACCTGAGCAAATGAGTCATGATGTTGTTATTTAGTTATTATTTATTAGTTATTTAGTTAGGAGTTAGTCACTTTGCTTTTTTTTTTCATTTAATACAAACACTATAAAAACTAATTTCCCCAGGAACCAATGTGTGGTATGATCCTCTTCCCAAACACTATACTCTTGGTTTCTCAGATAAAATGAAGACCAACCTGTTTCCTTACATTGTTTCAGAATTATATTGAAAAAAACTTATCATGTCTTGTAAATATATATTTTTTTGTTAGGACAGAACATTGCTCAGCATGTCCAGTGGATTAAAACTAATTTAAGATTTATTTCAAATACAAAGTTCATGAAGAAAAAAATTAATTAAAGCATTGCCAATTGATCGAAACTTAGAGTGTATGGTATCTGGGTAAAAATATGGCTTTTCTTAGGTATTAAGAGAGAGAGATATCATTGGAACTACAACCATAGTTCACAATAAACACTGTTTTTATTGAAGGCTGCTACACAATGAAGATATAATCGTGCTTACAGAGTTTCTGCTTATAATTAAAACAAATATGCAACAAAGACTCTTATACTTTGTTTATGCTCATATTTTGACACATGGCATGTTTTGTGTGAGGCATTACAACTTCTGGTTAAAAAGTTCCACTGGGCATGAATACACACACCTTGCAGCTTTAATGTTAAATATTAAATTGAAACATTATTCTTAGAGAATAAGGGCATGGCTCAGAGGGCAGTGCTTGCTTAGCATGCACAAGGCTCTGGGCTCAATTTCCATAACCATACATTAGAAAAATCACTATCACAAATTCATCAACTTGTTTAATGATGAGCCAGGACTTCAGATTTTATGAAACTATGAACATGAAATCATAGACCTAAAAGGTATAAATATATTATTTACGTATACCATGATAAAAGCTATGTATCTATGACATAATATAAAATTTACTAGTACAGTACATGTGAAGTGCCCCATAAAATGAAATATTTGATGTTCAATGTTTAGTATGTAATGTAATATTCATTATAACACATTTGGAATACTTAGAAACAGGCGCTAATGGAACCAACCCACAGCAACAACCCAGCATTGCAGTGGCGATATAAAATACTGCATAATAAATTCTCAAATAGAAAACGCTGTTAAATAATACCTTTCCTTGAAGAAGTAAGAAGTGACCAACTGACTACAAAAGTCCTTGTCATTTAGGAATATGAGGGCTTCTCTGTCTTACACAACATATCTATAGTAGAAGAAACTCAAATAACTCTAAAGAATATGTAAGTTTTTGTGCTTTATACTCCCTAAAACATTAATGACCTGAAATTATTGACACTAACAACATTTCCATACCAGCTTTCCAAATATTCCAAAAACGATTTTCTCTCCCTAGAAATATTTCCCTTGAGTTTTAAAAATAACTCAAAGTCACAATGGCAGCAATCTGCACTGTTCAAGTATCTGCCACGTAATACAAAAAGAGCACTCCATTTTGATGCTGCTTTCTGGAGGGGACAAGTATACCCCCATCCCTGGATATATCATATTACCACATCTAGAAAAGAACTAGATAGGAATTAGCTAAACAACTTCACTGCACCCAAACCATTTGCTCTGAGTCGTAGAATAACAGACCGAGTTGAAAAATGTAAACTTGAATCCATTGAACCAGAACAGCATACCCAGAAGCTGGTTTATAACATAAGAGTAACCAGAAAGCTAATCTGCATCTCACTCACAGAGCTTGAGATATGACATGTCACAGAGGCTCTTAGCTTCTGTGATTGCTCGCTCCACATGCTGTCACTTACAGTGCACGGGATACAGTAAATCTAGTTTCTGTCAAGATAGGCTGGGTTTTCACAGTTCTGCACGTGGCATCCAGTCACTCTTCTTGGCTCTTCTTGCTTAACATGGTGGAGTCTTGATTTGTTGGCTGATTGCCTCCAATATGTTCAATTTTGGATGATTTTTAGAGTAGGACTGTGAAATGAGGCCCTAGCAATGTGAAAAATGTATAGGTTTCCTTATAGGGCTTGTGGGAATCAGCCTGCTTCAGAAGCATCAGTTTGAAATTATAATAGTATCTCAAGCATTTGTGATATGGTTTTAGGGGGCAGAAAGAAAACCCAGCAGCATGAAAAGGATGGAAGTAAACGAGCGACATCCAGAGTTGCTGCTACTGTCTACTGTGCAACTATGTGCTTGTCTGTTTATCTGGTATAAACAAACATGCCTCATTTTTCAGTTAAAATGTTTAATCAAAAAGTAATATTTATGGGTCGACCTTGTGGCTCAGTGAGGAAATGCCTGTTCGGCCGAGTCTGAGAACTCAAGTTCCATCCTTGGGACCCACACGGTGAGAGAAGAAAACTGACTTCTGGGGGTTGTTATGTGACTTCTTCATCTCTGTCATAGCATACCACAATCCCTCAACATTGCAGTTTTAAATTAAAAAGTAATATTCCCAACTGCCATTGCAATTTTAAACCTGTCTTCTGTAACTCACATTTTCCTAAAGCTAGTTAGTATCAAAAATGCAAATTGTAACCTGTTGAAACGTGTCTTTCTCTGAATCCCAAATTTAGCAATTTCATTCTAAACTCTTTTGCTATGTCAGCATAGATACTATACTTTCAACTCTCACCTTTAAACACCAAGGTCTCCTTTCATCACAAGATTATTTTGCCAAATGAAACTTGTTATCTCTGGTTATTAGTGCAATATGGGCTATCTCAGCCTTCTAAGACAATGACCCCAGGGCATGCTCCAAGGACTAACTCATAGAACTTACCTGAGAGAACCCAGCACAACCTGGTGAAGTATCAGTATCTAGGCCACTGTGGCATAATAATTAAGTAATCAATAATTTATTCAAAGTTTAAATAAAAAGGGGAGCCCAGATGATCATAGCAAGATGATTGCTTCATTGTTCAGTATATTTAAAACTTTCGTATACGAAATTTGTCGCCGGGTGGTGGTGGCGCACGCCTTTAATCCCAGCACTTGGGAGGCAGAGACAGGCGGATTTCTGAGTTCGAGGCCAGCCTGGTCTACAGAGTGAGTTCCAGGACAACCAGGACTACACAGAGAAACCCTGTCTCGAAAAACCAAAAAAAAAAAAAAGAAAGAAAGAAAGAAATTTGTCTGAAAAATGACATGAAATAGGCATGAGAGAAATAGTGTTTAGTGTTCATCTCCCTTCTCCTTATTTTTTATTTTTCTCTGATTCGTATTTGAATACTTGTGAGGGTATGATCCGTACAAATACAGGACTTTCTCTTCAAATAGACATACAAATAACAACATCCAAGTACTGAGAAAATGACACTGGTATAAATGGAAGAAATTAAATTGGAAGGAAGTTCAAGGTAAGTAGGGGCTCAAGAAAGTAAACTTCATTCCAAAAGCAGATGACAAAGAAGACTTTGACTGGGGTAGCAGTTAATAAGTGCAGGTCAGATGGTGACTGAGAGAAGAGCTCAAGTCCCCTAATCCCCTGTCCGAGCAGCTAAAGGGTAGAAGTAGACCATCTCTAACAATGTAATCAGCCTACAACGTTTTGAATTCCCCATGCAAAAGATAGAACAGACTTGTACAGAGTCAATCCTCCCTCTCTTTATCCCTCTATCTTCTCCTTCTTCTTTCCATGCTTCTATTCTCTTCTCTGTCCTCCTAGTGATTCATCAAGAATTTTGGTCTTTCCAAAAATCTATGGAGAGGGCTACAGGGAGAAGAACAAGCTGACTTAGAGATTTCATTAAAATCTGTGAAAAAAAAAAAGGCTTTAGACGGATATGATTGTCAATCACTCAGTAATTGAGAAGTAGGAACTGTGGCTGTAGAGTATTATATATGCAACCATTCAATTAACTCAGTTCCCTGAGTCCAAAAAAAAAAAAAAAAACAGAGAATGAGACAAGTGAAAAAGCGCCATCTTGGATCATCTGGATAATTAATTTAGGCTTCTAATTTGCAAACTATTCTAGTAATTGTGGCAATAAACGTTGTATCTGTGTTTACCCACTGTGTGCCGGGCACCTTGCTGGTGTTCCACACACATTTTTAACTAAGCGCACATTGTGGCTCAGATCCAATTTACAGATGAGTAAATACTGCACATTTACTTATCCAACAGATCTTTATGGGATAACTACAATGTGAGGG
Source organism: Grammomys surdaster (assembly GCF_004785775.1). Classification (NCBI taxonomy): domain Eukaryota; kingdom Metazoa; phylum Chordata; class Mammalia; order Rodentia; family Muridae; genus Grammomys; species Grammomys surdaster. The sequence continues at coordinate 10,189,650 of NW_021604613.1, forward strand.
TTGCTGCTGAGTATTGAAATCATGATGTTTAAGCAAATGCATAAAACCACGCTGTCTTGCTCAATCCCTCCCACACCAAGTTCTAAGTGATGCCATGGCACCTGGACTGGTCCATAACATGCCACTGCAGCCCAATCTGGATGGCAAAGGCTAGGTTTTGCCTAACTTACAGTCTTACTACATAGTGTAATTACAAATGAAATAAGAAGGCTAGATCAAAACACCAAGTTAGATAGAAGCATGACACTATTCTCAGTGTTTCTGAGTGGTGTAGCATAAAACATAGGACACACTGGTTTTGCACAGTTGGGTTACATCTTGACCATTCACCTTAATTGTGTACCACGAAGGTGTGTACACTGAACCACGAGAGACTCCAAAGTCACTCACTACACAGTACTGCCCATCTTCATTTCTTTCCAGCCTGATGCTCTGACGTCTAATATTTACTGAGTCTATATGCCTGAGGGGCCCTTCTGCTTAATTTTCAAATCCCATCTTCTCTTTTCCAATCTATTCCTTGATCTTAATTAAGTAGCACCCAGTTTTGGTGTATAAAGACAAGAACTTAGGATGTGCAGCAAATGAGACCCAAGCACAGAACAAAACTAAGGATACAGGATGATGATGGGTACAAAAAGACTGGACTGGCAGAAGTGACTTACACCCTAACTTTTATGGTGATCACAAGAAAATACATTTGTTACAAAATGTTAAAGTGTATACTTAAGATTGTTAAACTTTGTACTATGTATAGCCTATCTGCCTATGATGCAGGTAAAAAGTTGGGTACTTGAGTTATAATACTAGTTTAAAAAATGAAGTGATATTCTATTTCTAATTCGTTAAAAAATTTATATATACATATATAATATAGATACATAGTTATGCACATGTATAATATATGTAGTGTAGCGTATATGCACATACATACATATATAGTATCTAAACACATTTACATGTCTATATAATTTTAAACAAGTATAAAGTGGTAAAATCATCATATGCCTTCTATTATACTAGAGGGGGATTATAATTAATAATATAACTTACATTCCAAAATAGCCAGAAAAGGACTTGTATATATCTACATATGTCGATAGAGAAAACATTTCTGAATCTTAAAATTGTATATGAGCATTATAGCTTATAACTTGAAAAAGTGAAATATATAAAACCATAAGTTAATGTACTTGAGAAAAAGATTAATCATTATATTTCATGTAAAGTCTAAATCAATTTACATTGTTCTTCAAAATAATCAATGCTTCTGAATACTTCTCTACAGTGAGCAGAATTATTAACATATCCTTACTGAATTGGCCTCTAAAACAGGTCAACAGTTATCAGTTATTACTTATTAAAATATTAATACACCTTCACGATAAGAGCTAATAATCAAGTGAGACTACAATATAAAGTTTGGGAAACCTTTAAGAGAAAAACCACAGTGCTATGAGAGATAAAAGCAGAAGGATCTCTTTATTTAAAAATGCAGGATTATTTTCATTATTAATGTCTGCTTGTTTACTCCATAAAACCAAATCGTGTAGGAATAGCAAGGTTATAAGCCACAGGCTCAGTAGGAACCAACTTAGTTTTGCTGTGGGGACTTAGAAAACTTGGATGTTCTGATCTTGCATAGTGCTGGTACCTCATGAAAAGGCTGTGTCCCTCCATGGCTAAGGACCTGTAGACAAACAAGGCTCACTGATGTGGTCCTGATGCAGCAGGCATACATGTCCTTATTGGCTTTTATAAAAACAAAATTAAAATTATCAAGTTTATTTTAAAAGCATGTCTACATTTCCTATAAAGACCTAAGAATTAGCACACACTTGCTTGGGCACAGGCTGATGGCATGGAGACCTAGGGTTTAGAAGGCAGCAAACTTGCTGCTGTAAATGGGCACAGGGACCAGTGTCTCAGAAGCTAGTCACAGACTGTGAAACAGAGCAAGGTACTACTGTGTGAACTGACAAAGAAAAAGCAGTGTAGGGTAAAAACATTGACATGTTCAGTTAAAAATAATCCTTCAAAAGGCCAAAGTTAACAGTTAAAACTGTTTTTTTTTAAATCTAGAAATTGGCAAAAGATTTATCTAAAATGTTTATATTTTTGCCACCCCATAAATCAAAATTAGTTTTCCATTAAAAAAGTTGGATCAGAGATGACAATCTTCTTGCCAATTTTTAGCTAAATGCAAATGGAAACATCTGAGATTTTAAACTGAAAACTGAAGTTTATAGATACATAGTAAAACTACTGCCTGCGAGTGTTACATTGTCAGATCCGAATAGCATATGCGGTGATGAATTAACAGTCATTTCAGATACAGAAAACAATTAATTTCCTTTTAGAAGTCCATAATCCCAACCCTAAAGCCTATGTTGGTTTTAATGCCTGGGGCCCTTTAATGTTGACAGGACTGTTTGTACAGTCTGTTTACTCCTCAAGTCTCACTGAAACTCCTTTAGGGTCCATAGAAAAAGGTAATTCCTTATGATCTACAGTCCTAGCACCTTGCCATCTTCCTGCTGTACTTGGGAATTACATTTTATTCTAAGATAAGGAATTGGTAAAACAGGTTGACTATAGTCAAGGCATGTGACATGATGCTTTGTTAGACATGACATTGTAAGCTTCAAATTCATTGACCCATCTGTCACCACCCATAATATGTTGGATGACTAGCACTTGTTTATTACAGACAATGACATTACTATTTTTATCAGTGTTCATCTTTCAGGTTGAAAGTTACACAAGAGAATGCATATGAGTTTCAACTACCATTTCGTCCTTAGAACATATCTAATGTCCGATATATAGGGAAATTTCACAGATATTTTTTGAATGAATGAAATCTGATTGCTACAAAGTAATTTCTTTCTTTTCCAGAATGCAACCACTCAATTATTAATGTTCTATTCATACTAAAATTTCAAACTTTTATGTCTTTAGTTTCCCAAACTTATAAATTGTGCCTGTTCTCACAACTGCTGTCACACTATTCACATCCCCACTGCTCTGCAGTCTCTTCCCAGCTCATGAGCTTTACCAGCATTTCCACGGGGGTCAAGAAATGCTACATGAGTGAGTCTCTTGTTTGCTGTCTTCTATTATACTTCTTCCACCCTCAGCCCCAGAAACGGTGTCAACATTTCTGGAAGAGGGAGAGAACCTTGACCTTTCCAGAGCATTTTTGAGATGAGGATTCCAACTGAGGTATGAGGAAATGTTACCAAAGGTTTTGTTGCTATAGATGCTCTGTGTGTTTAAAGTGAAATCACATCATTCAGTGCTCATCAAGACTCCTCATGTCTGCAGAAGCTAGAAATCACCTCTATATTATATCATCTTATGTCTGTAAAAGAATATCCTGTCAGTTCAAAATAGTAAAGTTTGCAAATGCAATATGTACTCTAGGGACCAGCTATGAGCAGAGGGAATGCATGGGAAATAGATCCCCAAGTGCTGGTGTCTCAGTGGGCAAGCCATACTGTTGAGATGGAGAGTCTAGGAACCTAGAGAGTATCACAATAGTATAACAGCATCCAAGTCTGCTTCCTTCACCTTAGGGACAGGGCAGAATGCTTACATGGAAAGCAAAAGACAACTTTGCCATGAGTTATAGAGACAAAGTCCACTATAGAAAAAGACTCATTCTTCAGGCTGGAGATGGCTCAGCCATTAAAGGCTAGGCACACAAACAAAACTATATATATACATATGACTCATTCTTCATAATGAGCTGCATTTGTCCATGAAAGTCCACCGGGATAAAAGAGGCAAAGCTTGAACAAATAAGCTGATTCCCATTATGTTGACAAGGTCTTATTAAACCTTAAGATATGCTAAAGTATGCAGTAGGAGATTCATAATAAATTCATTAAGCAAATATATATCCTTAAAATTTAGGGGAGAAGACAGGCAGTTAAAGACTAATACATTTTAAAAGGACCGATGGTATCAAGCCAGCTCCCCCCCTTGTCAAAAACTCTTTGAATGACTAGGGGTACTGACTGCCAAGTGTGTTTTAAAGACTCATTTGAAATGAAGAAACAATTCAGATGCAAACAAAATGCAAAAGGGAGAAAGGGACACTTTGATTTTATGTTTTCTTGCTTTACTTTTAAGACTAAAAGTAAAATCATTATTTTCAAAAGTACAACCAATGTTACATTTATGTAGGCTAAAAACTCACATTTTTAACTGTACACTGAAGAAGTGTTGCCTATTTGATTCATAGACTTTAAACTAGCAGGAGAGCAAATTATGGGAGTTTATCTTTAATTGTACTTAAAAGGTACTTCCTCATAGATTCAGATATTCATCTACATCTCTGGAAGGCATTGGCCCTCTCATAAATGCACAGGTAATAGCAATAAACTACCAGGAAAACAATGTTGTCATATATTTAAATAAAAAGTTACATGTATCATATGTGTGTTGAAATATAAACCTTCCCTTGCAAAGGTACAATTATGCACATGCAAGCTTTTAAAAAGTAACATACTACAAAACACATAGTTATGAAACTGTCTTTTCTAGTCTTACCTACGTGTACTTCAAGAGCTGTCTTCTTCCACACAAGAAAGGGAGAACTATTGTTAATGGCAAACCAGAGAATGTTTTTAAGAGGACAGAAGTTTGAGTTGTATTTACAAAGGCAGGAGTAATTCTAATGTGATAGAATATACTTGCAGGCCTGCTTACTGCTTCAGTGAAGAGACAGGCAGCCATGAGTGGGAGGGGGGTTATTAATGTGTGTGATGCACAGGACCAAAGTCTGTCATAGCCAATTTGGAATGTGGTGCCTCTGTAAAACATAACCAAAGAGCTGGTCTACAATTCCCAATCTGCCTCGGTATATACAAATCATATATGCTGACAAATGATAAAGGGAATTGGGAAGGTTGAGAGGATGAAGTCAATAATAGATTTATCTCCAGACATTTAGCACTTGGAGTGCATCTGTTATGCAATATGTAGACATATTTTACAGCAAATTTGGAGATACTGTGAGCCCACTGGGCAGGGACAATGTCTAATTTTATATTCTATAGAACTCAAGAGTTTCACTTCCTTGCTTAATGAGTAAGCGGAGGGGACCCCCCTCCATGCACACAGAGCAGAAGAGCATAGAAGGACTTGGGAACACAACTGTGGGGTTTGTGAGCAGCACTGGCAGAATGGGCTCACAGTGGGACGGCGGCCGCAGCCGGATGTGAATATCTCATGTACAATATGAGGGGACTGTCAGCAAAAGGACGGGTGGCCTTCGGAAATCAAAATTGCTGTTTTTCACAAACTCAAGAGAAGTGATCGTAAGCGTTATTCTGGAAGTGCACAGTTTTAGAAATAAGTTGGAAATTTTATTTTAAAAGATCTCAGTTGAAGATATTTAGAAAATAATTTGTTGGCAGTTTGCATATTCCCCAGATACAACTTATTTTTCTTCTCTCACTAGCGTATTATTGAACACAGTTACTATAAACTATTAGCATTTACAATTCTAGTTTTTTTAAAAAAATGCTGCATCATTTATGCAGGAAATGCCACTTATGTCTATTTATTTATATATACAAATATATTTAGTTGGGAAAGTTTTTTTGCTATGTTTCTTCATTTCTTCTCTCTTTTTTTCTGATATTTCTACATATAAGACCAAACCCATCTTAAAGTTTAATTTTGATTAAATTTGATATGCCTAAAAAGCATGTGGAAAGGCTAAAGAGGTAACGACAGTGATTTAAAGGATTCTGGTAATTTATACAGTGTTGGATGTGAGAGCTAGATCCTTTAGCCCTAGGTTCATTATGCTGATATTTTTAAATTAAGCGAGTTACTAATGACCCTTTCACTGAAACAGACAATTGGCAGACTTCTACCCCACCATCCTAACACACTATTTTGAAGAAACTGAACTTTTTAAAGTCTTTATTTTTTGTTGTCAATTACATTGAATTATTTTTCCTTTGTCTTTGAAAGTTTGGACTGTATGAATGAGGACGTAGAAAAGTTGTGTCCCGAGTGTTGCATGCTGTGTGTGAAGCCAGCTGCTTGCTGTTAGAGGACGTGATATCATTCTCTCCCGAAGCTACAAAGTTCTGGCCTGTCGTTTGATTTCCAAATACACATTTTTCAAGGACTTCATGTCATAATGGTCTTAGATGGTGAGTTACCTCAGGCGAATGATGAACAGATATACCATATCATACTGCTTCATAACGTGCCAATCTTACTGAAACTTCATACTTAAATTTTAAAATTTATTCTTAAAGTTTAAAGGATTCACCGGCTTTTGTTATTTTCCTGTTTTTGTTAAGAGTATCAATTCATTTGCTTCCCTATACTTTATTCCTCTTACGAATCAATTACATGGGCTTTAACTATTGTGAATAATGAATAAACTTAAGAATAACTTTTTTATCTAAGCTTTATACCCTACAACAATGTCATGATTAAATGTTTACTTTCTAAAGCAAGAATTGTGGTCTAGATGTGGGTTAAAATAAAGTATCTTCTCTTGGGATTTGCTTTTTAAAAAGGAAAACCAGACCTTGGCATTATCTCTTCAAAGTTTAACCTATACACAGGAAAGCAAGAAAATACAGGAAAGGTAGTCCCTGCAATCTGACACTGTTTTTCCTAAAAAAGGAAACAAAACAAAAAACAAAGCACTAAGACCCCTACAACTCTTAGAACGCTCCTCCTATTAAATAGCTCCCTGAGGCCAGCCATTGTAAGGAGAAATTGAACAATGAGTTTTTAATGAACTAGTCTCTGTAGGACTAGAGGTTACTCTCTTACATAGAGGGATTCAGGAAAATGATTGCACCCTGCTTTAACTGTTCTATTTTGTTTTGTTTCCCCCCTGTTTTCAGTGGCCTCATAGAGCAAAGTACCAGTGAGACTCAGAATACAGTCTCTGACTCCATTTAGGTTAGGTCCTTCCAAACCAGAAAAAAAAAATAATTTCTAAAATTTCCCCACTAAATTACATGTTGAAAATGATAGTTTTATAAAAGAATAAAACAAATACACTGAGAAAATACAATAACCAGTCAAACTCCTGCTTAGCGCTTTGAGGACAGGAAACTGCTAATCAATCATGCTTTCAAAGCACTGTACATTTATGACTTAAGAGATGATGTACCAAACAGAGAACAGTGTGTTAAGTAAGATAAAACAGTTACTGTGCAATGTGTACTAGATACTGGTTACTGTTTGCAGCTGTATACTAGTACTTTTAAATAAAACATGAGAGAGCAGAGCCAAATGCCCCTTTAATGAGAGAAGTAAAGAGGCTAGCCTGGAGTTCAATAAACTGAGACATTAGTGAGTCTGACACAAGACAACAATGCACAGCTCATTCAGAAATTGGTTAAATGAAAAGACACTGTGCAACCCCGTGTACACAGAAATGGTGTCGGGACCCACCTTCCGACCCTGTATGTGCCTTCTAGTGTGAATATGAAAGAGTCTGATGCATGAAGATGAATGCATTCGGAATTATTTTATAAATAAAATTTCAGACAGAAAAAGAAGCAATGTGAAGTTTTTGTCTTGAAATTGTGCAAGTAGAAAAGGAAGGATGAACCCAAACCATCACTTCAGCCTTCGTCATTAACTAAATTAAACCATCAAAATGAAATATCTTCCTTTAGATTCTAAAAGTTAAAAAAAAATACATGAGCATACATGTATCCTTATTGTCCACATTCCCAGTGTTAGAGTTAGCAAAATCGTGTGTTAACCATTGCTTTTTTCGAAGATGCACACTACTCCTTCCCATGAATAAATATGGATTTGAGGAATTTTTCCCTGACCTGTATAAAATGCTATGGAAGATTATATTACAGCATTTTATTCTTCTATATACAACATGAAGGTCACTTATGTTCTGTAATGAGCGAAGGTCTATCTTACTAATGTTTTCCATATCACATTTCCAACTTGATCTCCACATTTACCCTTGGAGTCTGGAAGTCATTGGGCAGACCAATTTATTGTCTAGGGTTAAATGAAAAACAATTCTAAGAAAATGTTGCAATTGAGGAAAACGGGGTTTCAAAGAATGACTTAACTTTAACATTAAACAAATCCAGGTGATTCGGTTCCGCTTCTTTCTCCAGTGTGTGTTGGCCTTTTGTAATTGTTTTCTAGTTTTACTACAGAGAAAGCTACACTTTTGCTAGCATAAATATTCGTAAGTATTCTTCTATATATTCATTGCCTCTTTCTAGTTCACAGGCCTTTCTTTTATCCAGGGCATCCTTCCTTACCAGGATTCTGTGTATTTTCCCATACTCTTTCCACCTGCTTTCTTGGATCTTTTCCCTTTCACTAAGGAACTGTCTTTGCTTCTTCAGACCCAAGATAAAGGAGAGACTATAATACCTTCCCTCATTCAGCATGCTTCAGAGCATGGCATAAGTTTCTCTGAAGACAGTGTCATGTTCTTTTCACATGTCTCTCACACAACATACACACACACACACACACACACACACACACACACACATCAAAATAAATATTTTATTTAAGGATAAAATATATATGAAAAATAAAAATCACATGAGAGGTTATTTTTGATGGTCTGGCCCAGAATTCGATGGTATGTTTTCCCAACAGGTTATCCGAGAAGGAAACAGAGTAAGAATCAGCATTATAGATGTTAACCTGTATCCTTTCCAACTTCATCAAACTCCTTGAGGTTGGGATTAAAAAAATAATCAAGTACCCTGGGGAAAATATGAAAAAGTATATCATCCACTGTTATGTTAAGCCTTTGGTATTTCTACCTAAATTACTTCAAAACTGGAAAGAATTCAGGGAGATTACTTCTTAAAAAAAAATCATTCTTACATTTTACTTTGAGAAGAAAATTTTAGTAAGTCACTCACACACACCAATGTGTGTGCACCACACAACATGTAGTTTTCATGGATATATGTATATATTTGAATATATATTCATTTGAATCACACACACATACAAACACACAAACACTCACACATATTGAAGCCTATGTAAATTGGGAAAAAAAACTTGACCTATATATCCTTTTGTGTTAAGGGAATTAACACCAAGGAGTTGGTTGCTGCAGGGACATTTCATTTCACATGACAAGTTTTGTTGTCTTTGTGGTTATTGCTTTGTTCTCTCCCTCCCTTATCCAGTAATCAAAAAGTGCAACAGACTTGTGGTAGACACCTAAACTTCAGAAAGGGGCAATGCTAGTTGTAAGAGTTTGTTTTGTTTTCTTTTCAACACACACACACACACACACTGACACACACAGAGACATACATATACACATTGGTTTTTGTAGTAAAAGCAGATAAAAATAAAATAAAATTGAAGTTGATAAGCTTCCTAGGTGTTCACATGGCAAACTGAAAGAAAACAGTCCTATCCTTAGGTGACGTATGATGCTTCTGTGTACTCCCCTTAGAACATGGGTATTTACTCCACTTGATTCCTTTCTTGTCCTTATGAGTGACATAGTAACTTGGTATCAATTGACAGTGGCTTTTTAAGTCATCAGTTTTTAAGGTCATTTTGTTTTCTTTTCTTTAACAAAAAGCATATTACAGAGCTACCTTAAATGTGTTCCTAAACTTCCTTGATAGTTTTATATGGATTATATTTTTGTTTGAATATCTGACTATGTAAGAGCTAGATACATTCAATAGCAATAAGATGTAACTTAACACAAGTCTTAACACCTGTGACACACTAAATCGGTAGCTTTGTCATATTACCCATTGTAAACTTTTTAAACCTGTGGCTCACTTTCAAAATAATAAACGTAACTATTCCATAAAAATATCTCAACACAGAAGAGCCAGAAAAGTGAAGGAGGCGAGCAGATGGCACGTCAATCTCCTGCATTTATACAATTTGTTTTTTTTTTAATGCAAATAGTGTGGGTTGCCTGCTCATGCCTTGGATATCTGTTCCAAAGATGAGCACATTTTCTTATCTTTCTGGATCAATGTGACATTTGCAGTAATCATAAAATGGGAGCCCATTTAATGATGCTAATGCTTCCTTAATGTAAAAATAAAACCACCTCCTTTATAAAAGCAAACAGATTAAAAGTCCCAAAGAGACCATTGAAATATGTTACATTTGCAGTTACTGGTAACTGGATGACTTGATTACATACAGGTGAAAAAAAGTCATCATAAAAGTGTTGTTTATGATTAGTAATCACAGAGTTAAATATAAATTCTAGATTCTCCTATGAGCAAGTCAGTAAATAAGAATATATTTGTATAATGAAGCTAGCTAAGTTAAAGATTGTTTTTCAGAGAATGTAGTTAAATCATTAAGCATCTTCAATTTTTAAAAGAAGTGATGTTTGTACATTTTGTAGATTCTTAAAAATAAATAATAGCATTTTGAGAGGTATTTAAAATAAACAAGTCATGTTAAAAGTGGTAAAGTAGCTGAAAACCTAGTGGTTTGCATTGATTAAACAACCAATTGTTCCAGAGCACAGTTGCCCTCTGTGTCCTGTTTCAAGAGCTCTCTCTGTGGCCTGTTCCATCTTAGTGCTGGAAATCACTCAGTTGCTTCTTGGGGAGCCAGTTCTGAGGATTTATCTCCTTTTTTGTGTATTGTTATATCTGTTTTCGATGTTTTATACACATACCCAGAGGCCTTCTGGCAACTCATACACTTTTCAAAGCCAACTTGAGAAAGCAAATCATTTTCCTTCCTGCTCCAGCAGCTGGTTCTTGCATACAGTCTTTCTACATAAGTGAGTTATGATCACTAATTCCAGAGGGTCAAAAAATTTGGCGATTGATGAAAGAGAGAAAAAACGATCACTATCAAATTGGCGTTAACTCTAACAATGAGCTAATATAAAATTCAGGGTACACTGATATCATGAGAGATCCCAAAGGTACTGTTGATGATTCTCTAAGAGAATGGAGATAAAAAAAGGGGGCCATGACCACCTCAGACCTGTTCTCAGAAACAGGAGAGATACATTGTAGATATGTGTCACTTTTTATAGATATGATATTGTGTGAAGTTGTAATTGACCCTTCACTGATGGGTGGGGCCATGTTGCCTGTGACTTTTCGGGTATTTGCTGTGGGTATACACACCCAGTCTGAAATAAAGTTAATGAAGGGAGGCCTATTTAGACCTGAGAAATCAGATCTATACTGCAGCAATGAAGCATTGTTCAGACTCATGGTTAAAGTGAAATCATGGCAACTCAAAATAGTTAAATCTTATTTTTCAAAGAAAATAAACTTGTTAGTGGAGAGTTCAGTCACAGGGGAAGGATCTTGATTTGTATATTCTTTTAGCCATCTATTTACCAGTAAGTATGTATTTAACTATTTAACACTCTCTAAGAGACAGGCACATATACTGGCATGGAGAAAGAAAGAAACAAAAAAAAATAGGTACAATTTCTGTTTTTGTTGAGCTTGTGAGTTTCTGGGTTATGTTTGAAAAGTGCTTTTATTATCTTTTAAAATTTTATATTTATTTATGGTATGCATGCGGGGGATGGGGTGGGATATGTGTGTGGAAATTAAATGACTGTGGTATTTGCTTCTTCCCTTCTACTACATGGGTTCTGAAATGAAACTCGGATTTTCAGCTTGCCCCAAGCATCTTTACCCACAGTCATCTCACCAGTGTGTGATGAAAAATTCTAAAAGATAATATTAAAAACTGATGCTTACATTTCTGAAGAATCATAGAGTTTTGAGATGTATATTAGGTATAAACCAGATGAGGAAAAGAAGAGTTGCTAGTGGGGAGGCACTGAGTAGAAAGGCAGTGGGTGATGAAGTGGAGATGATCTAGCTCTAGATGACCCAAGTAGGTCAACATGAAAGAAGAATACACAATACGAAGAGAGAGATTCAAAGACCAAAAGGAAGAAGATCTTGAGATTAGATGAGAAGCTGTTACAGCACGCTATGACCACCAGAAAGAAGAGGTGGAAAATTAATAACCATAACTTTTGAGGAGGATGGGGGTTGTAGCTGTGGGGGACCATAGAATGTTTCGCAAGCCAGTAGCACAAACCTGTAACGGCCGTTTCTTTTGTAACGGCAGTCAGGTTCTGCTACTTTATAAAGGCCGGCCGGTTCTGCTGCTCTGGTCCGCAGGCCAGGGTCTAGCAAGAGAGAGAGTGGGGACGGAGGAAGGGGAAAAAAGGGGCGAGAGACGCAAAAGATAGATACAAGACAGAGTCCGGTGGCGTCTCTTCAAGTCTCTTCTTTATTCTCCTCTCTTCTTACTATATTCTCACTCCTTCAGTCTCCTGACACCTCTCACTTTCTCACTCCTTCCTCTACTTCCTACTTCCTACTACCTCCTACTACTTACTACCTCCTACTTTCTACCTCCTCAATAGAAAGGAAATCCGGGTATTTATACCCTTTACCACGTGACTTGCCCTCGTGGACAATCTCAACTGAAGCCACTACGTCACGTGCCTTGTAGCCATGGATACCAGGAGCACCTGGCAGCTGGGGGCACTAAACAGTGTAACAAGATGTTTATCAGAGTGCGCTCAGCTACTGCAGGCTGTTGAAACAAGTCTCCTGTCAGGGTATATGGCTCAAGATGGCTGTAAAGATGATAGCCACTTTCGGCTAAGAGTCGGCTCCCAACACAAACCTAGGTATAAAATGTTCACTTTCTGTAGCAAAGGAATGGTCCAACCTAGGTTTACAGAACCGGTTAGTGTCTTCCTCACTGTCACATCTCATAAACCTCTAACCAATTGTCCATAATGACTTGCAAAAGGCTGCTCAGTAGAATGTCGTTAGACGGAATTCAGGGATGTAAACGTTGAATTACTGGGAACTCAGTGACTTAAATCCTCGGAAATGTATTTGCTCACAGTGGTGTAGGTAGGCATCTCAAATCAGCTTCACTTGGCTGACTTTCCAGAACCGACACAAGATTCCACTGCTTGCTTCTACTAACTTCTGACACCTCTGCCATTCCCCTGGTTTGGAATGCTTGTCTTCCCGTCATCGTTACATTGTCTTTTCTTCTACATGTCCATTAGATGCTTTTGTGCTGATAGATTCTATGGCCAAACATGATGGCATTTGGGTATCACCCTGTCATTAACATGGCAACCAAATTTCCTAAGACAATGTCTTACAAGGTAATATTTAAAAAGCCCAGAAATTAGATTGATACTGTTAGGATAAGGGACATTTCCCTATAGTTGGCAGACTCTGAGGTACTGAGGGAAGAGATATAATTGTCTGCATATAACCTCTCTAAGATTTTAATGTTCAGCTCTTCTATGGGAAGAGCAACTCCACTTCTGTGCTTCTTCTGTGCTTTAAAGGCCATGGAGATCTCGAAAGAGTCCTCTGGAATAAGTCATCACTAAGATGCTTTCAGTAACTTCAGGTTTCTTTGCAAGACATTCAATGGAAAACCCAATGTCATTTTATAGTTCACATGTGGATTATACACACTGGACTTTTATTTATGTTCTTTAGAAGACCTTAGCTTAAAGAAGTTTTGTCTAATTTCTAATAAACTGAGTTAAATTTTTCATTAGAATCTTCATTGGAATCACACATTCAATGCTGACAATATTTGCTTTTCCATCAGAAAAATTACATATAAATGTATGTGTGGGTATGTATCATTTATATACATAATTTTATACAATAGTGCATACATATATGCACACATAACATATATTATGTATGTATATAAAACTGTATATAACCTACACATGAGAATTTATACATATTTGCACACATACACACTTACGCTGTATGTGAAACACTATGTTGTAATTTCAGTTCACATTTTTAGCCTCTTGGGGAATTTCCATGGTAAAATTAATAAAATAAAATTAATTGTAGAGATTCTTTGATCTATCACCGTGTTATAAAAATTATACTAGTGAGTTTAGAATTGATACTAAATCAGGACATGGTAGAAGGGAAACTGATATCACTTTAAACATACCATAATATCCACTTCATTCAACAGTTGTGCAGACATTATCCCATTTAATAAATAGTATGCATTGGAGAGAACAATTCACTAAAAGCTGTGGTCAGCCAGACAGTTGGAAATAAGTCCTTGATTAGAATTAAGTTACACCTGACCCTAAAGCCAAGACTAATTCCATAATACCTAACTTATTTCTCAGAGCCAATGAGAATTAGGGGTCAGATTCCTTGGAAACATTTCTGGGTTCTGAGATAATGTCACACAGAGCACAGTAAATCCTCAAGGGATAATTTCCTGATGAATAGCTGAATATATTATTTTACCACTATATTTAAAGTTACTTTCCTTAAGATATGATGTAGTCAAAAATTAAGATCATGCAAGCTATTATGTCAGTGGATCACAGGGACATAGGTATTTAATAAAGGTTCCTAATCAAGGAGTGCCCACCTTTTGAGCTTGCTGTCAAGCAAATGGTCACAGAACTACAAAAAAAAATAGTTCTTCAGAAGGACACAGACTATTCCCTTGGTGACATTGATAGAGACAGATATCTTTATTTTCTTTGATTTCTTTTGTTTCAGACAAATTTGTGCCATTTTTGTTTCTTTATAATTACATGGTTTGCTAATCTTAGCAGGACATATTTTTCTGATTTACATAGCTTTTATATGAAAAGCACAGCTACACATAGTGAACTTTCTTATTAAGTCATAGCAGAGCACACATTCTGTGCATGCCAAGGCCATGGCTACTGCCTTATCTTCTCCAATAATCTTTGGCATGTTATGGATGTCACAGGATTTCTCTCTCCAGTGAGACAGATTCATGCTGTTACTTTTTTTGTTTTTTGAGAAATCTTGGTTGAAAGCACCAACAGTGATACGACTTGGTTCATTTTGTCATTTTTTACTCCCTTGAATTACTACATAAATATTAATAGCTAAACACATTGCAAACAGGTGGAGCTCATTCTGTCTCTGGAGCGCTGCCACCACTATGTGATATCTCAGATGGGTAACGAGATTTTCCATGTGGGGAGGGCGGTCTGTCATTCCATGCCAACCCTATTGGACACACCCTTGGCTTGGAGTTCTTTATTTCCTGTGATATCTCTATGACAGCCTTCTTGGTCTTTTAACAGTTCATTCAGTAGAGCGGGTGGAGGAACACATTCCATTTGAGAACCACATTCACTGTACTGTGTATCTAGTTACTTCTCAGATGCTGGTGGTTACTATCAGATCATTGGAAGGGGGTCCCCAGGACTTAAAGGTGCATCAGCTATGCTTGAAATATTTTTTGGCAGCACATCTGAATTTCTGTGCCCTTCGAGAGCTTTCAAGTGAAGGAAGTCGTATAGTTGTGATTGTAGAAAATCTGATAAAGCTATTTTTGTCACCTGTTTTGCAAATGCAAGGCTTGAATTTAGGTCATTCAGGGTAATTACTTATTATTTTCCAATTCATCAGTTTAAAGATGGCTTAATTGTTTCCAATGGCTTTAGGTAGATAGATATGATATTTGTTTTCCATTCATGGTGATTGACTATATATATATATATATATATATATATATATATATATATAT
>NW_021604613.1:10205319-10213968 GCF_004785775.1 Grammomys surdaster
TTTTTTTTTTAGGGCTGAAAATGCATGAGGCTCTCTAAACACAAATTCTTCAACTGGTTAGTACCAGAGGTCCATTAATGATCTTATTATGACAATTTTTAAGTCTCACATGCAAATCCAAATATTTTATCTTTCTAACATTATATATCAGAGAAGTTTCTCATTTATTGGGATCAAATTTAGATTTGGTGATTTTATGCAAGAAGTTTAGGTACAAATCATAAAACAAAATTTGATTTTTACTATCATCATATGTATTAATTTATAAATAGTATTAAATGATAACAAAATGTTAAGATCAATATCACAATTCTATTTTTCCAGGATAATGTGAATAAACACCTTTGACTTTAAAACTTTACTATCCACTTAATAATCTTCCTTGAAGTGTATTAATTTGTTAAATTCAAATAAGTTTTGTTAATTTCTATGACATTTTTCTTCCTATGTTTCTTGCCTAGATCCAATAATCTAGTGTTTTAAAAGCACCCAGTGTTTTAAAAGTTCTGTCCTATTGTTCTAGGGAAAACATCTCATGCCTTCTGTTACTTTGTACATGATCCTAACAACTTAGTAGCCAACATACCTAGTTAATTTAAACTGAGGTAAGAAGCGTCCAGAGACATTAAAAAGAATAATTTGTGAGAGGACAGACATAGATCGTATTTCCATTAACCCATGTTGTCAGCTTTGTTATAAAGATAAACATTGATAGGACTTAAACCAACAACCTTCCACAGCTGTCTTCTCAGAGTATTTCATGAAACTAACTTGTAGAGAAACTTTAATCCAGCAACATGGATGCTTTGGCAAGTGATCACATTCAAGACCTTCTAAGTTTGTAAAATCCAGCTAAAATGACACAATTTTAATCCCTCTTGCTGGAATAGAGACACACCTTTAGTCCAAACAAGTTAGTTTGTAGAAGGAATCAGCCATATTTGAAAGTGTCCTCTAATTGAGGGGCAGACAAAGTGATGAATCAGAGAAAGATTTGACAAACTGAGTCATAGGTAGGATATGCACAACTCTCATGAGAAAGAGAGGTGACTGAAGAGTGGTGCAGAGTAAATCAGGAATGGAGGACAGTTCAGTGAGTACAGTACAGTTGAGTTCAGATCATACAGTGGAGTTCAGTTGAGTTCTAGGCAGTATAGTTAGCTGTAGTTCAGTTGAATACAGTTGAGTTCAGTTGAGTTTGTATAGTTCCATTCATTCCTTTTCAGATTTTGCAGTCAGTTCAGTTCAGTTTAGTTCATGGAGTTCAGAGGCATCTTTTTTAAAACAGAGCAATTCAGTGAGAAGCTGAGAGAAGCCAATTTTAATTAGTTAGCTTGGAACAGAGTTTTGAGCCAGAACAACTGAGTTGAACAAGCCAGCCAGAGTTCAGAAAGAGCTAGAAAATGTGAGCTTATTCAGCAACAAGCCTCTGAGATGACAATTTTATCTGGTGAATAAAAGTACTTTTATAATAACTCATTACAAAAACCCAAATCCTCCCACACTTAACAAGATATCTTAAAAATTGAAGTGAATGTTCAAATTTTAAAAAATGATTATACATTAACATAATAAGTGGTAGATAACAGAAGTCAGATGGTCCCACTTTATAGACTAATTTTCATTATTTAAAATAAAAAAGTAACAATCAAAGACAGGTTGAAACAAACATATGTATATATAGAAGGTAAAGTTTAGGCAAATTTAAAAAACCTTCTTGTGAGTTTGTGAATCATTTTGTAATTAATAAGGGATAATGTATTGAAGATCTATCTACAGTTAAACATTAAGTGGTCATAAATCATGGATAGCTAAAGTATGAGAGTCTAGTCCACATATAAATAGTTAGAATCAAGCATAAAATTCTTTATTTAAACTATGGTATATTTTATTGTATGTCAGGGAAAAAAATTTGAAAAGCCACAATTTTCATAGCTTATAGCATTTATCACTTTATAAGTATTTCTTGAAGGTCTTTATAAGCCAGGAACTCTTTTAAACTCCAAGAGTTTTTTATATTGACAATTTTTTTTTAAAGAAAGGAGAAAATGGGAGAAAGGATATGAGATAATTATTAAATTAATTTTAAATAAATTTATATCTTTCCCAAAGGTAATAGAGTCCATGGATTTTATATACATGTATCATTGTATCTTATGTATCATTGTATCTTGCTAATATTTAACCCCATTACCATCCCCTATTATTCTTCCATGCTTTTTGCAGGTTCCCTTCCTCCAGCAATATAATATCCACTATATTTCATGATGCATGTGCATGTAACTCTGTGTGGGTGTATGCAAAGTTCAATCATGCAAATGTTACATGTCACATATACATACATATATAATATATACAATACATATATATTTTGTAAGCATTCTTTTGCTTCTTGATGAAAGCCATGCTTAGTGAAGTGAGACTGAGTCTCAATTTAGTTTTAACTTTCATTTCCTTGAAGTATGATACTGTTAATCATTTTTCAAATATTTGCTGGCCATTTCTAGTTCTTCCTTTGGGAACACTATTAAATTAGCCTGTTGACCTAGTAGATGAGTTGATTTGGGGAAACCGTTGACTATCCCCATATATTGAACTGTTTTCCCCTTATAGCTTTTCAAATCTAGTCCTAATCTATAATTTAGATTCATTTGGAATTGATTTTTATGAAGCTGAGAGATATGAATCTAGTTCCATTCTTCTACACATGTTAACCCAATTTCCCCAGCTACATTTGGTGAATAGCCTGGTTTTTTATTTGTTTGTTTGCTTTTGTTTTTTGTTTGTTTGGGTTTTGGAGTGCTTTTAATATATGTGTTTGACCTTTGGATAGCTGTAGCTGCATGGGCTTAATCTCCATTTTCTATTGTAGCGAACTGGTCTATGTGTTTTGTTTTAAGCTGGTAATATTCTTGTTTTGTTACTGTAGCTCTGTAGAATACTTAGAGTTTACGCATTTTGATACTTTTCAAGTGTATCAATCTGTTGTTCGCTTGCAATGTCATTGTTACTTTACTAATTCTACCAATCTGGCAGCATGGGAAGACTGTCTATGTTATCTTTGATTTCTATCTTCAGTGTTCTATAGTTGTCACTACAAATGACTTCACATCCTCAACTATGCTTATCTCTACGTGTGTTTGTTTGAAACTATCACAAATCACATTTTTGTTACTTTTTTTTTAGCAAGTTCACTATTGCCATATAGGAAATTTACAATTTTTTGTGTATTTATTTTGTAACATGTTACTTTGTTGAAACTTCTTATTACACATAACAGTTCCTTGGTGAAATATTTAGGATTATATCATCTTTACATAGGAATAATTTGGTGTCTTCCTTTATTATTCATGCCCCCATTTCATTTTCCTGTTTTGTTGCTATAGATAAGATTTCAAATTCTATATTGAATGATTAGAAAAAATGGATACCTATATCTTGCTCCTTCTCTTAAAGGAAATGCTTTCAATTCTTTCCTATTTAGTATAATGTTGCATTTTGTTAGTTGTTTATATTGTATGTTTCTTTTCTCCTAGTTTTATCAGGGTTTCGGTTAAGGGGTGCTGAACTCTGTCAAGCAATTTTTCTCAGTCTGTTGAGATGAACAGGCTATATATCTCTTTAAGTCTTATTATATGCTGCATTACAATTACTAATTCACACGTGTTAAACCATCCTTGCATCACTGGACTGAACTAACTTGGTCATGTTGCGTGATCTTCAAGTGTTCAAGAACTCGGTTTGTAAATATTTTGTTGAGAATTTTTACTCATTTGTTCACTAGGGAAACTAGTTTCTTTTGTTCCTTGTTTGGTTTTTAACCTGACTTTACAAAATTAGTCTTGTGGTGTTGCTTCTTTTGGATTTTAGGTAAGAAATTAAGGATCATTTGTGTCAATTCTTCATTGAAAGTTTAGTAGAATTTAGCAGCAAATCTTCCCATCCTGAGCTTTCTTTGTTGGGAAACTTTCAATCTCATTGCTTTCTATGGATCATTCTAAGTGGTTGTGTATAATTCCTGATTTAATTTGGTAAGTCATATATATCTAGGAATTTTTCCATTTCATGTAACTTTCCAGCTTTTGGGGAATATAAGTTTTCAAGGAATTTCCTAGTGATCTTCTGGATTTCATTAGCGTCTTTTGCAATGTGCCCTTTTCATCTTTAATCATGTTAGCTTGAGTCTTATCTCTCTGTCTTTTGGTTAGTTTGACTATGGGTTTGTTGATCTTGTTTATTTTTTCAAAGAATTAACTTTTATTTTATTGATTCTTTGTAGTATTCCTTTAGTCTCTATTCCACTAATCTGTTCTGTTTTTTATTCTTTTTCTCTATTTATGACATTTGGGTTTATATTTTTTTCTAAGACTTGAGGGATATTAGTAAGTTATTTAATTAATATATCTTTGAGTCTTTTGATGAAAGAAACACTTAAAGCTATAAAGTTTCATCTTACGAATTGACTCTGCTGAGTCCAAAAGTTCTGATATGTTTTTACTTTTATTTTCACTTTTAATGTTATTACTGTTATTATTTTAAGTATGTGTGCATGTGTATGAATATGTGTGTGTGTGTCTGTGTGAACGTGTGTGTATGTGCGTGTGTGTATGTGTGTGTGTGTGTGTGTGCATGCACATGATGGTACATTGTTCCTGAGTATTGTGAAGAAGATTACTCTTGGGGGATGATTATCTCCTTCTACCATTGGTTCCTGGGGCCTAGCTAATGTCATCAGGCTTGCAAGTCAAGAGGGTTTTTGTTATTGTCGTTGGGTATTTTATTTGTTTTTGTTTAGTGGGTTTTTTTTAATCTGAGAAGCCCTCTCCAGCCCTTTGATTTCATTCAATTTTAGGAATATTTTAATTTTCCTTCTAATTTGTTTAGTACAACACTGATTGTTCATGAGAGTATTCTTTAGTTTCCACATAGTTTCTGTGTTCTTTCTTGGTACTGATTTCTAGTTCTTTAATATAATGCATATTTCAAATTCATTTTATTTGGTGAGACTACTTTATATTCTAAAATGTGATCTATTTTAAAGACAGTTACATGAATACTGAGAAGTTTGTGAATTCAGTAAATCTTGACATGAATATTATGAAAGTAATATTATTTGTTGTTTCTATGTGTCCTATGGTACAGATGACCTCTGAAGTCTCATTGTATCTTAATGATTTATGAGAGTAGGATTTTGAAGGAACTCACTCTTATTATGGCCATCTATTTTATTGTTAATTCATTTTTTTGATTTTGGGACCCAGCATTTAATGCATACATAATCACAAATGTTTATATATTCTTGATAGATTGTTTTATTATATGTTATCTCTTTAAATGTCTTCTAATATTAGTTTGAAATATACCTTATCAGTTAATAGAATAACTATAAAAATTTGCTTTCACCTTTCATTTCCTTGGTAAATTGACTGCTGTATTTTCAGTCTCAGCCTATAAGAATCTGCCAGTTCATTGTTTTAGAGGCAATAATAGTTTGATCTAAGCAGCTATTGTTCTGTGACTTCTAATGAGGGGTGAAGACCTCTTACAATTTGAGTTATTGTTGAGGCATTTGTTAATCCATGTAATTTTACTGGTAGTTCCTCTGCTTTCTTGAGTGTTGCTCCTTCCTTCTCTCTTCTCTCCATTACAGGTTTCTGGGCTTTATGTATTGGAGACACTGGGTTCTCCCTAAGTTCTTCTCTTTTTTTCACATAGTCCTCTCATGAAACTAATTCTCAGTTTCTCTCTCTTTACTAAGAATATCTTTCTTCTTCTACATAAATATATTCTGTCCACACCACTGAGTTTTTCATTGATACTGATGTTCCAACAATTTCTCAATATTTCTTAATCTTTACTTTTTCTTATCCCAGTTCTTCTCTTTACTGGTTCGCAACTGTTTAAAAAGATGCTTCAGGGAACTCTCTCTCCTTCTGGATGTGTTGCTTATATGAGTGACAGAGTGAAGAAGCTACATGAGAACATGATGTGGCTGTATATAATCATGATCACCTTTTCTATGAGACTCACTCTGAAATGGAACAGTTGAACTCAGGAGCATCCAAGCACCATAATCAGGTAGTGACGGATTCCAGACCAGAGAAGCCTCACCAAAAACTCTGCCCTATATAAGAACCAAAATATTTCTTTGTGTATTTTCTACCTCTTTATTTCAAGGTTTTCACACTTAGTATAGCTACTAAAACAATCCCTGATGTCATCAATATTTGTGATGTCATCAATGACTTTTCCATTCCTAAATCTGATACAAAAGTGTTTGTTCCTTTCCTATACTACCTGTGTTTTCATGCTTTGTGAATGAGAGTCATGACCCATCTCATGCACTGAGCCCAAGGCTCTACGCTATCCCTTCTCTTGCTTCCTCTAAGCTTTCTCACTTTCATATTTTCAAGTCTATTTAAATCTAGATTATGAATCTAAATACCATTTTCTTCTTGATATATCTTTGAATCTTTCTAGGCTGTTCATTTTATAGGTTTATCAGGATCTTCCCCTTCCCAAACTTTAAAACACAGGTCTTAAAAAGTATTTGTTTTTCTCTCATCCAATACACCAGGACTACAACTTCCCCTCTCCATATCTTCTAGTCTCCACCACCTTCTCTCTACTCCAGATTCAGTCACCTACCCTGTCTTTCTCCAGAAAAGATTACTTTTCTTTTTGTCTTGAATGAATTCATCCTAATTTTTTAAAATTTCCTGAAAGGAATCACACTTTAATGTCCTAATTCTTCATCCTGTGTCCTGCACTAACTTCTTTCTTTTTAAAAATTTTTATGATTTTATTTATTTTTTGTGAATCCATGCAATATATTTTGATAATAGCCTTTTCCTCCCCCAACTCCTCCCAGATACTTCCCTATTCGTCACTCACCCAATTTCATGATCTTTGTCTTTCTTTTTCTTATTTATTTATTTATTTATTTATTTATTGAATCTACAGTCAAAATGCTTTTTTTCTTTTATTGGATATTTTCTTTATTTACATTTCAAATGTTATTCCCTTCCCAGGTCTCCCCTCAGGAAACCCCTATCTTATCTCCCTTCCCCCTGCCTTTATGAGAATCCTCCCCCTAACACTCCTGTCTTCCTTCCCTGGCATTTCCCTACACTGGGGCATCGAATCCCCACAGGACCAAGCCGCTTCTTTCACTGATGTCCAACAAGGCCATTATCTGCTACATAAGCACCTGGACCCATAGGTCCCCCTCCATGTGTATTCTTTGGTTGGTGGTCCAGTCCCCGGGAGTTCCGGGGGCCCTGGCCGGTTGACACTATTGCTCCCCCCATGGGGCTGCAAACCCCCTCAGCTCCTTGATTTCCTTCTCCAACTCCTCTACCTGAGATCCTGCGCTGAGTATCTCAGGAGACAGCCATGTCAGGCTCCTGTCAGCAAGCACTTCCCGGCATCCTCAACAGTATCCGTGTTTGAAGACTGTATTTGGGATGGATCCCCAGATGTGGCAGTCTCTGGATGGCCTACTTATTTATGTATTTATGTATGTATGTATGTATGTATGTATGTATGTATGTATGTATGTATTTGAATTTTATCTATTTTTTAAACTTACTTTACATCTCGCTCACTGTCCCCTTCCAGTCACACCTCACAATTCCCCACCACATCCCAGCCCATTATCCCCTCCACTTCTCCTCTGAGCATGTAAGGCCCCCCTGCTTCCCCACTCTGGCACTTCAAGTCTCTACAAGGCTAGGTGTTTTTTCTCCCATTGAATCTAAACAAGGCAGCCCAGCTAGGAGAACATGTCCCACGTGTAGGCAACAAGTTTTGTGAGAGACACTCCTCCAGTGGTTCCAGACCCACATGAACATCAAGCTACATATCTGCTACATATGTGCAGGGAGGCCTAGGTCCAGCCTGTGTATGTTCTTTGGTTGGTGGTTCAGACTCTGACAGCCCCAAGGGTCCAAGTTATTTGATCCTGATGGTCTTTCTGTGGTGTTCCCATCCCATTAAGGACCCCACAATCCTTCCTCCTATTCTTCTGAAAGACTCAGTAAGCTCCATCCACTGTTTGGCCGTGGGTGTCTATATCTGTCTAAGTTAGTTGCTAGGTTGAGTTTCTCAGAGGACAACTTTCTCTTGTCTGCAAGCATAATTGATGGTGTTAGGGATTGGTGCTTGCCCATGGGATGGGTCTCAAGTTAAGCTAGTTATTGGTTGGCCATTCCCTCATCCCATATCAAGCGTATTTCTTACTCAATAAAATCAGGTATCTTATAAAACTTAATTTTGTGTAAAATTTGTATTGGAAAAGGTTACGTTCTAGTGCCTCTAGGACATGGCTTCTAACAGCTATTAACTAGTAGATACTAACTAACAGGACTCTCAAACACACCACATATTCTATGCCATGTTTTCTTCACCTTCCTAGACAATGACCAAGACCACTGAAGTTGCATACTCGCAAGATTGGGAGCCACACAGACTCATTCATCCCTGAAACTTAGAAATATTGCACACTAACAGAAGTCTTACATGACTTGCCTTGCTTTCCAGCCTAGTATGTATTTAACCCTTCACCACAACTTACGCTGCGTGCCACACACTAGACCTGTTATCAGAGGGAGATGCTGTTTCCTTCACCACAGCTTACGCTGCGTGCCA
>NW_021604613.1:10213978-10235914 GCF_004785775.1 Grammomys surdaster
ACGCTGCGTGCCACACACTAGACCTGTTGTCAGAGGGAGATGCTGTTCCTTACATTTGTCTCGCCTCTGTTGTTTATCACCGTCACTTCTACCACCACGACCAGCAGCAGCACCTTCAGTTTATTTTTCAAAATCCTAAAAGTGATCTCCTTAGAGTGTAAAAAAAATCTCTTTTTGCAGAAGTCTGATGCTGACTAGGGTCCTCCTTGGTGTGTACACAAGTGTCTGCTTTTTTTCTTCTAATCTTACAGGAAGATGAAATTGTTTCACATCCTTATAGTACAGGATCCTTTATTTTCAGACCACTTGATGTTCTTAAAGTGCAATTCCCTTTACCTTTAACCCTAGTAGATATCTGTTTGTCACTAACCTTCCCCAAATATACAAAATGCTTGTTCTGTCTGGTGAACTTTGTCCCTTCTTCCTTATTTAAGAATAATCTACTTTTCTTATTAATACTCTTCATTAATTAATCCATACGATGATCTAAAATCTGGTATTTCATAAGAGTTAAAATTTAAGTGCCAGTTTCTTCATAATAATCTTCCCCTAAGGTGCTACTGTCCTAGAATGTTCTTTGTATGAGAGAGTGTGCTAACATAACTATAAGCTTCTTCTAATTCTACAATCTCATGGGTTTAAGTTGGATTCCAAACTAAGTATTTAATAAAATCTAGTATTAACTAGATTCTATGTTTATACAACAGTGACCTTTTAGGGACTCTGAATATTTTTGATTGATCAGTATTGAATTTCTGGTGGTAATTGCAATTCTAATTCCCATATTGACATTTAAAAAGCATTTCTTCTGTCACTAGCATATCAATGGTATTTTTTAATCCATGAACGTTCTCCATTTATTTTATGCCAACTATAAACTATTTTATAGAATTCAAATAGGATAGCATATCCTACTTTCTTCATGAAGTCAAAATCTAAGTTCAAACAAATCCAAAGTACACATTCACATATATATCCATCTTGCTTTATATTGGAAAAAGCCTAGAAGAAAAAAATCTATTATTTCGGCAAAAGGAGACACTAAATCATTCCTCAAATCACAATGGTGCTCAGTATTTTCACCCTCTTCTCTCTCTCTCTCTCTCTCTCTCTCTCTCTCTCTCTCTCTCCTGACATTAGCATAAAAATGTGCTACCCTAACTAAGCAGTCTGTTAACTGATAAGCTATCAAAAAATCATCTGTTATTTTTATAGCTCCAAGGCAGATGCCATTTCAAGAACTAGAGTTGAATGAATAGGATTTGCTCTCACTTTTTAGGCGCATCATTGTAAACTCGAGGTATTTTAAAATGAAATGATTGTAGGCTTAGGATATTATCCCATAAGCAATCAAGCCTCAGAATTGTTCTAGTCTCAAATTTGTCTGCATGGAATCATTTCATATCATTTTGCATCATATAGAATCTTTGTTCTTGTCTAATACTTATTTTTAAAATGTTTCCTACAATAAACCCAGACCAATGTTGTTTTCAAAGGAAACTCAGTTCAGAGCATCAGCTGCTATTCGACTAGGGCTCACCTTTGGTTTAAGGTTTTCCAGGGTCCCAGAATGAGCAAACATGTGCCTTATAAGCAGTTATGTGCTTGGGTTCTGTTTCTGAATTAGCGTGCATACAGTGAGATGACACTTAGGTTAGAAAAAGAGTCAGGGCTAGACCTCTGGCTTGATGTGAACTAGAAATCAGTGTGAATAAAAATAACCACTGGCAACTTTTGTTGCCAAATTTTTTAACTGTGATAAGCTCATGTATTCCTGGACCTACTCACTCATTTCGCCATGGCAGAAGCTACAAGAAAATTACAGATCATGGAAGGATGAGCTTTGTGACACAGTTATTAAAGCAGCAAATAAGACTTTCTATTACAAGCATACATTATCGTATCCAAACATATTTTCTGTTGTATAACCCTCCAATAGTTGCCTGAAAGGTTGACATTTTAACCCTTCAGTTTATTATATCACCAGTCATGGCTAGAATAAACAGAAAGTAATTTTTTCACAAATAAATACTGACACGATATAAAATAGATAGGATAAATATGTCTTTGTAGATTATTTTATGATGATTTCTTGAAATTATACAGGTATTAGCTGAATAATTTTTGTAAAATATCAATAATACAGAAAATGTCCATATGAAGACACTATATATGCACCCTTGCTGAACACTGTGAATTCTTCAGTGTCTACACTTCAAGACCTTTTCTTTGCTTTCATAGAATGTGGGTATCTCTGAGTATATGCATATTCATAATCACACCTATAGATGTCTAGAATTTTTTAAACTTTTAGTTGATTCTTTTTGAATTTCACATCATGTACCCAATCTCACTCATCTCCCTATCCCTCCATACCCACGTTCTTCTCTTGTAGTCTCCCCTTAGCATCTCCCCAGATAAGTCATCTGTGAAGTTGTGGGTGTGTCATGGTATGTGACAATGTATATCCTTTTGTCTACACATCTTCACTTGAAAATGTACACTGCAACGAGTCATTGGACTGGCTTGAGACCTTTGGCTTCTGTTACACTATCAACACTTCATTCTCACCAGAACTCCTCCAGGATATTCTTTTGTTGCCCTGTGCCATGGAGATCCTGCAGCTTTAGACCCAAAGGACCAATCCCTTCCATGTTCCAGCAGTTCATAGATGAGGTAGATGTTGGGGTGGATCAATTCAAAGCTCTGCATCTGAGCCTGGGTGGTAGCTGAGTTGGTCAGCCTGCCAGCCCTTCAATGCTTTCATGTTCAAGCCCTAGGGCTCCACTAACAAACCCTCCCATACCCATTCCTCCAGAGACAAAGATGGCTCAATGGTTAAGAGGTCTAAAATTTTTTAAGTGATATTATAAACATAGGTATTAGAAACAGTCTAATTATCAAATCTAGTTTTGCTTTAAAGGAGGAAAAGTGTTTTGTCACTGGAAATTTAGTTTCGGATTGCCCATGATGTGACAATACACTTAGTAGTGAATGTCCTCAGAAAGCATCAATACAATGACCAGAGAAGAATGTGTTGTTTTACTTCGTGTTCTAAAGGATGGAATTTTTACCTATGCATCAAACATTTATTGGCCACAAATAGAAGCCATGTTCATTGTAGCATACAGAAATATGAGTGAAGAATATGATTGCAAGTAGATAGTTTTGTAACTAATGAGATGTTGAAAAATTCAATACTGAAAACCAGTATTATACTTGTATGGGTATTTGTTGATCTCATATTTTAAAATCAACATATTGTTTTTAACATTAAAATAAGTAAAATTACGTAGTTTGAAACTCTGTGATCTATTATGAAAGCACACATAAATTTTACTCTTGCCTGTACCTATCTTTCTCTTCTCTTTAGCATTATTTCTGTTTTTATTTCTCTTATGACATTTCTTAAAACAAAGCAACAAATAGCAATAACAACAAAAAACCCAGAAGCCTTAAAAATGCAACATTATTTCCTATTAAGGGGAAAATATCAGAAGTGAGATAACTGATGCCTGCATACTGATGGAAGAGAACTGCTGAGTTTCTCCCATAAATGGAGACATAGTTCAGTAATAATTCATGCCCATTTCCTTTGGAAGAAATCTAGAAACCAAGC
The DNA here is from genome assembly GCF_004785775.1 of Grammomys surdaster. Lineage (NCBI taxonomy): Eukaryota > Metazoa > Chordata > Mammalia > Rodentia > Muridae > Grammomys > Grammomys surdaster. The sequence goes on from NW_021604613.1 coordinate 10,217,598, forward strand.
ACCATATCACAGAACAATTGTAAAACAGATAGATTGAGCCTGGTAGGAAATTTGTGCAGTCCATTCCCCACAGTCTCTCCCTGTGGCTCACAGTTTTGTAACTCCAAGTTCCTCTAAGGAGGAAAAGAGAAGGCTAAATTAATGCATAGGCTATATGTGAGATGTCCAAAGGTTTCTGGCTGGCCTGAATTTAAGTGTGGATAGGAAAGGACACAGTTTGAGGACATTATGAAAAAAGAAGATTTGAACTAGTATACATGTATATGCCAGTCTCTTCCCAAACTCCACAGGAAGAATGGGGGAAAATTTCACCTTCTCTTTTGAGGAAAGGCTTGGAGCACTCATCCATCATTCTGCCTTCCCAGAGAGGTATCTATTTGGACTGGTTTCTGTCCTGTGTCTAAGGACAATGATGGAACCCTGTAGATAATGGGAAGCTACTGTTAATTAAAGAAAGTCAGTTGGATGGTTAGTCACCACTTAAAAGGACACACACTGTATCCAAAAGAAGCCTATATAGTCTGTCACGTTCTACTGTGGTGGAGGGTAATGAGCAACAGGTAACATGAATGCATCATTTCGGTTTTTTGGAAGGAAAATTTCAAGAAACTAGAAAAAATGATTATAAAACTTTAAGAGCAAATATTTAAATATTAAAAGTTAGGTGTGAAGGACAATATATTATAGCAAATGTTAAAAGAGTAAGAAGAAAATTTAATTCAGTTACATGGAAAATTCAATTACCTAGAAGAAATGATTCTAGCCAGAAGCATATAGCAAACCAATGCTTAACCATGATGACATATAAAGTCTTAATGTTTTTTAATTATCAAGGAAATTACATAAGTACTCAAAAATCCCCAGCAAAGAAAGGTCCTGAACCAGACTGCTTCAATGGAAAATTCTACCAAATATTTTAAGAAGAATTAATGTCAATAATTTTCCAAACCTTCTAGAATATGGAATAGTGAGAAACATTTCCAGACTCATTTTCTGAGGCTATATTATATTGATATAAAATGACATAGCATATCACAAGATTAAAACTATAACAATAACACTAATGAATATAGATTCAAAAACCTTTATCAAATTCAACAACACTTTGCAAGGGTCATATACCAGGACCAAGAAGGACATCCTCCTGCTTTCCTAGTTAGCTTTAACTGTTAACTTGACAGAGTCTAAAATCATTTGTGGGCACCTCAACAGAGGGATTCACATCTTATTGGCCTGTGGCCATGTCTTTAAGGAATTGACTTGATTGATTGTTGATGTGGGATGTTCTAGCCCACTGCCATAGCACCATAGATAGGCAGAGGAGTTTTTATTATCTATGAACTCTAGCTGAGCATGAGCCAGGTAGCAAGCCAGAGAGCTATCATTCCACTGAGACAGATAGCAAGCTGAGAGCTGTCATTCCACCATGATTCTTGCATTGGCTTCAGCTTTGATTTCATGTATTAACTTTCTTATTGACCTGGAAGTTGTGATCTGGAAGTGTAAGCTGAAACAAACTCTTTCTTTTCCAATTTCTTTTTGTCAAAGTTGTTATCTGAACAAAAATAAAAAATAAAACCGAGACATTGGGCTGCAGGAATAGTTCAATACACAAAACACTTTTTTGTGCTTCAGAACATTAATATAATAAGAGATTAAAATCATATTGTATCAATAGATACAGAGAAATTACTTGAGAAAACTCAACACCCACAGGCTAAAAGCAATGAATAATTTATAAATCAGAAAATATTATCTAGAAAGATCTCTATAAGTTTTGAATAATTATTTATGCTCTAAAATAAAAGGAAATTAAGTATAATAATGAAAGACTTTTACATTAAAATCTACACAAAAGACTAAAATTCACTGAAGAAAGTATAAATAAGAAGGAATGACTTTTATGTTCATAATAATACCCAAAGCAGTCAACAGTTTCAGTGCAATTCTATCAGAATCCAATCGCATATTCTGTAGGATGGAAAAAAACTAACCACATTAAAGCACAAGTAAATCCAAATAATCCAAACAATTGTGAAAAGAACATTTCTGACTTCATATTTCCTGACTTCAAAGCGTGGAACAATCACAATCATAATCAACATGGACCTACAGACTGACTGATCAGCACCCAGTAAAGAGTGCCCCACAATACTAGCATTTTGCCAAATGACCTTAATAAATGTGCCAAGATTGGACAATAAGTAAGTAATAATATGTTCTACAAATGGCACTGTGTATTCACATATGTAAGTATAAAATGACTGCTACATAAGACCATACAAAAAATCAACTTAAAATGAATTGAAGACTTAAATGTAGAAATGATGACTAGTCTAGAAAAATAAATCTTTATTAAATTGGACTTTATAATTATTTCATAGATATGTCCTCATAAGCATAAAGACAATAAAAAAAGGCAAGACTAGGTAAATTAGAATCAATGAAGTTAAGAGTCTCCTATTCTGTGAAGGGTGTAATGGAATAAAAATGCTGCCTATAGAATGAAAGAAATAATTTTTAATCTATATACTAATATAAGGTATATATATAATATATATGTGTGTATATATATATATACACACATATATATATAATATATGCTAATTTATATAAGGATGAATGTCCAAAATTTATACTAATGCCCACAACTCAATAGTAAAAATACTTCAAGTAACTTGATTTAAAAATGACCAAATTATACGAGTTTCTTCAAAGATGACTTACAAATGGTCTATACCTAGGTAAAAAGTTAACCAACATAATTAACCACAATCCAAACAAAGATATAATGAAATAGTCTTCTTTCACTCATAGCTCTTACTATGATCATCACATGCATGTACACACATGTACATGCACATGCACACACATATGAAAAGAAAAGTAACTATCAGTGAAGATGTGGAGAAACTATGACCAGTGTGAAATATGGTGGAAATCAGAAAAGGTGCAATTTCTTTGGCAGTTGGAGCTGCTATGAAAGACAGCATATGTGTTCCTCAGAAAAACAGCATAACCAAAAATAAGGGTGGGGAGGACGATTTAGTCATTAAGTAAGGCACTTGTCAAGCAAACATTAGAACTTAAGTCATGTCCTCAGAATACATGTCATGCACGGCAGCATAAAATTGTAATCCTAGAACTGGGGAGGCAGAAACAGGCTGAATCTTGGGGATCCCTGGTCCTCCAGTCTAGTCAAGTTATGAAGCACCAGATTCAGTGAGAGACTCTGCCTAAGAAATTAATGTAGAGTGATTGAGAAAGACATCTGATGTCAACTTCTGTCATTCACACACAACACGCACACATGCATGTACACACACATACAGACACTCATACACACACACACACACACACACACACACACACACACACATTAGACACAGAAATCTAAAAAGCCACAAAAACTAAAAAGAAAACTGCCATATGGTCTAATCATTCTAGGTATTTATTCGAAAGAACTTTAAAAACTGTGGAAACTTAAAACACTGCTAAAACATTGTAGCATTGCTTACTGTCTTCACAATGGGTGAAAACATATAGAAATACATTGATTTTGACCCCTTAAAACCTGGGAGACTATAGAAGATTTTACCCCGACTGAAACAAGTCAGTCACCAGGCAAAAAGTAGAATTTATTGTGCAAAGAAATAGGAGAAAAGGGAAGTAAGGTGCTGTCCAGTGAACATACAGTTTTCATCTAGTGAGAGTCATATATTTTAGAGACATGCTATACAGCAATGCACATAAAGTGACCGTACTGTACTGACCTTTTGCTACACTTAAACCATTTGCTAAAAAGGGACCTCCTGTTATCCTTTTGCCCTGTGGAAAGGGCATAAAACAAAACACAGTCAGATGCTTATGTCGACTTACTGTAATTGTGTTCATTTTTTTGCACCAATAGCAGAATTGTATGATTTTGGTAGATCTTAGATCAGTGACTAGCAAGTTACTGCCTGTAGAGCAAATGATTCTGTCATCTCTTTGTAAACAGGATTTTTATTGTGACAGAGCCATGCCCACTTGTTTACAAATTACCTATGGTCACTTATGAAAAGTATTATGTAGTTATAACAGATACCAAATGCTTCACAGATCTAAGCTCTTTGTTCTCCAGACCCCTGTGAACATTGTCAAGACCATTGGGGTGGGAGAGATTACCCTGCTGTGAAGGTAGGAATTTCTGAAATGAATCTCATCTCGTTTTATCCCAAACCAAGCGTGTGTATGTTTACTTGACATATGTGAGCCGTTGTGATATCACTGTTTCTCCTGCTGAAATGTAAACGCTATAATTTTGGGATATATAAAATATGTAAAAAATTGACATAGAATGCAAAAATGAGGCCAAAATCCAATCTCATTGATTCCAACAAACAAGGGAGGCAAGACACAGAAGAGTGAATGCTAAGTCATTGCTGCAATCCAAGCCACAGCAGACAACCACTAGATTTCCCCTGAGTCTGTGGGTGGCCCTCTGAAGTCTGCTCTCTAACTGACTTCCTTTAGCATCACAAGACCTGCTCCAGCACTGCCAAGGATCTGATGAGTAAGTCTAGAGCTGGCTGACCTTACAGGGTGAAGGCTTGAATAAATTACATCTGCTTATGATAGGTTGCCCATCCCCTTTGTGGGGTAGCCTAGCTGTCTTCTCATGGTCATGGTGAAGGCAGAGGAGTGAGTTTTAGAAACAAAGGAAACATCTTGTTTTAAGGGCCTGGTTTGCATAAGCTTTGCTAATGGCCAATGTAAGTCTGGGTCAAACTGTGAGCTTCTGTGGAGCCTTAGAAGACTATGGGCCCCGGGCGGTTGGAAAGCACGTGGTCACTACAGCAATCATTTTACCTTAAATACTAAGTAGCTTTTGCAAAGTCACATTTTAGTATTCTTTTCCCAAGGTCTTTGTGACATCCCAAAGAACTAGCATTTAAGTTCTCCACAGGGTTATTTGGGGTACAAACAGAAGGTAGTTTATAGTGGTCCATCATAATCATGCACACCATGCTTTTAATAGACATGGTCTTCAGAAGCCTTAAAGTACCCAGTTCTAATCAGCATACACACGAAGAAACTACTTTTATTCCTTTGGATCTTGGTGTTCTCCATCAAAAATTGTTCTGATGTTTTACTGAAAAGGTGTCACTGGTCACAAATATCACTATCTTTTTGTGCAGGCACAAAGGAATTAGATATTGAGATTGTGTGTTTTGTCATAGATATTTGACAATGAAAAATAAAAAGAACCAAAAACTAAATGGTAACAGCATTTAAGTACTGGCTGAGCTGGAGTCTAGAAGCAACATAGTAGACCGAGCAGGACCCTGAAGATAACAGACCTTCATTGGTTTATTCTAGAACAATCACCCATATGTACATGGTACCAAATGCAATTGACCTTAGTTTGTATATTCCTTATTTCATTAGCATCAACCTAAAATTCAACAACAACAACAACAAAAGCATTAAACTTAAAGGTATCATTAAACTTCTTGTATTCAACTCCATCCAAGCTGCACAGTACCTGCAGGTGTGGGTGGTTAATGTGTTGGTACTCACCACATATAAGCTAGTTCTGTGTACATTCTTTGGAGTGAACCTGCCTGTTTGGGTTTTGTCTCATCACCTTTTAACTGAGTGTACAGCAATATTTGAGCCACTCTGCCAAGCTTTGGCATGAAGAGGCCAGTGTACTCTGTAAGTGATCAATATGTTTCTTAAACGATGACGTAAGACTTTATTGAGCACCTACTTTGTGCCAGAAATTGACCCAGGCTTTAAGATACAAATAGTAAGAAGTTTAATGAACAAAACATCTTTTTTGAAACTTTGGAGTGAGGTATGATTCAGACTTTTAAGATTTAAAGAGAAGTCAATGCTCTAAAAGATATAACCCCCAAGAAGTCTGGAGCAACACTCCATAAATCAAACATCCTCACTCTCTGCACCTACAGCATGGGAGCACTTACAGTAAGTGGGATAAAGTCTGTCCCTGGCTTCATATCAATTTAGGATAGGTTTTGACAAACACACTTTGCTACAAACTTATTGAAGGATTTTTGAGGCTCCAGAACACTTTTTCCCCCAAAAGATTTTGGATCTGAGACTTGTGACTATAGGACCTTGTCCCAGTTTAATGCATCAAATCTCTGTGTTGACACTTCCAGCTCAAGGTAACTGAGGAAGAGAGAGGCTGAATCGCTTGTCCATTTTTTTTTCTCATCGAGAGAGAAGGAAGCTGAGACTGTCTACAGTAACTCCAACACCAAACAGACAGTGACAAATGAGGTACATTGGAAAGCATGGGAAACTCTGAGTCCCTTATGACTACACAAATGAGCAGCTAACAGGCCCAGCTCTGAGGTAGGAATCAGGTGCATTTGAAGAAGCGTGTCCAGAGTTTGCTGAATTCAAAGGAACATGCAGGGCAAGACAGATCAGGATGAAGGGACTGGCTCATAGTCACAGTATAAGCCTAATCACTAGACCGCCCCTTGGTCAGAACTTCAGCTTCAAAGCCACCATTTCTTGCGGGGTGAGGTTTGCAATGTTTGAATCTTTACTTCGAGAAACTATTCTGTTTAAACAAAACCTGGAATTGCCCATTGCGCTGCTACAGAACACCAGGCTGAGGCTTTTGAGGGCAGCCAAGTTAAATATTGTATCTCCTTTTAAGAAGTTAATCCCCCTGGGTCTTCGACCTTTGTTCTTTGCTCCCAAAGGCAGGGACATATGATGTTTATCTTGCCAAAAATAGTTAGAAATCATCTCAGAGCTCTGTGCCGAGTGGGCCAAGCCCCAGTGACCTCTTTGACTAGCCCAACTCTGTTACGTTAACCTCTGACTTCAGCTCTCTTAATGGGGACCCTCCCCAGCATTGTAATTTCCCTCCCACTGTGTTCTCTCAGGCAAATATTTACTACTGAGGTTTCACAATTTATTTTTCAAACAAAGTGGCAGGGACCACCCCGTGCCACCACATCCTCATTTCACATTAGAGGCCATCATTCCCGGGATATAATTTTACCAGAACAAATGTGCTTTAGGAACTTTTGACATGAGATGAAGGCTCGACTTCCTATGGAAGGCAACCCCAGGCCCCTGTCAGCTTGGAGATGGATATAAACAAGAAATGCAAGCCTGTAATTGCTGATGGAAATCAGATAAGACCTCTTTAAATACAACCATTGATAGAAAAATGTGAACTCGAATTACCTTTGATTAAGTCACTTAAGAAAATAAAGCTAGGTTGGGTTCAAGAGAGGATTCCAAGCAGGCTTTCGGACAAGGTCTGGGAGACGTTCAGCCTCTCAAAGCCAAGGTGAAGAAAATTAAAGTCAGAAGTAAAGGCTTATGAAATGAAGCAGGGCTCAGGGTAGAGTCTCTTGCAGACCCTAGGCCTCAAGAGGATCCGAGTCTAGCATGACTCCTTCTCAAGCTCCTGATGGGCTGTCTGTGCCTTAAAATCTCCATACCTATCCAGTCAATGCTTGCTGTTGAGCTTGGTGGGAGCATTGAGAGGGAAAACCCTCGCAGTCACAGAACTGCTTGTCGTTATTTGTTATTCAATATTATCTGTGTTTCTAGTGAGTTCTGCACAGAGACACCCCTCAGTTACCCTTCTATGCCTCGCCATATGCTTAGCTCTAGAAGTAATAAGAGCAAAAAACAAAAACAAACAAACAAACAAACAAACAAACAAAACAAAAAACGTAAAGTTACTTCCTGTCCCATTTTGTACTCTGCCACATTTTGTAACTCATTTCTCACAACCACTTTTAAAAAGTTCCAATTTATTGGTATACAAAAAATAATAACTATACACTATACATTTCGTTTAATTATTTTAAAATCTAAATTATTTTCACGTGCCAAAGAGAAGTCTGCAAAGCTCTTTCAGTGACTTAACTGTGGTTTGGAAGACAGTGGATATAAACAGAGATAGTGTGTCATCTCTCTCCACTTGAGATCAGCAGTTAACAGAGACTGAGGTAAACAGGAAAAGAAAACAACTATTCCATAAAATATGGAAATTACATAAAACATGGTTAAGTTCTTTGGATTATTTTTTAAATCACCGTGTTGCTTTCCTATGGTTACATTATAGAACCAGATATTATTTCTTTATCTTCCCTCCTCTTAGAGACAATTGGGAACCTTCTACAATACATATCCAACTTTTCAAAGTTTGCTTCAGGCTGCACAGACAATACCAAATAAAAGTATTACATATTTTAAATGACAGTACCTTTCAACATATGACAATCTGTGAAGTTAAAATTTAGATGTCACGTGTTACATTTATGTTTTAATTTTATTTTTAATTGACAATTAATGGATGCATGTATTGTTGGGGTGCATTGTGATGTTTGGATCTAAGTTTATGTTGTGTAATAATTAAGTCAGAACAGCAAATCCATCACTTTAATATTTAAAATATTTCTTTGAAAATGTTCACTCATTCCATTCTTAACTGTCATACACGTTAGATGTATTTATAATGCTTACTAGAAAATAATTATATCCTATATCTTGCATACAAATATCATGCTCATGAAGCAAATGTTTAAACCAGGAAAAATTACATCTCTACAAAGTGATATACTAAGTGGTATAAGGATCTTTTCTTTGAATCAGAGGAGAGAAAGAGAGAGAGAAAAGTGCACCACAAATGTTTGAGCCACCCACAAAAGTTTCACACGGGCAGTGTGAACACTGGCAGAGGGTGTGCACAGTACACACAGATGCAGACCAGACACTAATTAAATAAGAGATTCCACTTATTAAAATATATTTTTGGATTACTATGAAGAGTTTCTCCCTCTCTTGGAGCTGCACAGTGCCTTCTTTTCCTGGAGCCACAGCTGACTCTGTGAGGAAGGACCAGGAGATGCAGGGGAAGGAAAAATACTGAGCTTCCTATCTCCTCCTTTGAGGCCCTGGTGAGCTATGGCGCACCTGTCCAGGAGCCACTACTTCCCAGCCCCCTCCCTTGAAGGCAAGAGCAAAGGAGAAGCTATGCAAGTCATTTCTAGGGACTTCTTCACTTCCTTCTCCCCTGAAAAAAAAAACACCCCAAGAACACCAGAAAAACATCCCTGCCTCAGAACAGAGTAAAAAGAAAAAAGGGAGAGGGTTACACAGGCTGATTTTTAAACAGGATTGGGATGGACTGTATCTTCCAGCGTAGACTTCAGACTTAACCATCAGCAAAACAAGTTTCTGCAAATTAAAGAGCAGTATACATATTTCTTTAAAATATGTGATTGACATGCTTTTAGATTTTAAAAATCAAATTTTAGTTTTAAAATATTTTTAAAATAAATATGCTTTGGTATTTTTTTCCCATTTGTTTGATTTTGTTTGTCAATAAAGGAGTTCTGGTTGCACCACTAAAGAACATAGTGACAACTTTTATCTGGAATGTCAGGGACACTCCTCCATCACTTCAATCCCTGCCAACCTACTTTTTAGAGGCCAACATAAAATGTCTAACAGCTGTACTATTTTACACTTCTGTATATATAAGAAAAACTAATCTCTTCTTGATTGTTTTAAGAATCACCATATATAACAAATCTCTTTAGGGCACAATTGAAATATGAGACATGCACAGCTCGATTCCAATTTCACTTTTTGCACAGATAAAACTAAAAGTCCTCTCCCTCTCTCTCTCTCTCTCTCTCTCTCTCTCTCTCTCTCTCTCTCTCTCTCCCTCTCTCCCTCTCCCTCTCTCTCTCCTTGCCAACTTATTATATTTGCATTCAAGGACTAATTGTGGGAAAAACCTAGGTTCTCCACCATAAAAAGAGAAAGAAAATATAATAAAGCAGTAATTGTCCAGTGATGACTGAAGAAACCACATTACAGTTCTGCTCAGACATGCATAGTGATCTTTGTACTGTGCTCACAGTGTAATACTTTTCATAAAACAGATCCTGTATTATAAAATTTCTATTTTATGCCGGGGCTTTTCTGCCCAGGTATGTAATTGTAAGCCATGTGGCAATTCAAGTTGCTCTTTTGTTCTGTATTACTACCATCAATGAGAGGCCACAGAGGGCAAAGGGAGAAGCAGATAATCACACAGAGAGACTCTGGCCATGGTGTTCAGTATAAAGGCAAAGAGGTGACTAGTAGGCAAGCTGGGTCACAACATCAAATTGCCTTCTTTGCTGGGTGCTTTTTAAGTCCAGCCAACGCACAGCTAGTTCATCTGACCAGGCATTTGTGGTTGTTGGCACTGTCCCAGTTCTCAACTCTCCCTAGAGTCTCTTGGAGCAGGTTTAGGAATTATTAGCTATCTTGTGACATGAGACTCTGAAGGAAAAAAAGCTGCTATCACTCCTAGAGCAACTTACAACATAGTGTATTGACTTTGCATCTTTAGAAACTTAAATATTATTCTGATGATTTCTTCATTGGGTTTTCTGCTTTAAAAAAATGCACACCTGCTCTAAAAGATATGGCTACTTAAAGCGGTACATGAGCTTTGAGTCTCAACACTTCTCTTTGAGGAGCATGGTGTTGAGAAATTACCCTTTGAAAATATATTTCGTATTTTCATGTAGGTCATATTTTAGCTATTGTGACAACAAAAGTAAGTTTATCTTGGGAAAAATACCCTGAATTTATTGTCATATGTTCTCAAAAATTAAAGCAATTAAAGAGTATGAGCACAAGACAAGTGTATACTGCAACTTTACTCACTAATTATTGCTGACTCTGGAGAGATGGCACAGTAGCTAAGAGCACACACTACTTCCCTAGTTGACTTGAGTTTGGTTCCCAGCACCTATATCGGATGGCTCACAAGTGTCTCTAACTTCAGCTTCCAAGAGACCCAACATCTCTGGCCTCTGTGGGCACCTGCCCTCCTGTGACATACTGTTACACAGACACACTTACATATCACAAGAATATACTTAATAAAAAAATAAAACACATATTTGAAAATTATGAATAGTAGTACGTTAGTTATCATCACCAGTTAGCTTTATGTTCTTCTTGAGAAGCCCATTTCTATTCACTTTGGTCCTTCATGCATATCCACATCTAGCATGCCTTGATGTGCACCAAGAGAAGAATGCAGTGCTTAAAAAAATGCGCTCTGCAGTTTGCTGCCTGAATCTACAGATCAAGTCTTTGCTTTTTAGCTGCCAGTGTTTGGACAAGTTATTTAACATCTTTGTTCCTTATTTTAGTAGACTTAGACTTTTCTCCATAGGGGAGTGTAAAAAGAAGAGGCAAGACATGTCACACAGCCAGGCAGTAGTAAATACTGTACAACAGTAGCATTTGCCATCAGGCTCCAGTGGATAACAGTGTTGATAAGGGTGATTACCTGTCAGACATTGTAACAGGTAAATGGGGAATTATAAAGGAGAAATTACAGCCTTTGATCTCAAGCAAGTAAAATATGTGTAAACTGTGTATCACTGTAAATCAACTAATAAAACAGTTGACCAGCACAGAATGCCTGAAGGAATTTTGCTCTTGAAAGCCTGTATACAGATGGAGTATGAGCAAGTGTAAGAAAATAACTCACAGTGTGTCACTATTTCTACACCAGAATTATGATGTGAACAGTAGTATAGAGAATTGCTTAAGGAAAAGAAAGAGTTCAGTGGAAGAAATGTGTCATGGTGCACACCTTTAATCCCAGCACTCAGGATATAGAAACCAGAGAATCTCTGTAAATTTAGATGAATCTTGTCTACATTGTGAGTTCCTGGCCAGCTAGAGCTACATAGTGAGCAACCCAGTATCAAGACAAAAATATTAGAAAAATTAAAAGGCATGCAAGAGAACACAGGAATCTGGTATACACAAAAGAACAAGGCAGACGGAAAATGGACCAATGGGCTTGAGAACAAATATTAGGTGCTTCCCTTTTTTAAGAAAAATATCAGGACAAGTGTAGAGACGAGATATAAAAGTCATCTTGCCCATGGAATGGTTGGTCAGTGGATAAAGAAAGAGCAGCAGCAGCACAAGCAGAGAAGAGGACGAGGAGGAGGAGGACTTAAAGAATAAAAGATGTTTTTTCAAGAGTAGCCAGAAGATTGGCGAAACAAGATTTGCCCATAGAGAGAATAAAACAGTTATGAAGAAGGAAGGCCCTGGGAACAGGGCTGGGGGAATCAGAGCAGAGGGTTGGGGTGGAAGATGTGTTCACAGCAGATTTGCGTTGAAGAACAAAATTGTGTTTAGCATGTAGTCCATTTTCAGAAGATAGTAGTCAATTCCAGCAGACTGCAGCCTAAAAAGGGTTGCAGAAATGAGATCAATGGATGAAGAATGGGTTTCCACAAGGTTTGGAAGTAGGGAGAGGAGGCCACTGGCTGTAGCACAGAAGAAAAAGAAATTGGTGTGATTAATGTCAGTAGTTCTCTTTGGATTTAGACTTGATGTCACTTAGTCTCCACAGTGATGCATAAAGTGATTGTAGGTGTTCCTTTTGCAAGGAAGTTACATCCTTTGGACTTGTGCTAGGCAGAAAATATCCTGAATTGGAAATGCACTTGTTATCTCTGGATGATGTTTATTAGAGCAGGACACACTGTGAATTTACCCTTGCTTATAGTCCTTTCCACTCCACTACCTGAGAATTGTGGCTGCTGCTGGCCAGCATTCTGGAAGACTACCATACCATGATTCCCAGTCCAGGAGACAACTGAAATTCATAATTTCAAGTCTAGTTTCTACTTAGCCAAACTTATAATTTCAAGTCCACTTTCTATTGAGTATATATTGCTTTCCCACCATGATAGAACTGGAAAGTTCCAAGTAGAAAAAACTAAGTCATGAAAGATCTGCATAAATCTACTTCAAAGAAAGACTAGGAGATTAAACCGAGTAACAGATCCAAGATGAGGTAGAAATAAAATTGATAAGTGAGGGGAAGCCAACAGCTTTCCAGAAGGAGAGGTCTCTGCTCTTAGTCTCAGAGAAGAGTCTGTCTAGAGAAATGGTGTAAGATAAACTAGAGGCCAACACTGATGCTCCCTATGGGGGACACGGGAGACTGAAGCACAGGACACTAAGCCCAAATCAGGAGAGGGCTGGCTCGTATCTTTTCTGTGCTTATTTGGGTGCTGGATGAGCTGAGTGATGGGTGAGTGAGGTGTTCGCATAAACATGGGAGCTGTTCTACTTCTCTATTGCAAATCTCTGACTACAGAATTCACATAGTCCTATTTATCTTGTAAAACAGAGACTTTCATCATGCTAGAGAGGGAATTTCATTGTAGCACCAAACTCAAATGAACCAAAAATCTTACTCTAGTCCAGAGCTGTAATGTCACAGAATGAATTCTTTTAGTCAGACAATTTAACATTTAAACAATTTGAGCTCATTTAAAACTATCTTGCAACATTTTAAAAAATATTTTATTTTTAGAAAGCACCATAAATATTTTAAGACAAATGAATATTTACCTTTGAGAAGTGAATAATAATGGGTAATATTAGTAATATTATCTCAAATTAGTGTTTGCATTAAATAATTTTCAGACATATATATCTAATGGAATGTTTTGAAGCCTAAAATTAATACATTGCTCTTGGCTTGACCTATTGTCTAAGATCAACCTAAGGACTAGAGAGAGTTGACATCAGGAAACGTATTTTGTGACTGTCTTCTTGGCAGGATGCCTTGTGTGTTACTCGCTCCAGTTTTCCCAGTATTCCTTGCACAAGTCCTGTTTACACAGTAGGTATCTAAGAACATGCACTGGGTTGAAGCGAAGTAATTTAATGCAGATATTCAGAAGAAACCGCCTTCCTTTTTGCCACCATCTCTGCTTTCAGCCTTTAAAGTCAAAAACTTAAAGGGTAAAACATATAAATATATGCGAAGCTACTTGTGTTTTCATTTTACTAAAGGTATTTATATCATGAGGCATTTAGAGTCATCTGCAATGCTTTGTGAGACATTTAACCAGCGCTGCCTTGGTTTCTCACTAATTAAAAATCAAGTTATTAGAATACAAATCTACTGGCTGTGTATTTAAGCGAGCACAGAGTGTATTTAAGCATGGACACAGCATAAAATACAGGGAGGGGTCAGTGTTAAGCTTTATGGCACACTGAAAATGACTTCCTCATTAAGAAAACACCTTGGCTGTAAATGTAGTGCCTACTATCAATACCTCAGGACTCAGGGGCAAGTTTCTTTTCTACATGTCTATGTTGTCGATGTTTCTGAGCATCCATGAAGCTAGGCTAAATGAAGAGAATAGCCACTAGTACTAAGGGTTTTTACCAACATAACTCTTTATATGTTGTGGTGAGTTATATGTAAGAAACATGAAAAATGAACAGAGATCCAGACCATGTCAATATTAGGAAAGGGATCATAGTCATTAGACTAAGGGTCATGTTAGCTCAACCCCTAAAATAAGCTAGATGTGAGTGACCACATAATATGGCTTAATGGTAACCCTCAACTCACTGTGCCCAAGCTGAAAGCTATTCTAGACATCTCTGTGGGTTCAGTTAATATCCAGGTAACCAGCCTGAGATGTCCTTTCCAGATCTGCAGCATGTCACTAAGGGGCCAATGTGAGATGAAAATCAATCAATTATGAATAGTTATCGTGAAAGTTTATCATCTTCCAAAGAAGGCTTTGTAGGGAAACTTATTCAGGCAGGTTCTGCAGTAACTGAACAAGGTGCAGACTATGGGCTCAACATGTTCTCTACTGAGCTGACAGGCACTATCAGTAGAAGAACTGTATGAGCAGACTCAAAATTATGTTTAGAAGGTAATGTATTAACTGTGACCCAATCATCCATTTTCTTAAGAAATAGTTATCCAGTGATTATCATATGAGCCCTAGATCCTGCAAGGTCCTGCTGAGATCACTAAACTTATGCGAAGAAACAGGCAGAGTCTGTCTGTGACTGGCCTATTCTCCGAAGCTGGCTTGGGGGACTATGAGAACACAAAGAAGCATCTTCCTCACCAGAATTTGACAGATAGGGCCTGATGCATGGAATTTCACATATGCTGGTGACATTGCAAAAGACGTGTAGGAAATTGTAGCCAAAAGACCATGATCGAGGACACTGAAGCAGGGTAAACTGATTTCTGAGGAAATTCAGAATGTAGATAAGGATGTTGAACATTTAGAAAAAAGATGCAAAGAACTTAAATAACCACAGCCCAGGTGCACTGACTGTCTACAGTGGAGGTGGACATGGAGTATCAGCTCAGGAGACCCCAGGAATAAGAAATGGAGCCCAGGTTTCATACTGGAGAAGATGGAAAGTGACTGAAACACCTGAAGCACAAACCGCAACCAAACTCAATTTAAGAAAAAACTGTTCCTGCTATTTGTGGAAATGAAAAAATTATGTTCCTTCTCTCTTCTTGCCTATGTCAGCAACTGATAAAATTCGCCACCTAGGTATTGATGTCCTAAACCTGGGTACCATCCTTTATTCTCCTTGCTATCTTCCTTTTGGTATCTCAAACACCTCCTAAATCTCATGTTTCCATTCACACCCCATTGACAGAGGCTGTCTCCTATGTGGATTGTGGTGTGGGGCTTCAATCTCTCCTCCCTGAGTCTGGCTTTGCTCCATTGTAATTCCGTCACCCTAGGATGCCAAAAGTGAGCCTATTAAAAATGAAATGATATGATGCCTCTTCTTCTCTGAAGGCTTCCCAGCATTTTCCTACTGCTCCTGAATAAAGCTCAGAACCTTTTAAATGCCTACAAAGTCATAGGGCATGCTGCCAGGCCAGCTAGCCATCCAGTCCACATGACACCATCACCTCTGTATCACACCATTCACATAGTGTGCCTTGTGTCCTCCCTTATGTCTGTATGCGTCTCTCCTCTGCACTTCACATGGCTGGCTTCTTTTCATCTTTCCTTTCAGCTAAATGTTACAAACTCACAACTGCCTTCTTAAAAATGTATTTTCCCCATTCATAATGCCAGTCGGTAGGACATCACTCTCATCCCCTTGTACCACTCAAAACACCCTGAAATTTACATGTCCACTTGTTTTCTTTATTAGTATCTGTTCCTCAGCATTTGGATGCTTCATGTTTGCAAGAAATCTGATCTTTTTCTTGGTTCTGTAGGAAATACCGGTACATGGCAGAGACTTCATAAATAAATACTGATCTAATAAAAAAAAGTTGGCCACACCAAATCATTGTGAAAGCTCTTAATGCAAAGCAGGTGATATATGAGGCCTATTCTGGGACAGGATGGCCGAAGACAGAGAGGAAGGAGTGAATTAAAAAACTGACAACTGGTGGGTGCGATCAATAAGAGTTAATAAGCCGTTAGGATGTGATAGGAAATAAAATAGAGAAGTCTGAGAGTACTCAGCACAGGTAGACTGTCTGGAGTGTGAACTGCTCTCTCTGCTCTACTACAGGAGACACTTGGGCCATTTTTTTGTTTTTTGTTTTGTTTGTTTTTTTGTAAATGGAAGAATAAATAGTATGTTTTGTTTATGTTTAGTGATGGAAAAAATAATTAGCAAATCATCCACATGACCTAGAAGAACAAACAAAATTTATATTAAAATTGTACTGGATGACAGCATTGTGTGGGAGATTACAGGGGGTAATGTTGGGATCTGTGACTCTCTGAAGAATGTGGCCCCAGACTCAAATAGTATGCAGAAGCAAAAAAATAAATGATTATTGTACAAATTCTTGCATTCAGGGACCTAATTCCATCAGGATGGAAGGACCCTAACTAAATTCTCAGATTCAGTTTTAAAGCCAAAAAGAAGAACATTAGGGAGGGGTAGATGATCTACATCTTGATTGGTGGGTTCTGTCTCTGGGGGTCTGGGTGATGTTCTTATTGGTTAGGGTCTTTCTTTTACAAAAGCCTGTGGTTGTTCCAGTAACTGACTTGCCCAGTTCTGAGAAGTAGAAACTCAGGCCTACTATCCTGAACTGCTAGTTTGTAGCCTAAAATGGAGTCAGCCTGATTCAGGCCAATTCACTGCTTTCAGTAATTCTAAAGGAAAAGATGGGACAGAAAAATGGCTCAGGGAGTAAAGACATATGGCAACAATCCTGACGATCCAAGTTAGATCTCCACAACCCATATACTGGAAGGAGATTTCTTTAGGTTGTCCCCTGACCTCCACTTATGTGTCCCAAAACATGTTCATGCATGCACAGACACTAAACGCAAAAGTAAAGATTTTTCCACTGTTATTGTCAAAGTTGGGTTATACACCATTTTATTGAATCTAAATAATGAAAATATTTAGAATGATCCAAAGTCACACCTCATTAGTATTGAAAATGTATGATACTATGAGGCTTCAAGAACCACAGATGAAACCAATTTTAATTTAGTGAGCATCAGGCCAGGACATACTATTCAGATGTCGCTTGCTATCTTGTCTCTAGCAAAGGTTGTTCCTATGTAAGTAAGTGATCTATGTAAGGGTTCAAAAGTTTGTAAAGAATTCATTCAAGGAAAGGAGAGGCATTTTAGATCTTTCAAGCATTGAATGGATTTCATATTTAAAACAAGCAAGCAAGCAAACAAACAAACAAACAAAAATTAACCCAAAACTTGCCATATACTGCTCCTGTAAACTTTGTAGCAGAGGCCCAGTTTCAAATAAAAAAGAATGGTCTAAAAACCTTCAGGAGGCTTATGTTCATAGGAACATGGCATCTTATTTAGTATCTTCATAAAAATGTAGACTTTCTTCCAAGAAAAACATGGATGCTGATGTCTTTCAATTTAAAAGAGATTTTTTTTTTCTAGCTCAACCATGATTTTACTGAACCAGGTTTTGCTGACTTGGTTAACAGAAAAGAACAGCACATGCCATCAACACTTGGTAGACTCCAGGGAGGGTTTTAGCTTATCTTCATGTTGAAATAAAATTCCTGGAATAGGCCCTGTTATTGCTGAAGATTTCTCTAAGTCAATGGGACTAAATTTAAAATATGTTACTTTGCACCACAGAAACCTGCACCAATGCAACCGGAAAACTGCTGGATCCTTCAGCAGCAATGCAATGGATGCGAGTCAGTGCAAGTGCATAGTCACACTTTTGAATCTCAGCATGGTTCCACTTGCTCTCCTCTTTCTTGCCCCATGATGACCCTTTGAGGTAGAGATGTACCGGGAGTGTTCTCCTGTTATGAACAAGACCACTGAGAAACTAACTTAGTTCATGGAGAGTCATAGAGAGTCTTGGGGTTGATCCTGGCTCTTGGTTTTCTCTGGTCTCATGCTAAATATTGCTCACACAGTTATATATACAGCAGGAATATATATATATATATATATATATATATATATATATAT
>NW_021604613.1:10236014-10259270 GCF_004785775.1 Grammomys surdaster
TGTGTGTGTGTGTGTGTGTGTGTGTGTGTGTGTATGTATATGTATTGGATATTGAATTGGATATTGATTTACATTTCAGATGTTATCCCCTTTCCCTATTCCTCTCATCTCGCTTCCTCCTGCTCCTATGAGGGTGTGCCCCCACCCACCCACCCACCCACTCCTACTTCCCTGCCCTCAAATTCCCCCACACTGGGGCATCCAGCCTTTACGGGACCAAAGACCTCCTTTCCCACCTATGACTGACAAGGCCATACTCCCCTACATATACAGCTGGAGCCATGGGCCCCTCCCTATGTGCTCCCAGGCTGGTGGTTTAGACCCTGGGAGCTCCGGATGGTTGGTATTGTTGCTCTCCCCATGGAACTGCAAACCCTTTCAGCTCCTTCAGTCTTCTCTCTAACTCCTCCATTGGGAACCCCATGATCAGATCAATGGTTAGCTGTGAGCATCTGCCTCTGTATATGTCAAGGTCTAGCAGAGCTCTAAGGAGCCAGCTAGATCAGGCTCCTGTCAGCATGCACTTCCTGACATCCACATCAGTGTCTACCTTTGCTGACTGCACATGAGATGGATACCCAGGTGGAACAGTCTCCAGACAACCCCTTCTTCAGTTTCTGTCTCATGCTTTGTCTCTATATTTGCTCTCACAAGTATTTTGTTACTCCTTCTGAGAAGGACTGAAGCACCCACACTTTGGTCCTTCTTCATGAGCTTCCTAAAGAAAAGATGGGAAAGAACCTCAAATACCTAGCACAGGGGGAAAGTTGCTGAACAGAACACCAATGGCTTATGCTCTAAAATCAAGAATTAACAAATGGGACCTCATAAAATTGCAAAGCTTCTTTAAGGGAAAGGATACTGTCAATAGGACAATACAGCAACCAACAGATTGGGAAAAGATCTTTACCAATCCCACATCCGATAGAAGGTTAATATTCAATATATACAGCAGGAATTTGTGGGCATCAGTAGCTTAGATTTAAAGGATGAACAGCCACTCCTGAGACTTACTGCTATTCTAATACTTGGAATCGTAAAAATATTCCATATCCTTCTACTGACAGTTAGTATTATGAACACTTACTGTCCTGATAAAAATTTATATTTATTCTGTGCTCTTGGCAGTCTCAGCCATGATCGCTTCTGTTGCAGAGTGGTGCCAAAACACATAAAGTTTAAGGCTTGACCAAGCATTAAGGCAGAAGCTTTATCCCCAGGATGGTTCCATGGGAGAACTAAGTAAACACTTTGATGTTGTATGAAAAGTGTCTCTTATCCTGCTAATCTAAATCACACTAAAATAATAAACAACTGTGTTAGTGTGGCTTCAATAACGGTACGTATATTTCAGTTTAAAATTTGGATTATTTTCTCAGGTCTCAAGAACAAAAATCATGCAAAGAATGAATGCCATTTAAAGCGCTTAATATATAATTGATATTCTGAAGAACCACAAACACAGAGAGTAAAGAGTTCCACATGCTTGGAGTGTATAGCATGTGGAATCCTTTTTATATGGTGTCTCTGGTAGCCCTTAAACAGCTGGCTAAGTTGGTATTATTATCTACATTTTATAGATGAAAGAATCTGAAGGTTTAAGGAAGTTTGTAATGGTTCAATCAGCACTTCCGTAACGCTGGTTTCTTTGTCCTACACAAATGAGAAACTTCATTATCTGAGATTCCAAAAATGAAAAAAGAAAATTACCTGCAATCTCACTAGTGGGGACACTGAAGGACCTTGATTTTCAGGACAAAGACAAGGAAATATATCTCACAAATTATTAGACTCTAGAATTAAATAGAACAAAAGATAGCCATGGCATGTAAAGGAAGGCCGTATAGTTTGTATTCAATGGAAATGGAACATCCATGAGTCATTAATGAGTTTGACTCAGACAACAAGATGCAGAGCAGGAAATCTGAATTGTCATTTGAATATATTACCAAGCACATGTGCATGTTAAAAAGCCATGCTGTGTATCTGTTTCTAAAACTCTATGATCTTATGCTCCTTTCTTACAATAAAAATTTTGTAATTTTAAAAAAATGATTCAATAAAATGAAGTTCAGAGATAATGGAACTTTCAAAAATCACTATCATGCCCTACTGGAAAACTGAATAAATTTAAAAGAAGATGATACGTAAACAAACAATGCATTCAATATATAAAGTTCCGGGAAATTCTGATCTAGAAACAAATACCCTGCCCTATAGGTCTACATTGACAACAGAGGTAGGCCCTTCTGAAGTCGTTGAGCTAGACAGGTACAGGAACTTAGTGTGGGCATCTTTCTTCATTAGATCTGCACGCTGGCCTAATGAGATCTCTCTCCCTTCCCCTTTCCCTCCCCCTCTCCTCCTCCCTCTCCCCCTTTTCCCCTCACCTTCCCTTCCCCCTCCACCCTCTCTTCTGCCTTCTTCTTTCTAAGAAGGTCACTGGTATAATCTAAAGAGAGAACCAGTAGGAAATGTTACCTCCAAGGTATGTGTCTTTAACAGAATAAGATATTTGGTTTACATATTACTAGGAAAGGGAGTAACTGACAGACACAAAGATACAGCTAAATTTCAGGGAAACTTGGTGGAAGGTAGAGAGTCTTGGTCTGTCCATACTCTGGAAGCCTCCATTACTGATGAGAGCAATGAATCCGAATTCACTGGACCTTCAGCACTTACAGATGCAAAGAATATACTGCTCTCAATTGTGATTCATCTGATTTCCTTCCCTATAAAAAGCTATTGTGCTTAGACTGTCTCTGACTCAGTTTCCTGATATTAGATCCCCTTCCCTTAACTGGACTAGGTAGTCAGAGGGAGAGGATGCGCTTAGGCCTACTGTAACTAGATGTCTCAGGGTGGTTGGTACCCAAGGGAAACTTGCCCTTCTCCAAGAAGGGGTAATGGGGGAGAAACTTGTACGAGTGGGACTGGAAGAGGAGGAGGGACAGCACAATCAGGATGTAAAATTAAAAAGTTAATTAATTAATTAAAAAAACTGTTGTGCTTCATCCACTTGGAGCTGTAAATAGCACACAGGTTAAAGGACCTCCGTGAACCCGTTCAAGCTGCATTAATGCCTCTAGCACAAGACTTTTGTACCTCTTAAATCACCTCCACTTTGACTAGCCAGATATATATCTGAGGACTGTCAAATTCCTCCTCAGAGCTGGCCCTGTGTCAGTGACCCTTTGGCAATGGTCTCAGTAGGGTGAAATATACAATGAAAGGAAGTATTTCTTTTTATTGGTTCTAAATTTACTAGCCTTTAGCTTCATGGAATTAAATTACGGCATAGGGTGAACATTATAGTTATAACTGACATTTATGAACTGCATTCTACCCATTAATCCTGAAATGCTGTGCAAACTGACTTAGCAAAATTAAATGTGTAGCTGTGTGCTCCTGTAGTCTGTACTGTGATTTCTGTATGCAGTCTGAAGTCTCGGTGGTGCAGAAGTTACCTCTGGGACCTCCATTTCTAACCTTCATAGCTTTATAGAACAGTTCTTGTCTAGAGATAACAAGGCTTCCTGTTACATTCTAAATTTCCTCATGCCTCAGACTGAGATAGAGAATTCCACTGCCCTTCCATGTTCTGGAAGCCTCCATCACAGAGGAGAGCTTTTAGTTCAACATAAGGCGGCTGGCCTTTGTGGATAATGCAATATTCTATTCCTTTTCGGATGCCCATGTCCTCATTACTCCCTTGTTCATTCTTTCTCCATTTCCTTTACCCAATCCCCAAGATCCCTTACTGCCCTCGTTCCTTCCTCGGTTTTAATCTCTCGGGCCTTTATCCATATATTGATTCACTTGGAAATCATCCCTATTGTTCCCCACTTCTGGAGATGAGGGAAAGAAATCAATCATGAGAGTCAGATACAACTTTTGAGTCTGAACCTCTGAGGCACTAATAAGAAATTTTTGTTGGAAAAGCTAGTCTGACCCTTGAATGACTTTTCCAGCTTATTCTGTCTTAAGATGAGCCTGAGGCAGTATAAAAGAGATAAAAGGCAGGGTGCTGCCTCCTGAAACAGCTCTGGGGTTAGGATGACAAAGGAGTGAAGAAAAGACAGACAGAAAAACTGGCATCAGGTTGCCTGGGTTCTCTGACAGGGAAATTGCAGCACCGTAGAAGTGCTGCATGCTTAGTATACACTATTGAAGTGGGTTACTACATACAGATGACAGGAAGGGAAAGTTACTATATACAGCTAAACAAGGAGGCCTATTTAGCTGATCTGGATGGAAACAGACTTTGTTGGAGACCAGTACTTAGGCTATAAACACTAAGGAAGGAGAGAGTTAAAGTGGACATTTTTTTTTACACACTGTCAAAATCCACACTTGGACCAAAGGAAGGCTGTGGAGCACCTCTTGAGGAAGAATCTACCATGATCATGAGGCTGTGGTACTGTGGCCCTTAATGTAACTGTGCCAGACACACATTCACTTAGGATGCTACTTGATCCCTACAGTAGTTGCCCATGAAAAGACTATAGTTTGAACAAGGGCAAATACATTTTTTTATTTGAATTATATAACTATTCAGACATGTAGTCTTTCCAGTTATGGAAGTTTTAGGTAATGTGGCCTCTAAAGATTCTTCAGGGGGTTTCAGTTTATATTACTTTACAGTTTATATTACTTCTTTATTGATATGAGTGAGTTTTACAAAGTGTGCTTCTCATAGATCAACTCTGATTTGGATCCTCTCAGAATAGAATCCTAAAGTTAACAATACTCAGTAAAAAGGACGAGAAAGAGGCTTCCTATTTATGCCTAGATCTGTACATAAATAGGCAGACAACACAGCTCTATATGGGCTATGATCATTGAAAGCCTAGACCAAAATACAGAAGTGAAGGCTATCAACTTTTCCACAGTATTAAGTATACAAATGACAACATGTTTTGTAGAGGAAACATTTGTCTTAAATCTGACGCAAGATTGTTAACAAGGCAAGCCATTTTGTGATTGTTCTGGTATGGGGCTTATTAGTGTGCCTTTGGATGCCCATTAAATACATGGAAGGTATTAGAAACTTAAAACCAAACAACAGCTAAAGAACAGCTCTAGGTCCTGGGCGAAAGCACAAGCTACACCATAGCTTGGGGTAAACTGTAAGGAGGCAAATACTAGTAAATAGATGGTTCTGTCATATTGGCCAGAAGGGGCATGGTTATCAAGATTAAAGTCCTTAGTCTCTTCCCCACCCCCAGAGGTCACATATTCCAGTCTTAGACTCAGATTGTTAGAGGAACTGGAGAGGCCATTTTCAGAGACTGTATATGTTTAAATGGGAAGCTGATCTCTCAATGGACGGTTTAGAGTCTTGCAGCCAACAAAACTTTAAGCCATATTTGAAGGGCTTTTTTTTTCTGCTAATGAATGTGTAAAAATTTGGAATGGGGGGGTTGTTTGGCAGAGGACAACTAGATTAAATTTAGACAGAATTAGGCAGTTCTTTCCTTCTTCAAATCCAAATTGAAGAGCAAGTTAAGCTTTGCAATTCCATTAAAAATAAGTGGGAGAAGGAAAGATAATCCGAGGATCGTGATCTCATGAAACATTATCAGATGTCAGAAAAGGGAAAAAAAGAGAACGAAGACAGAATTTTGGTGGGTGGAAATGTGCAAATACACCATTAATTTTAGTGTAGGCTGAGTCCTAAGATCTAGAATAACAGCAATTATTATTTAAATTAATTCATTCATTTAGTTAATACAGTTTTTAATGGCTACCATGTGCCAGGCACTATGTTAGGCCCTGGGGACGTAATAACAAGCAAAAAGGCGTGCTCCATGCCTTCATGCAAATTAGCTTTGTGGAGACATCAGCACTAGTCAATGGTCACATAAATGAATTATTTCAACGTTGATATGGTGTTTCAAAGAAATTGAGTCATGCAAACACATACTGCAGAAACTGGCTATAGAGGATGGCTGGACTCAAATGCCAAGGGCTAAATTCTTAAGAATTTAGAAGGCTAGAATACAGAGGTGCAAGGTTGAGGCCAGGAGAGAACAGTACATGCTAAGTTTCCAGAGCTGGAGAGCGACCACATGGCAGAGGTACAACCTAGTAGTAGACCAGAGACACAGTCTCTGTAGCCCTGCCCCAAACAGAAAAATCTGACAGTTAACAGACATTAAATATGACCAGTATAAATTGGAGAGAATTCCTCATATGGTGTGAGGTTAAAAACATTAAAAGTTATCTAAGCAGAATCTCAGGGAACTGAAAACCTGTTTTCGTTGTAATACTGAATGAGTCTTCCTAAGTAATTAACAGGTGCAAGCATAAAACTCCTGGTTATTTGGAGTTTGTAAACTATTGTTCAGCTAATAACAAAGTGTGAAATGTGTGTGATGAGGTTTATAGTAGAAATATTCTCTCTTTCTCTCTCCCTCTCTCCCTCTCTCCACATCAGGAGCTTTATATATTGCTTCTCTAAGGAGCATTCATTTAGAATATACAGTAGACTTTTTATTACTGAAAGTAGGTACTCATCCATAGAAATTTGCAATCCTTTTAACAAGTCTAATTCTTAACAATTATTATAAAAAATCAAGAAATTTTAATAAAAATGAAATAAGACTACACCTGTACAGCATGAAGAGCTATTGGAAAGCCATGTGTTCTCCCTTTCCCAGTGTATTTTCCTGGTAGTAGTTTCTTGACATAGAAGGTAGTCATGTTTGCCATAGCAAAATCGACAAGGTAATTAGCATATCTAGAACAAAACCCTGACAAAATGGCCACACAATGGATGCTTTTATACAGATCAGACGCTCAAGCCCGATGCTCTCTTACATGACCAAACATGATTGAATTTGCTTCATTCATCTAATCCTGTCTAAATTAATGGCTTAAAACTACAAATGCCATGGGTGTTAGCTGGCCCTGGATAGGTTGTCTGTACTTTAGGTGATATGGACTAAGTTTCCTGGATCCCTCACAAAACAGAGTTCTGCTGGAAGTCTAAGAGGATACAATTGCTAACCCCTTTACTAGGTAATAATATTAATAATAAAAACCTATCCCTATCTAAAGATATGCATGAAATAAAAGAAGTCCACATACAGAGACTGAACTAGATACTGGATTGTTTTAAGGTAAAACAAGAAATCTAAAAGTAATATGTCAAAACTGGAGAAATTACTGTAAGATGCTATAAAGGATCCAAGGTCATCCTCAAGTTTGGAAGATGCTGACTCCTCATCTACGATTCTGTACTCTATTCCATAATACAAGTGAGGAGAATCTAATGTTATTACATGGGTTGGTAAATTGTTTGCCATTCTAGCATGAGGGTCTGTTTATGATGCCCAGAGGTCCCTCCCACACACACTCATGCAAAAACTAGGTGTGGTGACTCATACTTTTAATCTTGTCACAGAGAAGATGGAGACAAGAAGAACCCTGGGGATTATTGATCAACTATTTGAGCCTAATTAAGATCCCAGATCCCAGTGAGATAATCTTATTTCAGAATGGAAAGGTAGAAGATGTTCTTGAAGAACAATACCCAAGTTGACCTCTGGCCTCTAGGCATGATCACACATGTTCACTTACAAGTGTATACACACACACACACACACACACACACACACACACACACACACACACACACTTCAATGAATCTTTCCTTCCTTCCTTATGCCAAGACCTTCTAAGCATGACATTACTACTCTTTGACTCAAGAAGAAGAAGAGAAGTTATCTATTTCTGTTCTTTCTTGAATCTAAACTGGTCTGGTGATATTTTTCTAAGCAAAAGGAATTAAGACACAGTAGTATAAAATTTCTACAGCACAAGTCAAAAGACACCCTCAGCCTCTTCTCTAATCCTTTTGAGACTGAGAAATTCAAGTTATCCCATACCTACCCATTTTAATTATTTTTCCATGAAACCCTATCAATGGATCATCTTCCATTTTTTCAGATGGAAATAAATCACAGATACTTAGAATTGCCAGCCTGGAGATGCCAAACCTTTCGTAGCTGAAGAAAAGGAACAAGGAAGATAATAATTTAGTTTCTTGATGGTTGGCTCCAAGTCTCTTCAATATGCTCCATAACAGTTAGTGTGTGACCAGCTGGAGCTAGGGTGGTGGGAACACTGGCATAACTGTCCAGCGCAACACATTCTGGTAGGAGGCCCACCTGAGGACTTAAGGAGCTGTGCTGCTTCCTTTATTGTCAACGTAAGGCAAGCTAGAGTCCTCTGGAAAGATAGAGCCACAACCAAAAAAATGTCTGCATCGGTGGACACACATCTGTGAGGCATTTTCTTAACTGATGATTACAAACTAGTGGAGGGGGGAGTGCCAACCCTGGGCACTGGGGAAAGCTGATTAAGCAAGTGAGTTGTGTTTCCCTCTGGCAGAGGATTGCAACCTTCCTAATGTCATGACCTTTTATACAGTTTTCCATATTGTGGTAATTCCCAACCATAAAATTATTTTTGTTAATACTTCATAACTGTAATTTTGTTACTGTTATGAATCATGATATAAATTTTTGTGTTTTCCCAATGGTCTTTGATAATGCCTGTAAAAAGGTGGTTTGACCTACAAGATGAGAACCACCGCTCTATCGCCACTGCTTCCTGCTTTCAGGTTCCTACCTTGAGCTTCTTCTCTGACTTCCTTCAGTGATGGATTGTAAGTTGTTTAATGAAACCTTCTGCTACATAAATTTCCTTTAGTCATGCTGTTGTGCACAACACTAGAAAGAACACTAAAATAGCTATCAACCGGGTGGTTGCTTTCTAGCTGTTTCTCAGCTGTATCTGCACAGAAACCAAACAAACTCTAAAGCAACTTTAATTCAGAGGAGTCTGAAAATTCTTTGATGGCTTCAAAGACAGAGTGCCATTCAAATGGAAATTACTCTATACCTTGCAAAGGAAAGAGCTGTGCACCGTCCTCCTACGAAAGCTCAGTGTACACTGCACCATTGCAGAAGAGTTGGATATCATATTACTGATCAATGCTTTCTGAGTTTCGGAAACCAAGACCTACCTGCAAACTAAGTGTGATGAGTGTAGCAGAGGTTTGCAGACAGCATCAGAGGCCTGCAGGCACCACTTCCCTAACATAGATAAAGGTGAAGAAAATGACAAAAGTATTTGGAATATTTTAAACTATAATGTGTTAACAACACAGAGGTATACCAAGACCAATAGATCATGGGGTTAATGTTATTACAATGAGTTTATTTCATCATTTCATTGCATTCAAGAAGGAGAATGCTATGCCATGAAGGATCACACAGGAAATGACTGAGAAAAGTATGGGGATAGAACAAGAGAGGGAGACACAGGGTGTGGAAAGAAACAGGTAATACAGGAAGTGAAATACAGGGATCGTTAGGTTGAGACTGCAGCAGACTCTAGTATCCCTTATCTTGTGTGTGGCCCTGAAGTAATTAGGTCAACTGTTCAGTGAATAAGAACAGGGGAGTCCTGAAAATCATACTATTGGATGGGTGAATTCTAGAGGGCAGATGTCAAAGCCTCAGGCTCACAGAAAGGATAAGCATGCCTAAGACACTGCTGAGGACAGAGAGTATCCACTTTGGGTTTAAGGACTTCCAAAGGCAAGAACACCAAAGTGGTTGCAGAAGAGTTAGTTGTAGAGGCCGGGTACAGCTTGTCAAAACCAAGACAGGCCATCTGCACCTCAGATCTCTAACATTCTTGGTGATCCAAGATGTTTAAAGTTATAGGAGATTCAAGTGAAGCAAAACAGACAAAAAGACCAGGAGTTATGACCCAGTACCAAGCACAGGTATATTCTTATACACACAATCCCCAAGCCATCTGAGTCAGATGGTTTGTTTCTCACCAATGGAAAGAGAGAGTGGTGTACTGGAGAAGTAGAGGGTTTGGGATGAAAGGCTGAGACAAAAAAGGAATCAGGACAAAGTAAGTACAGGAATGTATGCTTTTCTTCTCCCCAACATTCTCCTCTAGGGCTGGACTTTGAATCCAACATGATATTATGAAACCCAAGGTCTGAATTCACTGGGAATGAGTTTTATATGTGTAGACACAGCCAAGACTGATATACCAAACAGGTGTTAGTCTGTGTCCAAGGGGTTTTTAACTGCCACAATTTAAGGAAAAATAATTATGAAAAAACGTTAAATTGAGTCACGTGTATATACAAGGTGAACTATGCATTCACTTTTACAGACACGCTGACTGACGAGTGCAGAATGATACCTGTAAAGTTTGAGTCTTTCTGGTTGGTTTTGTTAATAGTGTTCTATTTTGTTTGTATTCTTTTCCTAAAGATTTTGTTTTATTTTTTATATATTTGTATAAATACCAATGAGATCACCTCATTTATTTTTTAAACATAGCATCTGTCAAAACCAGAGAGAGCTGGGATGAGCTGTCACACCTTTGCAATTCATCTCCAGTATTGTGTGTTGATTTCAACCCATTTCCTTTACAAAGAGCAAATGAGTTTGTAAACACCCACTTTATTGTTAAGTCTTAAACAAAGCACCAAGAAGAGAAAGTTCTATACTGAACATAGACAGAGAACTATTCTGCAGTGAATATTTCTCATAGAAATTTCTTTAACTACATTCAGGTAAAGATCTTTTTGATTTTAAGAGGAGAAAATTTGACTGGTTAGTATAGTTAGCTTTATTTTTCATTGCTACTTATAGGGCTGTAAATACAGCATTGCACATGGCAGGAAGGGGCTGGGAGACAGATGTCTCTAACCCTTGATTCCTTCCAGTATTATCTTCTGAAATTGGTGTAGCAAATTCTAATTTCTTAGCTTTACACAATTATTAACTATGTTTTAAACTAAATTACATAACGTTCTCCACACCAAAAGAAAACTTTCTTGGAGGAAATGCTATACTCCCCAGCCCCCTAACTCCTTCTCAAACCATCCAAGGGATGAGGAAGCAGAAGCACAGTGGAGTAAATAGACTTATCTTTACATTTACATGAGTGTTTTAAAAAGAATTAATGCACATCAGTGGGGCTGGGCTTCCTCATAGGCTTTTCCTGGCAACACATTGATAACTTTGCCAGTCAGTGAAAGAGTCCTCCTACCAGGTACATAAGAATATGTGGGATGCTGAGGTTTAATTTTGTTGTGTTTCCAAGAGCATTTCACTGGAATGATTAAATCACTTCTCTGAAAAAGAATGACAGGAAGCATCATCTGTCGTGGAAGGAAGCATGTTTTGGTTCCCACTTCAGAACTTCTGTTAAGACTGTCCAAGGCATGTGTTCTGAGAGGAAGATGCGCTTCCTAGGTCATTCAGCATTTGCTGTGGAGCATATGCTGCTTCACAATGGCAAGCATCCACAGTTTTCCTCACAGTAATCTGAATATTTTATGGATATTCTGAATGGAGATAATTGATGATGGAACACTGCAGAAGAGAGACAGTGGCTTAGAAGAAATTTCTTTTTGTTGGTAGCATTTATCAGATTGTCAATTAAATGCTTGTCATGTGGTAAAGGAAAAATATTTATTACTACAGCAGACATCAAGACAGAACTTCAACACAAGTGTGGCATGTGTGAGAAGGTACAGAGATGCTCACCCCTTTGGATGATGGTCTGTGCTTTGTTAGCTGCAAGGACTGTATGTAGCATTAGATTCAGAAGCGGTGACTGGGCTTACTTACCTTGTTTAGAGCTTATTGGGAAGATAAAGGAAACCATTTGTGTTTGTTTTGCAGATATGCAAGATTAATTTACCAGCTAAAATAATAGCCATCTCAAATCATTTTAGAGAGAATGACAGTTTAAAGCCTTGAAACATTTATGTGCAACTTACTGAAGAAAAGTCTGCCCTGATCAAGCAGTCTAAGTAGTAAGATGTTTCTCATGCATGGATATGCACTGAAACTGGCAAATCTTATGTATGTTCATGGGGTTGGAACTGAACCCTTTGTAAGTTTCACAGCTTTCTTGTGACTGCTTATATACTTTGCATATTCTCTTAATAAACTCTCAACTGTATGGAGAAGAAAACCTGGCTTGCTTATGTCTATGGGTTACAATACCAGACAGTGGATGTGACACAGAGTAGGCATCCACAAATGTTTGATGATTTATTAATAGTAACCTTAAGGGGACTTTTCGAAGATACAAAGAACTGAAGAACGAGGGAATAAGTGAATACCTGCTACCTACTTTTGCTAAAAATCTGCTTTAAAGACTTCTAATGGTGGAGTGAAATTGTATTATTTATACAGTGTGTGCTGTGGGATGTAAGGTTGATTTTAGTGCTCACCTTGATCACTCTCCCCTTCGTTTTTCAAGACAGACTCTCACTGAACCTTTAGCTCCCTGTTTACTGGACTAGATAGCCACTATACTCTGAGGTCCACTTGTTTCTGCCTATTGAACATGAGGGGTTTAGATGCCCCTCTACATCTGTGTGCTTTTTCTCTATCAGATATATGGAAAATGCTTAAAATAGCATTTTTCTGTGTTCTTTGGAGATGCTCTAGAAAGAAGCAATCTGACAATGCTCTCCTGACTTAAGATGTCTTTGTCCTTCATGTTGGCATCATTAATGTCATCTTCCAGGTGCAAGCTTCATCAACGCTTAGTGTGATTCTGCAAGCTAGAGCTGTGGTAAGGTTAATACATGCCAGTCCCAAAAAACAAATTCAAAGACATTTTCACAATGTCATGGCAACCGAGTCACTTAATATTGGAGGAAACTCGATCCACAGAGCTAGATTTTACCCAAAAGACAATTAACAATTCTTAGTTTGCTTAATTATTCTCCGCTCACATAGAGTGCTAAGTTACAGACTTAACTTTCTTTGACTGCTAAAAAATGAAATGAAACAGTGTAGGGTTATTCAGTTCACACTTTTGGTTTGTTCTTACTCATAACATTTGGAAGGAAGGTTGGTTGGCATCCTCAGGTTGAGGATTCAATATTCTGAACACCTGAAGCATTCACATGACCTTTATTGTCTGAGAAACTCTTTTAACCAACATGGTTTTCCAAAAACACTATCTGAAGATTATTGTGCTGGCATATTATACAGAGATAACCAGGTATTCTATCATATTAAGAGATGAACAAGAAGAATATGTTATATATTATTTTAAAATCATTACAATAGCAATACAAGCTTAAACTGTAGAGTGAAAAATCATTAACTGAACACCTTAAATGCAGGCTCCTTTCCCCTAATTTTTGAAATAATTTTATCAATTGGCAATATTCTAATCACAGTTCCACATATGTGGAAAATAAGGCTCAGAGGGAATAAGTACATTTAAAATTTCATATTTGGAAAGTCAAGAACAAAAATGTAAAATATCTATAGTCTACTACAAAATAAAGATACTACAGATATTCCAAGAAGGGAGTTTATTCTCACTCATATTACATACAACAAACCCCTGAGTTCATGAAGTCATCTACTGAGATTTCATAAGTAGAAGAAATATGTAGATTGAGATCTACAGATGAGATAGCATATCAAATAGATCCCATAAAACCATGCAGACATGAGATGGAAATTGGAGAAGAGGATTATTTAAAATATTTATAAATAATATGTTACTGTTACCATCAGAATCCTTAATTAGACCTCCTATCCTATATTAACATTAAGATATATTATCCTATGTTAACTTATAGACATAAAAACTAATGAGTATAAATGTAAAAGGGAATTCCAAGTTTGGAATATCAGTGTTACAACGAAATAAAGAGGGGCATTGGTGAGTGTTGAGGGTCATGAGTTTTAGAAAGTCATATCTATGCCAATTCATATGAAGTAGTCATATTTTAAACATTCAAGTAAAGTAAGACTCAGTGGCTTGGATATTATGTGAGTGTCCCTCAGAGTTTCACATTTGAACAGCGATCCCCAGTGTGAGTTATTAAGAAAGTAGAAACTAATTTGACCATGGTGTTGAGAGGAGGGACCTGTACAAAGTGGATTTGAATTAGATAAAGATTAGGAGTGGGAACTCAAGACTGAACCCTGGTGGTTTTACAAGAAAATCAGAGAGATATGCACCCAAATTTAGGTATGTTCCCTGCTATTTAACATGTAATGGCCTAGGACTGACTGTGTCAGCAAGGCCTTATACTGGATGACCAGATGAACCCCTTAGACCTTTTGTGAACCAAGATGAACCTCTTTCCTTTGTACAATAAGCTGTGTCTGAGATTTTTCTATAATGATGAAAATCAGACTGATAAGAAGGCATCTGGATGGTGTAAGCACCTTTGACAAGCCAGGTGTTTTGGGAGCAAGCGGCAAGTTGGGCATTGTCTTTTATCAGCTGTGTGTACTAGCTTGTGACTTTCTCTCCAGTCTAGAGCTGTGGTAGTACAGACACATCCTTACAAGAGTAAGCCTGCAGATGTTCCTCCGATCTTCACCATCAACCAGGTTCTTTCCTCCTTTCTGATTCATGCTCCAGCATAACCTTTAGTGCGAGCATTTCCTGCTCATTCCTTATCATCTCACATGGAATCCCTCCTCATGCTTTGTATGAGCCTTCATCCTCCTCTCCACTTACCTCTGAACTTCTTTCTGCCATTAGAATCCCAGCTTTTATTCTAACATACTTGCCTGACTAGTGGAAAGTAATACCAGGCTCTCCTTGACTTGCTAGTAGCTATTTCTTTACATGCATCATATCCCAGGGATTCCCTCAGCATACCAGTGTAAAACCTCAAAGAATGTTGTCATGATTTCATAGACTGTTTAATTAGAATTGATGATGTTATATCTATATTTTTCTCACTTAATTTTGAACTCATATGGCCATTCATCCACCATGTGACTTCTTCTGGTCAAGCCACTGACTGCACCTATAATCCTGGAGCCCAACACTGACCATCACACTGTCTTTGTTGTTTTATTTTCAACTGTTCATTATGGTTCATTATAATGTGTAAGCTGGGATTCTTTAGAAGATCTACATGTAGCTAACAACTATAGCTGTAGATAGCCTCAACTGCCCATTTTGTTGCCACCATTCTGCAAGGTTTTCCCAACATTGTCTATCATCAGCTCCTGATCTTACATTCAGACCTTTAGAAAGGAAAGACCTAGAACCCTGAGCACCATGCCTACAATATAACCTAAGATAAAGGACAGATTCCAGAGCAATGGTCAGAGCAGGTTGACCAAGATTTTCAGATGGATCTTGTGGCCACAGGTACTTCTCTAAAATTCTAGGTCTGAGAATGTTGTGCTTCCTATAGGATAGAAAAAACAGGGTTTTAAAATCTGTCAGCCACCAAGCAAGCACCATACACCAGCTGATATGAGGCCTCTAACACAAATACAGCAGAGGACTGCCTGGTCTGGCCTCAGTGAGAGAAGAAGCACCTAACCCTTGAGAGACTTGAGACCCCAGGGAGGGGTGAGGTCTTGTGGGGTGGGGGTAGGAGGTGGGGACATCCTCTTGGAGACAGGGGAGGAGGAATGGGATGAAGAACTGTCAGAGACTGGACTGGGAGGGGGATAATGACTGGACTGTAAAAAAAAATCAAATAATAATAATAATAATAATAAAAGAAGAAGAAGAAGAAGAAGAAGAAGAAGAAGAAGAAGAAGAAGAAGAAGAAGAAGAAGAGAAAAAAGAAATACTTCTTAAGCATTGGGAAGTACTTCCTGCAGAAGTTGGGAGAGAGGGGTTAGAAGAGCCTTTGGGTGGTGGGCTGGGCCACCAAGAACATATTGTTACAAGCCACTTACCAGTGGCTATTTTAAGCAGGAAATGATGATGTCTTTGTGCATGAAATTGTGAATTCAAAGCAGCTTTAGCCATATAACCAGATTCTGTTCCAGAAAAGAGAAGGAAAAGGAAATGCCAAACTTCATCAGGGATACCTACTGCCAGAGGCTGAAGCCCACTGGAGGCTGTGTTTCTGCCTACCTCATTACTTAATCAAGCATCTTCTCTAGGCCCATCTGTCTATGGTCACAAATAATATGTTGTTGACCATGTACTCCCCTTTCAAAATCTCTTCTGATGGTATTTTCTTGACATCTTTTTGATTCTTTCAATTATTGTTGACCCATTTGATCATCACTCATTTATTTAGCAAACAGTTATTAAAGGTTTACTTAGTAAATTCAGAGCTAAGAAGGGTGGATAAAGAAGTAAATGCAGGATAGAAAAATAAAATGATAGAAGGCTGTGATGCAGCTTGGGCTATAGCAGAGAGGAACTCCTGATCAATTACAGAAGGAGACGGAGACAGACAGAGGAGATGCTGGTGTGCTGTAGTCCGGCTTACTCGGCCAGAGGGAAAGTGCTCACAAGGTTATAGGTCTGCAGGAGAAAGTGGCAAGCACTCAGTGTGGCTGGCATGAAAGCTGACTGGGTGGTAGTCACAAGGGATGGAGCTGGCTAGAGATGCAACCAGAGCATAAATAGCATTTTGTGGCAGGCTATAGAAGTTGGAAATTATCCTGAAGCTATAAAAGAGTTTTTTTTTTTTTTTTTTTTTTTTTTTTTTGGCCAGTGAAATTGAGATGATCAGTTTTGTGGCTTAGAAATATTACTCTGGCTTCAATATGAAGAATAAATTGGAGGTAACTTCCTCCTTCTCTGGTAAGAAAAGTCCGCAGAGCCTGGTTTTCTATAAAATTATTTCATATGTTTTCTATATGAATATATCTTTGTTGTATAATCAATTATTGTAGTATCTTGAGGATGCTCAATGCTAATTCTTACATCTGGCTTTGTTCCCAAACAAGGTAAATCCTGCCTGCTGTTAAGTCATTTTCCCTCTATAACATCATTGGGCTTCACAGCATGGAGACAACTTAGGTAGCCTTCTTTCCGTTCTATCTATTGTTAAGGATCCAATGAGTTAGATAGATACATATTTTTCTTTGTTTTTTCTATCTTCTCTAATTCATTTCTTGCAAATGTAACTCAAGCCTGAGTCATTTGTCTTAATTAATGATAAGGAATC
The DNA here is from genome assembly GCF_004785775.1 of Grammomys surdaster. NCBI lineage: Eukaryota > Metazoa > Chordata > Mammalia > Rodentia > Muridae > Grammomys > Grammomys surdaster. The sequence goes on from NW_021604613.1 coordinate 10,252,987, forward strand.
ATAATTAAGTCTGTGATTTTTTCATTCATGTGTTCATGTTGCTATAAATATTATCCAATAATATTTTATAATGAAAATAATTAATGGATTAAAATATATAAAGTATTCTATGTTTTAAAAATCTTAGCATGGGAGTCTGGAGAGAAGACTCAGAGGGTAAAAACCCTTGGTCCACAAGCATGAGAACCTTAGTTCTAATCCTCAGAACTCATGCAAAATCCATGCATGGTAGAATACATCTACAGTCCCAGTGCTTCTGAGATGAGATGAGAATTCCCAGCAACACAGGCAGTTTGGCAAATGCAGCACAGTGACCAGACCACAAAGATACTATACCTTATACAAGGTACAAAGAGAACATTGACACCTGAGTCTGTTCTATAACCTCCATACATTTCCTGCAATCCATTCCGCCCCCTCTCTCTTTCTCTGTCTCTCGTGTGTGTGTGTGTGTGTGTGTGTGTGTGTGGTTACAGACACACACACAGACACAGACACACAGAGATACACACACACAAATGCAATAATGGGCACTCATGCTCTTTCCATGAGCTAGAAGTCATCAGTATCCTAAATTTTGTAGTGACCGATTCCTGCTGTTCTCTACATTTTTAACCACTAATGTGCGTGTGTACACACACACACACACACACACACACATATATATATATATATATATATATGTATATATATATATATATTGTTTATTTGCCTGCTTCTTCAACTTTTTAAAAGATGAATCATACTATATATATTCATCGTGATACTATACATATTCATTGTACTATTTATAACTGTACTATACATATTCAGACCATATATATCTGATATATTCATTCATATATGAATATATTCATTCATACTATGTATATTTATCATGTATATGAATCATGTTATATATAATGAGTCATAACTAACTTATTTTTTTCATTTTGAGACTCTTCTAAATTGCTGTATATAGCTCTATCTTGTTCATCTTCAGGTAGTGATATTCCATTATATGACTCTATATCATTTTGTTCATTCAACATATGTTCTTCATGTTTCAATATTATAAATAATTCCCTTCTAGAAATTCCCATGAATGTTTTATAATGCATACGTGGGCATTTCTTTGAGCAATATTAAATGCAGATTGTGGGTTATGTGTATATTCAACTTTACTGATTAACACCAATAATTTTTAATCAGTATTCATGACAATTTATATTCTCTCTGTGTGTTTGTAAATAAGTTACATGTGAAAGGAATTTGTATTGCTGTAATTTCTGTTTCTTGATTATTAAATTGAGCATCTATATCTTTAGGCCTTTTCATTTTCCCTACCTTTCTGTGGGCTGCGTATCATTATTTTTACTTTCTATAAGCTTTATAGGTTTTGCATTTTTATGCATACAATTATATCTACTTCATTCACATTATTGATTCTTTATCAAAAATAGATGTTACAAGTAATTTAAATACAATTTACCAAAGATTGTAAACCGAAATATTTCATGCATAAGTACAATAATTACACAATAAAATGCAAATTTTTTCTCACCTCGACCTAACACATGTAAAACAAGAAAATAGGATAGCAATCCTTCTCTTCTGCAAAGCTCTCCATGAATAGGGTTGCAGAGCTGGTTTAGTAATTAAGAATATTTACTACTAAGGGCTGGAGAGATGGCTCAGCGGTTAAGATCGCTGACTGCTCTTCCAGAGGTCCTGAGTTCAATTTCCAGCAACCACATGGTGGCTAACAATCATCTGTAATGGGAATTGATGCCCTCTTCTGGTGTGTCTGAAGACAGCAACAGTGTAATTATATACATAAAACAGATAATTTTTTTTTAAAAAAAAAGAGTATTTGCTGCTCTTGGAGGACCTGAGCTTTGTTCTCAGCACCTACAAGAGAGCTCACATTTGTCTGTAACTTCGGTTCCAGAGGATATGAAGCCTTCTAAACTCTGCATGCAGTATATGCACACACATGTGTTTTGCAGACAAAATATGCATACTCATAAAATAAAAATAAGTACCATCTATCCATAAATACCATTAAAGATATTCCAAGCTAAATCAAAAGATCTTTTCCCTTTGAAACTTTAAAAATATGCAAAAAATCAAACCAATTAATACTAGTTAGCAAGTTTCTCAACCGAGGTTAAGTCCATTTATGACTTCCACCAATGTCGAGATTTTATATCAATGAATAAGTTTTAGTGAGGCATGGAAAACGGTTCAGTAAATTAAGCACTTTCTGGGATAGCACAAGGCTCATAGCTCAGATGCCCTACGTCCCTATAAAAGTCTTAGGACATGCTGGCCCACATAGAATATCAGTGCTCAGTGAAGAGGAGATAGAAGATCCCCATGCAATCTCGAGACACTAACTGAATTGGTGCACTCTGGGTTCTTTAAGAGACTGCCTGAATAAATCAAGCAATGAAATACCGAGAAAGATGGCCAACATCAATCTCCACCCACATGGGTGCACATGCATGCGTGTATGCCTACACATGTGAGGCAATATACATGAATATACATGCACATAGACCATATTTATGCACACGTAGCATTTTCTTCTTGTGTATTGTGTGTAAGTATATTCATGTTCACATGTGGACCACTATTTGAGCATGCATGTATGCGGTCATGTGCAGAAGTATGAAGCTGTCAGAAAATTTCATATCTCTCATATTCTATTCTTTGAGACAGAGCTTCCATACCAAACTCAAAGCCACTGATATGTCTAGTTTCCATAGCCTGCTTGTTCTAGAGATCCAACTCCTTTTGAGGTTGGAATTGCAATTAAGCCATCATGCCCACTTAGCATTTGTAAGTATTTTGGCTCTAAGCTTTGGTCTTCATGCATTCTACAAGTATTTTAGTCAGTGAGCCATCTCTATAGTGGCCAGAAAAAATTTAAAGAACTTAAAAATATTTTTACGTTAAATTTATATCTTATATAATTGATTTTACATTTTATGAATATATTTACATTTATTTACTTGGATGACAGTGCATATTTGGAGGTCATGGAACAACTTGAAAGAGTCTTTCTTCATTTGCATTCCAAGACATTCTCTTAGTTGTCAGCTGTTTCGTGGTCAATTGATTTATTTTGGGAAGCAAGCACATTAACCTACTAATTCATCTCGTTGGTCCTACAAGAATAATTTTAAAAATAGATATTGTAAATATATCCAATATAATTTTAAATTAATTAGCTATTATTTTATGTATGTTTCAAAAGAATTATATTTTATGATGTCTGTAATTCTTTCCAGGCTATGATGTGCTGACTTTGAATTCTATCTGTGAGATCCACTTCCTACTCTGGACTTTATGTCCAGTAGTGCTGCCTTGGCAGTTTGAAATCAGCCATGTAGGAGTATTTACAACATGGAAATTGGAAAATTGAAAAACAAAGAGAGGATTTATTTATTTGTTTATTTATTTATTTATTTATTTTGGTGAATACTGTCCTCCATGAAAACTAATCAGCACTGTTCATCTGCCATTTTATAGAAACCACCACCTACCATCATTAAAAGGTCATTATTGACCATAAAGGTGCTGAATCCAACAGGCATTTTTATTTTTTACTGGGCCTATCAATCATACCTTACGTGTCTTGATTTCTTCATCTATCTTGAAATGTTTTTCTTAATTTAGGTTCAAGACTTTTCTCTTGGTTGTCATCTCTTTCTTGATGAATTAGATTATTTTTCATCTTTTAACTTTTACATTTTTGATGCTCCTTCAAGGCCTGAGCCTTGAGTCTTAAGAACTCTTTCCTTTTTCTGCCTTCACATGCTCACTAAATGCTTTCACCCAGGATGATATCTTTAAAATATCTCATATTTCAATCACTTCGTCTTCCCCACCCCTCAGTCTCTTCCTTCCCCTCCTGTTTCCCCAACCCCTCCTCCTCATCCCCTTCTCCTTCCCCTTCCCCTCCTCCTCCTCCTCCTCCTTCTTCTTCTTCTTCTGTATCTGTTCATTAGCATCTGTATATGAAAATATACATTTTTTTCATTGCTGTATTCCAATGGCCTATGAAAATATTTACTTTGTTGGCAATTGATAAATATTTCTTTTATTTAAAAGTTTAAGTTTATATTTAGAGAGAGGTTGACTGTCATACTTTTGGGAGGCCTCTTGCAACTACTTTCTAATGAAAATATCAACTTAAAGAAGGCAATTATGTGATGTAAGTCACGATCTACTCAACTGTCAAAGTATCCCACAAAGCAAAACCGAAAAATGCAGTAATTAGACCTATCAAACGCCATCAGTCTATGTGTAGCCCTTAGTAGCACAGAGAATAGTACTAGCTCACTAACTTTTTGCAACACAGAAGAGCACCCATTAGGCACTCGGCTGGCTTTAATCTTGCTATTCATACTGGCTACACGTGGTTACTCTTTGCCAGAACAAGTATTATACAGACATTCCTTCAATTCTGTGAATTTTTCTGAAATTTTCTCCTTGCTATCTTCCTGCCAATTTCCTGCTGACTGCAAATGAGCACAAAATGTCAGCTTTTGTTATTTGAAGTACTAATGATGGATTTGAAATATTATTCTTCTTTTTGATTCCAGAATCCACTGTTATGATCTAACAGATGCTGTAACCCAAGCCTTTCTATTAGCAGAAAAGTCAGACAAGAGCATGAAGTATGATCAAGTTCAAATAGATCAAATTGGGGAAATTTTTGAGACTTAGGTTTTTTTCAGATTTTAATCAAAATTTTAGAAATTATGGCTTCCCCAAATGGGGAACAAGAGGTACAGCCCTGTTGCTCCAAAATAGTCTATTTTCTGTTCTCATTTTATGGCTTGAATTTGCAAACTGATTTGATCATAATCAAATTCTTAATGACAACACTTAAAAAGTTACATTTTGGAATTAAGGTCATTAATTATCTTTAGTATTTGACAAAAACTTTAAAATGAGAATTTGACACTCACCAGAAAAACATACTGATAAAACAGAAGGTGTAATTCTAGGCTTTCCTCAATTTACCTGTCCCTCTGTTACCCCAAACTGTATTTTTAACTCATCTAAGAGTTTGTGTCTTATTAAATAACATGTTGAATTATCTCAAGAACAAAGAAAACTGAGCCAAGACATAAAGTGATGCCTCTGATCTATCAAAGCAAATGCCTCTTTTCCGTTGCCCCAGCCCAGTTTTGAGCATACCAGAATGTTGTTCTTGGAAACCTTGAAAAATCTGATATCATTTCCCAAAAGACAAAGGAAGATTGACAATCTGTATAATGCCTTTATGGAAGACAGTTGGACAGTGGTGACTAATACCTTCACTCTTAAGTGAATTATCCATTGAGTCAGTTGCTAGACAACGTTCTATTCTTCTAATATAAGCTAATTATTGTGGAAAATAGTTCTGGTGAATTTTTAAACCAGTAACAGGAATATTTTAACTCAAAGGGGATAAAAAAAGAAGGTTCTTTAGGTCTATAGTGAAAATCCATGGGAGAAAATTAATGAGGTATTTAAGTTACATTTATTTCTTCATTGCAGCAGGAGGATCTAGCCATTCAGGTAGGAGATTATATTCTTTAAACATTTAACTTCATCACAATGAAAGAAGTAAAAGGAAATGTGTATATTTTCTTTAGAATAGATAAATTCTAAATTGTTGAAATGAATGTTTTGGAGTTGGTATTAAAATGGAGACCCAAAGCAGGAAAACCAAATCCTGATCAGAAACTATAACTCACAAATTAATAGCTCTCCAGAAAGCATAATGTTCACATTCTGAATTATTTTCTGATATGCCATTATACAGGTTATAAGTATACCTTTCAAAACCATGGAACGATGTGTCTGTGTCTTTCTACAGTATCAGCTGAATCAGAATTGGTTGAGTAACAATAAGTTTCCAGGATACATAGTTTTTATTAGATGCATGTGAAAAGTTTGCCCTGGTTTACTCCTGATAGTTGCCAATTGACCAACACAAACTCCCTTCCCTTCCATCTCTCTCATTCTCTCTCTTTATTCGGATATTCTATGTATATAAGCACATATATGTGCACATATAGAGGCCACAGCTTGACTCTGAATGTTTGTTTTAGCATTCACCACTTCAGTGAGTGACAGGATCTCTCACTGAACCTGGAGCTTATTGATTCTGCTATGCTGGATGACTAGAGAGCCTCTGGGGTCTTCTTGTCTCTATTCCACTAGTGCTATATTATAGATGTGTGTTATTATGCCTAGTTTTTATATGGGTGATGAAAATATTAATCCAAGTACACACATACACA
>NW_021604613.1:10259370-10356076 GCF_004785775.1 Grammomys surdaster
TTTTTATATGGGTGATGAAAATATTAATCCAAGTACACACATACACACACACACACACACACACACACAGAGAGAGAGAGAGAGAGAGAGAGAGAGAGAGAGAGAGAGAGAGAGAGAGAGAGAGACAAAGACAGAGAAACAGAGAGAGGCAGAACGACAGAGATAGACAGACAGACACACACACGGCGGGGGGGGGTGGAGAGAGAGAGAGAGAGAGAGAGAGAGAGAGAGAGAGAGAGAGAATGACTAACGTGCATATTAAAGAGACTGCAGCATAGTTTAGAGACTTCAAAGAGGCCTTTCTAGAGACAAGAGAAAATTAACAGAGGTGCAATAAGAATCTGTAGAAGTGAAAGAAAGAAACCTGTTGGAATGTTTCCCTACTGATCTTAGCCTCAGGATTGAATTCCATGATGGTTTAGTCCTAGATGAAGTGCAGAAATGGATCCAGATAGATGAAAAGAATGAATAGCAGTTCAAATGGGCTGATTTAGCTAAGTTGAAACCCTTAAGACACTTGGGAGTTGTCTGCCTGTCAGTGCTTTGACATTCGCATTAAAGAGTCAAATGATAACCCAATGGAGCTATCTTCATCTTCACTGAAATGTCACGTGACATTTATGGACTTCTCTTTATGGAGTCCAGGTAAGAATTTGAGCCCTCCCTTGGTCTGGTGTAATCAATATGTTTTTGATCTTGGTTTGCCCAATAAGATTTAAGTATGCTTATGTCCTCAGATAGCCCTAACCTACTCTAATGATTTGATAGGGTTGTACCCTTTCTCGTCTCTGCAATAATGTATTTAACAGTATGTGTCTCATAGGTGATACATGACAGAGCTGGTGGTGTTTACATGCATAACAATGTGCAGAGAGTCCCTAGCCCCTCCCCTTTCACACAAAAGGGAGTCAAAAGTCCTTCTAAAATGGAAGTCTCCGAGGCAAGGCATAGCCTGGAAAATTGTAATTTTGTACAACGTAGAACAACTTGGAGCAGCGGACAGTTTGATTTCAATCACTTATGTAGAAATATATTTACATAAGCACTAAAATAACGTCATAAATTGGTACTTAACTTAAATATACATAAAATAGCTACCATGTGCAAAACACCATTCTTGACAGTAGAGATCTGTAATAATACAGCATTATACCTGTGCTGAAGGCTGTGGTCTGGATGTTGTTTTAACCTCCATTCAACTCTCAAGCCCTTGGATAATGCTTAGAAGGGAAATAGGTTCAAGAATTTGAACACTTGCTCTCTCAGGAACTGTTTGGAAAGGGCGAGGAGGTGTGCCAGTGCTAAAGAAAGTATGTCACTGGGCAAGACTTTGAGAGTATACAGCCTTAGCCTGTTAACAGATTGCCCTCTCTGAGTCCTGGTCACAATTCAAACATGACTGTCAGATTTCTGCTTCAACCCCTGTGCTGTCTGTTGCTATGGTTTACAATCACAGTGAACTCTTTTCTTGCATACATTGCTTTTGGTCACAGTGTTTCGTCACAGCAACAGAAAAGTGAGGGATGTACCTTGTGATCTCATCTGAAGAATTCTGAAGAGACAGCAAAGCATGAGCTAGGGAAGGTTTCTTTCAGAGTACACAAAATCACTCTGAAGGGATGAGAGTGAGGAGTGGCGAAGGAGACCACTGTGTGAACTTACTCTTAGGATCGGGGAGCGGACAGCAGACAGAGATCCTTGTGTCAGTGTGTATTTAATTAGTCTTTATACTGTTGATAAAACATCTAAAAGAGTGACATATTGGTCTTTTGGTCAATGGTAGCCACCATCCTGAATAACGTTTTCATTCCTGGTTTAACAAGCTACTGACTATGGGGGGAGTTTCCCCAGCAACCTCCAAATTGATGATAATCTAACATGCTTGCTAACAGTTCATAGTCTAGTGGGAGGTAGCAATCAGAAGTAACTATTTCCTAAGTCATGAATTTGGGGTGCTATCCCTTGCTCTAGAAACTACTACCTAACACGAGTTCTTTGTTTTTCTGTTACTCACTGTTTAAACAATGTCCCCATATGAACTGAAGCCCTTTATCTCAGAGCCTCCAAGTAACAGCTACCAGACTAAAGGCTTGAAACTATGCATCTTTCTTACATCAAATATGCCCATGATTCTTAGGCTTCTGAATAGGATTGGCAGATAAAACATAAGCTGTTCAGCTAGATGTAAATTTTACAGCAGTGCATATGAAGTGTAAGTGTATGTTATACAATGTGTGGGGGACATGCTCATTCTTAAAATGTAACTTGTCTGAAATTTAAGTATGCCTATTTGAAAAGTGTGGGGAAAATAGTTCAAGTCCTTTTTTCCCCCTCAGATTGAGTTAGTTTATCATTGACAATGTCCAGAAACTGAGGCCTGGAAATCATCTACCAAATATTGCCAATTCTTAGATCAGAAGCTATGCCATGGTAAACGAGAATGGTAGCGTGATAGGAGAATGTGGCATGCATAGTAATACCTAATTTGGCTGCTAAGATGGATGTATCTGTGAGCTGAGGATGTAAGGATGGAAAACAACTTGGTAAACAGGATGCTGAGCTAAGAGAGGAATCTTTTGCAGTATCCACACATACTATATAAGCCGTATTATATGCTTCTAAAATACATACTTTGGGGTATGGTCTCAGTGTTTAAGAGTACGTATTATTCTTACGGAGAAAACAAGTTCAGTTCCCACCACCCATGAAGGAGTTAGGACTCATAAGTGAAGGAGTTATAACTCTGGTTCCAGGGGACCTAGTGCCTTTTTCTAGCCTATATAAACACTGTACACAAATCCACACACAGGTGCATATATATACACATAATTTAAAATAAAATAACATCTTAAAAATTATGTAGTATATGTTTTTATTACTACAATAGTATCCACTAAAGAATATATTCTGGTTACTTAAAGAGCTCTTGACTCTAGAGTGTGAAAGGTTCTTGCAGTTTGGGCAAATTTTAGAAAAAAAAATAATGTTTATCCATGTATCTAGAAAAAAAGATGGAAAAATGTTTTCTGTCATCGTGTTTTCTAACTTTAAGTATATTTGCTTATCATTTTAATATAAACAGGATATATTTATATAGCCTAAAGCAATAGGAACCAGATTCCTTATTTTTAAGATGCCAAAAATATAACTTCAGCAATGATAAGAAATAGCAGAATAACAGAGAGAAGTAAATAAAAAACACCAAGTTTATATTTGATTCCTGACCAAGTTTTCAATTTTATTGCAGGATGTGTTGTGCCGACAGATATGTACAGCAGTACAACCCAACCCTGATGTGAAAAAACAATCTGACAGTGTTCTTGCTGTCGTCAAATTCTAATGTTGTAATGCAAATAAGATTGTCATTTAGCTATTTGTCAAGATATTGTGTTGTTAAAAACACTAAAGCATTTTTATAAATAAATCTAAATTGTATCAGTTGGCTTTGATTAGAAAGTGCATAGCCTGTGAATTTAGATGAGTCACTAGATCTTGTTATGGATGGAAAGACTGTCCTGTCTCCACAGCTCTGAAGGGCACACAGAAGATAGTGGCTACCAAGATTGTGTTTGCAGCATCCAACTCTCAGAAACTCCACACATAGTGAATAATCACAGCATCTTAAACAAACTCACACTGCTCTAAATTTAATAAAGGAAAATCATTATTAATGAGACAGGATATTATGTTATAAGGAAATAGAGGCTCTGGAGTGAGGTATATATGAGCTATGGAACCATGGGTTGGGTTCATAATTTCTTAAGCTTTTACCTCCCTTTGCATGGAATGAACCCAATAACTGTACCTATCTTATTGTTTTGAATATTTAATGAGTTAACTTCTTAGGTTAACACAAATAGCCGACAGCAAATATTCACTAAATGTTGAAAATTACAATAAACACTTTGGATAGATAACTGGACTTTTAAACTGTATGAGGGAAAGTGGAGAATAGAATATGTGTATAGGTGCAAAAACTGTCCTATGAACATTGACATAATTACAAATTATAATTTATTTACGAAGATAACACAGATAGCCTTAAAACTTTTAATACCATAGTGACAGAACTTTGAGACTGACCACTTTATTAGGGACATCACCTTGTCTGACAGTGTTGCCTAGTAGAAACAGAAAGGGAGCTACATATGTAATGCTTCTTACAATTTACATTCAAGATCATAGTGACTTTAATTACTTTGTGAATTAAAAAATGGGCATGAATACATGCAATCACAGACTGATGCTATTGTGGGAAATTATTAAAGTTTCTAAGGATAAAGTTTAAATTTATTGTTTACATTAAATATTTTAAAGACAGAAGAAGGGACAGAAAGATTATAATGAGCACGAGAGGACAAGGACTCAAGCTATAAGGTAATGCCTTATAGGTGTGGCAGAGGACCTGTACCCACAGAATGACAACTGTGTGTTTGACTAAACAAGACCTGCCCAATGACCATACCACTGGCATGGTAATACTGATGGAGTAAACTTCACAGTACCCTACACATAGAATAGAGCTACAGCGAGGCAGTGGCTGCTGAGAAAAGAAGACTCAGTTTTCTCTAGTGTTGATCGACTTGTAGGCTAACCCTAAACACATACAAATACAAGTGATATACATGGACTCGGTAGGTTTGACTGTGTGTGTGCACATGTGTGCGTGCATAACAATAATTACAAAAGTAATGATTATGAGCCAGAGTGGAAGGGATGTGAGGGAAGTTGGAAGGGGAAGAGAGAAGGAAGAGAATGCAAATACAGAGTACACGTGTATAAAATACTCAAAATTTTCAAAAAACATTAATAAAAAATGGTATTATAGAGTGAAGAAGAATATTCACTTTCAGAAATGTTTGAGGCACAGTCTAGTTTCTTAATGTACCCCTCAACTTTCAGACTGTTTATACACATGCTTCAGGTTAACACTCCCCTTTTAGTTGAAGACAGAGCCTAGAGGAAATTAGGGAGTCCTACTTAGCAAGTTATATGCAGCAGCTTGAAAACCACCCCCCAGAAGACACTCCCTCTGCTGATCCAGGAAGATACTAAGAATGGCTCTTTGGAAGAAAGCTTTGAGCTTTCTCTTCTTAGCATCTTACAGCACAAGCTTTTGTCTCCTGTTGTAGTCAGGGTTAGGGTTATGGCCCCGAGGAAGAGGTGTGTAGTTGGCCATGTTTAAAGTACATGTATGCTGTGTATCTTTCATGTGTCTCTGTGCAGTTCTATGCTTTCTGTGATCTTCTTTCTGTTCTCCATCAGAAGTAGTGAAAAGTCGAAATATGCAGGCTCTGTTGTGTGCTTTCTATTTCAGATAGCATTAGGCATAGTTTTATAATTTCTAAGGAATTTGATTTTTCATTAAAATATAATTGCGTGATTTCAAACCTCTTCCTTTTTGTCAGTTTAGCCTGTACCATGTCCTATCCCTCCAACATGTTTCCTGACTCCCATACTCCTTTTCAAATACAAGGCATCTTTTTCTTTCATTATTATTTACACACACACACACACACACACACACACACACACACACACGGTTAGTTCGTGTTGTTTCCATGCATATGATTTTTAGGACTGGACATTGGATAACCAATTAAAGGGCTCAGCCCTGGGGAAGATGACTTCTCCATCTTTCACTATCATTAGTGGCCTGTTGTTTTCTATGTTTGTTTTGTTTTGTTGCTGTTGTTGGTTTGTTTTTGTGTAGGGGTTGGCCGTGGGAGATGTTTTCCCCTTCCACTTTAGTGTGTCTATTGACATTGTCCTAGCTCAGGTCCTCTATAAGAGCCACACTGCTGCAGCAAAGTGAGTGGAGCTTCCCTGTCACTTTTGACACTCACAGTTTTGTAGCCGACTTCCTGGTCCTCCAGCCCTTACAGCCTTCCTGCCTCCTCTTCTATAATCTTCCCTGAGAATCTCTAGGGGATTTTTAAATAAGAGTTTGTCCTGTGTACAAAGAATGTATAATGCATATTCAAATATTTCAAACTACATCAATTAACATACTTTTTATATAGATATTTCAATGATTTTGGTAACTCCAAATTTTTTGGTGAGTAATTATTATCAACTGAGCTTAATTTTTTAAAGTGCTATTATACTGAACATAAACTTAATAGGGTTAAATTTAAATCTTAAGTATAAACCAATATTCTAATACTTCACAGTAGATTGAATGTAAGAAAACTAGTTCAGATGATAACTGTGTAGATTTCAGATGGATATATTATTTCTTAACGCCCTATGTTGAGTTCTCGAAGAATATTTTATGCTGTTAAATAAAAGTCTTCAAAGACTCTGTATGTACACGATAAAAGAAAACAGACTTCCGTTTCCGTGCCGTGAGATGTTGAAAGTGTAGTATCTTTATCCAATACCTTCAAGCGATCCACAAACATCTATGTACAAATTATCATACTCTGGTTCCAGAATTTACAAAGAAACAAGCTATAATCTGGAACGTGCCCTCTTATCTTCTGTCAACTCAGTCCTGACACACTTGGCCTGTGTGACCGTTTACTTCCATACTGCACTTTGAATCTTAAACTAGGCAAAGGGATTTTTTTTTAATTTGCACTAGTTTTTAGATTATTTGAATTTTGAGCTTAAAATAGTCTCCCACTTTTTAAAAAATGTCCTTGGAACTGCATTACTGATAAAAGTGTTTGAGTGTTTGATGAAATTTTAATTTAATGGCTTTACCTTGAAGGTGATCACTTAACAATGTATTTTTAAAAAATGAATGATTTATTCAGGAATAAATTTCTCATTGCAAACCTACTTGGCAGTCTTTAATTCCTGTGCTGTATACTGTTAAAGTAAGTAAGTCAAAAATCTCGACATGGTCAAGTAGTAAGATTCAACAAGAATGGATTTTATTATTTTATTAAACTGTAGTTTAAATTAGCTTTCACTCTTCATATGACATTGCAGTCCTTGCCTTCCCCCGTGTTTTCCAACCAGCCAGAATTAGTACTGTTTCCATGTCCATATTGTAGCAGGTTTGGCTAGGGGAACCCCTTAGCATTGGCACTTGTGCCTATTTGATACAGCCCCAGTAATCTTTGGAAAATACTCTGTGTTCTTGAGCTGTTTTTTTTTTTTTAACTGTATTTTGTCCCTTCTCCAGATTTGAAGTTAGCCATTTCTTCAGATTAAGTCCGTGTTTCAGGAGGCAAAAATAGCATCGGGGAAGATCATTAATGACGCATACACTAAAAGAAAGCATTGCAAAATACCATTTCTGGTCCATATCTCTGGGCCAAACACGGGACGTGCATCCATATTAAAGTTACTGCTTCGTTCTATCGATGGAGCATTTCCATGCTTTCAATTCAAAAGTTTAATATTCATTCCTCTCAATGTAAACATTAAGTATCTGGGAAAGTAAAAATAAATATATTTCTTTACCTGAAGAAATTTAAAAGAAATTCAACAACTATGAAAACAGTAACAATCCTGAATGAAATTCAAGTTCCTCTATGCTGCCCTTCTGTTCTCAAGATGTACCACTAGACAGTGGCGTACCAAAGTCGGGGGTATACCATCTGCCAATGGGCAGACCGGGCAGTGAGAAGAGTTTCCATTACGCTTTCACAGTGATGCACACAGCAAAGGGAGGATCAATTCTTAGTTATTTTGTTGCAATTGCTGCTGGTGATGCTGGTAGTTTCCTAACAATATCTCCTGAACTGGGCTATAGCCTCTCACTCATAAGCCCCTCCCCTTACCCTGCCCAGGAAGTCACCGGGTCTCTGGTCAGGTCTCTCCAGTCACTGACACATTCTCTGAGTCTGCTATGTAAGGGCTTCTCTGGGGAGGTGCTTTGGCTCATCGGGTTTCAATGTAAAGCCACTGGTGTCAGTACAGTGGACATGCTCGGATTCTTAGAAGGCAAATTCTTTAAGCTTCTGACAGAGCTCACCTGGTAGAAGTCTCTTTCTCCTGTCACCTTGAGAGCATGGGGCACACAAGCAGCTCAGCATCCAAAATTCGGTCCATGAGTCTCATTTCATGGCCATCTGGTTCAGCTACAATGAGATAATGTATATTTATAAGTGCAAGATTTATGTATTTCAGTTCTGGCTGGCACACAAAAGAAGAAAATCTGCTTTCTACTTTTTAATTTCTAGTGATATTAGAGCTTCCATAGTTTCATGAATTTAAAAACAAAGCAACCTTTAAAATCCTGTTCTGTTATTAGAGCTTTTAAACCTAGCTAGTTCCCTTTTCAAAACCATAGATTCTTTTCTACACCATAGAATATCCCCCATTGACACATTAGTCAAAGATATATATTGTTATACATATGACACATATATGTGTGTATTATCTCTAGGTGTATACACATATAGCATATAAGAACATACACACACATACACACACATAGATACATACACACATACATACACACACAAGTAGGTATATATAGTCACTTTAATTACATACAGTCCTGGGGGAAAAGACAACTTTTCCATGGGTCTACTACCTTACGTTTCTTAATTTGTATTTCTAAAATGTTATTGATAAAGTGAGAATCTATCAAGAGAAGAAAGCAAAGACATGTATAAGTATAAATTCATACAGATCAATCAATGAGTAGCTTCTGTCAGAAATAATTTATAAGAAAGCAGTTTTCTACTTATAAACACTGCTATCACATGCACATCAATGTTTTGTAAAACTTCAGATATTTAGTTTTAAAATAGAAATTCAATTTTTCCATGTAATCAAAATATGACATTTATAACATTCTCACTTCTGTTTTTTGTAGTAATTGCCTTAAAGTCTGCAGAGAAAAACACAAAACAATATTCTTTAATTTAGAGAAAAAGTAATGTCTTTTTCAGTGTTAGCATATAATATATACTAATCAAGTCTTGACATTTAAATGGCACAAGTGATTGATAATTGGATGGACTTCGAACTTTCTAGAATCGGGGTGTTGCTTCTCTGCTGCCTCAGTTGCCTATTTATCTCATGGCTTGGAGATTGTCCTTTTTGTTTCAAAGGTAACTCTCTCTACCCTCTTTCATATTTGAGTTAAAATAACTATTTAGAAGGGGGGTTAACTGCACAGACACACAGACACAATGTCATCCTGTTTTACTGGCTGAGTGCACATTAACAGCTGCCAAAGAGAATCGGCACAAGCTCCCTGCATCCGGCAGAACCAGCAGTGGGAATTTCTGGGTAGTGATAAGGTCTTGTCTAGTAGTTTCTTGTAGTCATTCTTAGGATACTGCTTTAATTCCAACAATTTGTTCTATCAGTCTCAGTATTCTAAGCTCTCTTTGGAGTTGTCTCCCATGTGCATATTTGAATTTTAATATATACCCTAGCCTTCTGGAATAAGAGTGCTCCCCCCAACAGCACGAGTGTTCACACTTCGTCCTTTAAAGCTAGGCTTAAAGGCTTATTCTTGGGTGTTTATGGGGGTCCTCTGTTTGTCATAATTATTAAAAATTTAAAGTTCAGCATAGAGATAGAAACAAAGACAGAGGGGGTGGGCTTTACATTGGAATTATTTTAATGAAGCTCCTTAGCTTTTAAGCCCAGCATTTTCTTAGTAGGTGACAAGTCTGGGTGGCAGCATCCCAAGGACTAGGTTCCTACGGGGCCAAATTTGCACAAATGCTTTTTCTGGGTATCTAAGAGGCCTATGTTTGCATTCCCTCCCTGCCCCTCACTGCCTTCTTCCTCTCCTCCTCTCTCTTCTTCCACTATCAAGTCCTTGACATACCTTTACTGACTCAGCCACGAACTTTATAAGCACCCAATAGAGAGAATCTTAGAATTGAGGTATTCAATCTTTTCTTCTTAAGGCAAGCATCTAGACCAGTGAACTCTCGCTTCTCTAGAGCCGCACTCCCAACTTTTAGGAATCAGGAGCCACAAAGACCATGCCTGCCCTAATTAGGTAATGTGTTCCTGCTTGAATCCTGAACTTGAGGACAGTTCATGGCAGTGACAGCTAGGCTAAGGAATAAAGCAGACCCTCAGTCTATCATGGGATACTAGAAAAACTTTAAGTGTAACTATATGCAGTAAAGTGGTTCAGTGCTGTACATGGAAATGAAATACTCCATTTATTTTCCTACCTAGAATTTTGAAAACATGTTTCTAAGCTAAAATTACATCATGGATGAATCCGATTCACTGTTGAAAGGATATAAGAAGTGATGTCTTTATAGTATTCCAAAGCTAAAGGATATAAAAGAAGAAAAAATAAGACACTGAAAAAACTTACTTATATATTCCATATAAAATATAGACATGTATGTTACTGAGGAGAGGGCCCGAAACACACACACACGCACACACACATATGCACACACACACATATGCACACACATATGCACACACACATATACGCATACAAAGCATGGTGAGCATGCAAATCTGCCAACCAACACACACATACACATGAGAGGGGGGAAGGGAGAGAAGGAGAGAGAGAGAGAGAGAGAGAGAGAGAGAGAGAGAGAGAGAGAGCAACTATAATGTTGAAAATATAATCTGAAAGGAGCTTCTTGATATGAGATTTGATTGATTTCCCAATTACTCCATCTCCAGAGTTTGAGAGGACAATTACACACATTAGTTTCAAAGTGAAAATGACAAGAAATATCCATAGGCTACTGACAAGACTACTTGAAGCTATGTGCTAGACATTTCCCAGGGGCTCCATGAAGGGGAGATGATGGCTGGAACAGGAAGAAGAGCTTCTCTGGGTGCTTGGACCCCAGTGCACAACCATGGACTTTACTTTTCAGGCACATCAGGGAAAGGACTGCTTCTGAATGAGAGAAGACCTTCCAAGATTACTAAATGTGGGCCTATTTTATTTTTCGGGCTCTTCCTGAATATCAACCATGATGGAATATCTTCCTCGTAAACTCCAGGTTCTACACCAATTTGGAAATTGGCAGTGATCTACGAGGATGTGGTGGCTGGATAAGACACATATGGAGACCAAGAGAGAACAACCTGCTCCATTGTTAGCAAGAAGTCAGCACAGTTTCTGTCTTTAGGATTAAAAGCTCTGCACTTGCCATGCATGAAGATCTAAGGATATCTGCCATGTCCAGAAATGACTCCAGCCTCCCTCAGTCCATCCTTGGTTGACACCAGTACCAAAGAGGTAGTACTGTCCCCATCAAAGAACTGCAAAGCTATGTCTGCAGATGACAGCCCAGCATCTTACAAGGTATACAGCTCATGAAAGTCATGGTTATTTACTCAGGAGAAATTTGAAGAATTCCAGAATACATCTAGCGAGAACCAGCAAAAGGCACAGGATTTCTACCAGCTTACACATAAACCTGAAGTTTTAAACCATGATCTATTCCACCAGTTGGTAAAGGTCTATGATATCGTATTATGTGTATATACATTTTAGTAATGTTTGCATTACTGTCCTGCCAATGAGTTATAACTTAATATGTGCTATTATTTATAAGATTTTATGAAGTGAATTTTAACCAAAATATGCTATTCTTTCACATGGATATGCAATATAGTTTTTTATCTACTATTCCAGAATTGGCACTTGTTTCTATTTTTATTAGTGTTTTAAGTAAATATATATATATATATATTTGTGGATATTCTTTCTTATAAATCACCAATAATTTAATAAGTAGAATCCTTATGTGATTTTTGTCACTTCAGCAAGTTTCTAGAGTTTACAAATCATCATAGGATCTATTCTTTGTACTTATGTCTAAAAACTATGCTTTTGGTGAGTGAGTAGTGTATTTTTAAAGACATTCTTAAGAAAAAGATAGAAAACAAAACAGTCTTTCCTCTCCAGCACTCACTGGCTTTACTACATTCACAGCATACATATGGTACAAACGTCTTTTTTCACATAAGCATTTGACACTGATAATTAAGCCCATTTTAACAAACATGACGAGATTTTTTTTCTTAAAATTGTTTTCTCATTTTCACTTGTGAAAGCATGCCATTCATTCTCAGAAGACAGGTAAATATCTAACTAAATCACAAACGTTTAGATGTATTAACAGAGATCTTGGAGCTGTCTTTTTATCATAGTGCACTGTCGGGATACTTGAGATTTACATTTCTACTTAAGTCGATAGGGACAGCTTACTATGTGAATTAGTAGTCATACCCCAATATGAATATAACTTTTCTTCCATGAGAGCCATTTTTTCTAAAGCATTTGGAAGTAAGTTAAATATTAAAATTCATGGCCAGATTTTTTTCATAAAGCTGTCAACATTTCCTTACCTTAAAAGTCAACCATGAGACAAAAAATCCAGCTAGACAAAGAACTATTGAGCAAAGGATTGTTGTAGGAGACAAAGATCACAGCTCTTGTCTTTGCCTGAAAATGCCTAAGTGACAAGGGATAAGTACCAACTACCACATAAATTTCTATATCTTGGCCATGTTCTTATATTAACTAATTTCCCCAAAAGCTTTGAGAGATAGGTTGCTGTTATGATTACTTCAGAGAGGCAGAGACGATGCTTGGGAACCTTAGAACTTTGTCTAGGTCACACAATAAATAAGTCAGCAATGTTTGTAAGGGGCTGTAGATGACTCTATGGCCATCAGTACCCATGAGCTTTGCAACCTGACCTTGGTAAGAACACACACTCTTGGTTTGCCAGAGTACACCTGCCCCATACCTACATCATGGCTTGAACTTAGGAAAAGATCCGGAAGACTTGAGAAGAAAATGCACTGATCTGTACACAATTCAGATAATGTCACAACAATGATGAATAACTACTAAGAAACTTTTGGAAAAATATACATTTAGTTTCTTTGTTTCCTCTGCAGGAAACTAATGTAACATAAAAGGGTATCTTCTGAGAAAGATTGATCACACAGACCTTCCCTGCCCACATGAGAGGGGTTTTCTTTGTCTTACTTTCAGGTTTAAGAGTTCCAGATTCCCCCTCTCAAGCCAGCCAACAGTCAAGGCTGCTTGCCTCACCTTACATGGTTTTGTGGAACTGAGGACAGATATCTAGTCTAAGAGTGTGAAATAAAAGCAGAACTTAATAATCAACCATGCTAACTTTGTTTCCTGGGCAGGTGGGCCCAGGGGTAAGACCAGGCTGATTTAGCTCCCTGGTTTTAGCTCCCTGGTTTTCCCTAGCCTTAGATCAACACTGACTTAGAAGGGACATGACACAGACATGGCCAGAAATCTTTCCCAAAGAAGTCAGTTCTGTTCCTATAAATTCATGTTTATTAATCTTTTCCCCTGAAAGTGATCAAGCCGTATCCTCCTCCTGCAAGAACTTATTTGAGGTCCAGACTCATTGGCCTGGGAATAGAGATATGAGCTGGTTATTAGAAAAATATATAAATATGTCAAATATTAAAATTAATTAATAAATTTATCTAAAATCTGTTTCATTTTACTAAATTCATAAATAAGTTTCATAAGTATTACTCTGTGATTTATATTTTATTCCACATTATTCACACCTGGTTCTATACATTCCTAACTCTGACAAATTTACTTCTTAACTTCTGTCTGAAAGAAACAAATTATGTTAGAAACAGAACTTATTAAGCATGTGATACTAATAAAATTATCTGCACTATCTTAATAAATATGATGATCTGACTTTAGCAAGCAGATACAAATGGAGTTAATTAAGTATTAATACTAAGATCAAAGCAGAGATTAAATATGTAATCTAATATGACTTTTCTGTCAATAAAATTCAGTGATCTTGCTATTTTCAGAAATAATAGCTTTCTATTTCTTAGGACAGTGCACTTCTTAATAAAGTTTGCCAGTACAAAATGCAGTACTTTATTTTATCTTTTATGTTTGAATGATAATTAATCTTTCCCTTTTGTTTTTTTCTTCCAAACACTCCAATATACCCCTTTGCAATCTCCTGCAAATTCATGGCCTCTTTTTTCATTAATTATTATTGCATGCAAATATGTGTGTGTGTGTAATTATATATATGTATGTATATATATATATATATATATGATTATATATATGCGAATATATGTCTCACAAACTTTCTATTGGCATATTCAAAACTGAAGAAAATACTCATTAAATTCATGGGAAATTTGAGTCCTTTTTATTTCCTCATAATAAATATTGAACATATGTGTGTGTATAAGCGTGTGTGTGTGTGTGTGTGTGTGTGTGTGTGTGTTGGCTTGAGCATGTGAACGTATCAATCATGTATTAGAGAACACAATTACTCTAGATCTGGTCCATGAGCTGGTGGTCTCACTGTAAAACACAGACATGAAGCTATTTTTCTTTGGCCCATGGTGTTTTAAAGAAAGAAATATTTCAGGTAAAAGTCTGTTGTTTTTCTTTTTTTAAATTTGGTTTTGGAAAATCAGGTGACAGGTGGGCATTCCCACATAGCATCAGTTGGTTAGCTTGAGGAGGAGCTGTCCTGTTCCACACAGTACAGTGCATGTACTCTGGTGTGTTATGGCCCCTCAATTGTATTCTTCACTAGCTATATCACTCACATGCATGACCTGCCAGGTCCCAAACTCTTGGAAGCATTTAAGTTTCCTTCCTCTCTTCTGGACATTCAAAGCAACTCAAAGGGGACAACCTGAAGAGAGAAGGGTCTTGTTGATTGCAGTAGTTAAAGAATGTTTAAAGTTATACTAAGAATTTAATCTGAAATTTTACAGGTGAACTTAAATAAACATTGGATATTTACAAAACAGCAAAAAAAACCATTTTCTGTAAGGAAAAATGGGATATTTGAAGAAATCAAGGTATGATGGGCCATTAAGCCTGGATGTCAAGGATTTGGACAAACAAGTGAGATCAACATTCTACATAAAGAAGGTGCATGAGGTTAGTTCAGCCTGACCAGGAAAAAGGCTCCATCACAGAGAAATATCACTACCAGTTGGAATTGCTAAATATTCACAAGTAAATAGGTGCAGTAAGAGAACTGGGCTCAAAGGCAGCAGGCAGCAGTATTTATGATAAGAAGTAAGCTGGAAGGAAGCGTGCCTGAAGGTTTGCAGCAGTCAGAGAGTGGAGGGTGCAGGAGATGCTTTGAAAGACAAAGCAATTGGCTTTGAAGAACACTTCCCATAATCCATTTGTTCTGAGGTAAATGGTTTTTAAGACATCGGAACATTAGCTGGTCCTGTTTCACAAATCAGGTAATATTTAGACTACTGGAAATTAAATACATTTTTATTCTAATGTTTACTCAATTACAACTTACCTCTTCAGAAATTTCCCCTGATGTTATTTAAACTTCTTCCCTAAGCATTAAAGTCTTCCCTGAATGTGGGTCCTTTAGCAATTCATTTATGCTCCTGTACTGGCCACTTGTGAATAACATGAACACTTTCTTCTAATTGCAGAATTTGAGGAAATTATCATCAATGTGGGGATTCTGCTGCTTTCTGTGCTAACATACTACTCAGTAAGACTTGCAGTTCCAGGGAGTTAGTCACCATTGCTTAGTTATTAGAACCCAGAGAAAAATCCATCCTAGAGAATGGTGCTAGACATTCTTATGTGACATCAAAGGGTGGCTTGAGGCCAACATCCAGGAACTGTCCTTAAAGCCACAGAACACTTTGGTATGTCAGACTTGGTGCTATTCATCTATGGCACACTACACTGAACACATCCAATCTTATATGAGGTTTTAATTCCAGGTGTTTTAAATGCATTTTATCTTGCTGAGGCTACTTTCTGAAGGCCAGAAGCAATATTTCGTGGGCCTATACTTCTGAGCAAGTTTCAGGCAAGTATTGGTCTTGACTCAAAGTCTGGTTCAAGGACTGATTTCATCTATGTGTGATTCAGAAGCATCCAGCCTAGGAGAGATTTTATTTTCTTTAAGATTTATAGATATTTTAACCTACATATTAATTAAAATGCCTTCCTCCTGAATTGAAATATTGCAGTATCAACACATTATCTAATAAAACAATGTATACACAAAGAAGATTTTATTCTCTCATTTCAGAAGATCCGCCTCTAAATTTTAATGACTTGACTGGATGTTGGCCAGTGAGACTCTCATTGCACAGATATCATAAATCCAAATCTTTGAAAGATGATTTCATTATGGTATCTATACCCATAAGCTCTGCTAATAATGCTTCTTCTGGAAATGAAAGCAATTGTTCACAGGACTTACCACTTAATATATTCATGCTAATATGTATATGTAATCAACTATCCAATTAAAAATGAAACTGTCATAACTTCTAGTTTTTCTACGTGGAAAAATCCAAAGCTTATCATATTCTGTGTTTTTCAATAAAAAGAAATAAAAGAGTAAGAATGAGACACAAAATATATAAAAAGATTCATAATCTTTAAGTCTATAAGTAGATTGAACAGTTATGATGTGAAATATCTTACTATTAGTGGTGAATTTCAGAAAAAAAGATACATTTTACTCAGTTTGGACAGCTTTTCTGAAATTATCTTTAAAGTGAGTTGTCTTATTTTAAAACCTGATGCTCACTTCAAAAAACCTGAGAGTATTTACCATTGAGTGCTAACACGAAAGATGCTTTGCAGAAAGGGAAGAACCTGGCGTTTGATGCTCAGAGACCTCTGTAGAATGATATATTTCTTTCCACCAAAAAAACACAGCCCTTTGTTTTCTAAGGCATCATTGCTACTTAAGACAAGTGTTAAAATTAGGAACAAGGCCTCCTTTAGATGCAGCTTCTTTGTACTGTGTTTTATATTTCTGGTACCCTTATTTCTTAGTTCCGAAATGCAAAACTCTGAAATCTGAATCCTCTGTGAGAACAGAGCTGGATGGTTTGCAGTTGTGTTCATATTGTATCATGGTCTAGCATATTACATGCATGGTTTTCAGTCACTTATCAGTGGATGGACCCTTGGTTTATTCCCACATTTTGACTACTATAAAACTCTGAACATTTGTGTGCCATATGTGTTTGGATATTTGTCTTTATTTCTTTTCAGAATATTATATACTTGGGAGTGTCACTGCTTAGCTGTTACGCTGTTTTTCTGTGTTTGGTCCATGCTACAACATGTACAATCCTAGAAATAGCCATGAAAGAATGAACAGTTTAAGTGAGCTAAAGATGACAGCAACAAAGAACTATCGACCATATGATTCATTTAAAGTAGATGCCAAGAACAAGCCAACTATAAACATTAGGAACAAGTTGATGGTTTCTTGGGCTGTGGGGGTAGGAAAACGGGACTAATTACTAATAGGCAAAGGATTCCCTTCTGAAGTGGTGGAGGCATAAAACCAGTTATGATGATGACTGTATCATTCTATGATTGCACTAGAAAGCAGTGAGATGGATGCAGAATGGGTCCCTAAATTATTATAAATCTGAATTACATATCAGTATATTTGCTGGGTTAGAAATGAAATCCTCCAAATTCTCTAATAAAACAAAAACCTCATCAGAAAGTGTTCTCATCATTTTCTTCACCTGATTGGTGCTTCAAAGTAAATTTTTCAGCATGTTAGAAACACTAAGAATCTTTTCCTACATCAGTGATGGATTGTCCTGAACTAAGTTGGCTCCAGTTATTTGAGAAACTGGTGTCTTTGACCAAACAGCATTCTTCCCATTCACCGTTCTCTTAGCTCTATATGCCCTGATTAGGATGGGAGGAGCTACTGGCGTCCTCGACACATCTACAGTACATGTTGGCTCATCATTGCCTCTACTTGAATGCGAACTACTCAAGGACAGGGTATTGTTGGCTGGATCCCCAGCGGCCAGTAGCTTGAAAACAGTAGATGAATGGACTTACCTGATGGATAACTGATTTTTAAAAAAAATTGACACATTTATCTTTATGTTTTCTTCCACATTAAGAATGAGAAGGATATATGTAAAAATAAAAAAACTTACTCATTCTGCAAAACCATTTATCACGTCATCGTCTTAGATTTATACTACTGAGTAGAGAGGTCACCTGACACAAGTTGAGGAAGATACAGGGAGAGAAGTCAATGCAGCTATAAAAGGATGAGAACAACTAACTCAGTGCATGAAGAATCATAATCATGGCAATAAATCACTCGTGATATATTCAAACAACATTTTCGTGTGGCAGAGAACTTTGTGCCAAGAATTGATCTTGCATCCCCTTTATTTATGATAAAACGAAAGTGACATTATACTTTGTCATGAATGAATACCTTAAGTGATACTTTAAAAAATATATACACTGTTCACAAACAACTCTTTCCTGATTGATGGTGACAAATGCTGTTATGAGCATGCTTGGATGGCAGACACATGAGAGTTGTGATCAGCAGCCATGTGAGTTAGGATTAATTTCCTCCTCATTAGATTAGAAAACCTAATACATTATTCATCTTGCTTTGTCAATAAACACTATGTTTTTATCTTTGGAAATACTCATTCTGACCTGGCTGAAATAAAATCCAGGTGACAGGATACGTGGCACAGGATCTGGGACACAACATATTATATTTACATGTGTTGTACAAGGAGACTGCTCGTCTGGAGTTCTAAAAGAGTTTTGCTCTGAGCTTCTTATTATTGAATACTTGGAACCATATAATTTCAGGCTATCTTGATTTTTGATTTTTATTTTTGTCATACACTCCATATGTATAGGACTAAGGTGTGTGTGTGCAAAAAAGGGAAGCATGGAAGAACATCTTCTATATACTCTCAAAGTGATAATAAAACCATAGTGACCCCAGCTATGATTGAATACTATTGTTACTAAAATGAACATGTTTACGGGATTTCCACACTAATTCATAGGCTGTACTCCTACAACTGTTGAATTTATGTTAAGGTTATAAGGAAAGAATAGATGTATTTTCTGGTCTTCAGGTCAAATCTTACATAAGACCAGATACTTCCAGAAAATTCTGGGATTCAGTTAAAACAGCAGGATGCAGACAGCCCTGTTCCTTGGAGCTCTGAGAGGTCTTCATGGCATTTCTGTATTATGTCCCATTTTGGCAGTGATTGGTCTTCTGTCCCGTGTGCTTTAGGAATAGGGATTCCATTGTTTCAAAGCTTCAGGAGATGCTTGGCTTACATCTGGTACACAGGTTTACTTGTTTTTGTCTTGTTTTGGTTTGGTTTTTTGTTATTTGTGTCACCTTGAGCAAGTCTATGACCACTCTGGAAATGGATTTTGTTATCTGGTTAACAAAAAAAGTTGTCTAAAGATGACTTGAAATTGCTCTTCTAGAAAACCTGAGAGCAAAGGAAGAAATTGGTAAACAGATAATTCTTGGGCTTTTCCAGTCTCACTAGGGCAAACCCTTTTTGATTTGCTATATAAATTTAATTTTTGTTGAATAAAGTAATCTCAAAATTCATATGGGCTTGGAACTCTGAATGAGATTACTGAAGCTCCTCCTGCTTTGGTACACCTTGTGATATGTTAAGGCATATTTTTGATCTATAGACTCAAACAGAAAAGGAAAGAAAAATTAAAAAAGTTCTAGGTGGTAAGATTATACAAGAGACTTATTTGTTCCCCTATTTTAAAAGAAAGAATTAAAATCAATAAATAGAGTTTAACAGTGGTTAAATGACGATGAACTTTAAAGAAAGTTTACTTGAAGCATGAAGACATTCATGTAGAAAACATGTAGAAGAATAAGAATAGAAAAAGAGAAACAGAAAGAAAGATGTATAAAGGAAAGTCAACATAATTCTAGAGTTTTTAAAACATGAGATTTTTAAAATAATTTTTATTGATTATAGTGTGTTATACTATATTTGTTATAAGTGAAACCAGGACTCACTCATATTTGATTCAGGTGTTTCATATCCTTATAAATTATTAAATACATACATTTGAAATTTTTGAATACTTACATTAAACATTAGTATATTCACTTTTAATGGTTAGTGTTTTTTAAACCTAAAAAAATGGGAATATTTAATTAGGATTAATTAATAAGTGAGAATTATTATATATAGCTAAAAGTTACTATGATTTAATTTAAGGAACATGTCTCTTTAGTCCAGTCCAAACCTTAATGCGTTTACCACACTCTTGAGCAGAGCCTACATTGTAAAATTTCCTTATAAGCTATGTTCTCAGATGATTCTGGCTTTTGAAGTAATCACTATTCAAGCTCCGATGAGCTGTGGAGCCAAAAAGCATTGTTTTCGTTTTTGCTGCTTTTAAAACCAGTTTGTTTTCCTGGAACCAGTCTGCCAAAGTCTTTTTGCAGTTCAGTAGTTAAGTGAGAAACAGATTTGCCATTAAAATGCACAGTCGTGCCGTCTGCATAAAGATGTATAGAGCAGTAATGACATATCCATGTTAAATCATTAATAAAAAGAGAAAGGAGGAACAGGCCCATGACTGACACTGTTGCTTAATAGCTAGAAGGAGAAGGGGAGGAGGAGACAGCCTTGTGAACAGTAACAGATTGATGTCTGTCGGAGCCATTTCTTATCTTTGACAGCACTTGGCCTGCAGCCGATGCTCTGTACCTTCTGTAGTTGGAGCCATGGTTCACTAGGCCAAAGCAGTTTGAGAAATTAATAAAAAAAATCACTTAATTATGAAGCCTCTTCAATAATGCATTCAGTATTTTGGGGTTGTCATAAAGTAACATATGAAGTCTTGGCTAATTCCTTAAAGACTTTCTGATGTGGAATCCATATGTTTTTCTCTAAGTGGCATTTTTGAACCTACCAAATACTAATTTACAACTACAGATACAAATGGGCTGTATTGCCTGGCTACTTACTTCATTTTGTACTTCGGAGGTAGAGTATCCAGGAAGACTAAAGCACGATGCAAGTTATATAATTGGTATGTAACGTAATTTTTAAATTTAGGAAGCCTCCTTGAAAAGGAAGCAGAAGAGATGTGTGAGTTCTGCTCTTGGGTAAAGTTGCACGACGTGATGCTCTCTTT
Organism: Grammomys surdaster; assembly: GCF_004785775.1. Taxonomy (NCBI): domain Eukaryota; kingdom Metazoa; phylum Chordata; class Mammalia; order Rodentia; family Muridae; genus Grammomys; species Grammomys surdaster. The sequence goes on from NW_021604613.1 coordinate 10,280,273, forward strand.
GCTGGTATCAGTACTGTTGAACAATATTGATTCCTACATAAGGTTTGAATGCCAGATTAGACTGCAGACAGGATTCTCCTAGCCCTTAGAAACTAAGGGGTTTAAAGAAATTCTCAATCTAAAGGAAAAAGAATCTAACCCTGGCATCAAATATATACAAAAGAGTTGATAACTATTTTTTACTAAACTGTAGCAATACCCAACTAAACTACTAAAATTGATCCCAGTGGTGGCACGTCCCTCGCTACCTGCGCCAATGTTTAGGGTTCTGGTGCGATTCTTGTGCAATTTGGGGGGACCCAAATTAACATAATACAATCAGCATTAGACTAAATCCACTACACTAAATCACAATGGGGATGTGGATCCGTATACACTCACATGCACACGCACACATTGAGAATAAATAGATTCAAGTGAAACTGAAGTGTAAAGATTTTTTAAAAGGCATAAGTTTTAATAACTGATAGCATGCCACTTTGACACTCTAAAGTCATCCATATATTATAGTTATCAATTATTGGTCATTGTCAAGGAGTTCAAAACTATAATTGTATAAAGTGGTGTGATTTTGAATATAAGATGTATGTGGAAATCTTTGCTTGACCATTGCAAGAGTTTTCTGTATGCTTGCCAGTCTGTTCTACTGAAGCTCAAAGGTCAGCTGTTGGTTAAAGGAAACAGCCAGGATTTCCTTCCCAGATAGCTCACTCGGAGGAACCAAATTATGTGCCTGGAGCTATACATGGCACCTGGGGCAGAAAAGGTTAAAACAAGCCTCATTCTTAAACTTCACAGGACTTTCAGTAGGAACGTTAAACAGAAAAAGAACAAAGTACAAGAGCAGGAACTACCTGAAGTTATCTGAAGAATGGTGTAGAGAGCTAAGAGAAATAGATTATTAGATAGGGTTTCATGAAAGCCCTTGGGGATAACTGGTGCTTGAGAGCAGACAGATAGTGGAAGCAAAGGTTAATTAGGTGTGTGTTAAAATTCAGAGTCAAGCATGCCAAAAGTACAGCCCAAGAGGAACTGTAGTTGCAAAGGCCCTGGGTATCCTGGAGGGACCAAAGTCATTCTCTTGAGAGAAATGTAAAAAACACTGGACCCTCAGGCAAAGGCTACATCCAGAAGAAGTTTGGGGCAATACTGGGAATGCAATATAGTGTTCAGCTGTTGCTTAGAGATCATTCTAAGAAACATGCCTAGAGGCTTAGATGATGCTTTTCTACTTCCGTGGTGAAAATAAATTTAATTAAATATATTTAATTAAAAGACTTCAGACATTGTGTTGAACTTACATCATTCTCAGTAAACAGTACGTACTGATGACTTTTCTTCTTGCTTTGACAAAATACCAAACAGGGCCAGCAAGATAGCTCAGTGGTTCAGGATGCCTGGCACCAAGTTGGATTCCCAGAGGTCAATGATAGAAGGGAACAGCTTCAGGTTTTCTCTGATTCCATAGGAGCATGCATACATAGAGAGGGATGCACAACAAATAAATATATATTGTTGACATTTTGAAAAAAAAAGTCTGTGAGCTTCAGTAAGGAATACAGTGAGTCCATCATGGTGCCCAAGGCATGACTGCAGGGATTTAAAATGACTCCTCACAATGTATTTACAGTCAGAATGCAGCGACTGATACATATTTGTACCTACTTTCTCTTTCGTTCCTTTTTATTTAATGCGGACCTCCAACCCACGGATGTTGCCACCAGGCTCAGAGTGGGTCTTCCCTCTTCAGTTAAACCTTGAAAGTGTCTACTTGGTGATTCTAAGTCCAATCAGTAGACCGTGACGGTTTGTCACAACACCCTCTACAGAAGATGTTGCTTGCTTATAAACATAGAGAATGATGGGAGAGTTTTCTGGACACCATGAAGTTGGAAAGTGACAAAAGTAAACCGTGAGTCTCCAAGGCTTCAAAGTCTCTGACCGGAAGTTGCCATTTCCAGGTAAATACAAATCATCCAAATCAACAGTTTTCAGATACAAATCATTCTAAGTCATGAAATCTCGTTTTGGTTACAGTTTTTTTTTAGTTGACTGAAGGCGTCATTAATTTTAGAGATTCTGTAAATTTTTGTGATTTGTACATTTTGAAAGACTGAGTCCCTGCTATTCTAGAGGTCTGCTGAGGTATGCACAGGGGAAGATGTTGGGCAGGCGGAGGCTGGGGGCTCATCCTGTGTCATCTGCATCTGTAATACAGCAAGATCTTCAAGGTGTTTCTGTGCTCATTAAAGTTTGAGAAATGCTACTTTAGGTCCTGTGGGGAAATGAATTCAAATAATTTATAAATTGGGCATTTAGACTAAGTTTGAAATTAGCTTTCCTGTAGTTAATTATCATTTTAATGTTAAAATGTCCTTAACACTTTCATAAATTCAAAGTTAATTATTGTTATGGAAAATGTTTCACTAGGAAACAATTACTCTAGGCACAGTGCCAGAAGTTTCAAGGTTTAAATTTTACTCAAAACACAACAAAATATTTTGAGCATATACATATTTCCTTGTAGGGCAGAAATAACCATGTGAAATATCAGTTATTGATTACTGAAAGTTTTTGAGCAAACTATATTCATAATAGTTAAATGAAACCAATCATTCAATATTATATTCTTTGTTCTAAAATCATTGTCAAGTAATGATTTAACTCCCCCCGCCAAGACCCTATGACTATTTGTGGGACCTGTGCTTACAATATCTAAGAGTATTTAGGCTTACTTGGAGCTTTTGTTTATGCAATAAAAACACATTCTTAACAATTTATTTAACTAAATTTGGAGTGAGAAGCTCTCAATGTGTGTATGGACCATGGGAGCTTTACCAGATGTTTTGAAGTGTGGACTTCAAAACGCATCAGCATGGCATGTCATGAAGTTTGACGCAAAACATGTCTTTTCCCTTTGCAAATGCCTTGTTTAGTTTCTATTGTAAGTCATGAACTGTGGTGACAGTTCATGGCTCCAGGAAAACATTAAGGACCATAAGTAGTATCTACCAGACAGTGGAAATATGAGGCAATTATCTACATAATCGATGCTGTGAAAAAGCCTGCCCACCCAGTTATATCTTGATAACCAAATCCAAAGTGGGTGTTTAACCACAGGGCTTATTTCAATTTTTAGTGCCTTAAGTGTTATGGAAGATCTTCTGTCCCCTCCTCTACCCCACCTTCCTCAGACTCTGCAGATAGATTTCTTTATTCTATACAGTGTAAATATGATCCACACACACAAAAAAAAGTTTGTGAAATAGCTCTTGATTTCACCCCACTTCTTTAGATTACTATAGTATTTACCCTCTTATCCTTCTCTTCTGAGTTATTTTCTCTCACTTCTCAATTATTTCCCACTATCTAACAGCAATAAATTTGATATAAATGGTGACTCTTCTGTGAATGTGGCAGAGGAATATTCTCCTCTAACACAGCTAAAAGCAAGATACCACTGACCATCTTTTTTCAACTCTGCCTCCTGTTTGGGGTGAGCTGTCTCTCTTTACTCCTTTGTTTAGAATCGTGCTTTTGGAAAGAGAAACCAGCTCTCCAGGTTCTGATTGCTCTCCATTCAGTCCTCCCTATCCAATTGCATCAGTCCTTATAATATCATTAATTCCTCCTTACTGTGAAGATAAAGGGGTAGTTTTCACTCCCCTCATCCTCGGCCTCTCTCTATAATTCAGTCTTCTGCCTTTTCTGGGATACTCTCTGCTTCCTTCCTTGTCTCACGGCTAGGTACAACTCTTCCAAATGCCCCTGCAAACCCTACCAGAATCCTCTTACATTCTAGTTGCATTTCCAGAATTGGGGCCCTCCACTGTCTCCTCTGTTCCACGGATTACCTCCATTGCTTATGTCCCAGCACTTTTTTGACACTAGCTTTGTTTTTAGTATAATAGATAATTTTGTACAGTCACTAAAGGTAGTATCCTGAAGAAAAAGTTTTTCTTTTCTATGGAAATACCCAGTCTCCTCATTACTGAGGAGCAATACCTAACATGAATTCTCACAAGCTGATGTATAGAAATCAAAGTACTTTGATTAATATGTCATGAGAAAGCAGCAATGTTGGAGGAAAGACTAGGCTTATGGATAATGTTTGCTACATATTGAATTTATGTTTATGACATTATGCTAATTACTTTAAAGTTTTATTTTAACTCTCATAAGAATTCTAGGGTGCATTTTCATGTTTGCTCTCACTATTAACCAAAAAACTGAGGGTGATGACTTGTTCACTGGTGCATAGAGAATTCAGTAAATTTAAGGGACAGTGGGTTGGCATGACGTCAGGTCCGTGCTAGTGAAATTGAACATGGTATTCCAACTTAGTACATTTATATTGTCACTATAGTGTCACTGTTAGCAAAATAATCTTTATACTAAAGGAAGATAAATCATGCAGACTTGATATCAACCCCTATTCTGACCCATCCACTCTCCTCCCCCAGGGCAAACTATCTGTGTTGCAAAAGGGTATGCCACACCATGCATCTCTTCTAAGAATTCTCAGAGCACCCTCAGCTGGAGCTGACTTTATAAAAGACACGCTCAGGACTTCTTGGCCATGCACAGGCCTCTCTTTTTGTTCTTTTTATAAGAAGATGAACCAGTCAGAAACCAAACTTCTTTCTAAACCACTCTACTATGTATTGTGACCCTTTTGGAGGTTACACATCGGATGTCCTGCATATCAGGTATTTGCATTACAATTCAAACCAGTAGCAAAATTACAATTATGAAGTAGCAATGAAATATTTTTTAGTTGAGAGTCACCACAACATGGGGAAGTGTATTAAAAAGTCACAGTATTTGGGAAGTTTAGAACCACTCCTCTCAGTCCAGTTGTTGACAAGGTGTAAGATCAAGGTTCACAAAGGGTTCTAGAGGCTTTGTGCATGAGATGGGATTATGCTGGACAAAAAGAAACATGACATCAGGAAAGGCAGCCTGGATCCTCATCTGTATGACATCAGGACCTGATATCCAAGGAGTTTATAAATTCTAAAACTTGCCTTCTGGGTAATAGAGATACTTTTGCCAAAGTCGAAGCTGAAGAGTATTTTGCAGCTGGTTAAAGCTGTCAAATGCTTATTCGTATAGTTTATGGGCCTCTACTGTTTGAGACACCAGGCCTTGTGATTCTTTTCAAGTTACCACAGTTACAGAGTTATTTTATTGTTTGTTTGGTTTGGTGTTATCTTACGCTATGGGAGATAACATCTTAGGTATTCCAACTTCCTTTAGTATCTTCCTTTAGTATAAAGATTATTTTGCTAACAGTGACACTATAGTGACCATATAAATGTACTAAGTTGGAATACCATGTTATCTATACATAGGGTTTCCCCCCAACCCTATGTATAGAGTAATGGGTACTTAAGAGAAATATTAAGTTATTATATAGAAAATATCACAGGACAATGATTTTCAAACATTAGTATATATAGAAATCATTGTGGTCCTGTTAAAATTCAGGCACTGAGTTGGAAGTCAGCAGTAAGGCCCAGAAGTCTGCATTTCTACCTGTCTCCTCAGTAATTCTATCTGTCTTTAGGCCACATTTTGAGCATCAAGGGCTTCTGGTACTTGTTTATAATGCAGATTCCTGGACATCGCTCACAAAAATCTTGGTTTTGAAGATCTCCATGGGATCCAGATGGTGGGCCAGACAGGGAGTTTTACAAAACAGCCCAGGTGGTATTGGTAAGGTGTGCTGTGCCTACATGTTGAGAACAAATGCTTCAAAGCATGCTTCTCTAGCTTCAATGTATGTGTGCATTCCTCCTACAAACTGTGTTAAAATGCAGGCTGTGATTTAGTGAATGCTGCTTTAATGGTGGTCTCCAGGTGTAACATGCCTTGTCAACCCAGCAACATTCCTGGGCTTTAAAAGAACCTTCAGGAATAGGGGTATTAACTGTCTGGCTATTCATTATATGTGTTTTAAATTGTGAAATGATCAACTGAAATACAGTAGCTCTGGATGATGTGGTGGTTTAAATAAAAATGGCCCCCTGCACACATAATTCAGCTACTTGTTTCCTGGTTAGTAGAAATGTTTGGGAAGGATTAGGAGGTGTGGCTTGTTAAAGGAAATGTGTCATGGGGACTGGCTTTGATGATAAAAGACTGATGACATTTCTAGTTAGCCGTCTCTCTTCTTTCTATCTGCAGTTTGAGATGTGAGTTCTCCACGCCTTTGCTCTGCCCTCATGTCTATAGCCCTCTAGAAGCATAAGCCCAATCAAATGATTTCTTTTAAATGCTGCCTTGGTGTTTTATAAAAGCAATAAAATAGCAGTTAATAGAGGTGGCATCTTCAATCCTCAGTGTGACAAACATCCTAGAAACAATCAAGGCTTTTGTGTGACATGAGATTTACCATTGATCTTTTTCATGAGTTTTGCTAATTACTTAGAAAGCTGCAAAGACCAGTGAACAACTGGGGAAGCGGGCAAAAATAAAATGAGTATACAATGTTTTGAGACTTCAGAGTGCCTTTATTTAGTCAAAGGAGTGAGGAAACAATACTGGGACAGAGAGCTGAAAGTCAACCTTATTATTCTTAACTTTAGGGATTTATCACCCTGTTACCTCATATGGTGAGTCTTCAGAAATACAGTGCTCCCTGCTTACATGACTGAGAAATCAATGGACTGGGGTGACAGTGTGTCTTCAGAGTCTTTATGATCTCTGTTGAATTACCTGACATTTATTATTTACAGTATTTCTCACATTTCTTTCTGGCACAGTAGTGTACTAGGAGATTGCATAGTATAGACAAGAAAAGAACATTTGAATTGAATTTATTTCATGCAGGCTCAAAAGTTCAGACTGATTTATACTTACATAATGGCATAAGATTCAATGAGCCTTGATGAGACAAAGCTGAAATAATTCCTCGTCAGGAGTCTGAAATATTATAGGTTGTTCGTTCATCTCTGAAATCTCATACTGTTATTTAAATTCTTCCAAGTTCATTAATCCCATTTAATAGCAGCTGAAGCAGATCTAGTTGGACTTTGGGGATGGGGGGAAATAATGAACCATAATGCCCTCATACCACAGAAAATAATACAATTATTTTTACTTTGAGAGAGGTCACAATCGAAGAGTTTGAGATTTGAAATTGCCTGGGCTCTGATTTAGCAAGAAAGTAGGCATTTAATGACAGAGTTCACTTTGGTGGCTTAGGTTTTATTTTGAATGTTTGTTTTGTCTTAAAAACACTAATGCTAAAATGTCTCAAATCTTTATTTTCAAATCACTTATTATATCACCATAAATTACATGGTGCAGTAAAGGCCAGATTTAAAAGAAAGTACACTTTAATGTCTTGCTTTTCTATAAATAACATGACATTTTATAAAGCAAGAATCCTTGTGGAAGTTGTTTTATCCTTCTACAACTCTATTTGTGCAGTGTCCTCCAAGTAGCTCAGTGGACCAGACCTTATAGGGGGATAATGGTGGAGGTTAACTATAGGAAGTCTGAGAAAGACTGCAATCTGTAATTTTGTCACAATTATAATGTTTCCCCTAAATAATAGTTCAGTGTATGGGGTAAGTGCTAACAAATGCCTTTTGGAGATGCTTTTGCTTCTTTCATTGTTTTGAGCATTTAATGCTCTGCACAAAGGTTGTAAGAAGCAGCAAATGATCCAGGTGGTGCCCTATGTGGTTAGGAGGTTGTGGGTAATGATAATGAGGAGGAGGAGGCCATCAGCCCATCACCCAGGAAGAGTACACTGTTATATAAAAGGCAGGGTGGTGCTGCATTTACAAGAAGCCGAGCTAGCCAAGCTAAGCATCTGTCAAGATTACCCAGGCCTCCATTACAGCCCCATGGAGGGTGAAATAGTTTTTCTTTAACTGGGATGACTTGGGGAAAAAAAACATTTCTTTCCTTTCAATAAGAGGGGATGAGATGAGAAATAACAACCACTGTTCCAACCTACTGAGTTGTCTCTGTTTTATGACCTGCCTTTGCACAAGGAAAACTTACAAATAAGCTGTTTCCTGAATGTTCAAACCTAGGAGTCATACAGACAATAGTGTGGATGTGTATAGGTGTAACTACTATGTTTTATGTCCAGAGACTCAAGACAGGATGCTTGTAAGCTGCCTGTGCAGAACAAACAGTGAACAGTGGGATGGGATAAAGAATGGGCTGGTAACATCAAACACGAGCTACACTGTTCTCAAGCTTCAAATTCTGAATGTCTAATAAATTGGGGACAAAGAATTATCCAGCTAGAAGGAGCACCCTCCTGGGATCAGCTGACAGAGAGGAAAGCACAGCTGACTCTCCCCAGTAGATTCACTGGTATATTTCAAAAGTTCCTTCTTCTGTCCCCACTGTCACCCACTGTACTATTGTGGATTGTGATTAGGGATGGGATCATGCATTTTGCCAAGTACAAAACCCACGCAAAATTGTAGGGTTAGAGTCTGGAACAAAACTCTAGCTTTTTGGTGTGGAGTTTTTCTACTTATGGCAAACTGTGGCTTCCGGAAGGGTGACTTAAGATACCTCAAAAGGAAAATATTCTTACAAGGGAACATTTTGATAATTCAAGTGTAATACATATAAATCCAGAACACCTTTTTGATTAACTGGCAATTGCTTAGAAAAACATGTCTATGTCTATTCCCCTTCCATGAAGACCCTACACACAGCCCCTTTCCAGTGAACTTCAGAAGGGTAAGATTTGGAGAGAGGGTTTATTAGCTCATGTCGGCTGGCCTCTCTGAGCAGTCATCAGATTGACTAAAGCAAGGCTCAAAGTATCGCAGTAAAAGCATATAAAAGAAAATACAAGGAACTGGGTGTAAAATATACACTATCATTTGCCCACATTAAAAAGACGGGGATTTTCGCAGTCTTTCAACAACATTCAAAGTGATCCTCCCACATGCAAGTCTTCCAGCTCCTAAGAGGTCTCCATTCAGAGACAGCCATGCTCTCCCAGCGTGCACCTGTTCTCTTAGCAACCCAGTGCACCCAAGGCACTTGAATTACTGTAGATGAAATATGAAAATTCAGTTCAAGCTTTCTTTTTCTTGTAAGCTCTCTCTCCGTGTGGCTTTTGTGGTGTCTTATAATTGTTCCATGAGATGCTTTCAGGCTTATCTTTCCCATATATAACTATATAAAAATGTGTGTAATACGCAACCATTCAGAGGGAAAGGAGGCAGGAACAATGGTGGTGTGTGTGTGGGGGGGAAGAGAGTATTCAGTTTTCTTCAGACATTTGTAGTAATCTATTTATGGCCCAGTATTTTTTTTTAAACCTGGCTTCAAAAGGAAACTCAGAGATACAGATACGCAGTCCCTTGGAGAGCTCTCATCTGTCGCCTGCAAGGACAAGCAGAACTTAGTATTTGTTTCCCTGTTTATATAAAAAGGCTACTGGAAGTTTTGGCTTGTTGAAATGAACTCATTAAGAAGAACACATAAAAGTGAGCCTTGAGTTTCTTTCTCAAGAGCATTCCTGCAGTTAAGTTTGACCTCTCTTCTCCTCCTGTGTAGATGTCTGTCTCTCCCACAAGAGCGAACTCAAGGCAGCAGGAATCCCATTTGCTTGGTACAGAGTGCAACCACAGGCTGTCCCAGACAGATAACGTTCCAGATTCAATCAGCTTATAATCACCTCTGGGATATTGTTTTCTATAATTACCTTTGAAATTGTAAATCATATGATATGTCTAAGAAAAGGATGGCTTAAGATCTGTCTTTTTTTTTTCTTAATCACTAATGGCTTATGCCAGTAACAACCAGTTCCTAAAATCTGCTCAAAACCATTTTAAGTTGAACCAGTATTTTTTTTTAGAAATTAGTCTTTGTGAAACACATGTGGCCCAAAGGTAAATTAAACAAATGCGTCTCCTTTCCCTTACCTTGACCTTTATGACATTTTCATTTACATGGAACTCTGAAAAACCTCAGGGGATGTAAAGGTAGGGAACACCAAAACTATGTTGCCCTACATTAAAAGACGTATAAATGAAAATCCCAGGACTTCACGTTCTGATTTCAATTTTCTATCACTTCTAAATCTTATTTGCAGAGAAACTTCCCTTTCTAAGGAATGAGAACTATTTAGTTTCCCTTGATATTTGATGTTTCCATACACCAATTAACAGGACATTTAGGAACAGCAATGAGGACTTACAATTCTTTTCTTCTTTAACGAATTTAGTATTTTCAGGTTAATGATTAAACACATTGAATGACATAATTAGAGAAAGGAGCTTTCCCAGGCCATGAATGGCTTTCTGGTAGGTTACAACTTGTTCCTCACAGATAAGCTACTGTATTTTTAATTGAACAATCGAAATATCATTTTACTTCAAAGGAAAGAAGGCAATAGTTGGATGTGCTGATGGAATCTACATGTATGGTTATTTTCTATTGTGGAATAGAATTTGGACATAGTTTTATATTCCTATGAACTAAACACATTTTTTTTGTACATAGAATTTACTACATGAAGAGAGGCATTGTATAGCAGACAACAATGAGAGTTGTATAAGAATCAGGTTAATGGCAGTGAACCATTTAACCTCAATGTTTAGTCACTAACTTGGCATATGTATGTGAATGTATATAAATGAATATGTATCAATCACCACCTTGCCTCATTTGTTTATGTATCTGTATAATTTTACTTCAGAGAACTTTTTTTTTTTTGCTTTAAAGATCTTGTGGTATTGCGGACCATATATATAGAAGACTAAGTCTAATGTTGCAAAAAAGTAAAAATATCCATGATTAAGCAAAAATTAAATGTGAAAATGCTTTACAAATTCAGAACTCTATCTTGTATTAAAATACTAGTCACATTTGTTACACTAATAATCAAAAGTGTTTGGGAGAAATCTAGAGAGGTAAACAATTCTTAGAAAGTGAACAAAGTTGAATTCTATTATAATGCAGCAAGCTTGGGTAGTCACTGGAGCTCATTTTCATTTAGCACAAACTTGTATCTATTTAACAGCGTTGTTATCAGTGTTTTACCAATGAGCCAAATGATAGTGGTGTGCTTTATGGTGAATAAAACATCAACTGGTCCTGCTGATTGCCATGTATTTTTACATAAAAGGACAACTGAGTTCCCACATACTGGAACACATACTAATAATTGTTCTTCAGATAGGATGCAGGAGCCCCTTGTTTAGGGTTGTCCCTGAATATAGGACTAATTAAGCAAGTTATACTCCAAGCAAATCTTTAGGACAAAAAATTTTTCCCTGGTTTTTCTTCAATGTATTTTCTAAGAACTCAAAATTTAAACATTGAGAACACATTGACATTAATCTAAGGGAATAAGGGATTAAAATTAGGACTGAGACATTCTAGTCTAGAAAGACATGGTCAGAGATTTCTAGTAATCGTTAGAGTAGTGAACAATGTACAAATCTTGCAAGCAATAAGGTCTTTTCATAATGTAGAAGACATTATTTGTGCCCCAAAGACTCACAATTTAGCAGTAGAATATGAGGTGAATAAACACTTGAGCAGAGGGACTCACCCTACATGTCAGACCAGGATGCACACTGTGGCAGCCTCAGCAGCTGGGGAGGGGTGTAAGAAAGAAAAGACAATTCTGCCCTAAGGAAAATTTTGTGGACTAGATTTTAAGAGACTAAAGCCTGTTTGAAGGTTGAAAGTAGTATGTCCAAAAAAGTAGAAATGGACTAAATCAAGCCAAGATGTACTGAAGACTATGGATCCTCAGGCAACTTTCCAACACTGTGTGGCAGGTTAGGGCATGCACAAGCTTGATCCAGATGAGACAAGTATTGAGCGCCATTCCAGGAGACTTTGCTGTATGCTTTAGGATTTGGATTGACAGTTATGAGGACTATTTAGATACTTTGAAGTAGATAAGTATTAAAGTCAGTTTCCTTTGTAAAGATTTTACCATCACCATGTAGAGAGGATTTTCTTAGCAGATTCAGACTGGAGGACTGTTTGGGTTTTTCTTACCATGAGATAGCACAGCTACCTTCTCCTTCGAGTCTAACTCTTAAACAAACACATCTTTTGGGGTGGGATCTTTGAGAAAGTGCAGAAATGTTTCTTATTGGAATGCATGCTTACCTAGGAGCTTTAACAGGACTATTCCAGACCCAAGGAACAGTGTGCTCTCTTTAGAAGACAGCCTTACCTCATGCAATTTAGCAAAATCACTTTGCTTCCAATCTCATCATAAAAATCATGGCTACCATTTGCTAGTAGGGTTTTTATAATATTCCTTTGATTTCATATATTGTCAATAACCACAATACTTCAACAGTCTCATTTGGGTAGTAGCTATTAATATTATCCATTATATACTGATGACATGTCACACACTAAAACAATCATACATGTTTTATTGTATCCAATCTTCTAATATGGTTTTGAGGTAATGTCCTTTTTGAATCCCCATCTCACATAGAGAAGCCTGGGCCCTAAGAAGCAATACCAGCCATGTACCAGCCATGTAACCTGTCTTATTAGGTTTTGTATCTGGGAAATCGCAGCTGTCCTCCCGAACCTCTAGCTCTTACAATGTTACTGTTTACTCTTCAGCCTTGAGGGGAGAAAGCATTATTTACATATCTCAATTAAAGCTGAACACTCCAGTCAGTTATTCTCTGTACTTTGACCCATTGTGAGTCTGTGGTAACCAGCATCTACTGCAGAAGTCTCTGTGGTGAAGGTTGAGAGATGCTCCAGTAGATGGCTCAAAAGAATTAGAGTCAGCAGGAAATAGCGGGAGTACATGAACTTGGGAGGGAAAGGTGGGATAACATCATGGCCTGGGAAGAGTTAGAGGTGAGGAAAGTGGGGATGAATTTGATCAAAATACATTTTATGCATGCATGAAATTCTAAACTTATATCTACACACGCGTGCGCATGTGGGTGCGCCCCCGCCCGCGCGCGCGCGCGCGCGCGCGCGCATACACACACACACATTATATCAGTACAATCGGCATCTAGACAACACCAAGAAGCACAGGCCTTAGGATAGAAACTTGGAGCTATTTCACACCAAAGCCATCTACCTCCAAATTTCTAATCCTGACTTTTGTAGACAATTCCCACTAAAACTTAAAATTACTATTTCTAAAATGTTTCTCTTTAATAGCTGATATACTGTGGCTTCTAAAGAAAACATTTCAGTGTCTGCAATGTCATCTTTTAAACGACTTCTTATAATTTAGTTTGTTTTCATTTGTGTCAATTGGCCCTTTTAAAGTTTCTCTTTTGTTTTGTTGCAATTTTGGCTTTATTGGAATTTCAAATCAAGGCAGTTTTTTTCCCTGGTGAAGTTCACACAGGACACCCTGGGACACCCGTACATTGTAGCAGAGGCTAAAAATGGAAAATCCGGAGCCTTTAAGTGGCACTGGCTTTGTAATTGCTCCTCTGGTGCCCTCACTACATTCCTAGATGTGTGAGAGAAAAGGAGCATGGGAGGAGTGAAGTGTTCAGTCAAGGCTAAGCAAACAGTTTGCCCAACACATGTTAATCCCAACCAAAATGGAAGAGTTCCTAGTTTTGTTCACAACTTAAACAAGGAATATTTGATTTTCTCCCCTCTGAACACTGCCTGTGACTAAAGATCACAATGCTTCAGCCATTAATATTTCCATTGAACTTTCATCCTAGCCAAAGTCCTGAGAAGAAAAAGGGCCTTGTTTGTTTATTCTTTGAAGTTCACTGTTATTGTTAATTCACAGTACAAAGGAGACCATTTGTTTAAACATAACTTCTTAAGTCAATATGGTTACTGGATCTATATTTAGTCAATACTGAATGACTTACTGTTATAACAGTAACCCACTCAGGAATGTTATTTCCATGGTTATATTTAGATACATTTAGATAGAAGACTTCAAATCTAACATGTTCAATTCCCACACCTCTACATCACTCTTCACAGTAACGTTAGTCTCCAGATAGAATTTAGATGATGTTAAAAAGTTAAGGAAGCTTATAGAATACATTAGTATTAATCCCTGATATATTAGCCAAACATTTACAGCTATTTACAATGAAGAGATGAAGAGGAAATCAGCGCTGACTTTAAAGCAACATTTGGACAAATGATTTCTAAACATGTGAGTTTCCAAATCTGCAGCCCGGTATTCAAATGGGAAGAAAACTGTACTGCTTGCTTCCCACATGTTGGATCCTTCAACTGCCTCCACACCATAAGCCCCACAACGGGGCTGATACAGATAATGCTAAGAATATTGGTAGTAAAAGGAAATGTGTATCAGAGGAGCTAAAGTAATAGCAGATCAGACTCTCATGTTGTAAAAGAGCAATTAAATGGAGAACAATAGCAACAGAGAAAGAAGGAAGGAAATAAAAGCCCCAAACAGAACAAAAGAGCAGTCCAGCATCTGGTGAAATCTCAGATGAGAGAAAGGACATTCCTTTAGAGTGTAGCCTTTTCCATCTAAGGTTCTTAGCTGTTTTGCACTTATTCTTTTTGTATTGGATATTTTATTTATTTACATTTCAGACGTCATCCCCTTTCCCCATTTCCTCCCTCCTAGAATCCTCCTATCCCATTCTCCCTCCTCCTTTTTGCTTTTATACCATTTTATATTTGCATTTTATAACATGCAAGTATTAAGGTCATTTCTAGGTTGAGGAACTAGCAATATAATAGATGCAAATAGTCAAGGAACAAGCAAGACAAACACAAACAGTCAAAGAACAAGCAAGGCAATAAACAAAGTTCCATGAACACACCCGTGATCACTGTTTCTAAGGGCTTATCAGGATTACCAAAATATCTGAGCCACATATTCTTTAATTTCCTTCTGTAGTAGCATCTTGATCATTTTTCAAAGGTGAAAACCATGTGCTAAAATAGTAACAATCTTTCTAGTTTTCTGGGGACTGGCATAAACTGGGATGCTGGGGAGATGACTGTGTATCCTATGTATAATGGCTGGCATGTGTACTGTGGGAATAGAGCAGGTGGTGGGCAGGACGGTGATGACTGTGATATCATGATGCCTCACAAATCATAAATCTGAAGGCCTTCACATGACCTCAGAGACTGAGTCCACTATGAACTCCTGTATGTCGTAGGAGAAATAAAAAGCTGTACCAGAGATCAGATATTTTAATTGAGCATACTTACATGTTTCTCTTTCCTGATTCTCTGCTCTCCTAATTATGTGATAAAGTCATGTATGTTAGAGTTATTGAGGGTGTTTAAATAATCGATTCACTCAGGCAATATATTGGTTTGCAGTACATTTAAAACTTGAACTTAAGTCACATTGTATCTATAGCTTATATTTCTTTCCAATGGAATTATCTTATTTTTTTTCAATGAAAATAGAGTAAATTGTGCCCTATCTATTTTTAGGAAGGTATTAGCCTACCATCCCATTTTGAATTTCTAGTTAAAAAAATATATAGTTGTAATAAGTATGTGATATTTTAGAGACTTATAACATAAATAACCATTGTAACTAAATATACATAGATATTTTAACAAAATTATTTTGTAGCCATAAAATATATTACAGGGGTAGATACTTTAACATTAATGTTTAGTTGCAATATTCATAGGCTTAAATGTTTATAAAAATGAAGTTATCACTATCGTTCTATCCACGAATACACAGACTTTGTGTGACAACTACAACATGTCAGAATGATGTACTGTAATACAAGTTACCATACTGAGTAAACATGCATTCTAAGATGAAAAATTACTGGAGGGTTATTTGTTGTCTATTCTCTTTCTGATAATTGTTAAATTCTGAGACTGTCTCTTGACAATCGTGAGTCACACAAGAGACTGTGGAAAAAAGGCAGACGAGGTTTGTGTTCCTGGAAATTTTTCCTCCTTTATATATTTTCTTTTTAAGCTTATAACATTCTGCAGTGATAATGGTAAAGAAAAATATAATGCAATATAAATTGTACCAATAGAATAATATATCATAGAAAAATCTATTTGTCTTCTTCACAGAAATCTGAGGCCAAGAAAAAAATAAGAGTCCTATTTTGGAAACCCTTCTGAAGCAGGGCACACTTTCATCTCCCTATAGAGGGACATGTCTCAGAAACAAAAGGGAGGTAACAAATACAGGTAGGTATGGTGTTTTTCTGAGCTATGTTACCTCTAAGTAGCAGAAACACTGGGAAATTCAGAACACAAAGGGCACATGTGCGGGGAAGCATGCTACTGGCGAGGGGCTGTGATATTATTGAGAATTAACTGAAAAATGAGAAGTTCCCTTTAACTGGACAATCAGTATACAATATACAGTAAACAGTATACAGTAAACAGTATACAGTATACAATATGCAGGCTGTCCCCAGCAGTTTATTTTCATGCTGGGATTAACTAATCAACTCAGATGTCAGACAGTAAGCTCCATGCTTGACATGAAAGTTACAGAATTATAAATAATACAGAGGACATTTGGAAGAGCTTCTCTTTCCATGTTTTGGACTGAGGAGAGACGCTGAAGGAAGAGCACACAAGATCACCCACATCTGACAAGGAATGTGGTGGAGTGCTGGACTAACAGCTTCCTTTTTTACAGTGAATAAGTCTAATCCTATATGATCCTGATCTCCCTGCCTCTAATATCTAAAAAGCTAAGGGAAACATTTTCTGCATATCTGGGATCTAAAAGCAAGTCATGAAGGACATATGCAAAGTAAAACAGTAAAATGAGCATTGTTATACTTGCACACATGTGCACAAACTTAGCTTCTGTGGAATCCTGATTTTAAGAATCCTCAGGTAGTGAGCAAAAGGCTCTGCAGCCTCAGTCTCAGCGGCAGTCTTCCCAGCGAGCTGATAAATCCCACCATGAAGACTATATTTTATGAAAAGGAAAACCTATTTTGAAGTAAGCTGCTGTACTATTGTACTATTTCTGGCACTAGTTATATTGAAGATTATATTTCATTTTCCAGGTCAGAGTCCTTGTGTTGTTGTAAAACAATAATAATCAGACCCTGATATGAAGACAATGACACAAATCAGAGGAGAGATAAGACATTTTACCCTCCTCCAGTCTCTGAGCACCCTCTTCCTGGGTAGAAACAGAAACTGGTGAGTTTAAACTTCTAGACATTAAACCCAAGTTCATTCCTCGAAACTTTGGTTTCCCTATTGTTTACAAAAAGAAATATATGAACAAAACAATGAAAATAACCCCTGTGGCAGTGACAGTGTGCTTACTGTCCTACCTGTCTCTCCACTGCAGACCCTAGATGCACTCACTCTGCAGTCAAGGAATCTGTCTGCAATATTGGCTCAAGGAAGCTGGTTTATGCTTCTGAAGAACAATTCTTGTACTATGTAAACCATGTGCTCAGTTGATGAAAAGAAAGGCAAAGCTATTTTACTATGAGGGCAAAGCATTTACTATGCCAGTCTATTTGGGAAGACTTAGAAATAAGACCTGTGATTTCATGTGGTGCTGTGGGAATGGTGTGGCCTGGGTTGTTGCACAAGCCCGTGATTCAGAGACAATTTTTTTCTGCTTTTGCATGTCACCAGTTTTGTATTGTTGGATAGAAAGTCAAAGAAATGACTTCTTCCAGGAGTATCTTCATTTTATTTTTATTTTTTTTAGTTTGGGGATTTTGCTTTCTCATGGTATAAGAGTTAAGAATCCTTGTCAAATGACACTCGTTAAAAGCTTTGCATATCTCTTCTTATAATCCTTCACCAACTTTATGCTCAAAACAAAATAGAAAAAAATTGGTGGTCTAAGGAATCCCAGAGAACAGACCTGATAGAGTAATATTTATCTGTGAGCTTTCCGGAATCCAGCAGAGAAAGATCAAGCTGTGTAGTGAAGGAAGGCTTAATAAAGGAGTCCCTTAATGTCGACAGGAGGAAGCTGTGGCCCCTGTTTGTGGCATTTTTAATGCACTCTAGGAAATGTACCTAACCCCTTCCTCCACCTCATTTCTTAGCAAAATTAGTTTACTTTGAAGGTGTCAGCAACACTCTAGTTACTGAAAATTGTCTTCACCAAATGTGAGAACACCTTACCACTTTTCTCTGAATTCTCTACCAGGAGCTAAGTCATCCATGCACTACAGGGACTCCAAAAATGGTTTGTTTGGATTCCAGTGAAGGAAGGAAGGCTCTGCTCTCTGCTGTGAATTCACTGGGAATTAAATAAACTTGAGATGAAGACACAGCATCCTGCTGTGTCTGTACCACAAGATGCTCAATAATCTTCCAAACTCTTCCCAACCCAAAGCATGATGGACAGCCATTTCTATCCACTGACTTCTAAAAATTCGATCACACCAGTCTTTATAACCTCCCTTGATTTTAAAGCATGACACCCATTCAAATGAATTCACCATTGCCTCTAACCCATTGAGATACTTAACATGTCCTAACTGTTGGGAAATGACTTGCCATGTTTTTTGCCATTAACTTGATAAATTATTTGTTTGTGTCCTATTTTTAGTCTCCAGAAAATAAGTAGAGTTTGGTAGACAATTCATGGATGTGCAGCATTTCAAAACCCAAAGGTAGCTTTGGTGACCTGACGACTAATTACAGTGAAGACTTTCTGCTTATAAACTGAATTTTCATTGCAGCTGCCATGAGCTGTAACAATGATTGATAACAGGTATGAATTAGGTCTTCAGGTCTTCACTCTTAAACAAACACAGGAACAAAGAGACACAACTAAGCCAATAGGAGATAGTCAGTGCAAGAGAGATACCCTTAGAAGCTTCTATCAAAGCAAAGTAGGTTTGTGACTAGAGGCCCCAACTTGGTCTCCTGTCCAAACCAGTAGCATATACTTTACTGAGTCCTCATGTTCTGAATTAGCTGCTTTTACAAAGTGCTCCAATTTTTGATTCATTCAATCTACCAGGCCTATTTGAGCTAATTTTAGAAAACATGCATGCAGGTATTGTTTTTAGACACAAATTATTATGTATATGCCAAAGAGTATTTACCCTCCCCCACTCCAGCTCTAGAAATTATGTAATGGTTATAGACCAGAAAAAGAAGAGAATGTGTTCAATGTGTCATGAACAAGTAGCCCACATTGCCCCACATTTCCCATGGGAAAATGTTTACAACAATATTCTTAACTTCTATTTAGTTTCTCAAGATTTGACTTTTTTTCACATAATTTTAGGCCTTCTCACAAACATAGTACATCTTATGATGGAATTAACAGTTTTATAGACAATAGTAACCCCAGAGTGAATTTAAAAAAAGAGCCACTGCTCTAAGAATTGAATAATGGGGGAGAAGAATAAGAAATACATGTTGTCATGAGAGTAGCTCAGGAAATGATGAACGAGAACAACAACCAGAAAGCTTTACTTTACTTCAGATGAGACCATACTTCACCATTCCGTTGTGACTTTGAATGTCTTTCTCACTGTTCTAACAACACATATATGATTCATGGCTTGATGGTACATAAAATGCTTAGTTTATACTCTTGGAGATCTTGAAGAGAACTCAGTGAAAACAGTACTGAATTCTTTCGATCATCATTGTTACTATGGAATGATTGCAAAGAAAGATCAGGCAGTTGTTGAGTATAGACATTGTCTTTCCTCGGTTTTTAAAAAATTAGACAGATATTCCTCCACCATCTTGAGAGCATGCACAACAGTCATCCTTCTGTTTCTGTCACGATGTACCTGAGGTTTCATAAGGTGGCCAAAGGAACAGCACAAGCATTAGGGATGGATCAACAATAGCATAGGACTTATCAAATAAGTGAGCACCATGAGGAAGAGTTAAACAATTCAGTCTCCACACTGTATCAGTGCCTACCACGCAAGTTCAATATGTTCTCTTCATTGAAATGTAGTATGCAAATACATTATGGAGGTTATTCACTGGAAACAAATAATAGACTTTTGACTCCTTTTTTTTTTTAATCAAATTATGTAATGACACGGCTTCACTTTCCAATGTGAAAGCAAATTCAGTACTTTTAGTCTCAACATAAAGCACATATACTGACTGACTGGAGAGGTGGCCAGTAGTTAAGAGTACATTCTGCTCCTGTAGAGAACTTGCTTGGTTCTTGGCACCTATACCGAGTAGTTCACAACCGCATGTAGTAGTAGCATCAGGGTATCTGCCATATGCACACACACTTAAAAATAAAACCTTTTAAAATAGAATATATACTAATTATCTATAAGCATAATTGATTACTAGCCATTAAGTTTTTAATGTTAAATAATTTCCCCTATGATAGTAATATGTTGGCAGATATTATTATCCAGATTATTATTTCCTTAGACTTTTGTTTCAATTCTTTCATTAGCTTGAGATTCCTACTCCAAATGTAACTATTAAATGAAATTACTACTGAGGATACCAGTTACTAGGGACCTTATAAACCTAAAAATATAAATAAAAAGTCATAGCATGGAATATCAGGAGGATCACTCTACCAAACAAATGAACAGTCTTAGTGGTTTAGGTATTCAAAGGCACACACAATAATGGATAAGCACTTTCAAGATCCTTCTTAGATACTTAATCATTCTTTAAGAATTTGACTTGAGCTTGAAGAATTTACTCCTTTCTTGATGCTGTTAAAAACTAATTTTCAATCACTTCCCTATTTGCTTTATTACCTTTCTTAAAAGAAAAGTTTACGATTAAAATTTTATGCACTTTTATTACCAGTTTCCAGTACATGTGGTATCTTATAAAACATATTACTGGGTGCACCACCCATGGCTCAATTCCAGCCCCAGTTTATTCTCAACTATTGCTATAAAGACTTAGCCAACTCAGGATGAACTACCATTCCCATCTCAGATTCCTTCACATAGAGAAATCCATGGCTGTCACAAGACAGGTAAAATGGCCCCAGAACTCAGTATGCCATAGAATTCTAAATCTGTTTTCATGAATAATGCATGAAATCATTTCAGATCCTTTTTCATTGGAAAGCACAATTCATTCAAGTCCTTCCTCTGTGTTTGCATTTCTTAATTCATCAATCTTTTCCATTTCAGACTTCCTACCTCTTTTATTAAATGAAAAAGCTTTCGTTACTTCAATAAACTGTAGAGAGTTTGTACCCTGGACCTTTTCAGAGTTTGAACTTATATCTAGTAATCTGCTCTCAAGAATCCAGGGGCTGGAACCAAAAAATGTATGACTAACTTCTAAGGGCATTTATTTATTTTTATGTAACTTTATGTCGCACACTTTTCCAGGATTGACCACAGAGTCCTTATCTTGGCAAATATTTAAAATATAACCAACTATATTAAACCCAATTGAGAACAAGTAAGACAATGCCATTGTCTTACTCCTAGAAAATAGACAAAATACTTAAAATTTGTTATATTGATTTGATCATTTTAAAAGATACTAATAAATTTAGTTATGAGGCAATCAACAAGCATACAGCTCCTGAAGGTTGAAAGTTACCTGTCTTATGTCTAGCTCTAAGCTCAGCGCCTCATACTTTAGACTTCTTATAATATTAAATGCAATTTGCTGAGTGAAGGTCTTCCCAATATATATCAGATGGTCAAATATAGACTTTTTGCTGAGTTCCTATTGGTACTATATTCTTTAAGATGTGGGCTCAGAATGGTAAATTCCTCACTGTAGATAAGAGAATCTCTTCTCTTAAACTTAGCCATTTTCTTCTGATCATCCTCTTTTTTATGCTGGCATTCCCATCACAATGAAGTAAGCTGTGGTTTTCAACGGAATTACTAGTGAGCTCTGAACACTTTCCATGTGACAACAACTTCTCTCATACCCAGAACACAGATTTATTTGGCCCAAAGAATGAAAGCAATATTAATACAAACAGACTGCCATAGTTAAGGATGCATGATGTACTCAGACTGTGTATTTTTTGAAGGATAGTACATGTCAACAGAAAGAAGATCCATCTAAGAAGAAGGTAGAATTTTGGCATCAGACAGGCTCCTTAGTGACCTAGGGAGGAGTCAGAATAGTGACCAAAGTTAATAAAGTCTACATCCAGTTAGAGCTAATCAGAGTCTGTCTCTGTGAATAAGCTATCAGTTAAAAGAAAAGAAGGAAGAAGAGAAAGAAGGGGAGGAAAGGGAAGGAAGGGAAGGAGGAGGGACAGAATTGGAAGAGGGGAGGAAGGGAAGAGAGGAAGATGGAGAAGAGGTGGGGGAGGAAGTATCAAAAGCTCACTAGGCACAGATTCACAGCCTGAAGACCAAGGGCAGAATGCCTTCAAGGGCCAACAGGAAGACTCAGCTATACCGGAGACTGAATCATTTCTATGAGACATAAGGAACCATTAGCACACATTTCTCACAAGCAGTAAGCTTGAAAGAAGAAAGCAGAATCCAGATTTCATATTTGATGGCTTTCTTTTTTCTCTACAAACATCCACTTGGATGGGAAATGTTGTGGGCTTTCTGTATCACCTTACAGCATCTTGATGTAATCAAATAGCAATGAAAATATTTTCTATGCCAAAAACCAAGTCTCAGCAGATTGACAAAGTAAAGCCATTTACAATATTTTTTATTAAGGCAAACTTAGCTTCAAAGCTTAGTTATACCTAGAATGTCTGAATTTTGGTAGTTTGTTTATTTTTTGAATCTTCTTTTGCACTATTCTGAAACATATCTCTTTCTTTCCTGTCATTTTCTTAGTTAAGTGGAGATCTCAGGTCATTCAGAAAAAAACACACACATTTGGTTGGCAAAGCAGAAAAGAGAAGACCATTCAATAACTCTAAGCTATCACCTCCATTTTAGGAACAGCTATCTTGTGAAGGTGAGATAATCGTTTGGGGAAGGAGGGCCTGCTAAGGGAAAAGAGTACTTCTTTCTTGTTTTGTCATGTATTTATTGTTAGACATTAGGTACCTGCTGTGTACTTGACAAGCCAATGTTTGGTTTTCTCTACTCTTGGTACAACAGTATATGTGTTCATGGTTGTCATAGGATTAAATAAGGGAGCATTTAAGAGACCTATCTGCAGGACCAATACCATGTAGTAGGAACTAACAATACAAGAGTTTAAAGGTATACTTTCCTGCTTCTCCAGCCTGGCTTTTGTTTGACTGCTTATAGCTGTTATAATTGTTGCTGTTGTGATTTTCTAGCGCCCTGGTCATTTCTATGCTGATGCCCAAATGCAGTAAAAGCAGATTTATCTGGTTGCCTATCTGTTAGATATCATCACCCTTGACCTTCCTGTAGACCCGTAATCCATTTGGTCCTACAAGATTCTGAGTGAACTTAGGAATCTACAAATAGCTGATCTCCATGGTATCATTTGGTGACAAATGCATTAACACTCTCTTGTTTCCTTGAAAATCAGTAATCACTGCAGTCACTTAGAACAACCAGAACCTCTCTGACCATGTTAGCTAATATAGAATTTGCTCAAGAGAACACTGTATTTTATTCATTTGAGCTGGCTCCCATGGGGTAATCTCCCCCTATTTAAGAAAATGAAGTTGAGACTCAGGAGCTGACTAAAGGAACTGGTGGGCCATAGAACACTTGCCCCCTGAGTCACCAGTTCAAATCTGACCCCAAATTGCAAACATCTGAGTGTTGTTTGCTGGTCTCAGCCCACACAGTGCAGCCACATCACATGCTTTCAGACACCACAGCTAGCTGCTGTTTTCAGTGGCAAAACTGGGGCAAAATGCATAGCAGGCATACCTTTTCATCCTTAGCGCCTTTAGGGGCACTGCACTGTTAACATAGTCCAAATGTCCAAGATTTGTTTCCCAAACTCACCACATACTTTTCAAAACCTGTATATTGTTCCTAAATGGATCTAAAATCACATTTAAGAGAAATATTTTTGTTTCAGTAAAATGATATTGGAAAGGCTTGGGTATAGCTCAGGTGGTAAAGTGCTTGTCATGCAAGCATGAAGACCTGAGTTTGCTCTGTCTCTTTCCCTGTGTCTCTGTCTCTCCCTGTGTCTTTGTCTCTGTTTCTGTCTCTCTCTTTCTCTCTTTGTCTCTCTGTCCCTCTCTGTCCCTCTCTGTCCCTCTCTGTCTCTCTCTGTCTCTCTCTGTCTCTCTCTGTCTCTCTCTGTCTCTCTCTGTCTCTCTCTGTCTCTCTGTCTCTCTGTCTCTCTCTCTCTCTCTGTGTATGTATGTGCCTCTCCCTCTCTCTGTCTCTGTCTCTCTCTCACTCTGGGATGGAGAATGGAGTCTGTGGCTAGGAGTACTTGTTACCCCCAGCACTCACGTAGCTGTTCCCAGCTGCCTGTAACTTCAGTCCCAGGGATCCTATGCCCTTTCTTGACCTCCTCTCTCACTGAGTGAGCATAATGCATGTACATACAGGCAATGTGCACATTAAACAAAATATACTAATATATTTTTTAAACATTGGATAGAATTTTGCCATCTCAGTTATGGAGAAGGAGAGGCAGGTAGATTCTTAGAGCTCTCTGTCTAGCCATCATGACCTATCAGAAAAGTTTAGGAAAGCCAAAACTTGTCTTATTAAAAAAAAGTTCATGTGGAAGAAAAGAAAGGACACTAGAGGTTGCCCCTTGACTTTGGCATAAACACACACATACACATGTGTACCATTGTCATTGGTTGTTGAGACTTGTGTCTTATGAACATTACACACCCAGTGTTATAAATATGAGTAATAGTAACCATTATCATTCAGTAATTAATCGTGATGTCAGAGTTCATGACTGGCAAGACCATTCAACTTCTCTTTCTTGCCTACGGTTTTCACAACCCACAAAATGTCTGTTTCTTGCTTAGTTATATTCTATAATCAAGTTAACAACACTTATCTAATTTTATTTGAAGTTAATTTATCATTATGAAGGCGGAAACCTCAAAAGTAAGACTTTATCCAATCATTTCTAGCCTTTTATAAATTTCAAACATTTTTAAAATTACTAATGGGAAGCAGCGATTAGTGAGCCAGTAAAATGACTCAGAGAGTAAAGGTGCTTGCTCTGAAGCCCTGTGATTTGAGTTCTAACCCCAGAACCCATATGGTGGAAGGAGAGAAGATATTATCTCTCTCCTCATGGTGGATATCATCTTCAAGATATCCTCTGACTTTAAACTGTAAGCTGTGGGGTACACACACGCACACATGCACACACACACCACACAAACGCACACAAAATATCATTATAAGAATAAACTATTAATTAATTTATGTAGTAAGCCAAACAAGCAGAACCTGAACTGTATGCTCAGAGTGATGCATAAGAAAATTAAAATTTGTAACACATCTTTTCTCAATTATGTAAGTCTGAATTATCAATGGGTGACAACTGCTTCTTTCTTCTTTTTTCTTTGTTTTTGAAGTAGGGGAGACTTACTATGTAGACCAGGCTGGCATCAGTTGCACAGAGTTTGGTTGACTTGACAACAGTTTCTTAATCTAAACATTTTATCTTAATCATCTGATGTCTATGAGAATAAATCACATTAAGAACATTAGGTATAAATTTTCTTTGTTGAAGAAACAGGTATTTAATGTGAAGCAAAATCTGCTCCCTTTGATTCTGATGTAGCCATGAAGTAGTGCCCACTGAACTAGTGTTCTATCAAACCAGTTTCTAATTGACGGCATCAAGGAAGCATTGCCTGCTGCCAGTGAAAACCATAGGAGAAAGAAAGAACAGATAAGAGCCTTCTGGGGTGAAACATGTTTTTCTTATGTCTGTCTGGAGTCAGCATAGCCAACAGCTCAGGTAGGGTGATTGGTTGATTGCTTGGCTATCACTACAAAAATAAGTCTGAGAACTGGACGCACAACTGAAGATTGTTAATGAATGGATTTCTTCATGGGGGCAGACTGTGTATCTTGAGATGTGAATAGTTTATGTATTCAAGTGCAAAGTTCTTGCTTAATAGCCTACCCTTGCACAAGTTGGTGTGGCCCAATAATGACATTCAGATAGGTAATCACTTTAGTGGTGCAGCTTAGCTGGAGAAGTCAGTACATGCTGTGTCGAAATATGTACTTAGACCAAAATCAGCAGTCACTGCATAAGAACATGCAAGGTTTATGAGGCATGAGACATTAAATTTAATAGGTTATAAAGTAGGATTAAATAACAAATATATCTCATCACCCAGGCACGGTGAAGAGCCATACCTGTTAGGTTTCACGCAAGAACAATATTCATAATTATGCAGTGAGGTCACAGGGTCCCCATGTATGAGGACCAAGCACAACAGCTTAAGTGACCTTGACAGGCGTGTGATTCCTACAAGGCCACCTTTGTTCCATCCTCGGGAACCTCTGGATGCAGTTGTGAACAGGGAACAGCAATTCCATCTTTCTCCCCAGTCCAGCAGCATTTACAAAATCACTTTGCTTTACAGTTTCCCAAAGGGAAAATATGTGATAGATCCTGGATTATTTATCTTTTTACATAGTTGGGGAAATTTTTAGGAAAAGTTTTTAGACTAGACTTCTATCTTAGTTAGGGTTTTATTGCTGTGAAGAGACACCAAGACCACAGCAATGCTTATAAAGGAAAACATTTAATTGGATTCGGCTTATACTTCACAGGTTTATTCATTATTGCCATGGAGAGAAGCATGGTGCACACAGGCAGACATGGTGCTGGAGAAAGAGCTAAGAGTTCTATGTCTGGATTGGCAGGCAACAGGAAGACCCAGTGATCTACTAGGCCTGGATTGAGCTTCTGAGACCTCAAAGCTTGCCCCCAGTGACACGTTTCCTTCAACAAAGCTACACTTACTCCAATAAGGTCACAGCTTCTAACAGTGCCACCCCCTATGGGCCTATGGGGGCCATTTTTGTTCAAACCATACAACTAGTATTAAATACTTCTTTATATTGTAGCATTTAGAAAGTAGGTGATTGCACTTGCTGGGTTAGAGCTGAAGCCATTCCTTATTGCCTTGTGACCAACCATCCCGATATAACTCACAGTTTCAGCATCTTAATGTCGCCTTGGTTTCAGCAAAATGTCTTATGCACACAGTCTTAATATAAGAAACCCCTAGAATCAGGTAGCACTATTAACTGCACACAGACCATCAGTTTTCTACAATTCCTTTCTGCTGTCTGTGTATTTTATGGAAGAAATATGTTCTCAGACTGAGTAGACTAGATAGCTCACCAAAGAAAGTCTATTCTATTATCTAATATCTTTTGAAATTTATTTATGTTTATTTTATGTGCATCAGTGAGTTGCCTATATGTATGTCTGAACAAGAGTTTCAGGTTCCCTGGAACTGCAGTTACAGGAGTTGTGAGCTGCCACATGGGTGCTGAGCATTGAAGCCAGTTTCTCTGGAAAAGCAGCCAGTGCTCTTAACTGCTGAACTATCTCTCCAGCTCAACTATTTTTAATTTATTTACTTTTATTTTGAACATATTTTTGTACACCATCACTTCAAACTCTTTCATACAACTCTTGCCTCACTTTTCTCCTTCTTTACATCAAAGAAACTAAACATTAGTTAAACTAATTAATGGATTGAAATTATTTCTGGAAAAACGGAAATCAATCAACACTTGGATTTGGGGCTTAAAATTACTGGTTAAAGCCTCACACTAGCAAGGGAACATGATTATTAAAACCACATCTCTGATGTGTAGTTAATCAGACTCTTTCCAGTGCCAATGAGTTAGAGTCACTGGAAGGAACTGGTTTAGCACTTAAAATATTTATATGAAAATATTATTTTGTAACAATGTAGTCACTTACATGAGGGGCTTGTTTAGTAGGATTCAGGAAGAGTATATTCTCCTGCTATCAAGTATAGTGTCATAATATACTGATTGCAAACCTTCAGATCAAAGATAAAATTAATCCTTTTCTGGATCTGAGGCATTTTGTAAAAACTCAAATATTTGTTCTGATTGCAAAAATAATCCACAACATTGAAGGAAAATTCACCTGAAATATTTCTACTAAAAATGAAGATTCCCAAGTACATGTCAATATCCTTCTGTTTTATCCAAATTATGTATAAACTCACATCTATATGCACCACTGTATAGCATATTCAGACACATATTTTCATGTTTATTTTGTTATATTAAATATAACAAATATTTTTATTTATTAAATATATTTTGTTATATTAAATATAACAAAATTATACCTAATAAGATAAAACAAAAACTATCACATCTAAGTCAGACAAGACAGACCAACAGAAGGAAAAGACCCCAAGAAAGGGCACATTGTATCATTTTTGTGAAAAAAAAAAAAATGGAACTGAGAACCGAAGAAGGTAGGATATTTGCCCCAAGGCCAATAACATGCTCAGAATGTTCTGCAAACTACATAACTTTTAATAGTATAAATAGCAGGGTCTGAGCCTGTCTAGCATCAGGCATTCTCGTAGTCTGCCACAATCTTTAAAGTTTGCCAGAAAGAAGAAAGGTTGAGAGCCTGAACTGAGAGGTCAGAATAACTGCTCCAGGAAGTCAAATGCTGGGTCAGTGGTCATCAGACCCCAGATGTTGCATTGCTAACTCCCAACTCAGTATGGATTTTATCCTGAAAAGTCATATTCCCAGATTTTCATATTGTATTTATGCCAATAGATACTCAATAGGAATTCCAGGGAACCTTCAGGACTTGACCCCCAAATTTCAAAGGCGTGCTTCCTGTTTGGTCTGGATGCTCTTCCCATGTTCCTGTAGTCTCTGATTCTCAGATTAACTCTTTTGATCATATTAAAAGGTTGGTCTCTGTTCCTGAGAGAATTTGAAATGACATCCCATCTACACCCCTGAAGCCTCTTACCTCTTATAAGCATGGGGTCTGTTTTGTTATTCTGAAGCTAGCCAAGTATGAGTCCTCTAAGACATAAATTATTGACTGACCTCTATCTGTTTCACTCTTCATTAGCCACTTGCCGACGAAGTAACTTGCAGTGAAAGAGGCTCATGTGAGTGATTTCAAATCAATAGTATACAGGTGGAACTGGCAGTGTGGATAATTTTAGGAATTACCATAAGAGTAAGGAATAACACTCTTCTTCATATTTCTCTCTTTATTTTAGTTAGAAACTAAAGGGCAATTATTTGGATTATCAAAGGCTTATACATTAGATGTCTGAAGCAATCAAGCCCCTAATGTGGTAAACCAGTCCTCCAGAATTAGAGGGCTAAGTTTTGACATTCACATGAGACAGGATACAAGTTCCATCCTATTTGTGTTATTATGGTATTATTGCTAGCATAATTAATACCAATCTTAGAAGATATTTTTCAGACTAATAATGATGATGGAGGAAGAGAATAAAAACCCTGATGAATTTCTAGGGAATGAACTTAGAACCATAAGTATTAGAGCAAGAACAAGACATTAAATTCCTGCTGTTGATCTTCTTGAAGACACAATTCTATTTAATGAGTGATGTTTCAGTACGTGAGACTTGTCAGTTACCTCAGCTAGAGGTCTTTTTACTTTAAACCACTTTATCCCCTGAGGAACATTTGGTCTTTTCTGAGCCATTTTTAATAGCTAGAAGCATGGTCCTCTTGGCAACCACTCAGAAGAGTCCAAGAATATTTCTAATGAAGCTTACATACTCAGGATGGCCTTCAGCCTCATTATGGAGAATCAGCAGGCCTATAATATCAGTGGAACTGTGACTGACAACTTCTGGCTTAGTCACCTTAATCAGTCTCTCTGTTGCTTCAAGTTGGTTTCAATTCCATTGAATTACCTTTACCCAAGAGTCCTGGCTACCATGGGGTGGAAGAAAATCTGGTTCTCGTTTCATGACAGCGCAAAGGGTCCCACAGTCAGCTATTCTCGCTAGCAACATCTAAAATGTGGGAACTTCCTTTGGACTCTCTTGAAGGAAATATAAACTTACTTTTGGTATTCTGACTCACAATTGCCCCTAAATACACATACACTGCCAGTCATTGAGACCTTATTTAAGTGTGTCACAGACTCTGTTGTTACTGTAGAGCCTACATACTGCACAAAGACACATTACGAGACACATTCCCCCTTTTTAATACGTCAGTCTAACAAAAGGACCTTTCCAACTTTGATTAAAGACACCTAGTGAGCTACTGGTAGCTCTTCACATTCAGATGTGGACCCAAAGAAACAGAAAATATTCCAGTCATAATACGGTTATCACCTTCCACTTGTTTAAATGAACCTCTTCGGAAAATGGCTTGCTCCAACCAGAATTAAAAGCTACCTCTGCTGAGTTTAACAAGAGTAGCTCTCAATTGTCATATAGTAATAATCACAATACATTGCTCTGAGCAACTGGTGACTTTGTAATCTTTTGTTATAACACTTCAAATGTAAAATTTCTTCTGTTTTCTGTTCATATAATAAATATGAGCTCCTATGAATGTATGTATGTACTCTTTTTGTGTTTAAAAAAAATTCCACCAGTCTCTCAGCAAGAAAGTTATAAAGTTCTCTCCTGAGGAGTCATGAAGTTGACTGTTAGCCATAGAATATAGTCATCACTTGGTCAGACAAAGCATGTTGAATCAAGTTGGGTGTGAATCAGGGTATGTGACTAAAAATGTATTTAAGAGGCAGAAATGAGGGAATGTCAAGGGATGTCCACCAGCTACTCTACTCTTCAGTATGCCACATACAGAATCACTTACAGACTCACTGTGTGGATGGCATTACCTCGTCACAGCACGCTGCTGCTTCAGCCTCTTGAGAAAAATAATAAAGCCAATCATAAATTCAGTATTGTGTCTTCATGAATTTAAATATATTGACTTGATTTTATATTTTAAGAACATTCTTAAGAATCCAGAAATTAAATATTTAGAAGAATCAGCAAGATTTTATAAAATAGTATTTCATAAACTAGAAAGAGATGTCTACTTTGTTTCTTCATTTGTGTCAACCAGGTAAATATTTTTTCCAATTTCATGATTGTAACAAAGATTAGAAAGCCAGTTAGCAAGAGCTTCCTACTGTCTGCTTCAACTATACTACATGCTGGAAAATTAGAAACTACAGACTTTAGGAAGATCTATGTTTGCCAGGGATTGGGCTTGTGGGTGAAAGAACAGAGCAAAAGGCATTTTAGGGCAGAAGCACAACTATGATATAATGGTGGTAAATGTAAACTATTGTACATTTTGTGAAAATGTAGACTATGTACAACCAGGCTCCTTCAGATAAACTGTAGACACTCTGTTAGAATGGTTATCGGGGGAGCCTTATCTGGTATAGGATGTCAATAGTTGGGACTGTACTATCAGGAGAGGGTAATTATATATCTACATCACACATTCAATGTTGCTGTGAACCTGTAACTACTCTAACAAAGTATACTTGGTAAATTAAGACTTATTTTCAGGTAATCAGACCACAAGTATTCAAGCATGTTGGGGATTAGTTCTAATGCTTTGTCTTAATTCAGCTCCTAGAATTAGATGTGAATCTGCTTGTTCAGACATTAAAGAAAGCCTGCCCCCAGTTGGTACTGATTGGAAAATAAAGTTGCCAATGGCCAAAGGCTAAGCAAGATGGAAAAGGTGGGACTTTTAGATTGCATGGGCAAGGAATGTAGGGGGAGAGAAAGAGAACTTCCAAGAAGAAGAGGGGTAGGCATAAAGCTGCAGGAAAGAAAGCAATCAGCCATGTAAGAATTTGGGAAAGTGGCCCTAGGGGCCACTCCCCTGATTGGGTCTGGGGTGACAGAGATGAAATGTTGGTTTAGCATGTTGACTCAGGAAAGTTGGTGGGGAGAATGTATGCTAGCTATGGGGAGGATTAGAAATGCCCAGCCATTGAGCTAGTTAAGGCCTAACAAAATTAGCTGCTTCCCCCGCCCCGTGTGTGTGTGTGTGTGTGTGTGTGTGTGTGTGTGTGTATGTGTGTGTGTATGTGTCTTTCATTCATGAATCCAGAGAGCTCTTGGGCAGGTTTAGCATATGAGACCCACCAGGAGCCAAAGAGGATTAACTAATTCACTACTAAACAATCATTAGGAAAATATTTATTTATTTATTTATTTATTTATTTATTTAAATATTATTTGATATTACTGATGATTGTTTTGTTATATATTTAAGTATGTGCTTATAAACATTCTTATTTGGAGAATAATGTTTATAGTCTTATAACCTATAAAGATCTCTATTACACACATACACACACACAGACACACACATATGGTAAAAAAAACAAGATTAGTGTTTTACTTGACTCAAAATCATGAGATGTATGGAATGAAGAAAAAACTGAAAACAAGTATAAATTGAAAATTAAGTCTGTATTAGTCAGGGTTTCTATTCCTCCACAAAACATCATGACCATGAAGCAAGTTGGGGAAGAAAGGGTTTATTCAATTTACACTTCCACATTGCTGTTCATCACCAAAGGAAGTCAGGACAGGAACTCACATAGGGCAGGAACTTAGAGGCAGGAGCTGATTCGGAGTGCTGCTTACTGACTTGCATCCCCTGGCTTGCTCAACTTGCTTTCTTATAGAACCCAGGATCACTAGCCCAGAGATGATACCACCCACAATGGGCCCTTCGCTTGATCACTAATTAAGAAAATGCCTTATAACTGGATCTCATGGAGGCATTTCCTTAAGGAAGGCTTCTTTCACTGTGATAACTCCAGCTTGTGTGAAGTTGACACACAAGACCAGCTAGTATAATGTCAAATCACAGTCTATACAACAAAATATTCAATGTAAGAAGCAGCAAGTTCAAGGCTGTGACATTATAGGGGATATGAATGGCTAGCAAATGATGATATTAACAGTAGTGATACTAGGATAATTTATTGTGACATTGTAACAAGAACAACAAACTAGTAGCCACAAAAATTAGGCAGAAAGTGTTTTGGACCTTAGTTGGTTGTAAATATGCCCCTCCCTCTCAACTCTGGAGCTCTATTTCCTATATAGCTAAAGACTGGCAAATCTCATTTATTAACCATTTATTTTGTCCCTAAAAGCATCCTAATAAGTCTGATTGTATCCAAACACAGATCAACAAGAAACTCCCACTGTAAATATTACTATGCAAGCAAAAGTAATCAAATAACAACATAGCCAATAAGTGAATCAAAGAATAAAGGAATTGATAATAAAAACGATAATGTTAACAGAACAGAGAGAGAAAATGAGTTTTATTGCAAAAGTGAAAGAAGCCATATAAACAATGGAACACTTAGAAAATTTAAAAGTTAGAAGAAAAGAATCTAAATTCAAGCACAGCAAACTGTACTATCTGGAGACACCACTGGAAACAAAATATAGGTTTTGAAGCTAAAAGGTTAATATGATGAACTTTTCCAGGGTATAGAAAAACAGGCAAGAGAAAAATTTCAGGCATAAAATATTTTCAGTTAGACGATAAGTTAGTTTTCTACGTCCTATTACTCAGAGTCATAGAAAGGAAAAATTCTAGGAGACACAAAAATAATTATAAAGGTATGTGCTTCACAGAAATGACTACACATGTTTTTAGATAATGTGAATGCCAATGCTACACTGACTGAATAGAGAAGATTCATCTCTAGAAAATTTCAAAATAGTAAGAATCAATACAAAGTAGTCAGACCATTTGAATGGGACATTAAAATTATCTGTTAAATAAATATCTTTGGGAACAATTTCAAACAGCAAAACTGAACATAATCAAGGATTCATAGAGAGTGAAATTTTGAAGACAGAATGACTTTGACCCACAGGTCAATCTACAGCCAAGCAATCCTAGGCTGTTTCAGCACAAGATGGGACGCTTTGATGGGGCTTTAAAAAGACATATAGGAAATAAATACATGATAATTTTCCCATTTTGTGTAGGAAAATGATATTTAAAGCATTAACTATAGATATGTTAAGAAAATTAAATTTAAGTAAAGGTTTTAAAACTTTAAGTGTGAAGGATGAGGAAGAGTCCATTCATAAAAGGAAAGAATGAGTGGGAGACAGCATGATGGTATGAAGAACCAACATATTGTTCTGGCTTTTAAATTTAAATGACGTATATTCGAATTTATCTCACATACACTTGTACATGCTCATGGGTACCACATAATGCCTCTCTGCCTCTCCTCTCCAGTTCTGTGCATACAGAATATGACTTAGTATTTATCTCCAGGCATGCTCTGTCCTAAATATTCCCATATCCTAACATTTTCTTCTGACCCTTCCTACTCTACTTTTAGTTTCTGCCTAGTCTACTTCA
Organism: Grammomys surdaster; assembly: GCF_004785775.1. Classification (NCBI taxonomy): domain Eukaryota; kingdom Metazoa; phylum Chordata; class Mammalia; order Rodentia; family Muridae; genus Grammomys; species Grammomys surdaster. The sequence continues at coordinate 10,314,454 of NW_021604613.1, forward strand.
CAAAGCGAATTCCCAGTTTCCTTGGTAGATGCCCTGTAGCACAGGCAACTCAGGAAAGTTCTGTTTATATTTCTTCAAGCTTTGGTGAGTAATAGTATCCGCAGTCACTCTTCACAGAGCAAAAGCATCATAAAAATAATGTCTCTTTTAAAAGCTACCAGAGGTAATGTTCTGTCCTTATTTAGAAGTTGATTTACAATTGTTGATGTCATATGATTGATAACTTAAGACTTTAAACCTTTATTAAGGAGAATAGGAAAATAATAATAAATTATGCAATTTTATACAATAATATTTAACAGTTAGGATATAAAGAGCCAAATGCCTTCAGGAAAAGGGGTTTAAAGGAAAGCCTCAGTGCGTTCTAAACAGATTTGTTCTCAGATCCTTCACATTGCCCCCTCTATTACCTGAACAAGGGACTGTCACATCTTTGCATTTCAGTGAGTGATTTATACTGGTCTTTCTTTTTGACTCTTTATTTCCACTATAAGCCTAACTTAAAAATCCAGTTTAAATATGAACAATTACACAGGGTCCATCTATTGGTATTGAACAATTTCTAGAACCATATGGCCTTTTCTGAATGGCTTGTTAAAACAATCCTTCATTGTTCTGTGTGTGAGAGAGAGAGATGAAGGCAGTACTCTGCATTCTGGGAAGTTGTTCATCTGGCCCCTGCTGTTCGTTCATGTAAACTCCATAGTGAAGTTGTATGCACATGTCCCTGTTAACAAGGAATAAGATGAACACTGTGGTAGGAGCCAACTACACAGTGTGAAATCCAGGGAAGGATGTAACAAGTTTAGAAAAATATCAAACAGAAAGGAATTATGCTGGATATCTGTAAAGGACCTGCAGGTGTGTAAGATGAGAAATAGAAGGCCTGTATAATGGCTTAGACATAAGAGTTTCTAAAAAGGATAGGAAATTTATGAGTCACTAGACTTAACACTAATAAGTACAAAACAAATATATCTCTATACATGAGCTAATTGCTAGAAAATGTGCAGCAATAAAGCCAGCAACAGAAACAATGACACACACCAGAATGCACACAATTATGTGAGAGGGTATAGACTTAGAAAGAAACATATGGGGCAGGAAAGATGTCTTCCCATTCAAGAGTGCAGACTTGGATTCTGTTACCATTACCTATGTCAGGTTGCTCACAACTCAAAGGTACCCCTACGTCTTGTCTGACTTCCATGGGCATCTGAACTCCTGTACACATTAGCCTACCCTATACACATACACACATGTTTAGAGGTAAAAATAAAAAATAAGTCGTAATAAAACACAAATAATGCTTATCAAAGAACAATATAACATCATGTATTCATAAATTGTTTCTGAAATAATCTATAAGGATCTTATCAAAATAGAAAAGAAATCTTTTGGAAGTAAGGAAGCTGATTGTCACATACATTCAAGAATTCAGCATGCATGGGGTTGAATTTGAGAATTTATTCTTTGCATGAATTTTTGTATGTTTGAAATGGCATGCATGTTGGTTTCTTATTCTTACATAATTGCAGGCAAGTACAATCAGTCTAAATACATATTTATAGTAACACTGGTATATTATGTAATTAAATACTATGCAATCATAAAAATACAAGCATACTAATACAAAGCAACCTTCCAAATATGTTTAAAGCATAAAAGGAAAATGAGAAAATGGTTATTGTCATATATTAGCTACAAATTAAGAAATAAAGAAGCACATGTTATACTTTTGTAGGCTTAGTATGGGTTGAGAATGATATAGGAAAGCTAGCAGAAGTGGTTGTTGCTTGCTCTGGGCAAGCAGTTGTGTGCTTTTGAAATGTCTCAACTTACTTACCTATGTACATTCGTTTGTACCCTTGAAACTGTTACAATGTGTATCCTTTCGAAAAACACCTTAAAGAAAAGATTATAGTGGCTGGTTAGATGCTTCAGAGGATAAGAAGGTGAGTGCTCTTTCAGAGGACTGGAAATTTAATATCCAGAACCCACAAAAGGAAGTACACAGCTATATGCAACTCTATCTCTAGAGATTCTGAAGCCATCTACTGGTCTCTTTGGATACTGTATAGATACACACATACACAGATACACAAACACATTTTTTTTTTTAAAGAAGAGAGTATCTACAAAACATGAAAATACAACCAAGAATTGATGAATTTTGCTTTGGAATTGGGTAAAGTTCCTTGACATTGCCTCAGACCTTAAGATGAAAGTGGTGAGTATGTGTGTGTGTGTGTATGTGTGTGTGTGTGTGTGAGAGAGAGAGAGAGAGAGAGAGAGACAGACAGACTGAATGAGGAAGACAAAGGGTATTGTGCTTAGATGGGGCAAGGAATTTAGGCAGGTTCTGCCCCTGGACCACAGGGAAGATTCGCTGGAAAAGAAAAGCAAAGGTCATTTCTATAGTATTTGGGACCTTGTAGGCCACTCTTGTAGAGTCTTGGACCTTTTCTTTACTTCAAACAAATCTTTGAAAAATCTATGCTCCTAGGATTTTCTGGATAACAGTAGTGCACTGACAGGATTAGCAGTTAGTTTATGCCATGGCTAACTATCTCTTGCTGGTTATCCATCCATTCATTGCACAGAAGTCTACAATGAACCACATAGGTTCTACGCTAAAATTTATCTTATGAAGCCTCTAATGTATTAGTTATCCTGATCAAGGATAGATAGTTTTGTAAATATTTGGAAATACATATAATTAACTCACAATTTCATTACTTAAAAGTTTAAAAAATATTAATTGGGCTGGCCTGATAGATCAATAGATTAAAGCATTTCTCATGCAGGCCTAATGGGATGACGTCAATCTCAAAAATAAGAAAGTCAACTCCTGAAAGTTGTCCTCTGTTCTGCATTGAAATCATAGCTTCCTTTTATCCCCCCCCCCATACTCAAGGATAAAATATCAGTGGTTCATGGAATCAGGAGAAAAGGGTAAAATCCCACCAATAGCTGACGACTCCTAGAGCTGAACAACCACATGCAAACACTTTATCATGTAGACACCTTGTATATTTTTGTTCTGGTCTCAATGTATGATCAAATCATCTTGTCCTAAGTTATTCAAGTTAGAAATTCTGATGCACTACCCAAGCACAGGTATAAGTCTGTATATATAAGATCTGTGTGATTATAGCCTAATAATCTAAGGCTGCAGGCAGAGAAATAAATACATAGGACAAAGGTTGTCACATAAAATGATGGCAGGTACTATTTACCAATCTTCAAGGAGGGTGCATGCATTTTCAACTCTGAACAAAGCCTGGTTCATACTCCACGTCAATTGCCATTTTATTGTTAGTGTGAAGGAATAGGTTTTTTCTCACTAAAATATTTTAATACTTTTTTATGTGTATAAGCATATTACCTGTTTGTATATCTGTGTACCACAAGTGTATCAGATCCCCTTGACCTAGAATGAGTTACAATATAGAGATTGTACAATGTAATGATTGGGCATTTGGGTGCATCCCCATAGGCCAGTCACTGTTTTCCTCACTTCTTCCTATCCAGTTCACCAAGTTTGATAGATACAGTCTTGTGAAGGATGGAAGAAGACGGGTACCCTAGCAATCTCAGAGCCAAGCCATGAGCCAAGAGGCTATAAGTTGCTAATTGCCAGATGAGATGAGTACAGAGTGCCTGGTTTTGTGGGTAATATGAAGAAGAATCTCAGCCTGAAGAACTTTTCAACATGACTTCCTCAAGAGGGTTATGTATTATGCTAAAGTAACTTTTATTCACCAGATGTAATTGTCACCATTTCCATCTCTTTCTGAACTCTGGCTGGCTGGTTCAACTCAGCTGTTCTGGCTCAAACTCTTCTCTAAGATAACTGATTCAAACTGGCTTCTATTTGCTCTACTTGGCCTTGGCCTCAACTAACTCTGGCAATTTGTTCTAATCTTCTGGCTCCTCATTCTCTGGCTCATTCTGTCTTCATCTGTAACCTGTCTCTTTAGAACTGTCTCAGTAAAACTGCTCTCTCACTTTCTCTCTTTCTCTCTCCTGCTCTCTCTCTCTCTCCTCCTGCTTTCTTAAGTCTCTTCTCTCTGCTTCACGTGAGAGTTGGGTGTATCCTATCTCTGTCTCATTCTGTCAAAGCTTTCTCTGATTTGTCTCTTTGCCACTCAATTAGATATCATTTTCAAACATAGGTATTTCCTTCTATAAACAAACTTTACCTCCATTGTTTAGAATTAAATGTATGTGATGTGTCTGCCTTTCAGCCAGATTACATGGACCTAGAAGATCTTTGGATGAGCTATGTTGCTGAATTAAAATTCATATATATATATGTGTGTGTGTGTGTGTGTGTGTGTGTGTGGTGTGTGTGTGTGTGTGACCATGAAAACGTACATTAAAGTAACATTATAAAGACTGAATAGACTATACTTATGTTTTTAGGGGAGAGGGGAGAAAGGAGAAGAGACGAATAAAATGAACAGCAAGGAGAGAACAGACAATGTAAAAAGAGACCATGAATTTGAAAGGGAGCAAGGAAGGATACATTAGAGGGTCCAGATAGAGGAAAGGAAATTATATCATTATCTTATAATCTAAAAAAATAAAATAAAAGCCAGCTCTCATTGTACACACATATGCACAAGCACATGCACACACACATACACACATAGGACTAGTTTCACACTATGGAAAATTTATGTTGGGACATTATTAGATTTATTGCAAATTGACTAGGATGGAAATATTGAGTCAACATGAGTCTTTGGACTTTTCTTGTTAATAATATCTTCTCCCGAATTCTAGACACAAATTTTCCCAGGAAGGCCAGGCTTTCTGAATTTCTGTTTCTACTCTGTAGGCACACGTGACCCTAGAATCAAGTGAGCATGTCCCTGAACTGGCCAACTCCTGTTTCTTTCTCCACTCAGGTCCTTTCCTTGTCAGTGGCATTTGCCAAGAGCTAACAACACCATAAACCTCTCACAAGTCATAGCCCTAAGGCTACCCCACGTTCAATGAAGTTATTGCTGAGTCTTTTTCTGCATGAGGGTATGCTCTCTTCTTTTTAACTTTTATAAGGTAAGTTCTGCTCAGGAGAGATTCTGGGTTATGTCATCTGATAATGTCACAGAAGGCAGTTGAGAGAGCTTGCAGAACTTACTGAAAGTGGAATTTTGTTTGTTTTAATAAAAGAAAAAATTTCTGAAAGTTCTCCTTACCAAATTAATGGCAATGTCAACTATAAAACAACAGCTGTGAGCTTAATGCACAAAATAAGGACTTGAAAGCCGTGTATTCAAAGGCAGGGTCATTATTTAAGCACCACAGAGATTACACACCAGGACTGGAGTAAATAAGCCATCATCAGTGACTTGAGGAGTAAAGATTGTTTTCTCTGGGGAGAAGGTTCCCCTGCTGCCACAGTCATCCAAGCAGTTTAAAAGAAAAAGTGGTTTTAAAAAATGCACAATGTGATTTACATCATAGAAATAGGAAATAAAGTGACATTAGTATTCACTTACAAATAAAGTCTATGTACATATTGTTGTGTTATAGTATGTGAAAACATGTTTCTGCTTGGATTAACCTTGATATCCTGTAGGAAAAGGTATATCTGATCATATCACCTGTGAATGGTGCAGAGTAGATTTGTACTCTGATACCTAATGTTGCAGCTGAAGCTACAAAGCCTGAGAAAATTCTGCAAGCCAAGTCCCAAGGGATGAAAGAGAAGTTATATTCCTTGGGAGAAGCTTCAAACAATCAGCTAATGGGCTGAAGTATTGTATTAATATTTCTATTGTTGCTATAGATAATCTTTGAGTGGAAGAAATCTCTTTTTTTTTCCTTTTTCCATCAGGTGAGAACTGTCACCCACAGACCAAATACAATATTTTGGGCAAAAGGCTGCCTATTATGATTCTCAGTATCTTCCAGGTCCTCAAGTCTACTTGCAGTCCAGTAGCTAAGAGACCACTCCACATGCTGTGTGACTGCAGTGTACTCACATGTGCTAGTTCTCCAGACTGATGATGGTACTCTGCTGTCATGAAAAACCAGGTGATGGTACTCAGGTGTCTGTCATCCCCGGGCTGACAGTGACTTTCAAATGTCAGTGTTGGGGTGCTTTCAGATACATTAAAATAAGGAGGAGTGGAACACAGATAGATAGTCAGCTCAGTCATTTCATCTTTCTCTTCCACTCTGGAACAAATGCTGTAAGAAGAGTGGAATAGTTTTCAGGTCCATTAGTAAGAATCATTCTCAGGCAAAGATGCCTTCATTGAGAGAAACAAAAATGGGGACATGTCTATCAGGTACACAGGACAATTTGAAATTCAAAATAAAGTGTGCACCAGCCAAATTGATCATTTCTGGGATTTTTTTGTTAATAATAATAATAGTAATAAACAGAGTCCAATTAAGAAAAAGCACAGCATTTCTGTAATACAGAGAACTAGTTAGGTCAGACTTACACACACATTTCAGAGTATCACCATAATTTCCATTTCTACATTTCTGTGCATTTTCTGCTGAGAATATATGCATTTTTATCTTTATTTTGCTAGGTTCTGTTTATTCTTTGTTCTCTTCACATTGTCCAGTGCATGATGTCTTTAAATTCTAAACTCATGTCATTAAAGAAAACTTGCATCCGTAAGACTAATTTAAACATGGGAGAGATGCTAGTAATGGAAAGATCTGAGTGGCTACATTTGGTTTATAAATAGGTTGTCCTAGATAAAAGGAGCCAGGAATCAATGTGCCAGATAAAAGAGACCAGATGCTAAAGAAAGTAGCCCTATTTTCTAGAACAACTTCTTCAGTAGCGACACTGTGGGGGAAACAGAGTTGAGCCTTGAGGGCCTATTTCAATCAATTTTCTGAAAATTGGTAAAAGTCAAATATCCCACATACATGTTTCGTGTTGGTCAAGGATTCCAAAATTTATGCTTAAATTCATTCATGGATAAATATAAAAGTCCCTACATTTCCAATAACATTCTAAATTCCTGCATATATTTGGACTTGGTTTTTTTTCTTTAAAGGAGGAAAAGTGGTTCCAAAAAGGTGCAGGATGGCCAAGCCCCTGAGCTCTATTCCTGCAAAAACATTTGCAAGAATAGAGCTCTGTGAATATCTTAGAGAAAATCCCTTCTGAAGTCCAGCTCAAGTTACACATTACAAATCACTTTGAAAGACTTTTTTTTTTCCCTTTCCTTTATGGTATCCAGTCTCTTGATTATTAGGGATGATGAGCCCTAGCTTGAAAGCAGAAACTTAAATCAGTGACTGTATTTTTATTGCCAAACGGAGATCTGAATTCATATAATAAGAGAGCAGTAGGGATGAGATATGACAGAATTCATTAATGTGCCAAGGATGTGGCCAACTTGTCTACAACTAGTTAAAAGGCAAATACACAGATTGATCATTTTTCTTTCCAGGACTGTACGTCACAATACACATGGCCTGTTTCCTAAAACCTTCTGTCTAATGTTTAATAGATTGATGGAACTTCAAAAACAGCACTCCCGACAATCCCGCTAGACAAGAGGGGCCATGAAGATATATTTGCTTAGAAGAGAAACTTTGCAATCGGAGCTTAAAAGAATTCAAGTCAATTTCACATTTGCCCCTTAATTTAAACTAAGATTTTACTTTAGATTCAAAAGGAGTGGTGGCTTGAGTCTGACATTTTATATTTCAAAAGAGAAAAGACTGACATAAACAATTTTATTTTTTAAAATAATTTATTTTCAGCGTTCTGTGTACTATAAGTTGATTGATTTATCAAGCAGGTATGCATGAGAACCTTAAAGACTCCCCTTCTTCAAGAAGTAGGATAGATTGGGGCTTAGGAATGAAACTCACACATTCCGGAGCCTGCTGTGTCTGTAAGATTAGTCAGAACATGGAAGCCTGTGAGTCAGATTTTTAAAAGAAACCCCACGGCTTTACCATAAGCCTCTTGAAGAGAAAAAAAGAATCTATGCATAGATGATTTTTAGAAATAAAAATTACTCTAAGGCACAAAGTTAGTTTGCAAGTTCAAGTGGGCTTTTTAGGGACTGTATAAAATATCATGGTTTCTCCTCTCGGGCTTCTTGGAAAGAAATGTGAAGCTTTATTTGAGTGGAAACCCTACAGATTGAACATTAGCTTCTGATTGTTTCAGTTTCCTTCATCTGGCTCTCTGGCCTATTTTCTAGTTTCAGCCACTCAACTGTACCTGTTTGTGTTTGTGTGCTTAATTTTCACCTTTGCTCTGGGTTCTAAAGATTCTCACTGGGAGAAGGGAACTGGGTTCATGAGCTCTAGAATAAAACATGTCTCCCTCACAGCTTCTCAAACTCCCTTTCTTGCATGAATTATTCAGAAACTGGTATAAACTGAGAGACTCCACAATCTTCTCTACAAAGTCTAAATTTAACCTCATAATATTAAGTTAAAATGAATCTTTTCAAACAGGGCAGCATATCCTAACCTCTGGAGATGCCCAGAGACAACCAGAACTTCATGTCTTACCTTCTATTTATGGTGACCAAATTTGACTGGGGTTAAATAGGTTTTGTTGTTGTTGTTGTTGTTGTTTTCCCAGGGGGAACTAATTGTTATATAATCTCTCATTTCTGTGAATGATGAACATAAAGAATGGAGAACATGGTTTTCACAAGTTAACCAACACACTCAAGATTGTATGGGTCATAAAAACAGAAGCATGGAGCCTGCTCTCCTGACTGCTGACTTGGCAGTGGGCCAATCACATGCATCCCACCTTAATTTCCCTCCATCTGTTCATACACGCATGCAGGCCTGACACTGGCTTCAGGTTATTCTGCAACAGAACAATGGGAAAAGCACAGATTCCAACCCCAGAGTAAGTCCTAATAGTTTCAGTGCTTTGGTTGCTTTGTGTATAAGTGTGAAAGAACTAAGTTAGATCATCTCCCACGTGGAAAGAGAATGATCTGTACACAAAAACAACCCAGAGCTTCAGTGATGATCCTCCTTCCTGCCTATAGAAATCATGAGAATTTAAACACTAATACTGTAGTCCTGGGAATGAGCCCAGAGCCTGCTACAGCGAGGTGAAAGCTCTATTCCTAAGCTGCATGTTCATCCCTCTTTTCATCTTTTGTTTTGGGGAAAATGGGGTCTCACTAAGTTGTCCAAGCTGACCTTGAACTCACTCTACAGATCAGTGTAGCCTTGAATTTTCAGAACTCCTTCATCTACTTTGAAGGTAGCTGAGACTCTGGACCTGTACATCTAGGCCTGATCAAATTATGTAGATTTTATAGCTATAAGCTTTCTCATATGTAAAGCCAAAGATGGCAACATTAATTTTGAAGCAGCCTTGTAAAAAATCACTAAAAGAATATATGTAAAAACAGTTTGCCAAATGGCAAGCACTCAATAAATGTCAATTATTTCTTTTAGTGTTAACACTTGTCATATTCTAAAGACATACATTATTTTAATAGCAGTTTTATCATTATATTATCTATAAATGAATTTAAGCATTACTAACATCAAGGACAAAACATTAAATATATTAAGCATCTAAATGATCAAAATGGACTTGTAAAACAGAGTATTTTATTATCTATCTGACAACATTGATTTATAGCCTCACAATTTCACCTAATAGAAGACTTGAGGGTTTTTTGTATTCTATTTTTATTTTTACTTTTTCATCTTAAGTAATAGAAATAGAATGCATGCTCCAAAAGAGACCTAAAATGGAGCTATAACCCAGCAAGGACTTAAGACTGAATGTTAAGAATATGAGTATGTCTTAATATGCTCATCCTTTCTCTTTAATAAGAATATGAAAAGTTAAGTAGAAAAATTCTACATATCAGAGAAGATAAAAGCTTCTTGCATAGGCTTATCCTTCAAACTGGTAACTAACAAGAAGCAAGTCCATGTGGAAAAAATAAACAGCAAAACTTCAAAAAGGCAAGGCACACATAGAGAGTTTAAATGATTGTGCAAATGTTTCATTAACATGGGAAAGAAAAAGCATGTAGTTTATTTGTAAAATAATTTATTAAACTCTAGCATTTAGGGGAAAATTTAACCACAATTGTCATCAAAGAAAGGTAAGAAACCTCATAACGACATCCCCCAAAACCAAAAATGCTGCTCACCAAGTGCAGTGAGCAGGGAGGTTTTAATGGCTTTCTGGCACGATTAGGTTGGATAGCAGAGAGAAATCACACAGGAAAAAAAATCATACATAAAAAGCTTTCACTTTTTTGTCTCCCTTGTTAGAAACCAAGAAACATTTGGGTAGCTTTTTTAAATTTTAAATTTTTATTTTTAACATATATTAATTTGAAGCCTTGTTTCAGGTCCAGGTGCCATGTGTAAGATGATTGATGTTCCAGGGATGGGAGAAGGATGAAAACTGGGAGCCATCCAAGTTGTAAGCATCTAGAAATGAAGGGAAAACACCACCTTCCTCTATGGGTGGGTCCTCATGGAGACTCTAATGCTATTTTTGTTTGTTTGTTGCTTCATACATCCAAAGTAATATTATAAGCAGTTTTCAAGTAAACATAATTAATCTTTGACCCTATCAAAATAACTACCCAATTAGCTTATCTATATTTTTGTTTACTAAAGGAATAAAAGCCATGTTTAATGTATGTGGTTCAATACTGTTTATACTTGAAATGTGTTCTAGTTCAATACAAAAAGAAGTTTTTTTTTTTAAATTTTGCTCTATCTTATGAAAAGTAAAGTAAAATTCTGTATCCTTGAAAATATTAGAAACTTGATTTAGAGGAGGAAGTACATTTTCATGCAGTAAATTATAAGTTTTAAAAGGCAGGACACACATTACTGTGGTGATTTGAAAAATGCATATGCCCTGATGCTTTTCAACCTAATAAAATAAAGTGAGCTAACCAATAAATATAATTGAAAGTATTAAAATAACTATTAAATGTCTGTATGTTTTTTAAAAAAAACACAATTTTGATAGCAAGTTTGGATGTTCAGATTAAGGTCAAGTTAATGAAAAAATAAGTCAGCCACAAAATAATTATAATATCTACCTATACATATGTTTAAACTCTTAAGGTTTATGCAAGGAAAAAGGGTCAACTTTAATCTACGTAAAGCCCCACTTATAAAATACTACAATTTGCAAAGTTTTTATATGTCCACTTTGTGGCATGTATCCTTGAATACGTTCTACTTTAGTTCAGAATTGAAGTGGCGCTGATTCGGGTCTACAGTTGCTAAATTGTATAATAGTAGTAACAACATATTACTTAGAAATGCAAAATTCTTGTGAGCAGTCACGTTCTAGACTTTGTTCCTGACCAAATTTTTCAAAAAATAATATCCCAGAATATATTGGGGTACTGTTCCCAGTGAAATTAAAACCAGATACTCAGAACAAAAATTGTAAGAGTCTGAACAAGCCCAATGGATTTTACTTAGAATTATTCAAATCATACCAGAAATAAGGGGAAAGGTGCAGGTAAAGAAGGTTGATGATCTAACACGTGAAACATTACAAGAATAATCTTGGCCTTGAGTTATCTCTATCAAGATAAGCTATATGACCATGTCACAATGTAAAGGAATCATGTGAGCCATAAACTTACTTCTCATAGTTATTTCATCATCTATTGATAGTTGACACAAAATTGGGGTACATGGAGTTTAATTAATTTAGAAATAGCTTCAAGAAGGCCTCTGGATCATTCCAGTCTTTAGTGATACAGATTAGGTGTGTTGTGTGTACGAATGCAGCACAGGCTGAAGTGATTTATTTCTGTGGCAGCATCTGCAAAGACATGCCAGTGGCCTCAGAAAGGAAATTGAAAGAATGTAAGCCACTCCTCACCAATGATTAGCACTTGGAAATAACCCCCATGCTATTTAGGTTGTGAACCAATGATATCATTTTTAGTGTCATGCAATGTGTATTAGATTATTCATACAAGCTGGGCAATTAGATATCTAAATTTAAAATATAGCTTTACACTAAGTTTATGTGGTTCTTTGATGTGAGCTTTAAATCATTATTCATTTTAGGTTTCAATACATCAATTACATTTTAACAATTTCTAATGGAAAATATGTCACTATACACAAATTGCTGCTTATCTTCTACAGTGGCATATATGGACATTTTTCATTCCTAGTGTTCAGTTCAGACTCTGAAGGATTCAATAAAACTCACAGCTTATGCTCTGAAATAACCCAGAAGAGTATTAAAAAATGTTTATTATCTAAATCATTTATAGTTTTACTCAACTATTTATTGAATGCCTACTATGTGTCTGGTATTTTTGTATGAATCTCTAAAATGCCTCTATTCAAACCAGGGAAATTTATAAATAGATCTATCCTCACCTTCTTTAAACAAATGCAGTGTTGTTTTATTCTACATCAAAAAGGAAATTTTTTCTTGACCAAACTGTTTCTAGTGAGCTACATCATGTTGTTTTGAAACCAAGACTGAACCTTACACATTGCACTCCAGAGCTGACAACAGCTGTTAAAAAGAAAAAAGTCTCTAGTTAACCAGCTCTGGCTCCTGTTCATTTTGTGATTATTATTATAAGTCAAAAGTCTATAGCAATAAAAATGACATCAACAGGAACAACAATAACCATAATACACACCAAATATTGTCTACAACTACATTAACAGTGCACATTCATTGCAGCAGGCCGGGTAGGAAGACTTGGGGACAAGCTGACTCAATAAAAGACCAATGAGGAACAAATCATGGTAGGTGTCCGACTTACATAAGGCCACGTGGCATACAAAAGAGAAATTCAAATTTGTTTTATGGCCTAAATATTCAAGCTCAAAGTCAAGGGTAGGAAGATTAGTCAACATGGTATTGTAGGAAGATTTAAAAAAATTAAAAAAAAAAAAACACTTTTGGGCCATAAAGGAATCATGGTATTTTACAAGCTGAACAACAACAAAGGACATATTTTTGCTTAACCAGGCAGCATATTAGACCAATAAAGGAAGGATACAAGACATGGAGTATCATTGAACAGAAAACATTCTGTTGTCTTCTGAGGTAGAAAATAACACAAAAGAAAAGCAATAATGTGAAAGATGAATGCTTCTCATAAAAACATCTTCATTATTTATACCTTTACTACTATGAGATTTCTTAGTAAACATCAACTATCACTAAACATGTGGGATATTTTGTGTTTTCTTAATCTGCTACTGTTTGAACACTCATAACACATTTATGAATAAATCCACCCTTACCCATCATCAGAGGCAAGGTTGCCCTGCATTCTAGAAACCATTCGTAGCATAAAAATTGGATAAAGACAAAGCCATGCCCAGAAAGAACAGCAAGAATTGGCAAGAAGAAAATTGCATAATAATGTGTTTCAAACAATAAGTAGAAGACAGTGTTGCCAATTGAGGAAGAGAGATCCCGGTGTCAACCCAAACTACCACTGCTAGGAAACCCCAGCATTAAGAAAGATAGAGACTACATGTATGTTCTTGGGCAAGAGTGAAATATTGAAGTTAGAATTCTTGGCGCCCCTGTGCCATCTCTTTTTAAAGATAGTAAAAGTTTTGTTAATAAAAGTTCTTAAAATTCTTAGAATTAGAATTAGGGGCAATGAGCGTTCACCTTTCTTATCCGTTGCTGATAGATAATATGGTAGACGTATTCAGAAGGTTGTGTTCAAGAATCAGGTGGACACCTCTCAGCACTTCAGATGTACTTGTTCGCCTAGTAAGCATGTGTTACTGAAGCAGTGGTTTTACTGGTGAAAGCAAAAAACTCCTCATTCCCAGATGAACTAGATCTATTGGGTAATCTGAGAGAAGACTCACAATGAAATATATATATTTTTAATTGATTCCTGATTGTCAGCTCTGTACATGCTTCCCATTTTTGTGAAATAATAGCATGTTCCTTGTTAAAATGTTATCAGCATATACATCAGGATGACTCCATATTATGTTTCAACCGCTGAAGATGTATTTCAGGAAATATTTGGCTACCATCAAAAAGGGTTAAAGGATCCAAAGGATACATTTTAAATATCAGCTCATTATTGAGAGTGAAGTATCACCTAGAGTCACCAACCAAACAAACAAAGTACTTTGCTTTATCAGGATTCTGCCAAGGCATGAAATGGAAGCAAGACCATCACATATACCATGAGATTAAGGCTATTTGACATTATACGGAACTCTATGAAGAACAGGCAGAAGGGAGAAATCGTCAACCTTACAATTACAAGTATTTAATGTTTTTTAAAAAACACCCAATTGTCGTATGGCCTGAGATTAATGCAAAAATATTATGGACTGAGATTTTTAAACCAAATTGGTTGTGTATGCATTTACTTATCACCCAGTAGGCATGGCAGAACTCCATCTTATTATGTTTAAAAGTATAAATCTCAAATTTGTACGTCATATGGATGGAACATAGCCAGCAATAAATATGCAGTTTAGAGGAACCTTTGCAGTGCTGGAGAATAATTTGGACAGCTGGTGTTATTGGTTGATCTACAAGGTTTTTGGTGTTCTTATCAATCTGCTCTTTTACACTTAATTTAAATTTAGTATAAATATTCACTGTCAAAAACATTAAATTAGGGGAAGAATAATCTCACATTTTTAACTCGGGATACAAAATCAGAATATTAGCACATATAGGTGAGTTTTCATGGTCGTCATCAGTACGTAGACAAAGGAAGTGGACAGTTGCTTTTGTTTAAGCAGATTTGTGTAAAGGTCTGAAAGAATAAGGAGGGATTTCTAGTTCTTAGCTCTGCAGCATACATGTTCATTTTATTAGAAAAGCATTAAAATACTAATAACAGTTGTTGAGTATGCTCTACTTTCCAAAGCATTTACATATCTGTTATCTCATAACAGCTTTGGGAGATTAGAAATAAATGTAGTAAAAGGCAATTATAGCAGATAATTTGAAGTGTTACAAACTGGCCTTGGATGGATATAGGTACAGAAGAAAGTCTTTAATCCTTATCAGTCATGTTCTCCAGCACAGACATTCTACAGCTTATCAACATATGTACTTACATAATGCATGCTAGGAGAACAGTTCTCCTTTGTGTAGCCTTGGATTTTGTGGAAGTTACAGTGTTGTGGGGTTTTTCATAACTAAGGAGCTGTTTTCAAAGTGATTTATAGCATTTTTGTTTGTTCTACCCATAGCAGCAGTGCCCATCTGCATGAGTATGGTCATTTCAGATCTAACCCTACTTACTGCCTTCAACGCTAACTTAATTTTATCAAAGCAGCATATCTAAAGCCCCTGTAAAGTGATCATGAATCTATACAAGATGAGAACAAAAAAGTCAAGGCGGAATACATTTTGCATGGCTTGCTTCTGTCAATCTTAGGGAAGTATCACATTTGGTTTTGGTCACTTGGAACAGAAAAATACCACACAATGACATTGATGCATAAAGAGGTTGGCCAATAAATGGTGGTGAACCTGCAGCAGGAAGAAGCCTGAAAGTCAGTTCCCATGGAAACTTCAGACAGCCAGGTAGGAATGTAGAAAAATTTTATCAAAGGTAAAATAAATTTGTATTGACTTTCAAATCTAAGAAAGGCAAAAATCCTTCAGTTGGAGAAAACAGGACTGTAGATATAGAATCCTAGGATCTACTCATCCCTTAAAACAAATATATTGACAGTTCATTCTCAAACATTGATAATAGCTATCACCAACATATCATTTGGATAAACTGAGTTGGTTTGTCACCATAGTGTAAATGTGTAATGTTTAAATAGAATAAAGCTCTATTGGGAGATGGAAGGCTGCATGCAGAGGAGTCATGAGATAGACCCCCTAACAGCAGATTACTCTAACAAGAGCTGAAACATTAGTGCTGACAACAGAATACGACAGCTCAAGGAAAACAAGCTTTATAACACCATGCAGTAGCCCTTAGCCTCACTCGAGCACAGAGCTTGTTTTTAATCTAATCTTTTTAAAGTATTCAACGTTTGGAGGAGCTTTAACCAAATGGAAGTTATTTTTGGTTTCAATTCTAGGAAATCAGTGGCATTGATCTGGACCCTAAATAATGAAGGTTGGAGAAGTAATTGAAGAAAGGCCATTGCCTAGTCTGGTTGGCCCATCAAAGCATGCAATATAGCCTGGCAGAATAGCTCAGTGAGTAGAAGCACTTGCAACCAAGATTGAAGACCCAAATTCAATCCCCAGAAGCTACAAGGTGGGTGAAAGAGAATATACTCTTGCAAGTTGTTCTTTGGCTACCACAAAGCCATGACATGTGCCTGTTCCTCAAACATATACACATGATAGACAGACAGACAGACAGACAGACAGACAGACAGACTTACAGATAATAAAAGAAATTGATATTCCACATGAACATTACAAAGGAATTAGGAATTCTGGGGAAGAAAAACTCTGAAAAATGATTAACTATTCAGATCTTTGCTGGAAAACAATAAGATATTTTATATGACTATAGCAAAGGCCATTTTACTATATTCTCCCCCGCTGGTATAACTCTGCACAGCTTATTTTTAATTTAAAGAACTTACTTTATATAATATTTTTATTCCATCATCTAATTCTTCTCAATTTTAACTTTGTATAATGTGTCTCTTGCCTGACCAGATGGCAGTGAATCAGCCAATAATCATGGAAGGCACATCGTAATACATTAACATCCTAATGACTTATTGCAGATCTGTTTCCAAAAATTATAGTCAATAATCTGGAAACAAGATTGCAAGACCAGAAAAGATACTGATAAGGCATTCTCACTACCCATCTCTAGAGAACATTCTACCTGTCTACGCACTTGTCTTACACAAAGATACCCCACAGATCTCCAAATGGTTTTAAAAGATCACTTCTCCCATATATGGCTCAAGTGTCTTGAAGGAAGTTGATTCAACATCCACTCTAGAAGTTGGACTGATTGCTGTAATGGCAGACAACTTGACAATAATGGGCTTAGGAATGATCAGGTAACCCAAAATGATCACTAAGACTTCTAGCACCTTCAAGAAAAGAGTCTCTCTCTCTCTCTCTCTCTCTCTCTCTCTCTCTCTCTCTCTCTCTCTCTCTTTATCTCTCTTTATCTCTCTCTCTCTCTCTCTCTCTCTGTCCCTCTCTCCTTGTGTCTGTGTGTCTGTCTGTATCTTACTCTCTCCCCCTTTCTCTCCATCCCTTCCTTTGACTTCTCTTTCTCCCGTATTCCAAATCAATCTTGAAGTGGGTATGCAGGAGTTGCAAGGATGCTGCTGTGTTTTGGAATGTGTGTGTGTGTGTGTGTGTGTGTGTGTGTGTGTGTGTGTACACAGATGAATCCGTTTACAGCCAAACCACAACCTACATATCCCTTTACACATATTGACACTTAAAGGAGTTTTCGGAGATAATCAGAATTAAATTCAACTGCTATTTCTTCAAACAATTAAAGTTTAAAAATTCAAATAATCTCAGTCTTACCTTTGGTGGTTTGAATATTCTTGGCCCATAAGAATTTGTAGTGTTAGGAGGAGTGTCCTTATTGGAGGAAGTGTGTCACTTCGGGATTGGGCTTTGGAGTTCTCTTCCTATGTTCAGGCTCCACCTATTACAGAAGAGGGTTTCCTCCTAGCTGCCTGAGGGTGCCAGTCTCTCCTGGTTGCCTTTAAATCAAGATGTAGAACCCTCAGCTCCTTCTCTAGTACCATGTCTGCCTGCATGCTGCCATGTTTCCTGCTATGATGATAGTGAACTAAATCTCTAAGACTGTAAGCCAGTCTCAATTAAATTAAATAGGAAGTGATATTATTAGGTGGCATTGTCTTGTTGAAGGAAGTATGTCACTGTGAGGGTGGGCTTTGGAGACAAGAATAAAAGGGACTACTGGGACAATTGATGCTGGTTAGGTGGAGCTAAGAAATTAGTGGTGATTAAGAAGAGACCAGCATCACTGAGGTGAAATCTTCTGGGATGTATTTTCTGAGAGCACAAAAAAAAAAAAAAATGTGTTTCAGCGATAGCCAAGGTTGTACCTCATGTTGCAACTGGAATTCATAGTATATGAGAATCACCCAGGTGATACTGGCTTTGAAGATATAAAGGAGTCATGGAGAACAGCTGAGGCTTGGCACTGTGAGAGGCTAGGGAAGGTGGAGTTGAAATTGATGGCCAGGATTGAAGGGCTCATGCAACGAGAGGCTTGGCAACATGAAAAGAGCCTATGAGGGGCTGCTGGTAAAGCCTAGTTGCAGTGGAAGACCCCAGCAAATTAGAGATGCCCATACCATGGGATGATCACAAATAACAGCAGCAGCAGTGGAGTCAATCAGAGCCAGGTGTGCTATAAAGGGATCCCAGACATAGGACAAGAAGCTATAAAGTTTAAGTTGCCTAGGATACCTCAAGATGTTAGTGATGTGAGAGCTGTGGGACATCTACTGAAGAAAGAGGCTAACAGGGAGTGGAACCAGCCCAAGAGAATGAAGTTTGTTTCTGCTGAATGCCAGATCTGCCAACAGCAGTAAGAAAATATGAATGGGGTTAGAGGTCTAACGGAGACAAGGAGCTTGGCGTTCGACCAGCTGGGTTTGGCCTTGCTTTGAACCAGTGTATCTTCACTATGTCATTTTGGAATGGTAATTTATATCCTGTGCCATGATATGTTGGTAGTCTGATTTTTGATTTTGATTTTTATAGGGGATTATAGTTAAGAGATTGCATGAATATCAGAAGCGACTTTCAACTTTAGACTTTTAAATATTGTTGAGACTGTGGTAGACTATGGGGATTTTTGAAGTTGGACTAAATACATTTTGCACTAAGCTATGGCTATGTATGTCCCCCATAGACTCATGTGTTTCTTTTTCTTTCTTTTTTCTTTCTTTCTTTTTCTTTTTTTTTTTTTTGGTTTTTTTCGAGACAGGGTTTCTCTGTGAAGTCCTGGCTGTCCTGGAACTCACTCTGTAGACTAGGCTGGCCTCGAACTCAGAAATCTGCCTGCTTCTGCCTCCCAAGTGCTGGGATTAAAGGCGTGCGCCACCACCACCTGGCTGACTCATGTGTTTCAACAAGACTATAGGGTCCATGGAGTGAAATGTGGTGATTTGAATATGCTTGGCCCATAGAAATTGGTACTGTTAGGAGGTGTGGCCTTATTGGAAGAAGTGTTATCACTGTGCTGGTGGGCTTTGGAGGTCTCTTCTCATGCTCAAGCTCTACCCATTGTGGAAGAGAACTTCCTTCCAGCTGCCTGAGCATAAGAGTCTCTCCTGGTTGTCTTTAAATCAAGATATAGAACTCTCAGCTCCTTCTTGCCTGCATGCTGTCTTACTTCCCACTATGATGATAATGAACTAAACCTCTGAAACTGTAAGCCAGCCCCAATTAAATGTTTGCCTTTATAAGAATTGCCTTGCTCATGGTGTCTCTTCTTACCAATGGAAACCCTAACTAAGACATTGCCTGTTTTATTTTATGTACTAGTTAGGAATTTGAAGCTCAATAAAATAAAGATCAGTAGCACTCCTTGGATTGTGCACACAGATGCACAGGTAGTGTTGTGGGTTGGTGTGTGTATGCCATGTAGATTTGTAAGGATATGAACCACACAGAGCTGAATGTGAGTGTTATGGGAGTTATGTGGCTTTCAGAGGAAGCACAGGGAAGACAAAGTGTCAAGGAGGTGATAGGCACAGAAGGAAGTAGATTGCCACAACTTCGGAGGTACAACTTAGACACACTGTAAACACACTGTGAGCACTCAGATCTATCACTATAGTTATATAATGTAAGGTTACAAAAATTTTACATAAAAGGTTCACAATCTGTATACTTTTTCATTGTTTTCATATTCTTTCTTTTCTGAAAGAATTACACAGCTTAAAGGGTGTTATAGTACTTGTTATCAAGTGCTGTTCTTTCTTTTCCCCATTTAATCTTCCTGTTAAGGAAAATATTTAAAACGGCAGGTCCAACCTGGCTTGTTCTTAAGGGGCCACCATGTTCCTTGCGACTAAAAAAAGGCCTAAGGCCATGAGCCGTTGAGTGCTCCCACTGCAGTGGCTCAGGCCTGCCAGAAGCACCGGCCTTGGCACCCACAAAATGCCAGCGAGGGAGATGGCTCTGCCAATCTACCAGGCTGTCTCCACAATGCTTGGCTGAGCCCAGACCATCCTGCCATCCATGCAGTACCCGGTAGAAATGAGACTCTAAAGCTTAATTATTATCTAAAGGCTTTATAAATTTAGAAATCCTCAATTAACAATTTGCCCACACAATTAGAGTTGTTTCCCAATATCTAACCTTATGATATAAATCATTACCCAGGATTGTCCTGGACCCAAGTGTGATTCTCCATGGCTCCTACATCCCTCCTCCTCCTCCTCCTAGCTCCTCCTCTTCCTTCTATTCTTTCTCCCCTCCCAACTCCTCACTCCACCTACCTCTCATACAGCCCAATCGCTGAGCTTTATACAAATGTAGTGGGAAGATATCCCACTACATCTTCCCTTGAGGCAGCCAGTTTTTGTTTCTTTATCTTATTGTTTGCTCGAAATATTTCAGTTTTTAAGTATTTAGTTATACATTGTCTTGACTTTTCAACCTGTGAAAGTTTATGGTTTCGTTGGCCTTAGCCTCTCATGTACCACATACGTCACTTTATCATCTCATACCTTATTTTTGAAAGAACAGATTATAGATCACAATTCTAAGTCCCATATTCAGAGCTTAATTTCTTGCTGTTAAAATCTTAATCTATATTGGAATAATGTGCTGATCAGTTATCTGAAGAAAAAAGATCAGGTCTTGTTTTACATGTTTTATTGATTTCCATGATCTTAATACTCTTGCCTTGGTCAATTGGAGGATATGAAGTCCACTAAATCACTATTCAGAAGAGATGGGCACAGATGGTTTTAAGCTGTTTCCTATTGGATATATAATAGGCCTACTTGTTCTTGCCTGTTCTATTTACTATATAACAAGAACAATGAAGAGCAACTCTCCCATCCTTAAATTCTTCCCTAGATGTACCAAGCTATTGGACATTCTGAATGCATCTGGAGAAGCCCCTTTTCTCACACCATGTCCTGGTTGCCTTCTGTGCCTGGCACAGCACTTTTATAATACTCCCTTGTACCTCCTCCTGGGGAATGGCTTACCCATTTGGATCCTAGATTCTCTGGATCCCCCAGGATCTTTAATCCCTGCTTCACTTTGGTGGAACACTTCTTCTGGCAACCTATCTGACAATATCTTTATTTTTCATTTAAATTTTCAGAAGTAACTTAAGCTTATACAAGGACTTCCTTTGAGAGGCCATAGGCTGTGAGCTGTTCTTAATTGCTGTCAGTGGGAACGTTGGGACGTATGATGACGTTTTGACTGATGGCTGTTGTTTGCACGGAGAAGTATGACGACGTTTTGATGGCTGTTGTTTGCTCACAGTCTACTCGTTCTTTCTCGGGAACTTCAAGGATTTAGAAAATTACTCACATCTTGAAAGTTAGAATGCATTCAAAGTATCATACTAATAATTTTTCTAAAACTTTCACAAACATTTCAATATGATTTGTGAATAAAAGGAAATAGTATGAGATAATATATACCCTATAAAAACTGTGACTGCCTCACTATATAGATATAGGTATATTTTGAATTTTGCCAGGAAAAAATTAGAAGTCTTTAGAAAAGTTGACAAGACTGTTCTTTAGTTCATGCAATGGTAAGAAAGAAGGTTTTAAAAAGAAAAAAAATCTACAGACATTTGGAATTTTAAAAATGGCAAACACTGTTTTTTCTTGAATACAAAAAAGTGAATGTTTAAATTTAAAAACAATGTTAATGGATTCCTATCATAGAAAAATTTTTAAAAATCTATAATCCATGAATGATAACTTTAGATTTAAATTTTACTTACAATAAAAGTATTATATCACCTACAACAGACAATTCAAGTGATCACAGGGATATTATGAAAACCATATTCTTCTCTAATGTGCTTTCCTATGACTCATAGTAATTTATATACTAGAAGGTTAATGGTATATTAAAATATTTAAAAATTAGCAGTGTTAGAATGACATAATGAGTTTCTGCTCCATGGTTTGATAAACAATACAATCTGCATTAGTTCATGTGGGACTTCCTCATTCTCCGTTATGGTAGCCTGGCATTACATTGCATTAAACAGAGACTAGAGAATGGTACTTAGAGTAAAATCTGACCCATTTCTTGTTCTTATGAGTTAGATGTGGATTTTATTGTTTTGAATTATTAAGAGAAATGAAAAATGAAGTGTTTGGTGACATGAGAAACCTGCAAAATCCAAATTTCAGAGCTAAGACTGTAACTAAAAAGAAAGGAGCTAGCATACATGAGGCTCTAGGATCTACCTCAACACTGAACAAAATCAAATTTCAGTGTGCAGAGCACAGATGTGTGCATTTGTTGGCTATGGCTGCTCTTGCCCTAACAAGAACAGTAGATATGACAAAACTGTCTATGGCCAACAAAGCCTAAATACATACCAAAGGGTCTTTATACTCACTTTTGATACACAGTATACAATAAATTTTTTTGAAGTAAGAATTCAGTGACTTTCCAGTCCTGTAAATGAATAGTAGAGTGCACGGAGCATTTGTTAAACATAATAAATGCTGCAAAGTAAAGTTAAGTAGGAGAAGAAGAAGAAAGGACCATACAAGAGAGTCAGACTGTGTCCACATGTGACAGCATCTGAATGACAGGTAAGAATTATACCTTTCATCTGAAAGGAAATTGGCAACTGCTGAGCATTGTGAACCAGGGACAGTGGCATGACCAGGAAGAGTAGTTTGTTTGTAGTATGGAATTAATGCAATGTGTTCCTAACTAATGTGAAAACTTCATGTGGCACAATTGTAATAATTTCTAGGATGAGCTCTGAGTTCCAATGGGGACACAAATCGCAGTGTACAAACATAGCATTAAAATAGTAGCTAAAGTTCTAAAATCAAAGTAAGAAGTCTGTATGTGGTGTGCTGCTTAAACCCCTTACAGTTGCTTGTTTTTATGTATTATTATAAGAGTGCTGTCTATTTTACTATTGACGTTTTCATTCATGTTCAGTCCACCCAAATTTGAAGATGTACAAAACAATTATAGAAACTAACTGGCTCATACACTAGCTGCTGAGTTAAGCCCTCATAGCATTGGATGATTTGACCCTTAAGGTATTACTTGTAAACTTGAGGTTCAAAATGCTAGAATGAAAAACTGTACATGCTTGTCTGTTATTTCAAAGGCACAATGTGAAGTGCTCATCATAATCTGGTTAAAAATCCTAAATAACAAGAATGCTAGTCTCCCAGACGGAGTAATTCTAATTAACCTTATAAAAATGAGATTTGTACCGTATGTAGAAAATTAAGGATAAAAACAACCATTAAAAGAAAAGCCTAATCACATTATAATAATTAAGTTCAAGGGACACAATAGGCCACAGTCACATAACAGTACCATATTTAAAATGACATCATAAATAATAGGAAATGGAAATGTTTGTGCCACGTTATTATTTCAAATAATCTTTTAAGTTACCTCTTTACATGGTCTAGCAAGTTCTATTAATATGGGGGCTTGAATGTGAACGTGAAGATCTTTAAAAAAGGGACAGCTTGGACATTAAGTCAAGTTGTATTCAAATGTGATGATATAAAGTAAAAATAAGTGAACATTTGGAGAAGGATTTTGCATAAATATCAATACATCTCAGACTTGGAGTAAAGACAAGAAAAAGAAAGAAATTCAGTTGTTTTGCACAGCAGAAATTTCTCTTCCCTTCTCTTCCTTCTCCTCTCCTCTTCCTCCTCCTCCAGCTTCTCTTCCTCCCCCCTCCTCTTCTACTTCCTCCTTCTTCTCCTCATCCTCCCCCTTCCATCGTCTCCTCCTCCTTTTCTTACTCCTCCTTCATAGTTCATTAGTGGCCATTTTAGTTATGAGATGTTCATGATGATCTAGAATTCAGGTACTAGAGACAGAATTTGTGTTCCTATATGGCTCTAGAAAATTTCTTCACTACTTTTATTCTCTTATTCATCATAAGAGTACTTCATTCTCTGAGCACAAAGGACTCTTGATAGTAGATTGAGTTGAGCATTTAGAAAGTGATAATTATTATTTTATCATCATTAATCTGTATCCTCAGAAAAATCCTGTGATCATTGAATAACAAAAGTGGAGAAAGACAAAAAATTGAAAATAAAGAGTAATTATGGAGTTAGCATGTCATATCTCTTTTCCACATGTCCACTCAAATGTTGGCTTAGAAAAATATTAACATGTGCCAATGGTTACTCTGACCCATGAGTTTTAATGGATGCACAGTTAGTGTGTATAAAAAGTGTTACTGGGATACAAACAAAAAAATGTCCAAAGCTCCATGCCTTATGAATTATCACAAACATGCAGCTTTGAAGTCTCAAAGAAAGCTTTCTACTCACTGGAAACTCTTCTGAGGGTGATATCTTCAGAAGCATCTGACTTCATATCTCTCTTTCACACTGTGCTGCTATGTTGGGTGGTGGTCTATTTGTAAGAAAAAGGAAATATGTCTTCAAAGCATGGTGGTTCCACAAATGGATAATAAGGACAGAAATCATTGTATATACCTGAGACATAGTCTTGACAACATTAGCCCTAACTTGCTAGTTTACCAGAATATGATTTTAAGTCATATTATGATAATATGGTAATTGTTCTCATATTTTTTGAATCTCAATGAAATGTGAGTGGTTGGCAGAAAAAGTTGCAAGCTATGGGTACTCAAGAGAAATAAACACATGAAATTTAAAATGAATTAACAGTTGTTAACATATTTGGTGAGTGATCATAGTATTATTCGACTGTATATCTGATCATTTTCTTTGCCTTGGGTAATAAGTTATATGTGTGCCACAGACCTGTAGGCAGAGATAAATCTCTTCACCTGTCAAGCAAACTTGTCCCTAGCCAATTGCCTATAATCTTGTACTCAATATAACCTATTTCTCTACTTTGACATCAAGTGTGGAAGAAATTGTCATGATCTGAGAAAAAAATTGATATATGCCTTTGAATAAGTAAACTATTTCTTGAGTCAAGTTTTGTGTTAGAGATAGGAGTAAAGAGGAAGTTAAAAATTAATATATAAATTAATCAAATAATAGATAGTTAAATTCTATGAAAAATTTTCATTTGTCTATAATGTGACAACAAATGAGTGAAGAATTTATTTAACTGGTACAAATGTACTGTAAAACACAGGATAACAATTGAAACAGGTGAAATGTGTTGAATGTGGTTTGCATATGTGCACAAGATAATTACAGCTCTATGTGTTTAAGAGAAGAAGGGGCCTGGTGAGTCATGCTTTGTCCTATTGTTACACAAAGACCTCTGTGAGAAGCAAAAGCTCACAGTAAGATAAAATGTCTCAAAAGCAGATGAAGATGGATTAAAACACCAAAAGCATTCAAAAGTGTTCAGAGATGACAATGAGAAATTTGGTCAGACTCAGACAGCCCTGAGAACATCACTGGGCAGTTAGGACAGCATAGCAAATTTCCAGATCCAGTGACATTTATTCTGTTCTAAGAACTCCAGGACACTGAGATACAAGGAAATATTTCACTAATTCTATTGAGTCAATCAAATACAAATATGATAGGGGTTAAGTAAGTTGCCCTGTTTCTAATGAAACTGATGCTTAGCAGTATTCAGAAATTCGCAATAGTTCAAAGTCTCTGCCTATGGTCTTTGCAAAAGTCAAGAGCCTATTGTATTTATCTTCATATGTGTTTACCATATTTCAGTAAAATAATTGGAGTTTCTCTCAGATAGTGAATCAATTGTATTTCATTGAATTTCCTCTTCAATTCTAAATACATTTAGTAAAAATTCTTTGTCACTCTTACTCAACCCAGATAAACAGCATAATTCTCCTCAGTTAGATGTCCATTAATTTCAGGTCAAGTTAAAATGTCGTGTAGCAAAATACACTGCTGTCACTGAGCTTATGTTTTCAGTCACTGCCAACATGGAAAACATTAGAGAACCACCTTCTAGAGTCTCCTCTTATTTATTTCTTAAAAGCAGCGTGTGAAGCTTTGCACCGTGTTCCTGATCTCTACTTGCATGCTCATTAATTACTAAACTGCAATAGCATGAAATGGGGTCTGCTGTCAAGGTTGACAGTTGTAGGGTGTGAGATCTACAGATTCAATTGCACAACATAGATTTGTTGCATAAAGTATGTTGCTAAGGCTGTGCATGAATAAAAATTCAAGCCTATGGAGTGGGATATGTCTTGAGAATCCTGAGTAAATGCATGTTATATTTTTCAAGAATTTGTATGTCATAATAGATCTTGCTAGTTACTAATGTTCTTTATTTATTTGCCTCTATAAGTTTTCCCAAAAAATATATAGGTAGTGGTAGATATATTAAACTATTTTCTTTCAAGATTCATCCTAAATGGCATAAATGACCTAGTAATAAACATATTTTAATGCAAAATCCCTGTTTCCATAGTGACATATTAAGATGTAATTCTTTATGATGAATAGAATATAAAAGTGCACAGTTGAAGGCTACTTGAGATCTAGCAGTTAGCCATGAATAGGGATAATTGATATGTGCTAAGAATAGATGAGAAGTTGATCTTTAGAGAATGTCTCCAAATCTTTATCTGAAGCTCAGCTGCTTGGTGAGAGACATCACCACAGATGCTTTCTGGGCATTGCTGAAATAGGAACAAGATTAAACTACCTTCACAGCCACTGGTGGATGCAGATTTCAGTTTGCTGTTTTCCTCTCTAGAATTCTGCCTTGTTGAGGGGGAGGTGGTCATCAGGTGGTCGTCAGGTAGTCAGAGGGCTTTGAATGAATCCAGCCAGCATACCATTTTGTGAGTGCATCTAAGCAACATCTTTAGAAAGGTAGTGATTTCAACTGGGAGAAAGCAGAGCTATTTTGCCTGCTTTTGCGACTGCCCTTCTCTAGCCCTCCTCTCTGAGTATCCACCATGCACTGCAGTGACATACTGCACTCATCTCCTTTCAGCTGAGGATAAGTCAAGGGTAGGACAGAGAGAAGTGTCTGATTCCAGTCTCTGGCAGTACTATTGTTTGTGAAAAAAATCAAATTATGTTTCTGTCTACAGAAACAATTGTGAGATGAAATAGCATTCATCTGAATACTGTAAAATGAAGTAAACTTACAGACTCATATTTAAGAGTTTATACACTCAAACCTACAAAATATTATCCATGGAATGTAAAAATAGAGTGTGTACAGTTATTCCTAGGCTGAGGGATGAATATTTTTAGAATGCAGTTTATTTTATGGTGTTGTGTGAATTTTGATTTCCTGCTTATAATAACTGTGCTATAGTGATATAAATTGTTTGCATTAGGTACAGTTTAACTAAAAATTTTATGGTACTTGTCATATTCTTGTACACTTTCTTAGGCTTTAAATTATTTCAAAATAAAAATATTCCTTCAGAATTTATTAACAGATACAATACAGACAAATTGTATCATCTGGAAACATACAAGAAACTAAACTGATTCTAAAGCCAATGCAAAAGACAAGGGGCTTAAGTATGTGAAAGACAGCACAGGGTATCAACAGGGTAGACAAACGGAATAATAGAAGAAAAGAAACACTAAAAGAGGTCCATATCAAGAATTGTTTACTCTGTGGAAGGCACTGGAGCACTCTAAAGGTTGAAGAGTTGTGTTGTGAGCAGATAGCTCTGAAATTGCTGCTTAATCCTGACCTATAATATCCACATAAGTGAATGTCAGGTAGAACACAGACCTAAAGCTAAAACCCAAAAGTTCTAAACAAAAGTGGTGAGGAGATTTTTCAGGAGTTTGGAGTAAACAAAATAGTAATAACTTTAATAATAACAACAAAAGATTTGGCTGATAATTTATATTTTATACAACTTTAAAAAACTGTTCCTGCTTAGTAAATGTAATCATCAAATATCAATGCAACATACAGAAAAACAATAGAATAGGTGGACGTAGTCAGAATAAATATATGTGTGTAACAAAATAATAATTAATAATAATAATAATAATAATGTAGGAAAATAATGCAAAACAAAAATAGACAAATAACTTCAAAATAGATAAGACATTTGCATAAATACATGTTTGGCTAATAAGCCTTTTCAGAACTGCTGTACATCATTAATCAGCAATGGTAAGTATGCCATATTTTTTGAAACACTGACATGAATAGAGAATAGCCAAAACCAATGCCTGTGACACTGGGAATGCGGCGTAGATGTAGAAGAACTAAAACCATTATTTCTTTACAGATACTTGTCAATAACTAGTAAAGAAATGGGGAATGTCATAGTTCAAAACTGAGTACTCATATATCCTGTGATCAACAATTTAACTCCATTTCTCTTGAAAATATAGAATATTTAGCAAACAACTTGCACACATGTGCTCATAACAATCTTCTCAGTAGTCTAAGTCTGTAACATCCCAAGTATCCCTCAAGAAGTGCTAGGAACTGACTGTGGCATGTTCAGACAAAGGAACTCACTCACCAAGAATAAAGAACAAAGTGACACTATATTTACCACCAGTGATAAATTCAAGATTACATTGACATAAGAAAACTTACATAAATAAGCATATGAAAAATGGTTCTGCCGGGCAGTAGTGGCGCACGCCTTTAATCCCAGCACTTGGGAGGCAGAGGCAGGTGGATTTCTGAGTTTGAGGCCAGCCTGGTCTACAGAGTGAGTTCCAGGACAGCCAGGGCTACACAGAGAAACCCTGTCTCGAAAAACAAAAAAAAAAAAAGAAAAATGGTTCCAAATATTTACATATACATATACGTATACATACACATACACATATACATACACATACATATACATATATATATATATTCTGAGCTAAGAAAGATACTCTGGGGATGAAAATGGAAATTTAATGGCAGGGTTGACCAATATAGACCTCTTATGAATGATGTGTATGTGCAGTAGATTATTTCAGAGAGGTTAAATTGATATGTTCAACTTAACATAAAACCCATAGGGAAAATGGTTTTCTGCGGGGTTGAGGGGGGGAGGTAGAATCAGAGTATATGACAAGATAGTCATATGGTGCACATTCATGTGAACAGAGCGCATATATGAAAATGGGCTAATACCATTACATTGGAGCTGAAATGTCTTAGTGCTAGTGTTATTGGGGAAATGCAGTGTGGTAGTGGGTCATGTCAACTACATATTTGTGTCAATGATGGTATAAACAAGTATAATTCAATACTACTTATATAAATGTACACACCACTCAGTTATATATAATATATAATACTAGATAATCATTTATACAATTATGTTACAGGATTATGTACTTCCTGAATTAAACAATTTATCATTATTTTAGAATTGAAGTCTTCTACTTATATAAAAATCATTCACTGTAAAACAGCATATCATTTTTTATGCTCACAACAACTTCATAGGTCTTATGTTTATCTGGTCTCTTGATTGTATGATTTTTTAAAATGTCTGATTCAGTTATATGTTGTTTTGTTCCTCATGGTTTCAAGGCATACAAAATCTACTGTTAGTGTTGTCACTAAGAGTTACCTCAAGTTTGTAGCCAATAATTACTCCATTTGGTTATGGATATTCTACAATGTTCCTACAATGACTATATACTTGTCACTAAGCAACATGTGAACTACACTGTAATATGTTGTTAATTGTGTCCAATAGATAGGTACATAGGTATGCACTAGAAACCCATTTTAATTTTATTTTAGGTTTCAACTTCTCTTTAAAATTTTCCATTGTCTGCAACTGCCTAGTTGCAGCAATAATTTGATATCATACCCCAATCCTACAAGTTAGTAGGTATACTTATCACATATAAAAGCTGTACTATCCCTCCCACCCCACGCCTGGTCCTTTTGGCTGGGGCAGACACCTAGCTAGTCTGCTCCTGTGGAGACACCTTATGCTGAACCATCCTAGAGGAGCTGCTACACTCAGAGCAGCAGGATTTCAGGATTCCAGAGGTGGCCTGAGTCCCAGGAGTTCTTCCACCCAGGAACTTAGGATCACAGGAACACAGAGACATCTGGACTCTGAGGAGTTCTGACACAAGCAAGATAACTGGAAAGACAGACTCCAGTCAGACACAGTGAGCACAGGTAACCCTAGAGTTAACCAGATGGCAAAAGGCAAGCGCAAGAACACAAGCAACAGAAACCAAAGTTACTTGGCATCATCAGGATCCAGCTCTCCCACCATAGCAAGCCCTGGACACCCCATTACACAGGAAAAGCAGGATTCAGAATTAAAATCACTTATCATGATGATGATAGAGGATTTTAAGAAGGACATAAGTAACTCCCTTAAACAAGTACAGGAGAACACAGGTAAACAGGTAGAAGCCCTTAAAGAGGAAACACAAAAATCCCTTAAAGAATTGCAAGAAAACACAACCAAACAGGTGAAGGAGTTGAACAAAACCATCCATGATCTAAAAATGGAAATAGAAACAATAAAGAAATCTTAAATGGAGACTACCCTGAAGATAGAAAACGTAGGAAAGAGATCAGGAGTCATAGATGCAAGCATAACCAACAGAATACAAGAGACAGAAGAGAGAATCTCATGTGCAGAAGATACCATGGAAAACATTGACACAACTGTCAAAGAAAATGCAAATGCAAAAGGCTCCTAACCCAAAACATCCAGGAAATCCAGGACACAATGAGAAGACCAAACCTAAGGATACTAGGTAAAAATTAGAGTGAAGATTCCCAACTTAAAGGGCTAGTAAATATCTTCAACACAATTATAGAGGAAAACTGCCCTAACCTAAAAAACAAGATGCCCATAAACATACAAAAAGCCTACAGAATGCCAAACAGACTAGACCAGAAAAAATATGCCTCCAGTCACATAATAATCAAAACATCAAATGCATAAAACAAAGAAAAAATAGTAAAAGCAGTAAGGGAAAAGGTCAAGTAACATATAAAGGCAGACCTATAAGAATTACACCAGACTTCTCACCAGAGACTGTAAAAGCCAGAAGATCCTGGACAGATATCATACAGACCATAAGGGAACACAAATGCCAGCCCAGACTACTATACCCAGCAAAACTCTCAATCACTATAGATGGAGAAACCAAGATATTCTATGACAAATCCAAATTTGTACAATATCTTCCCACAAATCCAGCACTTCAAAGGATAATTGATGAAAAATGACAACACAAGGAAGGAAACTACAACCTAAAAAAAGCAAGGAAGTAATCTTCCAACGATCCTAAAAGAAGATAGCTACACAAACATAATTCCACATCTAATAACAAAAATAATAGGACACAACAATCATTTTTCCTTAATATCTCTTAACATCAATGGATTCAATTCTCCAATAAAAAGACATAGACTATCAGACTGGATACATAAACAGGATCCAGAATTTTGCTACATACAGGAAACATACCTCAGTGACAAAGAAAGACACTACCTCAGAGTAAAAGGATGGAAAACAATTTTCCAAGCAAATGTCCCAAGAAACAAGCTGGAATAGCCATTCTAATATCAAATAAAATCGACTTTCAACCAAAAGTAATCAAAAATGATAAGGAAGGATACTTCATACTCATCAAAGGAAAAATGTACCAAGATGAACTCTCAATTCTGAACACCTATGTTCATTTGATCTTTGACAAAGGAGCTAAAACCATCCAGTGGAAAAAGGACAGCATTTTCAACAAATGGTGTTGGTTCAACTGGAGAACAACATGGAGAAGAATGCAAATTGATCCATTCTTATCTCCTTGTACAAAGCTGAAGTCCAAGTGGATAAAGGACCTCCACATAAAACCAGATACAATGAAACTAACAGAAGAGAAGGTGGGGAAGAACCTCGAATACCTAGGCACAGGGGAAAAGTTCCTGAACAGAACACCAATGGCTTATGCTCTAAGATCAAGAATTGACAAATCGGAATTCATAAAATTGCAAAGTTTCTGTAAGGCAAAGGACACTGTCAATAGGACAAAACAGCAACCAACAGATTGGGAAAAGATCTTTACCAATCCCACATCCTATAGAGGACTAATATCCAACATATACAAAGAACTCAAGAAATTAGACTCTAGACAACCAAATAAACCTATTAAAAAAATGGGGTATTGAGATAAACAAAGAATTTTCAACTGAGGAAATGAGAATGGCCAAGAGGCACCTAAAGAAATGTTCAACATCCTTAGTCATCAGGGAAATGCAAATCAAAACAACCCTGAGATTCCACCTCACACCAGTCAGAATGGCTAAGATCAAAAACTCAGGTGATAGTAGATGCTGCCGAGGATGTAGAGAAAGAGGAACACTCCTCCATTGTTGATGGGATTGCAACATGGTGCAACCACCCTGGAAAACAGTCTGGCTTCCTCAGAAAATTGGACATATCATTACCGGAGGACCCAGCTATACCACTCCTGGGCATATACCCAGATGATGCTCTAACATATAACAAAAACATGATCCACTATGTTCATAGCAGCCTTATTTATAATAGCCAGAAGCTGGAAAGAACCCAGATGTCCTTCAACTGAGGAATGGATGCAAAGAATGTGGTACATTTACATAATGGTATATTACTCAGCTATTAAAAACAATGAATTCGAGAAATTCTTAGGTAAATGGATGGAAGTGGAAAATATCATCCTGAGTGAGGTAACCCAATCACAAAAGAACACATATGGTATTCACTCACTGATTATTGGATATTAGCCCAGAAGCTTGAAATACCCAAGATTCAACTCACAGACCACATAAAGCTCATGAAGAAGGAAGACCAAGTAAGGAAGCTTTGGTCCTTCTTAGAACGAGTAACAAAATACTCAAGGGAGCAGATATGGAGACAAAGTGTAGGACATAAACTGAAGGAGGGGCCGTCTGCAGACCAGTCCACCTGAGTATCCATTCCATGTGCAGTCACCAAAGGTATACGCTGATGTGGATGTCAGGAAGTACATACTGACAGGAGCCTGACATAGCTATCTCCTTAGAGGTCTGCAAGAGTCTGACATATTCAGAGGCAGATGTTCACAGCTAACCATTGAACTGATCATGGGGTTCCCAATGGAGGAGTTAGAGTGAAGACTGAAGGAGTTGAAAGGGTTTGCAACCCCATGGGGAGAGCCTCAATACCAACCAACCAGAGCCCCCAGGGTCTAAACCACCAGCCTGGGAGCACTTAGGGAGGGACCCATGGCTCCAGCTATATATGCAAAGGAAGATAGTCCTGTCAGGTATAGGTGGGAGAGGAGATCCTTGGTCCCATGAAGGCTGGATGCCGCGTGTGGGGAAATTCGAGGGTGGGGAGGTGGGAGTGGGGGGGTAGTGGGAGCACAACCTCATAGAAGTAGGAGGAGGGGGGGTGGGATAGGGGGTTCCTAGGTGGGAGGGGGTAATGGGGTAAGGGGAGAACATCTGAAATGTAAATAAAATATCCAATAAAAATAAAAAAATAATAAAAAAAATAAAACCTGTACTATGGCCAAAGTTTATGGTGTGTTTGGCAATAGGATCTTATTATCAAGTTCTGGAGTAAAATCAAGAGGAATAGAAATACCTTACATTTGGGAATCTCCAGGACATCCCTGACTAAAAACTGGAGGGGAAATATCCCAACACTTGGCACTGGACTTTTCTTCAATATCCTGTGGCTTCTGAAATGATCTCATAGTGTAAATCCAATGAGCCATACTAGATGAAATTTGTAAAATAGTATTTTTATGTCCCAATCCTGAGTGTCCTTAATGTCAGATATCTCTCCAAGCTCTCCTGTGTTTCTCATCTATGTCTCTGGTCATACTGAGCAGGAATGGTCATCCTTGCTGGCTAGCTTTCCTATTAGTAGATGATGATATGAAAGCTGCTAGGGAAAAATGTTAGCTGTGAACATTTAGAGCCACAAAAATGGCTGCCATGACAAGATACAGCCATGGGTGCAGTAGAAGCAAAAATATTATGGGAACAGAGAAGCACCTTCTGATTGGCTTTAAGCCTGATGCACAGGAGGAAATACACACTTGGTACTGTAAATCTTGCCAAGAACTCATCACTGGGCTGTGTGCATGCTAGCCAAGTGCTCTATCTCAAGCTACCTCTAGTCCCAAAATTTAGTTCTTTATGTAAAATGAAACAGTCATGTTCATTTTAATAGTATATAAATTTTCTTTCGCTTGTAACAAATGGTAAATGTATGTATATCAAATGGCAAATATATGTATACCAAATATTTATTTTAAGATAAATCGTTAATAATTTATGGTCAGTAAAAACGTGGTTGATCATTATATAAGATGGTACTTAACTGCACTATCAGGTAGAATCAAATTCAGCACCATAAGATATCACACATCTGTTAGTGTAGCTGCCAACAAAAGCATAAATATATCAATTGTAGAAGAGGATGTGGAGAAAGGAAATTCTATGTGCTGTTGGTGGAAATGTAGTCATATGTATAGACTTACATATGTATATACATGTTATTCTAAATGTTCTGAATATCAATCAGAATATTTTTACTTAGGATTTTATTATTATGAATATTATTTAGGCATAAAGAAATTTATATTTGCCACAACACAGGTGAATCAGAAGAACATTATGCTAAATATCATGGGTAACATACAGAAAAATAACTTAATGATTATAGTTACATGTGAACTCCTTAAAACACAGTCAGATCATATAAGTCAATGGTTACCAGGAATGCGCTGGCTAGTTTTTGTCAACCTGACACAAACCTCTTGGAAGAGGGAATCTCAACTGAAGTGTTGCCTTCACCTATTGGCCTGTAAGCCACATCTGTGTGTAGTTTCTTAATGATTGAGAGTGTAGGTCCCAGCCCATTGTGTGTATGGGATGGCACTGGTAAGCTCCTTAATCTGAGTTGTTTAAGAAAGCAGGCTGAGCAAGCCTTGGTGAACAAGCCAGTAAGCAGTGTTCCTCCCTGGTTAGATTCCTGCCTTGATTCTCTGTCCTAACTTCAATGACAGAATGTGACCTTTGAATATTACAAGAAAATAAACTCATTCTCATAGTGGCTTGTGGTCATGGTGTTTATCACAGCAACAGAAACCACTTAAAACAAGGAGCAAAGGAGGTGAAGTTTACAGGATTCAATGATGCAGATAAGTAGCATCATAAATCTAGAGGTATAAGCAGAATGTTAGGAGGATAAGCTCCACTATAGTGATGCCCCCCACCCCCCGCTACAGGTAACTGCTCTTGCCACAGGAATAAGACTGAAATAGCTAAGTGTGCAATAGTAATAATAGTAATAGTGGATATGTTAATTTGCTTCATAACAGGAACCCTTTCTCTATGTTTCCCATTGCATTAGGCTGTTGATTTCAACTATGATTTTACATATGTCATTTAAAAAAAATAAAGATGTGAGGCTTCCCAATGCTAGAAAGGTTAGAGAAATGAGGAAGAGAAAACTTGCTTTCACAGCCAACTTACCCTTATCTCTTGACTTTTTCTTCCTTTTCTTCATTTAACTACTAAAGTCTGCTTCCTTATTTAACCAAAAAACATTTCTAAATCTATGCACACTACTGTTAAATTATGTGCCTGCTGAGGGATATTCATCATATCAAAACTATGAGAAAGAAGGTTTACATGTGAGAAAAGACATTTTCTTATTACAATTAGATTACATGTTCTTGTGTCAAATTCAGTTTATGGAAAAGTCATGGATTTTAGGACATGTTATGAAAATTTTGAAATTAGCCTTAATTTATCTCTAGAGTGCCAGGGATCCAGGTTTCATCAGTGGACATCAGAGTTGACAAT
The DNA here is from genome assembly GCF_004785775.1 of Grammomys surdaster. NCBI lineage: Eukaryota > Metazoa > Chordata > Mammalia > Rodentia > Muridae > Grammomys > Grammomys surdaster. The sequence goes on from NW_021604613.1 coordinate 10,350,353, forward strand.
AGGGAGAAGCTTCTATAAGTTTGAATCCTTGAATGGAAGTAATAAATAGCTACCAATGGTCTTGTTAGAACAAGGCAAGGAGAAATGCAATAATATACCATGTGCATTACCAACTTAACTGATCAATGTGGTAATATGACCATGACCATAATCACCAACTCAAGTAGAACATGACAATCCTTTTGTTCACTACCTAAATTACTTCCTCTAAATATAGTGGATTTGTTTAATATGATGACTGTTCTACATGGAATTTAATAACTTATTGGTAAGCATTCTGACTTTATTTTAGGCAGTAGATCTTCCTACTCTCATTAAAAACTGACTTTGAGTCAGGTGTGGTAAAGAACACCTTTAATCCCAAGACTCTGGAGGCAGGTAGACTCTGTGAGTTCAAGGACAGCCTAGTCTATATGCCTAGTTCAGGTCTGCCAGGGCTAGTAACATTTCATTTAAAGCAAACAAACAAACAAAGCATAACAATTCCATGCGGGACCCTGAAAGGTAGCTTGGTCCCCAGTTGAGCTAAGGGTCAAAGCCCCAGAGACCCTGAAGAGATGGTAGGCACATCACCTGTTCTCCCTGCACCAGGCCCCTGTCACTAACCATAGCCCCCAACTCAGATTTATGGCCATCAGTCATGTAAGAGCAAAGCCCCAAGCCCCTCTACATGTAGAGGATGTTACTTGTGGTCACTAGGCTCAAGATAGATCTCCATTTTAATGAGATACCTAAGGGCTGGAAGGCTTAGCCAATAAGCTTTCCTTCCCAGACAATCCTCCCTGAAAAGATAGTTAATCTCAGGCCCACCCTGAGGGAATGTTTTACTCATCCATTTTCCACCATGACAATAAATGCCTTAAAACCATGCACTTCCTCTTTTCATAGGGGTCCACCATGAGGAGCCAGAGAGAAGGCCTTTGCTTCCATCTAATCTCCTGTAGAAGGCCTCTTTGCACTCCCAACCACAGCGCCACCAAGCCCAAGCTCAAGCCTGCTACTACCTTCATGCCAAGGACTCCCCACAGGACCAGCCAGAGCTGCCTGTTCCCCAACCCCTGGCCCCCTGGTCCCAGGCTAGATCCAGCTCTGGGCCCCCCCCCACCTCATTCTCAGCTCTTCCACAGCTCCCAGAGGAACCTGTATGTCCAAGATCCTGAGAACCAAACAGCCTCAGCTGCAAGGCTGCAGACACCTGAACCGTCTCTGGCTGTCCAGCACCTCAGACTGTGCTTCCCCACCTCTGGAGCACAGGCCTGAGGCTTCCCTATGGTCCAATACCCACAAGGTGACAGTATGGAGGAAGCATGATCAACTTCCCTCATCCTGCCTCCTAGAGCAACCAAACCTTGTGGCAGAACAGACATAGGACTCCATAATCCTACAATCCCCCTCCACCAATAAAAAAACCAAAAGAATACAAAGACAAACAAACAGAATACCTTAAGTTTACCTACACAGCATAAACATTTCATTAGGTACCAATGTCTTGGTACTTGGGAACAATATTGGATCAAGATATAGTACACAAAGGTGAGGATCATGCATCTATTTAAGTGATGTCAGCTATAAGATGTGATGTAGCTGTGGTTAAGAGAGGTTCACTGGTTTACCAGCATATTGACTATCTTAAGCCTTGAAATCAGCATCATTATTTGTGTGTAAATTACTTAAAAAGTTGAACAGAGCATAAATAACTATGCTCTTTAAAGGTTAGCCATTCAACCTACAGATTGGGAAAAGATCTTTACCAACCCTACATCCAATAGAGGGCTAATATTCTAAATATACAAAGAACTCAAGAAGTTAGACTCCGGAAAACCAAATAACCCAATTTTAAAAAGAATTCTTAACAAAGAATTCTCACCTGAGGAATCTCCAATGGCCAAGAAGCACCTAAAGAAATGTTCAACATCCTTAGTCATCAGGGAAATACAAATCAAATCAACCCTGAGATTCCCCCTTACACCATTCAGACTGGGTAAGATCAAAAGCTCAGGCAATAGCAGATGCTGGAGAGGATGTGGGGGAAAAAAGGAACACTCTTCCATTGCTGGTGGGCTTGCAAGCTGGTACAACCACTTTGAAAATCCATCTGGTAGTTCCTCCAAATTTTGAAAATAGTTCTACCTGAAGACCCAGATATACCACTCCTGGGCATATACCAAAAAGATGTTCCACCATATCACAATGACATGTGCTCCACTATGTTCATAGCAGCCTTATTTATAATAACCAGAAGCTGGAAAGAACCCAGATATTCCTTAACAGAAGAAATGTACCAACAGAAAATGTGGCACATTTACACAATGTAATACTTCTCAGCTATTAAAAAGGATGACTTCACAAATTTTGCAGGCAATTGGATGGAACTAGAAAATATCATCCTGAATGAGTTAACCCATACCCAAAAGGACATACATGGTATGTCTTCACTGATAAGTGAATTCTAGCCCAAAAGCTCAGAATACTCATGATACAGCTCACAGACCATGTGAAGCTTAACATGAAGGAAGGCCAAAGTGTGAATGCCTGAATCCCATTTAGAAGGGATAGCAAAATAAATGTGGAAGGCTGAAGAAGGGAAGGAGCTGGGTAGAAGAGGGGAGTAGGAAAGAAATGGGGCAGGGTCAGGTAAGGGGGAGATAGAAGAGAAGTCTAGAGGGCCAGGACAATGAATAGAAATATGTAGCAGTGGGGAAGGAGGGAAGCCACTAGAAAGTCACAGACGCCAAGAGAGCAAGAGGCTCCCGGGACTAAATGAGGATGACATTAGCCAAAATGCCCAACAGGGGGTAGATGGAATCTGAAGACACCACCTCCAATAGATAGACATGTCCCCTAGTTCAGGGATGGGGCCACCCTCCTATCGCAAAAATTTTAACCCAGAATTGTTCCTGTCTAAAGGAAATGCAAGGAAAAAAATGGAGGAAAGACAAAGCAAAGGCCACCCAGAGACTGTCCAACTCATCAGCAAACACCAAACCCCAACACTATTGCTGATGCTAAAATGTGCTTGCAGACAGGATCCTGGTGTGGCTGTCCTCTGAGAGTTTCTGCCAACACCTGACTAAGACAGATACAGATATACCCAACCACTAGACTGAGCCCAGGGACCCCAATGGAATACTTAGGGGAAGGACTGAAAGAGCTTGTTGCAGTAAATCTCCAACCCAAATAAGATTGGTCAATGAAAACACAACTCAGTAATTATGAATATATTCTGTAAGCCTAGATTGAGCAGACACCCCTACACTACTCTGTTACTCAGCTATGAGACTCTTATAACTTGAGGATTTCCCAGACCCTGCGTCTATTCTTCTACCTCCTGCTTCCCAGTCGTCCTCTTCTTTGTTGTCTTCCTCCTCCATTGTCTTCCTCCAGTCCTCCCCCCTGCTCACTTCCACCATCCTTTATTTCTCCACCTCCCCTTCTATGCCCAATCAGTGGCTCCAACCTTTATTTTACAAATTAAGATGTGCAGAAGGTTCACTAGAATTCACCTGTGTAATGACTCACACCTCCTCTGCAGCCCTTCACAGGAAAGGGGAGTTAGCATCAAAATACAAGGTTGGGGCTATCCTGGTATGGCTGTCCTCTGAGAGTTTCTGCCAACACCTGACTAAGACAGATGCAGATCTAGCCAACCACTAGACTGAGCCCAGGGACCCCAATGGAATAGGAAGGACTGAAAGAGCTGAAGGGGATTGCAACCCCATAGGAAGAACAATAGTATCAACTAACTGAATCCCTTAGTACTTGCAGAAACTAAGCCACCAACCAAAGAGTATACATGGGTCAGTCTGTGACTCCAGCTATATATGTAACAGTGGACTGCCTTATCTGGCATCAGTGGGAGTGGAGATGCTTGGTCCTGTGAAGGTTTGATGCCCCAGAGAAGGGATACTAGAGGGGTAATGCAGGGGTGGGTTGCTGGGTGGGGGGAGCACCCTTTTAGAGGAAAAGGGGAGGAGGAATATAATGGAGGGATTCATGGAGGGAAGACCAGGAAGGAGAACACTTAAAATGTAAATAAATAAAATAAGTAATAAAAAAGAAAAATTAAAGGTTAGCCATTTAAACAACAATTGAAAGTATTTTAATTAAAGATTTTTAAAACTTTATGTGTAGTGTTTGTAAGTGTGTCAATATATATACACACAGTGAATGTGGGTGCTGATTTGAATATGTGCATGTGGCCAGAAAAAGCTGTCAGGTTTCTGTAGCTAGTGTTACAGGAAGTTGTGAACCACCCAACTTGGATACTGGGAACCTAATTTGTGTCCTCTGGAAGAGTAGAACTCTTAACAACTGACCCATCTCTCCAGCAACTCTAATGCATTTTTAATTAGCCATAAGAGAAACATGTCAGAAAACTAGCCTTTCATTCTTGTTCGAATGACACTGTAGTTTCTACTCTGTCTCAAACTTGCTCTGTTCAACTGATTTATGGAACCTAATCTTACTTAGGGTGAAAAAATAAAGCAAAATATCACAAAAGGATATGTGTCTGGGATCATAGAACTTCCTTTTCCTCCAAAAACAAAATTCTTGCTGAAGTCTGGTATAATGTGATGATTAATTTTACAGAGTTGTTCTTGATTGATGTCACTATAGCAATGAAAATAAACTATGAGACTAGAATCCAGCCAGAGGGGAAAAGTTCATTAAGAAATAAAAGTGGGGATGAAATTGCTCATTAAATGGCTAACCATGGTTGTTTTATGAGAAGATGGATTTAAAAAATAGTAGAGGGTTGCCATGTATTTTAAAGAGATGAATTCAAATATGACTCATAGATTCCGGTTCCAATAAAATCCTGTGGAATATAAACGTTTTGTTCCATGGAAAAATAGGATTGTTAGAAGACCCTATTATAACATTAGAAAGATGCTAACATGAAACTTGACTTGCCCACAAGCTGCAAGATGTGTACCATTAACTTCAGACTTGTGAGGCAAAGAAATGAGCATAGTTCCTTCCTTTGCCTCAAGCTTGGTCAGAAGCAAAAGAAAGCCTTTTCAAGATTCTTTTTTTTTTTTTTATGCAGGGCTGGAAAGATGACTCAGTGGATAAAGAGCTTGCTGTGCAAGAATGAGGAACCAGAGTTCAGATCCCCACATGACAGATTTATATAAAAGTTGAGTGTGGTGGTTCTCATTTGTAGCCCCAGCAGTGAAGTCAAGTCTCCAGTTCTTGAGCTTCAGGTCCAGTGTGAGACCCCACAGCAAGGCATAAAGTAGAGCACAGTTGAAGAGACACTCAATGTTGATCACCCAGCCTTGCCATGCATGTGCCTCCCAACATATATGCATCACACACATATACAACCACCTATGATCTGCACACTTATGCACAAAATAGAAAACTAAAAGAGTGTTTAAACTACATCATTATAAATGTGCTTTTTTTTTTTAGAAAATTGTGGATCATTTTTATAGGTTGCAGTACTTGAAGCTAGTCAACACATGTGAGACCTGAACATGTTTCTTTAGCTACAATAAAGTTTATCCTTTAAAAGAGTGGCATTTAAAATGACTGTTTTAATAAACAGGCAAGCAGAAGATATTTGCATACAAATATGCATGAATAGACACATGACAAGATAAATAAACACATAGATTTATAGATGATAGCATGATAGGTAGATGACAGATGATAAGAAGATAGATGATAGATAGATAGATAGATAGATAGATAGATAGATAGATAGATAGATAGATA
>NW_021604613.1:10356086-10365442 GCF_004785775.1 Grammomys surdaster
ATAGATAGATAGATAGATAGATAGATAGATAGATAGATAGATAGATATGAATGGGTAGATGATAGGTAGATTAGTAGGTAGGTTGGTGGATATCTTTACTTTTAAGAGTTACATAAGTAATCAAAGCCTGTATGATATGGTATATTCTGTTTTCCAAAAGGAAAACATGCCCATTATTTTTTTAAATAGAAGACTGCTTAATATATTTTGAAACATAAATCAAAGCTTTGTGTCCCATTGTTTCTTTTAAAGAGTATCCTAGATCTGAGTGTGGCTAATCCATCTCCTCCCCAAATGCCACTTGATATTCAAAAATTTTGTGTGAGAAAGTCAGGAGTCTGAAGAATTTGGTCTATAAAATCTGCTCCAAACTAGCTACTCTGGCTAGCTTAAAATAAGTAGTATTTGACTTGTGACTTTTGCCCTCTGTGAGCCCATCATTGTGCTAGGACAGGAAAGTTTCTAGTGTAAAATTCACACTAGAGCAAAGACTAGCAGCAGGAGGAGGCTTGGCTTTATTTCAAATGTTCAGACGCTGGGTTCCATGAAAAGGATTGGTGTTCCTTAGGACATCTGGAAGGCTTCATGGATAAAAGACCAGAGTGGTTCTTTTAACTCTAGGTGGGCTAGCAATAGCTATAGAAATGACAAAAGCTGGTGTCCAAGGCTAGTCCTAGTCCATTGTGAGATCTCTGTTTGTTGCATAAATGTTATTACTAAGAAAACTGAACAAAGATAAACTCATGCTGGAAAAAGCAATTGAAGTGAATCAAACATGTTCTTCTTGGGAAAAATAAACCTTATTACAGTAAGAATGTCACCAGCATTCCATTACCTCTTGTGAGATCTCCTTGAAGTTGAATGATTTCAAATTTTAGAGGTGCCAAATATAGAAAATTACGAGCTGGAGTCACTTGCCTCAGAACACAAGTGCAAAGCAGACAAGCCCTAAGTAGAGAGCAGGGTGGCATGATATGGGCTGTGTTATACCTTACATGGAAACGACCATGTCAAGGTGAGACATCATATGGAAGTCTTAAATAGTTTTAGGTCTAAAGCAACATAATGTGCTGCTTTGGAGAATGTTCAGTGAGCAGTAAGGAGTGAGTCTAATTCCATCCATCACAAGCTGACCTAAGGGAAGAGTTTGGTCAGCTGGCCCACACTATCTAACTAACTTCTATTTTGAGCATTTCCCATGTTTATTATACGTTTTATTGCTCAATTTGAGTTATTTATTCTGCAAATTAATTATATTTATTTTTTCTTGGTTGAGTGGTGTGGTAGAAGCAAAGCTGGATTGAAATCAGAGACCCTGACCAGAGGCTTTGCTGGTTACAGTGGCTTGTCTGGGTTTATCTTGGGCACGGTTCCTTTTTCAAGGCTCCCTGGGTTATGATTATACTCTGTGCCAACCACAGTTGCCTAATATTAGCTGATCATGCCACTTCTGTATTGTTGCTGGAGGATGAGGCCTACTGCTTTTATTTCCTTTATTATCTATGACCCCACAGGAAAGCAGATCAGCTATGAAAAATAAATATACTGTGAACTAGTGAATGTTTTGTCCCCCAATCTTTACCCCAGTTCTCTCTCTTCTTGCAGTATCCATCCCAATTCCCATCTATTTTGGTTTTAGCTGATTATATTGTTCTTTTATTTAATTTTTCCCTTGCATTTTCCATTCACTTAGAACAGAATCCCACATTAAATGAGGCTCCAGGCTCACTTAAGAATGCATTTGGCAAGCCAAATAAAGTAAAATCATCAGTAAATTCCAAATGTTTTATTATGTTTCTTTACACATGTACAGATTCCAGTAAGGCTCTACTTAAGAAAACAATTCCATAGCAAGGATTCCAGGTGCAATTAATAATTTTTAACAATGCCATTTAAGTGCATAAGCAAGATCAACTATATTTAACTTTGAAGATAAAAATGTTCAGAGACAATTGGGATCAACAGTACACAAACTAGAACATGTCATAAATTATTTTGTGTATCAGACAATTCTCAGTGTAATACAAAGTCAGCCAAATTCAAGGAAAAATAGGAGGAAGGTAAAAAGAATAGTTTCATAATGACCAACCTCTACTTATCCAATGGTTTAATATCAGAATTTGTACTGAGAAAAGAGACTGCAGTAAGAACACCGTCAAATGTCTTAGGACTGAGAACACATAGTTTATAAACATTCACTAGATGATGAACAGCAGCAGAGAAATTATAGTCATGACTTTTGATAGAGCCATAGTGACTGGCTCACTTTGTTACCATTCAAATATGAGAGTTAATATCAACCAACAGTTGATTATGTCTTCACTACATTATGTGTCTGATTTCATCTTTTTGTGTTTGTTGCCTTCCATGTTTCCCAAACTAATATTATTTCTTATAGTAGCATGTTCATTATTGACCTACTCTAAGAGAGATTATTAGGGCTATCTTCTATGGGCAAGTGAAGCCTTCACTGAAAATAGCTTTGCATAAGGGTGGTTCTTATGCTTAAGGTCATGTACCCCAATTGGTTCTTGATCTGTCAGAAAGGAAACCATGGGCTAATTGCCGGGCAGAAAGGATAGGAGGGACTTCCAGGTCCCTGGAGGCATGCAAACAGATGCAAGGGAGGAGAGGAGAGTTTACAATACTTCTGAGGATGAAAAAGTGGTCAGCCATATGAGATTTTGGGTAGAGCAGCAGACTGTGGCTGCTCCTTCTAGTGGGAGGTTGGAGGTATCTAACGGGGAGTCATGTAACTGAGCAACTGAAGTTTAGAGCAACTGGAGAGGTGCAAAAATAAGAATATTGACAAGGGTACACTTTTCCAGGTAGGAGATAGTAGAGCCTAGCATTGTGTCAAAAGGCAAGTTGAAATTGAACAACTTTGTATGTGCCTTTTACCTGTGGATTCAAGGGAAACTGGGTGGGTGCTGATAGTGCTGTTCATTCCAGGAGCTTAGGTGGGATAGTGAAAAGCCATACACTACAGTTTTGCAGTTTGGTGTCAGCTTCTTTGCTACTACTGGAAAGATGTCTACTTGTCTGAACCTGATGGTCAAAATGGCAAGAGTAAGAGATGCTAGGATATTCTGTGGGTTAGAAACTTGCTTTCTTACTGTGACAGGACACCTGGCAAGTAGTAAAGTTAAGAAAAAAGGAGTTTATTTTGGCTCACAGTTTCAGTGTATAACCCATCACAGTGGGGTGGCAGGAGCTTGAGGTAGCTGTTTGCACATTGTTAAAAGTTAAGAATCAGAAAGTTATGAATGTCTGTGTTCAGCTTGCTTTCTTCTTTTTATTTAGTCAGTTCCTGGCCCTTGGAATAGTGCTGAGATAGGAGGAGCTCAGTTAACTCAATCTAAATAACCCCTCTCAGGCATTCACAGGAGCTAGTCTCCTAGGTGATTCTCTTAATGTGACATTATTAGCCATCATATGTGCTTCTGCTGCTCTTTTAAGTAATTACTAGAGGTTCAAACAATTCGAACTTATATGTAGCTACCAATGCTATAAATATTATAATATGACCACTGAACACAGATATTTGTACATACAGCTAAGCTTTCAGGTGACAGAACATTATAATGAAAGATGCAACATCTCATTCTTAGGATCAACATGTCCTTTTGATACCAATTGTCTATTTCAATACAAAGCATTCAAGTGTAACCACCATATATCTTAGTTTCAATAAAACACGGCAAAGATAACCTTCTCTCCTCCATTTTTACAGAAATAAACTATTCACAGCATTTAACTTTCTGTGTATGTCCTTGATCTCAGCTTTTCCTACGTGCTCCTGTCAATTCTCCATCTCTCTAGGTTTGGGTATCTTCCCTTCAACAGCCCTTCATAGTCAAGGACTCTATTGTTGTTCATAACTCCTTAGTACTATCAAGCACAGCTTTCCATCATTTCATTATTAATTTTTGAAAAGGAAGCTCTTTGCTGACATTTACTTGCTATCCATTAGCTATGCAAGTCCTACCCAAGTTTCATCAGTTTAAAAAAATCTCTTTTTAAGTCCATAAAAATTTCCCTTTTCTTTCTCTTTCTTTCTTTTTTTTTTTAAACTTCTCTTTTTATTAAATGGACCTAACATAACCAATAAAACAGTGATATGTATATAGTAAACATCATCTTAAATTTCAACAAGAGACCATTCTGCTCCCAGAAAACTAAGCTCTGGGTACGTCAAGCCACGGGCACACAAACATGCTTTCAAGTTGGCAGTTATCATCCCTGAAGACTGTGTTACAAACAATGTCCTCAACAGTAAAACAGTGTGCTTGGTTACAAACTACAGCCTGTGTCTGTTGAGTGCATACTGTACTTTAATCATGACAGCTCCATTGAGTTGATGAATTCTGTTTCCGACACAGTTGGCATATAACCCATACATAATAGTACTGCTGTGATTTCTAGTCGTTTTCTATTTAAGGACCCAAAATATATCATGTTCACAAAATAACACTTGGTATCTATTAATCAGTTTTTACTTCTACTCCTTCAAAAGCATTCCGTACAGGTCATTCACAGTTAACCATCACTACAGTTAACTAAAGACAGTAATTCAGTACAACTCTTACACAGAAGTTATACTTGATTCAAAGAGCAAAAGCCTGCCTGTTCTATAAATCCTCAAGTGCTCAACTCCTAAAACCAAACAAACATGTTCTATTGAAGCCACCGTAGTCAAGAGTTTGACCTTTCTGTTTATAGTTAGGTTTGAGCATAAACACAGATCTACAGTTCATTAAGCTAACTCCCAAATCTAAGATAAAATACAAAACAAATATGAAGACATGTTGCGATTCTAGTCATAGACAGAAACTTCACCATTCAGACATCTTCAAGAGGTCACTGTCACACCAGGCTCGAGGCAGTAATCAGGGTTGTGACTAAAGAGTGCGTTTATGATCAGGAACGTGGGCCCTACGTCACAGGACTTCTGCCTATCCTCTCTTTCTTTCTTTCTTTCTTTCTTTCTTTCTTTCTTTCTTTCTTTCTTTCTTTCTTTCTTCCTTCCTTCCTTCCTTCCTTCCTTCCTTCCTTCCTTTCTTTCTTTCTTCCTTCCTTCCTTTCTCTCTCTCTCTCTCTTTCTTTCTCTCTCTCTTTCTTTCTTTCTTTCTTTCTTTCTTTCTTTCTTTCTTTCTTTCTTTCTTCCTTTCCCTCTTTCTTTCTTTCTTTCTCTTTCTTTCTTTCTTTCTTTCATTCATTCTTTCTTTCTTGCATCCTTCCTTTCTTCCTTCCTTCCCTTCCTCTGTCCCTCCCTTCCTTCTTTCCTTCCTTCTTTCCTTCTTCTTTTTCAGATTAACTTATTTTTGTGTGTATGAATGTCTTGCCTTCATGTACATACATGTACCATGATGTACCCAGTACCTAAGGAAGTCAGAAGACAGTATCAGATTCACTGTGATGGAATTACATAATGGTTTTGAGCTGCTATGTAGGTTTTGGGAACTGAAGCAGAGTCCTTCACAAGAATAGATGTACTCTTTACCACCTAGTCATTTCTCCAGCTCTAGTAATGAACTTCTTATTGGCAAATTTAATGACTATGTTTTGGGATTTTTTTTTCCTCTAAGGAAAATGCTTCATAGTATAAGAATAGGCAAAGACTATCTGAGAAGGACTTCAATAATAGACAAAAATAGTATCAGAACTGATGAATGGGATTGCATCAAATTAAGAAGTTCCTGCCAAGCAAGATAAGTAGTAAATAGTGAAGACACAATTTACAGATGGAAGAGATTCTTTACTTGCTCTGACAGAGAATTAATATCCAAACACCAAAACAAAAAAAAATCCAAATTACCCAATCAATAAATGGGCCAATGAACTAAACAGACAATGCACTGGAGAGCAAGAAGAGGTGGGTGGAAGGGTTTGGAAGAAAGAAAGTAAGCAGGAAAGGATTATATTATAATCTCTGAAGTAAAACAGGAAGTATCAATGAATTATGAAAAAATACACACCCTTCAGGATCCTTAATATCAAGGAAAACAGGGTGCCAGGGATAAGTGAGGTAGTTGGGCTTGAATGTAACCAAAGTACATTCTATGAACTTCAGAAATATACTGAAAGCTATCATTTGTAAAATTAACATATGCTTTCAACAGAGCATGGTCACAACTCTGTCTTTATCAAACTTCTATCCTTATTTATTCTTTTTTTTGGGGGGGGGAGGTGGATTCAAGACAGGGTTTCTCTATGTAGCCCTGGCTGTCCTGGAACTCACTCTATACACCAGGCTGGCCTTGAACTGAGAAATCCACCTGCTTCTGCCTCTCAAGAGCTGGGATTACAGGTGTGTGCCACCACCGCCCTCCTTATTTGTTTCTTGTACTGTGATCTATCTGATTTTTTGCATTTTTATCTCTGTTTATATCTCTCCATAATCATTTCTATTCTCTACTTAGATTTTTCATGTTCTGGCTGTTTAATTTCATCTACTTTGACAGCTCTGACTTCTACCTTTTTGCTTATGGGTCTTGTGTTACAACTATAAATTCATTTACCTTAATTACTAACTAATATCTTCAAATCAAACTCACAAAAATATTCTTTCTTTTGGGCAAATTCTGTCCACTACTGAACATTTTTCTGTTATTCCCTCTGAGTAGGTGACAGAAACACCAAAATGTCACCTGAACAATCAGCACTCAATGTTACTTAATCTATATGAATGCCTCTATAAGCTTAATAGTCTATCAACCCAAGCTTGCCAGAGTTATTCTACAACTTCATTTTTTTATTTACTTCTTTCTTTTTTTCTTTCTCTTTCTTTCTTCCTTCCTTCCTTCCTTCCTTCCTTCCTTCCTTCCTTCCTTCCTTCCTTCCTTCCTTCCTTTCTTTCTTTCTTTCTTTCTTTCTTTCTTTCTTTCTTTCTTTCTTTCTTTCCTCACTTTATATTCCAATCGCTGCCCTCTGCTTCTCCGGGTCCCACTCTCACACAGTCCTATGACTCACATCCTTTTTCCTTCTCCTCCGAGAAGAGGCCCCGCTGGGTATCACCCAACCTGGCACATCAAGTCACTACAGGATCGGGAGCATCCTCTCCCACTGAGACCAGACAAGGGAGCTCAGCTAGTGAAGAATGAATGAGATACACAGGCAGGCAACAAATTTAGATACAGCCTCTACTCCAGTTGCTCAGGGCCCCAATTGAAGACACATCTGAACATCTGCTACATATGTCTGGGGTGGGGTTCAGGTACAGTCTGTATATACTCTTTAGCTCGTGGTTTAGTCTCTGGGAGCCTCTAAGTGTTCAGTTTAGTTGATTCTGTTGGTCTTCCTGTGATGTTCCTATCCTGTCCAGGTCCCTCAATCCTTCCCTCAACACTTCTGGAGCTCATCCACTGTTTGGCAGTGGGTCTCAACATCAGTTCTAGTCAGCTGCTGGGTGAAGACTCTCTGAGGACAATTGTGCTAGGCTCCTGTCTGCAAACATAACAGAGTATCAATAGTGTCAATGGTTAGTTCTGGCCCATGGGAAACATCTTAAGTTGGGCCTGTTATTAGTAATCCATTCTCTCAGTCTCTGCTCCATCATTGTCCCTGTATACTTTTATAGATAGAACAAATTTTGGATCAAAATTTTTGTGGATGAGTTTATGTTTTTACCCCTTCACTGGGTATTCTGCCTGGACACTTCAGGTTCTGTATACCCCACAGCTAGGAGTCTCAGTTACCCCATAAAATCTCAGGAGCCTCCCTCATTATAGGTTTTTGGCAGGTCTTAGAGATGGTCCCTGGACCTTCTGGCCTTCTCTCCTGTTCATGATTAATCTTATTTCTTTCATTCTTTGTCTCACACAGTCGTATTTCAATTACATGATTTTTAACATATAGTTCTTGATATGCCTATGCAAATATGTCTTCTAAAAGTTTATATGGATTCTCATTGCCTCTAAAACAGAACCTATTAGAGTCTATCTTGAGTGTTCCCTAAAGGCCTGTGGGTTAAACACTTGGCCTCTAAGAGGTGGAGCCTAATGAGAAGGATTAGGTTGCTAAAGCATTCCCTCAAAAAGGTTTCTGAGAACCTGGACACTTTTGCATAGCATTCATGAGGTGAACAATGTGCTGGTTTATGTATTCTCCACTGAGATGTACAATGTTACAACAGAATCAAAAGCAAAGGAGGCAAATAGCCATCAAATAAAGCCTTCTTACAATTTTAAGTCAAAATAAATATATTCACATTGATTATCTTAGGAATTTTGGTCCAGGAGGCTGAGTAGGCTAGAACCTCAACAATCTGACTCCAAATCTCATATTTCTGGGTATTCTTACTGAGATAACTTAGTGGCCAGGGTCAGAAACTCCCAAATAGAAGCACAATAGAGATAATATGGAAACACATGTGTTTGGTCAGCTGTGTCTGTCTTCCCTTATTGCTTTGACTTTTTCCTTTAGCTTTATAACAATTAAAAATATAATTAGTTGTTGTGATGATAGCACATACAAAAGTCATTAGGTTTAAAATAATTTTCATATTTGTTACTTAAAATGTTTATTAACCTCTATGATATACATACTCATATTTATTCTACTGTTGAGAATATTGCGACTAAGTATAAAATTTCCAAGATCACTGAGCAATTTATGGCTAGAGTTGTTCATAAAGATCTATACTGTACTCTTTTATGTAATAGGTTTTGTTTTTGTTTTGTTTTGTTTTGTTTGCACATGAAATTTCTAAGTCTACCTCAGTGTTTGAGATCTGAACACCGGGAAAGTCCAGGAAACTTTTAAGAAATAAAGATGTCTGTGCCCACAGACATTCACACTCAGTTGGGGGAAGCATCTGGCTTTCTGTGTCCTCTAGAAGTTTCTCAGGCAATTATAATGACAGAGGATTTAGATCAGCATAGATTTTCTAATAGGAAGGTCATCTCAAACCTCCAACTGTGCACACCTCTTTGTAATTTGGACAAAGCACAAAAAAAAATTAGCTATGTGAAAGCTGCACTACATGTCATATCTAGAATAATAATCAAAATTCAAACTTTGCTCATGAGGAGAAGGTTTAATAGTAAAATTCAGAAAAAAATTGACTTAAAAGTCCCCTAAACCAAAAGTCAAAGCAAATCAGAACAAAATGCTAAGAAAAATAAATGTTTGTGGATATAGTGTGAAACTAGAGATGACAGGAAATAAATAGGTTTTGTGATCTTGGGAAAGTTGTGTTCAGGCTGTTATTCATTCCACACTATGTACAAGCCCCACCAACCATCTATCACAGCACATACCCAGTCCCTCCTATCATACCCTCCTTTGCTCCATGTCTGGGAAGATGCTTACAGTGCCATGCTGGAGGACATGTCTGGGAAGATGCGTACAGTGCC
>NW_021604613.1:10365452-10432280 GCF_004785775.1 Grammomys surdaster
GCTGGAGGACATGTCTGGGAAGATGCTTACAGTGCCATGCTGGAGGAATACATGATTTTTTCTCTTTCAATCCTTATGCAGAGCAGCACTTGCACATCCTCAATATTAAAAGCTATGAATGTCTGATTTTTTTAAAAAAAGAGAACAAAAAGAGAAAATTGGTTAATAAAGTAGAATCTGATTAACTTCTGCCTTGTGGTACTTAAGAAATTCTAAGACAATAGTGTTTCTGAGCCATCTTAACATCTGAGAAATTATATAAAAAAAAGGGCACTTGACATTCAAATCTGATATGTGGTCCTCTGCCTCTACCCACCCTTGAATATTTTTCTAGAAAAAGGAAACATACATTGACTTTTTGGATGCCTCTGAACAAGAGAGACCTCCTCATCAATAACATGTGCAGAAATCCTGTGATTTCTCCAAAAGAAAGAGTTTCTCTTAGGCTACAGATGGGCTTGGGGACATAGCTCCAGTGGTTTTCAACAACGGATGTACCAGAAGTTTCCTAGTAGGAGAAATGAGAACCCAATGTTATTTAGAAAATATCTCCAAGCTTGTATTCTGTTTGTCCAGTGCTGTTTATCCATAGTGAGGGCAAAATATTTTATAAACTAATATACCATATGTCAAAATTTTATGGAAACCAAAATCATAACAGGGAGTTTTTTGATTAAAAAAATGAATGTTAAAATCAAAATTTTCAGGTGTCAACATTTTTAATGGACTGTTAGATTTCATTTTTTATACTAAATGTATGCTTCAGTTGCATATATTAATTCTTAAAGGCATCCAATAATCTGCTACATATAAAGAATTCAGTACAGACACAAACACACACACACACACACACACACACACACACACACACACACACATGCCACCATGGCTTAGCCTTTTCTAAACAGTGAGTTCCAGAAAGTTGTAGTCATTCACTCATTCAGTCAACAAATCCACATGAACAAAGCCTGTGTTCTGCTAAGCAGAGAGCAAGAAGACAGTGCCTTGCTCTTGAAAGACTCTCCGTGCTAGAGAATTAGACAACTTCTCTGCTCTCACTGCCTATGCCAGTCTTAGCCTTAGATATTTAAAGAGACAGGTCCAGAAGACAGATGAATAAACAAAGGTTTGGGAATGGTATCTATTACAGAAAAAACACACATGTTACCATCTTTGAACAACCTGTTCAATTTTGAGACCTCTGGTCTTAGAACCCCAGTACTTTCATCATGAACCTCCATGCCTTCGGGATTAGAATATAGTGCCCGACAAAAAAACAGGACACTTGAACCTCTTCTGCATCATCAAAATGCACTTGCCAAATCTGCCATTATGTGGGTCTCACAAATAAGAGGTGCTGGGAAAGCATGCCTGCTAAAAATATTGAAATATATCATGCTCCTGAGGGCATTATAATTTTGATAGTGGTACCTGAACAAATGAGTCCAGTGAACTACATCAGGTAAGTCACTTCAGCACTTCAGTTTAGGGGATATTGAAGTGTGCTAGATGTGCCGTGTCTCCAACTTAATAGAGCCTTGACTCTGACAGCAAAGACAGACGCTGAGAGGTAAATACAGTATGGGTCTGTCATTTAAAGAGGTAAGGAGAGGATCAGTGGGAATTTAGAACAAGATAACTTAACCAAG
This sequence comes from Grammomys surdaster, assembly GCF_004785775.1. Lineage (NCBI taxonomy): Eukaryota > Metazoa > Chordata > Mammalia > Rodentia > Muridae > Grammomys > Grammomys surdaster. The sequence continues at coordinate 10,367,102 of NW_021604613.1, forward strand.
GTTATTGAGTCAGCCAACATTTCAGAGGTAATGGCATCTAGACTGAGGCCTCTGAATAAATGGGTAAGATCTAGGTGAAGGAAGAGAACCAGAGGGTAGGTCGCTGTAAACAGACTGCCTCTTATTTTTAAATTTGTGAGGAAGAGTGTGTGTACACATGCACACACGTGCACACACACACAACACATACACGCACATTCACTCAAGTGTGGAGGTCAAAGGACAACATGCTGGAGTCAGTTCTTCGCTTCTACCATATGGGGATCCGGGGATCAGACTTTGGTCATTATTCTTGCAGAAATACCCTTACCTGCTTAATTGTCTTTATAGGTTCAAGCCTCCAGATTGCCTTTTTACAAATTAAAAAATCCAACCTTCAGAATTGTACATAATATGATTAGTACAAAGCCAGTACTTAATACTCAATGTACGACCACTAGCAATGACAGTGATTGTTGAGATACCAGCAGTAGTGGCATGAATATTCATATAAGAAAATCCTGAGTTCAGAGGAAGGGAAGAACTTTTGTGGCTTTTACAGGTAAGAGTTAAGAAGAGAGTTGTATATGCCATAAGCCTTGATCTTCTAACTAGAAGCTATTCTAGCAGTTAAAAATCCCTGGATAAGCCCTGGAAAGAGGCATGTCATGAAATATAGGTAGCAGATGTAGTGACTGTTCCTTGCAAGCCTGATGCTCAACTACAATAGCTGAGTATCCCGTAACAGTAGAAGCTTGCTGTAATTTTAGAAGTCGTTAGACTATGAGACTCCTGATGATCTTAACTCATGGTCTTCTGTATCACTCTTGACATGAAGATTTCCTCTGTCTTCCCTCAAAGAGTCTAAAGATTTTTGAATGTTTTAACTGGAGGTCAAGAAGACTGATGGAAAAATTAAAATGATAATGTTTTTATTATAGTGTTGACAAGTCATATTCTGGGTGTCGACCATGCAATGTGACTCCAAACCACTTTGAGATACCCTAACTTGTTTTCAATGGTATTGATTCATTGATAAGTAAGACGTGACTGTGCAATCCGATGCTTTCTAAGCACCAGTGGAGGCGAACATTTCAAAAACTGCTTATCCTTTTCACAGAGAAAGGAAATTATAGTTTTGATCATTATTTCTAACAACGATAATAAATAGTCCATTGTAAACTCTTTCCACTTAAAGTGGCCTGGCATTGAACACACCCTGCTCAGTGAGTCCTAAGAATGCACCAAAACAAAAGTGTCTAATTATTTCAAACTATAATAATAAAAAAAAAATAGTTCAATGACTCCATAGCCCTGAGTCTTAAATAACACTTTAGCCTGGGTTGTAGCCTTTTCATTCCATCACATGTTGCTAATTTTGTTTATATATGATTCCAAGACATCCCACTGAACTAGATTATTTGGATTTTCTTCACTACCAAGCCTCAGATACCTGGCTTCTTGCCTGTTTCATGACATTGTTTCTGTCTGTAACCTCTGTAACGATACCACCCATCACATCCATCCCTAATGCCATCTTCTTTTCAAGACCATTGTGCCTTCTTTTTTTCTTAGCTGTGATGATACTTCCTTTCCCATATGTCCTAGGTATATTCCATCCTTTTTCCTTTGAGAATTTCATACATGAAAATGATGAAATATGATCACATCTAACCTCCCATTTTTCTCCTTCAAATCTACCTATATCTCCCTCAACATGTTCCTCTCCCAACTTCACACCTTCTATATCATTATTTTATGTCTGAGTATTTTTCATGCATGTACACATATGCACCACATACATGTCTGTCACCCATGAGGGCCAGGGGAGAGGATTGTATGTACCTTGGAACTCAGACTGTAGATGATTGTGGGCTGCCATGTGAGTGCTGGGAACTAAATTGAGGTCCTCTGTAAGAACAGCCAGTGTTCTTAACCACTGATTCATCTCTTTAGTTAACTTTTATTTTTATGACCCATGAAATATGTGTATGGTTGTAAAGCCACACATTGGAGTAAGGGGTCATATCCTCAATAAAGAATGATTCTTCTTTCTGAGTAACTAACCATTGCTATTCGAGTCTGCATTTTTTTATCTTCCTCATCTTCTCTTCTGTATGAAAACTCCTAAAAGCTACCTACTATCTCTTACTGTTCTTGTGCGCTAGCCCAACTTTTCACAATATCTTTTCCCAGAGGTGTAATGTACAGATTGAAAGCATGAACTTTTAGGTCACAGAGCTGGAGGGGTCCCAACTTTGCTGTTTAGACTACATGACTTTGGAAAAAGACCAAACTATTTTAAACCATCCCTATTCACTTGAAAGGTATAATGGTCTCGGATCATCTGATTAGTTCAATTTCAAACACCCTGAGTGTCCTCAGAGATTCAAATTGCCTAAACTATGGTGAGTCACATAACATTCTTTACCAACTCATGAAGTCCCTGGGCATCCCCCAGGGAGAGAAATCTGTGTGCATGCACTCAGTGTTAAACTGTACCCACTAATGTTTAAGAGCTGATGGATTAAAAAGTTGTGCATCTAACCTTTCAAGTCCACGAAACTCTTTCTGACTGTATAAGAGATTCATTCTCATGTCCTAATTATGTTTACAATGTTTACATTTATTCCTGAATTGATATTAGTATTGATTCAAAAGCCATAATAATGGATAAAACCATTGGTTTGCTCATGTGAGTCAAGTCAACATTGTATCTTTATCACTCATTGTTTCACAGTGTACTTGCAATCCAGAGTCAGTGCGGTTTGAGAAAGTCTTTGATGAAATAGTAAAAACTATTAATCTTATGAGGCTACAACCTTGAGTCACACTGTATGGATGAAATGCTAAGAACATGTCCTGCTGCTGCTCTGTACACACAGTGGTTGTTTTGGGGAAAGGTAGTTGTGTTTGTTTGAGCTGTGACCTGAGTTAAGTGATTTATTTTTTTAGAACACAGTCTTCACTTGGAAGAAGAGCTGACCAAAAAACTATTGTTATTCAGGTCATAGCTCGGATATTTGGCAGAGATTTTCTTTAAAAATGCATAGATACTACCACTTCAAGAGAAAATTTAAAAGCATTTGGATCCAATGGTAAAATTTGAGTTTTCAAGCAAAAATTAGAATGTTCCCTATTTATTTATTATTTATTTATTTATTGTTTATAATTATAATATTTATTTCTTCCCTCTTCTTTCATTAAACTCTCCCATATACCTCTCACTGCACTTCTTAAAATTCATGATTAATTGTTTTACTAGGTGTTATTCCATGTGCATTTATGTGTATATGCTTATACATAAGAGCCTGATTCTCTACCTCTTAAAATCTTTCTGCACACTCTTCTGAAATTTTCCCTGAGCCTTAGGTGTAGGAGTGTTTGTTGATGAGTTCACTGGGACTAGACTCTACCAGTCTTTATTTTGATTGGTTTTGGTTTCCTGTAGCAGTCTCAATTTGCGGCATGGAGAAGTTTCTTTGATGAGGGGTGAGGACTATATTTACTGTGGGTGTAATGACAAATGCTTATAAATTATTGTTAGGGGTTATGCTGGTTGAATAAAGTGCTGGTTGTAGATTTTCCTCCAATAAACATAACTTCACTAGCATTCAGTAGTTAATTAGGTTTCCAGTACCAGGCATGGTCTTCCTCTTGTCTTAAATCCAATTATAGAGCTGCTGGTTACTGCCAAGAAAAAAGAGCCACCTACATCCTTAGGGTTATCATTTCATGCTGATTATCAATATGATTCATAGGCATCATAGTAGAGTATAGCTGTTAGTTGCCTTCCGCCTTTGGAAGCTTGCATGCTACCTTCTGGAACCATGTAAAATAGTCCTCACAGAAGACGCTTTCAAGTTAGTGCCAGGACAAGGTTCTCTAGGCTCTGTTTCAAAAGTGCATGATGTCTTACTTTCTTTCTCTGAAGAATAATCAATAGAAGCACAATAGACTTTATCTTTTGGAAGTGTCTTCGACAGCCCAGATCAATAACTCAAAAGAAGACTTCTTATGTCTGGTATTTGGAGCTTTGTTAGGTGGTCTTTGGCTTCTGAGCACCATCAGCTCAAAAGGGAAAAGTTCATTAAAACTGTATGTCTACATTTATACATAGGATTGCGTATATGTTTCTTTAAGGCAAATAATTAACAGTGTGATTCCTTGTGGGTTTTCAGATATCCTCACTGTCATTTTACCCAATTCCCTTCTTCTCCTATACTTACCTCCAACCCTCTCCTAAAGAGCCCCCTTCTCATCTTCCTTATCAGAAGACTTTCCAGGCTGTCAGCTTTCCTAGACATTCCTGATGAGTTCAAAGATGATAGAAACAAATATTATTTTAATATATTGGCAAACATGTCACTTTTTAGAAGCTCTGTATAACTCAGTAAACAAACATTTTTCTAAATGACCAGTGCATGGTGGAATAAAAGCATGTATGAGTAAAACTTTATTTAAACCCATCACAATAAATCAATGTTTTTTGTAAGCTATTTTTTGAAATTATCCCATAATTACAACATTTCTCCCTTCCCTTTCCTCCCTCCTAGCATATGTGTGTGTACATATATATATATATATATACATATATATATATATATGCATATATGTATGATATGTATATATACATGTATATGTATATATATTCAGGTTCACTGTTTTTGCAAAATTAGATTTAGGTTCTGAAGTCTGTGTTTCAGCTGAGTCTCTGTTGGTGGAAAATAGATAAAAGTAAACAAACAAACAAAGACACAACAACAGCAAAACAACAGCAAAAAAACAAAAATAAAAATATAAAGTATTACAATAAAAGTTCCTCCTTATTTTTATCTCCAGTAAGTCTCTGAAAAATATAGGTAATATTTGATTTTTAACCCAATAATATGAAGCACTTTGTGTAAAAAGAACATACACCTATTTTTAGAATAAATATTTTACTATAGGGTTTTTACATTGCCCTACCCATTTGAAAGTTCTTTTCACAATCCTTCCAATTCTTTAAGAAAGCAATTTATTAACTGGAATTAGAATTAGATAACATGTACACAATTTAATATGTAAGGAAATGTCTGTGTGACGGGCATGGAGTGTGGGAACACTGAAAGCAATGACTCAGACTCGGTGAACTCTTCCCAGAACATATGAAAGCATCTAGCTACAAACGGCTTTTCTCCTTCTTAAAATGATACCCCCATACCTCTGCCTGTTCAGGCAACTCATTTTTCTTGCATGCCTTCCTCCAGAAAGCCTTCAAGTTGCTCACCTGCTGTCTAGTGTTTTCTACATTTGACTCCACTGAATTTTCTGTGCATTGTATGGTAAATGAATCATGTAGTACATATACACTAAAGCAATGTTATATATCAAGCCTATGAGAAAGACCAAGGATTGGAGGAGAAAAGCCAGACTTCTGTTCTTAAAGAACTTAAAAATATCTGAGAGGAGAAAAGGTAGTCACTTTAGCGATAGTGTGCCAAAGTACTGTAATTTATAGGTCCACCTCAAACCTTAGGCAATGTCTTTTCAACTTCATTTAGAACTTTGTAATGTATAAAAATTATGCGTTTTATTTTAAATAAAGAGAGGAAAGTTCAAGTCAGAAAGAATGCTCAAAAAACACCAATAACTAAAGAAAGTGGACAGTGAACTTCAAATATTATATGTGCAAAACCACACAATGTTAACTCAGCCTATGTGTGAACACATCTGGACCAAAGTAGTGCCAGAGGCTTCCTTCCTGATTTCTGTGACAATTCCTAATAGGGTCTACCTAGAGTCTGTAGAGTCTGTGGAGTTGAGATCAGCCAGTTCAAAGTGACAACATGTGGAGAGCTGACATAGCAGAAAAATATTAGAAACCTGGGATTTATTTAAGAAAGAATTTCAGAGTCAACTCAGTTCTTGCAAACATCACTCAGTAATTTTGAGTAATATGTTGTTTACGAAGAGTCTCCTGACAGGGTCAGAAGGGCCCAGAAGACAATGGAGCCTGTGGCTGAACATTGTGCCTTTTGAAGTATTGTGCTTGCCAGCCAGGCAAAGAGTCTAAGTGAATGAGTGTGCCTCCTGCTCCTTCACTGAAAATTGCTCTTCATGGGACCCAGCCCTAGATCACAGGATCCCAGCAAACTTTCCTATCCATCTTCACCATTTGGCTGTATATGAAACACTATGAGGGTAAACTATGAATGACTACATAATGTCAGTTCTAAAGAAAGTTTCATGGAGATTCACACAATGACTCTTGACCATGGAGCCAGACTCAATTAGACATTCCAAGAATTTTGCCCAAATCTGTGCATGTTAAAATGAAGTACAGCAATGGTGATTTTTATGTTCCCACAGCTGGAAAATGCTACCACAGTATCTCTCAGAGACTAGGAGGGGTCTATAGTATTGCATACTTTATCAAGAAACATGAGAAGAAACACCAACACAGGATGGCAACTCTCATAGAATCATAGAATATTTTTTAAATGCTTTTATTTAATGAATAGGCATTATTAATGCAATATGTAATGTAAAATACTATGGTGTTATAAGATAGAGGTGTGTGTGCATCTGCACATGTGTGTCTGTGTGTGTGTGTGTGTGTGTGTGTGTGTGTGTGTGAGAGAGAGAGAGAGAGAGAGAGAGAGAGAGAGAGAGAGAGAGAGAGAGAGAATGATATAGTGCACTCCAGGTGCTATGCACTGATAGTGGTCATATATGTTAGGTCATATATGTTAAGTTTCATACCTTTGATGGCAAGTGAACTCTGTTTTCCTAAGCAGCCAGGCTTTCTCCAGCAATCTTACTAAGTCTTTAAAATACAAGAAATTAATTACTATTGGTCTGGTCTAATAGTTGTTTTATTATCTTAGACATGTGACCCAATTCTGGTCAAAGAGAACTTTAGGAAAATTAAGAAGGGGAAACTGGAAAATATTACCTTCCTTATAAATGAATGGCCTCCTAGAAGGTGAGGGATGGGGATCATAACAAGTGAAGATATGATGCTTGGAGTTGTAGCAGCCATTTTAAACAGTGAAGTGACTGCACTAAGAACAAAACCAAGTGGTGATGCCATAGGAAAAAGATGAGAAGGCCTGGATCTGTCCTTGATGGCTTGGTAGCCTACAAGACTGACACTTCACACCATTTTATTTATTGAGCAGCTACTCTTGTAAAACATTGAAAATCAGAACATTTTATCATTCATTATCTGTATTGGAAGCACCTAACTTCTGTCACCTTCATTCCAGTCTTCTTTGTGACAATATGTGAAACATCTCTTGTCAGAACAGCGCAATATTAATTGCAGGCTTTTGGGAATCTAAAACTCCAATGGACTGGTCTCCCTGTTTGGAAGATTTCTCTTCCTACAGAATTCTGGTTAGGGGAGATCAGCATCCAGATGACAAGGCAGTGTCCTGGGAAGTAATGATTCAAGGAAGCCCCACACAAAATGTTGGCTTTCCTATGCTCTCAGAACCAAAGTCAACCATCATATAGTTGCCTCTTTTCAGCAGCTCCATGAATACAGTGACGACATCAACCTCATGGCCACAAGGAGCTCCCACTGTACCCTCATAGTGGTGTTAGAAATCATTTGAAGACAAGCAGAAGTTCACAGAAAGCAACATAACTTCTTCTTCATGGTTGGATTTACAGTGAAAATAAATGGGAAACCACGTCAGAGGAATGCAGAATTCAGTGAATACATTCTCACAAAGTCAGAAAAATTATATATATAAGAAAACAAAAAATAAACAAAAATTACTCATGTTCACATTATAGTTAGGTGTGATACAGATGAACCAGAAGAAAGCAACGCTCACGCACGGCTAAGGCTCTCCACTCACTTTGTGTGGTATGTGGTGTACTGAAACAGCATGCCTATTTATATTCAATCACATATGGATGCTATATATGAATTAGATATCTATAATGCAGATATTTTAAATATTTGTTTACCACCAACTGTTTAACTGGGATTTCCATGAATAGAAGAAAAGATGTATGTGCTAAATATACAATGTGGTTGTACATGAGAATCCGGTACAACTTACTATTATTCCTTTTTATGGTCGAAATAGGAAAAAAAACATTAAATGTCTTAAATAATAATTTGCTTGCCATTTTTATCTCACCAGTATACATCACATATGATTTCCAGGAAGATGGAGAGGAAATTATCTAGAGAAGGGAGAAATCCCAAAATAAGACAAATTGTCACGATGGAAAAGTAATTGTCTCTTCTTGGTAGGAAATATTTATATATTTAAGTCCATCAAAATAAATGTAAATACTTTAAACAAACTACAACATGCCAGGATAACAATAAACTCTTTCTGAGTTGGGAAAAAGAAGAACCTGCCAGAAACAGGCATGTATATTTTTAACCATACTGCTTCAAGAGGCAGGATGTTGGTTGTTGCATCTTTAATTTTTTTGTTAATTATGGATGGAGCATTGTTGTGAATCTTGTCCTCAAAACCAAGCTCAGAAAATAAGAGCAGCTGCTCATCCCCAGGTTTGGCTCATATGGGAATTGAATGGAACATATTGGTTTATAATTAATGTAATTTGTTGGATTATCTTTTGTGAAGGAGCGAAGGTAAACAACCTTGGCGCATTGTGCTAATATATTTGGAGCTTGGAGCTCCTGTAGATATAAGGAAGGAAATAAAGGATGACTGAGAAAAGGGGGGTAAAAGACTCCTGCTGGCAGATTATGGGGAATTTGGAGATGTCTGTCACATTTAAATATACTTTAATTAATTCAAAGGGAAAAATCAGGTGTGAGACCCTAAGGAAATTTATAAGATGTGGAAAGTAGGAGTCATTAGTTATTCCATGGAGAATTTTTAGATGAATTCTCTTCTCCACATGGCTCATTTTTGTTGTGAAGTAAACTAGAAAATGGAAAAGAAATATTTCCTATCTCAAAACAGAAAATTAGGCACAATGCAAAACTCATTGGCTTGGATACTTATCATCTTGTTATTAGTAAGAAACTCACTAAGTCATTTTCTCAAAAAAAAGCCTTTTGTCCTTTGCCACATGCCCAGTGGTAAAAATGCAACAATTGTCATTTTTGCATGTCCTTGAGAGTGACATTTTATAGCAAAAATAAAACAAAAAAACAAAACACCTGTTTTATATTTTCATGAGCAACTATGTAAAGTTTCAGGGCAACCTTTGAACATTAATTTTGATATTGCATTTATTAACTCTTCATTAGTTGCTTGGCTTTAAATAAATTGAATTTGAAACTTGGCGTTAACTTTCAGTACATAAGAAAGTTTTCATTCACCATTTCCATGTATTTGTCTGCTTAAAAAATAAATTGCTCCTCTCTTTCTAAGATCTATTTTACTTTTTAAATAATGTGCACATGTATGTATTTGTATTTGGATCTGTGAATGAGAGTACAGGTCCTCAGAGAGGTCAGAGACAGTGGATCCCCTGGAGATGAAGATATGAGGCTCCTTTACATGGGTGCTGGGAACTAAATTTAGGTCTTCTACAGGAAAGATATGCACTCTTAACCAAAGAGACATCTCTCTAGTCACATCCTTCCCAAAGCATTTTAACTAGTTTAAGGCTTTATAGCTCCATATTCCAGTATTAATTTCAAAGGGTAGGCACACATGTGATTCAAGACTATAAAATTGATTTAAAGACAAATGTATGTGTCTTAAAAAGCAGTTGCATAAGTAATAATTGTTGGTATCAGGAACTGGCTTGGCAGATTGCCTCTGAACCCAGTGACATCACCTATAGGTAACAGGGACCTGTGCATCTGTTGCCATGGCAATCACATACATTCCCAGAGTCCACTTCCTACCCTTACCTGTGAGCAGTTACATCACAGCCTAAATAAAAGGCACACCCTTCCTGACCTTTGCCCTTTTCTCCCTTCTTTCTTTTATGCTCCCTTTGTCTCTACCACCCCCTTGTATCCCCCCCATAATATACCTCTGCCACGTGGAACTGCATTGGCCTGGTGTGGTCTGTCTGCGCGTGAGCCGCGATTCCAACAAGACAATTATAATCCTATCATATTGTATGAAATGAATTTTTGAACCTTAGAAACTATGCCCTCTGAAAGTATTTTTCAAAACATCAAAGAAAAAATTCAAGCATCCCTTTCTTTATACACCAGTAACCAGCTTTTACCCACATGCCATCACTTCCAACACATTAATAGGAGGGTGTGTCTCTCTGTCTACTCTACTAAGCCACGATTTTTGTTTGCTTGTATTAGGCACTGAGGAATTAACCCATGGCTTTAAACATACTAGGTGACATTCTACAACTGAGCTACACTCCCAGCCAAACCATGAATTCTGTATTCAAAGTATAATTCATTTTTGTTTACTGCTATGGCTCGGTTCTCAGTTTTTATTACAATGATATTTCTCTGAATTAATGGAAGTATAGGCTCTCATCTGACCTAGGAATCTAATGACTAGGAATAACCTTATTTTTTTTAATCAGTTAGCACTTCTTGTATTTGTACTGTGACTTATAGAAGACTAGAGATGCCAGAGAAGGTGATACTGCATTTCTAGCAAGCTTTTAGTCTTCTGGACCACTTATTACAAGTCTGACAGGGCAACAGAAAGGGCTCCAGCAGCTAAGTCTCTGGGATCATTCATCAACTGAAAACTGATTTGCATGCCAGGTACACAGGAAACCTGCTGCTGATGGTCCCTGATTTATTATTAGAAAGATACAACTGACCCAAAATTCATCTACCATGGAAATTGTACTAATTCACTATCAGTCTGTAGATACAGGATTTTAGGAAGTATGGTGGTCAAAGTGGAAGAAGGGTTTTGGGACCAGAATTAGCCTGGAGAAGGCCATGGAGATTAAAAAAAAAAAAACACTTAATTTCACATAACATAAGAAATAATAAATTAAGTAGCTTCCCTACAGCAATGCCACTAACCAATGGTTAGTCTAGTTCTAAATCCTGATCCAATGAGAGAATATGCAGAAAGGGACAAAGAAATTGAAATGATTCTGTAAAAGAAAGGGCATACTTAAGTAGGTGAAGCAGAGATGGTGAGGTACTGCAGAGCCCAAGACACAAAGGTTCAGGGGGAACGAGTAACAATGTTTAAAACTACAAGAGGACTTGTAGACAAAGGACTACGGGTAACTGCATTCACTTAGCACTGTTTTGAACAACAAAAAATGGTAGGGTTTTCCCCCAAAGAGTCAGTGAGGGAAGATGAAGGCACAGAAGTCAGGAGGAAGTGTGTTGTAAGGTATGAGTCTATCATAAAAAGAAAGCAGGTAAAAAGGACTGAAACAGAGTGGGACTAAGGCCGTGTGAAGGCTTTCCTTAAGTAAGAGAAATACTTAGTATTTAAATCATCAGACTGACAGGAGTGGATCAAATGTATCTGGAGGGCAAACACTTAGGAGGCTCTTGTGAGCCTGGTGACATGTAAAGAGATGTCTGCAGAAGCAGAGGAAGGATAATAGCCTTGATCCTTTTATGTGAAGAACGAGGTGAGCTCACCTAATAAGAAAAGGAACTGGGAAGGAAGCTTTGAAGGCTGCAGGAGAAACAAAGTCTGATGCAGCAGAAAAGGCAAGGATGAAAATCTTCCTTCCACGCTTCCACTACATAAACCTCACTGCATGTACGATATCTTCCTTCCTGATCAAATAACAGAGTCATTATGTGGCTTTTACACATCCCCAAAGGATGTCAGGACAATCTGGAGGCTTGAAATGACAAAGTCTTCAGAGAAGAGGGAGAAAAACAAAAAAGAAAAAAAGAAAGAAAAAGTGTAGACAGATTGATCAATATAGAAATCCTGGCCCTTTTCCAAAACTATAGTATGTCATTGGCAAAAATGGGAAGTATGAACCAGATCTCTATTCAATTCTGTTTCTGCTACCCTCTGTGGCTTCTCATAGAACATAGTTATTCATGCATATGTTAAAACAAAAAGCTATTTTTAAAAACACTATTACAACGTCATGGGAAGCATTTTTAGTACCTGTTTACAGAAGCTTGACCAGCCTCTTTATTTTATTGCATACAATAAGTCATGCATCTCTTAGGATCAAAATTTTGCCAGATGGTTATTTGTGGTTGTAAATAATGAAGTTCTACTAACCTCTCATCTCTTCCGATGTAAACTCATTTTCTAAATTACCAAATGCTCTTTAGTATGAATTTTTGGTTGAGTACTAATTCACAGATGATAGAAAGTGAACTGTGTACAGCTTCCAGACAAATATGTGTAGTAGGTCAGTCATGCCCAGTTTGGAGAATTCTCTTCTATGTTCTTCTCACAGGGCTGGGAAGCCCTTCTCAATTCTCAGACTCATAAGTCCTTCCACACATTACCACTGCATTCAACAGGTCTGTGCATTGTAAAAAAGATGCTTTAAGCAAATCACACATTGTTATTGTCTTGATTTAGGATACCAAACCCTATAGATTATTTACATTGAATACTAAAATGACTATTTTCCCCTTTGCATCTAAGCATTCACAAGCAGTAATGAAACATGTTGTATACAACATCAAAGCAAAAATTATGATCTTAGGGTAAATATTTGTAGGAGAGATATCAATCCCAAGGGTGATGACATTGCTATAAATAAAAGACCAATGTACCAAAGACAGAAGAGAAGAACTGAGAGCCTGAAGAGGTGATTTAGAAGGGGAGCTCTCGTAAAGTAGTATGTATGAAGAGACATGTATCTCTACTAGCAGAAAGAAAGAACAAGTGAAACCCATCATTAAACGGCAAATCTTAAGTAGCAGTTGATTTCATGCTAATTGCTATTAAAGGCGTAGAGCAGCACACTTCATGGCATTGCAGTTAGTAATGTTAATTTACTAAAACATAGCTGGGGGCGTTTGGGAACATATATAATAAGTGTATATATTCTTTGATCTACCAATTTCTCATTTAAATATTCAAAGGAGTGAATTGTTCATAAACACGTGGAAAGAATAGACCCAAAAAGGCTGTCATAGGATGAAGTATCAGAAGGTGAACAGTACAGCAGCATAAATGTCTATCAAATACAAGTTGTTAAGTGACTTCAGAACACACTGTACCACACTGGACTTACCTATGTGCCTTTGCAGAGATGATGTACATTTGTGTCCATCATATGGAAGTTCTTTTGAACATTTTAAAAGTGTGTTGAATTGTAAATGCATCAAATATATGTATATATACTAAGGGTGTGGGAGCAATGTCTACTGAAAGGTGTGCTCTGGTGAGGACCAAAGCTATGTTCTGTTCTGAAGAAGAGTCTTAAAGCTACTACTAGAAAATGCTAATTGTCCTTCCTAGGAAAAAGGGTGAGTTTAAGGTCTTTCAATTGAAATCTTCTACATAATTTCTGTATTAATAAAGCTCTTAATGAATAAAGGCCTCACATGGAACCTTACTTACAGCTTGAAGGAAACTACCATATCACCACTTCTGTGTTCTTCCATATGACAAATCCAGAGGATGGAGTGAGTGATTCAGCTATGACAGATAAGCTAGCTTCCTTGTTTGTATATTCCATTTCTTGCCTGACAGTGAATAAAAATAAATAAATAAATAAAGTCAATCCACAGGGAGGGAGAATGACTAATGAAGACATCTGTGAGTAATGGAAGAGGGTTTGTATTTTGGTTTGTACTTTTTATGATTTAGCCTATCAACCCTTTATTCAAGAAAGAGTAGGCCAAAGTTAACTCAAGTAAGATGTGTTTGGAAGAGAAAAACCACAAAAACCAGTGATGATCGCTAGAAGATTTACATCTGCTGTTTTCAGGAAATCTTTTGAGACACTATGAAACATATAATTCACAGAATCTTGAATGAAGCCACAATAACAGCAGTAGATTTTGAGACCTGAAGACTAGGCTTACTGTCATAAACTAGACTACATTTTCAGTTCAGAGATGTGTGTTTCTAATGAGTCACAAATGCAACCGCTATAATAATGCCATGCCATAGTCACAGGAGAACTGTTCAAACAGAATGCGAAGCTTACAGCAAATTCATGACTTTCTGATATGTGATGTCTGAATTTCAAATCCTTATACATTCAGAAGTACTAGAAAAAAGTGATCAGATGCTCAGCTTCCTTTCTGGAATTTCAAGTGAGTGTGTGTGTGTGTGTGTGTGTGTGTGTATGTGTGTGTCTGTATGACAGGAACCATTGCTCTGATGAGCAGAGATTTCTTGTCAGAAAATGTGTGTCTCTTCTTAAGCTGTCATTGGCCTCAGTCATTACCCATAAAGCTTACATTTCAGCACTTGACAGTTTATGTCTCCTTTTATATAGCTACAAAGATTTCAGAAGTCATTCAGAAAGTAAGGCAACTGTGTTTTCCCCACTAAAGTGTAGAAAACTCTAAGGAAAGTTTTGGGAACAACCCATGAAGGTCAAAAGGTTTTGAAAACAATGAATTTGCTCACATTTGTGTTCTAGCATCACCAGACTGAAAGGAAGATGATAAAAGAAATGGAGGAAGATGGTTTGGTCCCCATCGTGTCTGTCTATGATCACGGCTTTGGTTAATTTTTACTGTCACTTTGACACAACATAGAGTAACCTGGGAAGAGTGACACTTGACTGAAGAACTGCCTCAATCAGATTACCTGTGGCCATGTGAAAGATTGTCTTGATAGATACAGAATAGCCCAGCCCATTGTGGGTGGCCTCATCTAAAGATGGTGGGCCAAGTTTATACAAGACAGCTAGTTGAGCATGAGCCAGGGAGTGAGCCAGGAGGCAGCATTCCTTCTTGGTTTCTGCTTCAGTTCCTGCCCTGTCTTCCTTTAATGATAGACTATGAAATGAAAGTGTAAGCCAAATAAAAAATGTCCCTCCCAAGTTGCTTTTTGTCAGAATGTTTTATCATAGCAACAGGAAGCAAACTAGAACAATCCACAGCACCCGTTCTCTAGAATGCCTTTAGCTAATCTGATACCATAAGCATCAGAAAAATGAGACTATTCTCAGAAAGAAAACGACAGTACATTTTATTTCTGTTTCCCCTTTTTTCTTACATAATATAACCTAATTATGTTTTCTCTTCCTCCAAGTACAGACTCCTCCAAGGTTCTCCCAATCTCCCCTAAGAACTAAATCCGCACCCTTTCTGTATCTTATTTTAAAACAAACAGGCTTCTAAAGGATATTAACAGAATAAAAAGTAATAAGATAAACAAAAAGACTAACAAATCACTATTGGACAAAACTAACAGGAGGATTAGCGCCCAAGAACAGGAAGCCACTCATCTGCACACTTAGCAATTCCATAGAAACATTAAACTAGAAGCCATAGTATATATGCATGCCCAGGGATTGCATATGTCTGTACCAGGTCCTTTGCAAATAGGATCTGTACTGATTTGAATGAAAATGTCTCCCACAGGCTCACATAGGGTAGTACTTTTAGAAGCTGTGACCTTGTTGGAGTAGGGATGGCCTTATTGCAGGAGGTATGTCATTGGAAGTAGGCTTTGAGGTTTCAAATATCAAGCCACCCCTCTCATTTCTCTCAGTCTCTCTGTCTGTCTTTCTGTCTGTCTGTCTCTCATCCCTCCCCCTATCTCCCTTCCTTTCTCCCCTCTCTTTTCCTTCCTCTCTCTCCCCTCCTGTTCCTCCACCCCTCCCCCTCCCCTTCTCTCTGCCTGCTGCATATGGATCCAGATGTAAACCTCTCAGCTATTCTACAGCAACATGCTTGCAGTAGCAAAGACAATGGATTAAACCTTTGAACTGTATGCTAGACCCATATAAATGTGTCCCTTTATATGAGTTGCCATAGTCATGGTCTTCACATCAATTGAACTTTGATTAAGACAGGATCTCCCTTCAGCTCAAGAATCTCACCTGTGTGCTGGCCCTGTGCATGATGTCTCAGTCTCTGTGAGTTTATACAAGCTTTGATCAGGTTGATTTAGAGGTCTCTGTTTTCTTGGTGTCCTCTGTCCCATCTGACACTTACACTCTTTGTGCATCCTCTTTCATGTAGTTCCCTGAACACTGAGGGGAGGGATTTTGTGGAGACATCCATTTAGGGCTGAGTGTTCCAAGGTTTCTTGCTCTCTGCAACATGTCTAGCTGTGAGATGCTGTATTTTTTCCTATCTGCTGCCCAAGAGGAAGCTACCCAAATGATGGGCAAGAAAGACACTGATCTATTAGTGTAACAGAATGTCATTCAGAGTAATTTTATTTTATTTTTTAGAACAATAATATTTAGTTTTACCCTAGGTCCCTGGGCTATCTAGTCTCAAGTTCTTAGTCACCCAAACAGTGTTGAGTATGGGTTTTATCTCTTAGATTGGCCCTTAAGTCAAATCAGATGTTGTCTGGTTACTCCCAAAAGCATTTTTGCCAGCATTGGACTAGCATATCTTACAGGTAGGATACCACTATAGATCAAAGCTTTGTTGGCTGGTTTGGTGTTTACATTTTTTTTTGTAACATACAGAGTAACTTCCTGCATCAAAGATACTAGCATGTAGACATAAAAGCTCTTTGTAGGGACCAGTTCAAGCTCTCCATGCTCACTGAATTGTGTAAGTATTGTCTTTAGCAATAGAGCCTTGCCATCAGCTTGTGAAAAATAACCTATAGTCTTGGCAACACCATGGATAGTTCAGGAATTCTCATGGGACCCCTTTAGCTAACAAATCAACTAAATGTAACCCAGTCTCCGGGCTGGAAGCTTCGTTTTTCATTTAGTGACAGGAGATATACAGTTAGGACTCTCTCCCCATTATTTGCCAGTTTCATTTAGATCATGTTCACATCTGTGTATATTTTAGAGAGCTTCTACTGCATTAGATTTCCATACAACCCCTTAAATGGTCCTCAATTTTACCTGCTCCCTCCTTTGTTCCCATCTCTTGTTGCCCCTCCACTTCACTCTCCTATTCTAGTTTCTCCAATATCCTTCCATAAGTTTCTATTCAATATCTGTATTGTAGGGAGAGCTGACCACTCTAGTCCCTTTATATGTATCTAACCTTTATGGTTCCATGGATTTTAGCTTGATTATCAATGACTTAACAGCTAATATCCACATATTAGTGAATATATACCATATTTTTCTGGGTCTGAGTTGCCTCCCTCTGGATGATTTTTTTTCTAGTTCCATTCATTTACCTGCGAATTCTATGATATTTTAATAACTAAGTAATATTCAATTGTGTAAATGTGCCATGTTTTCTTTATTCATTCTTCTGTTGAGGGACATCTAAGTTCTATACAATTTCTGGCTATTATGAATAAAGCATCAATGAGCATGGTTGAGCAAGTGCCTCTCTGGTAAAATTAAGAATCCTTTGGATATCTGCTCAAGAGTGGTTGAATCTTGAGGGAGATAAATTCACAACTTTCTGAGGAACTGCCACACTGATTTCCATAGTGGCTGCAAAAGTGTGCAATCCTCCAAGTAGGAGATGAGTGTTCCACATAGTCCACATCCTCACTAGCATGAGCTGTCACTTCTGTCACTAATTTTTAGCCTTTCAGGTGGGTATAAGATAAAATCTCAAAGATGTTTTGATTCGCATTTCCCTGCTGGCTAAGGGTGTTAAACATTTCTTTAAGTGTTTGTCAGACATTTGAGTTTCCTCTTTTGAGAATCTTCTGGATCTTACTTCATTTTTAAATTAGGTTAATTTTTACATATATCTTTTTTTGTTCTTTATATATTTTGGATATAAGTGCTTTATCAGATGTGGAGTTGGTAAAAATATTTCCCAATACTGTCACTTTATCTGAGTGACAGTATCCTTTGCCTTACAGAAGCTTCTCAGTTTCCTGATGTCCCATTTATTAGTTGTTGATCTTAGTGCCTGTGGTACTGATGTTCTTTTCAGAAAGTCTTTCTGTATGCCAGTGAGTTCAAGGCTATTCTCCACTTTCTCTTCTTCACTGAAATCAATAAAACAGAAACAAAAGATAAAAGATCAATGAAACAAAAAGTTGGATTTGGAAAAAATCAATAATATTGACAAATCCTATCCAAATTAACTAAAAGACTGAGAAAGAATATTCCAGATTAACAAACTTAAAAATGAATCAGATTCAGTGCATCTGGTTTTATGTTGAGGTCTTTGAGTTACTTGAACTTTTGTACAGGGTGATAGATATAGATCTATTTCCATTTTTATACATGCTAACATCCAGTTATACCAACACCACTTGTTGAAGATGCTTTTTCTGATGAGTATTTCTAGCTTCTTTATTAAAAATCAGATATTCATAGGTGTGTGGACTTATATCTGCATCTTCATTTCAATTCCATTTGTCAATGTGTTCATTTTATTCTAACAACATGGTATTTTTATTACTAATGACCTATAGTATAACTTTAAACCAGGGATGGATGTAATATTTCCAGCAGTTCTTTTATTACTCAGGATTGGATTAGCTATCCTAAGATTTTGTGTTTCTATTTGAAGCTGAATGTTATCCTTCAAGATTTATGAAGGCTATTGATGGGTATTGATTGAATCTGTAGATTGCTTTCTGTAGGATGGCTGTTTTGACAATATTAACTGTAGAAATCATAAACATGGGAGATCATTCCATCTTCTGACATCTTCTTCAATTTCATTCTTCAATGTCTGAATGATTTTATTAAAGAAGTATGTGATTTACTTGGTTAGAATTACCCATGGATATGTTATACTATTTGAGGCTATTGTGAAAAGTATTGTTTCCTGATATTTTTATCAGATCCTTTGTCATTGAATATAGGAGGACTGTTGATTCTTGAGAGTTAATTTGTATCCAGCTCAGTTGCAGAAAGTATTTATCAGCTAAAGGAGGTCCCTGGTGGAATTGTTGCTCACTTAAGTATGGTATCAAGTCATCTGCAAATAAAGACAATTGACTACTTTCTTTCCAATTTGTATTCCCTTGATCACCTTCAGTTGTTTGATTGCTCTAGCTAAGACTTCAAGTAAAGACTGAATAGATATGGAAGGAGCGGACAAAATTGTCTTGTTCCTGATTTTGATGGAATTGCTTTGAGTTTTTCTCCATTTAAGTTGATGTTGACTATGGGCTTGCTATAAGCTGTCTTTAGTTCCGATATTTCTCTTATATCCCTATCTCCAGGACTTTTATCAGGAAGGACTGTTGGATTTTATCAGAGGCCTTTTCTCCATCAAGTGAAATAATCATGTGGCTTTAGCCTTTCAGTTTGTTTATATACTGGATTATATTGATCACTTTACATATGTTGAACTATCTCTGCATTTCTAGGATGAAGTCTACTTGATAATATTGGATGACTTTTTATGTGTTTTTAGATATTTGGTTAAAAGTATGTTATTTAAATTTTGTGTGTTCTGTTGCTTTTGTGGTTTTGTTTTTATTTTGTATCTTTGTTTCTAAGGGAAATTGATTTGTAGTTCACTTTCTTTGTTCAGTCTTTATGTGATTGAGTGTCAAGATAACTGTGGCTATTGAAACAGACTGGCAATATTACTTTTGTTTATATTTTGTGGAATG
This sequence comes from Grammomys surdaster, assembly GCF_004785775.1. Lineage (NCBI taxonomy): Eukaryota > Metazoa > Chordata > Mammalia > Rodentia > Muridae > Grammomys > Grammomys surdaster. Next base: position 10,386,598 of record NW_021604613.1, read on the forward strand.
TTTTGAGGAGTATTGCCATTAACTCTTCTTTAAATGTCCAGTAGAATATGTGGTTTAAATTGTCGTAGTATTTCTTTTACAAACTTGGGTGCCCTTGTATTTGATACATAGAAATTGAGAACTGCAATGTCCTTTCCATGGATCTGTCCTTTGTTCACTATGTAGTATCCTTCCCTATCTCTTCTAATTAGTTTAGTTTGCAGTCAGGTATTAAAATGCTACATCAGCTTAGATCTATTTGCTTGGAATACTGTTTCCTATCTTTTTACCTGAAGTTATGTCTATTCGTAAAGTTAAGGAGTATTTCTTCAGCAGAAGGATGGGTCCTGTTTTTGTGTAAATTCTATTAGTCTGTGTCAGAGTTTCATTGGGGAATGGTGGTAATCAAGACCATTGATACTGAGAGATGTTTGTTGATTCCTGTTACTTTTCCCTGCTTGTGTGTGTGTGTGTGTGTGTGTGTGTGTGTGTGCGGGCGCGCGTGTTGACTCGTGCACCATATGTATGAGCATGTGCTTCTCTCTTGATTTTTCTTATCTAAGATTACTTATTACCTGTGTTTTCAGGAGTGTAGTTGACCTCTTCAGGTTGGAATTTCCTTCTAGTAACATCTGGATTAGTAGGTAGATATTGTTTAAATTTCACTTTATTGTGGAATATCTTACTTTATTCATTTATGGCAATTGAAATTTTTTGCTGAGTATTGTGGTCTGAGCTGACATCTGTTATCTCTTAGAGTCTGTAGAACATCTGTCCAGGCCCTCCTCACTTTTAGAATCTTCACTTCGAAGTCAGGTGGGATTCTCAAAGAGTCTACCTTTATATGTTAGTTGGCCTTTTTCCCTTGAAGCTTTTAATGCTCTTTCTTTTTCTGTACATTTAATGTTTTGGTTATTATGTGCTGAGGGAACCTATTTTTCTAACCCTGTCTATTTTGTATTCTGAATGTTTCCTGTTCTTTAAGAGGCATCTCCTTTTTTGGGTTAGGAATTTTTTTGTTGTTGTTAAAGATATTTTCAGTGCCTTTGACCTGGGTTTCATCTTCATCTAGTAATTGGTCTTTTCATTGTGTCCCCAATTTCCTGGCTATTTTTTTCCATGAATCTTTCCATTTAACATTTTGTTTCAGTGGCATAACTATTTTTTCTACTGTGTTTTAATGCCTGGGATTCTCTCTTCCATGTCTTGTATTCTATTGATTCAACTGGTTTCTGAAGCTCCTGTTAAGAGGTCCTAAAATTTTCATTTCCAAATTTCTTTCAGTTTTGTTTTTTTTATTGATTCTATTTACACTTTCAGGTCAAACTGTTTTATATATTTCTTTCCATTTTTTTGTGTTTTCATTGATTTCTTTAAGGTATTTATTTGTTTCCTCTTTAAGGGTCTCTATAATCTGCATGAAAACCTTTCTTGTGTCCCAGCTATGCTACAGTTTCCAGGGCCTGCTGTGGTAGGGTTTCTGGACTCTAGTGGTGAGGCATTGTCCTGACTGTTATTGTGTTTTTATAGTGGAGTCTAGGCATCTGAGTTTGGAGCAATTTTAAGTTCCAAGTTCTTGTCTAAGTTGGGTGGTTGCCTTGCTCCTTGTCAGGTGGTTTCTGTTGCCCTTGCTGATAGTTTAGGATAGTCTTGTGACTATGTATTTCATGGTAGAAAATCTTCTAGGATCCTGATAGGTGTGGCCACTGGAAAGTCCAGGTAAAATGTGTTTCTAGGTATTGGGAGCTGACACAAGGATGGGCATTGACTACAGAGGAGTTGACAGCAGGGTTCCACCAAGATCTGCTTAGTGGTTTCAGAGCAGAGGCAGAGGGTGAGGAGGAGTGCTTTGAACTGCTGTCTTGTGTGACTCCAGCATGTACAAACTGTGCTTAACCATTTAAGCTATGGTTACCTATACAAGACCAATTCAGCCAAAATTCTTACACAGATGGACGAGGACCTCCTGAGGTCCCATTCCCTACTGAGGAGCTATTGACAGTTGATAACTGTTTGGACAGGAAGGTTTATACTATTTTGAATCTGTGGCCACTGGTAGGTTGCCACCCTCCAGTGGATGGTCCCACGCCCATATCCATGGGAACAATACTACCTAAAAGTGGATCATCAGAATGGGTTGGCTGGAGTTTGGAGAGTGCCATGGTTGAGGGTATTTTTGGAGTAATTAGAGAGTGAAATGGCATGTATATGATCATGTTTCATTACATATGAGCGTAAAATTCTCAAGAATAAATAAATGTTAATATATTAAAAAAGAATTCTAATAGCTGGTTGTAGCTTGTAAAATGCTTGTGTGTCTGCATGACTGTATTAGGAAATGTTTGTAAGGACAGTTTTATAATAAACTTCCATTTTTTTCTTAAGTTTAGCAATTGGCTTTTTTTAAACTTAAAAAAATAGCGCATATTATTAAGTAATAGTCATGGCAAAATCCTTCCTCAAAGCATATCCTATAATAGTCACTACTGCTTTATTTTCAGTCCTTTTCTGATCCACAACTAAATCTCTATTTGTCAAATTTTTGTCAGAAAGAAAATGGAAAACAAACTTTTCTTGGCTGAGAAAATGAATTCTTAGCAATTAGCATAATAAAAATAAATTCACCTTTTATTGATTTACACAGAGTACCATAACAGGGAAACAGTCTTTCTCTTTTCAGATGTATCTCAAGCAAATGTGGAGCACATGATTTATGTGATTATGGGATGTCTATTCTCTGCTCCACAATGCTGCATTTCAGAGGTGAAAGAATAGAGTATAGTGGCCTCACTTTTAGGTTGACTGATTTGAGAAGCAGCAAAGTCTTCTATGATAACCACCCTGAACTATTCCCTATTTAAAGCCAAAATTCATATCTTACAATTGCTTTGTTTAATCTGAAGGACTGTTGACTAGTTGTGAAGCAGCTGACCTAATAAGTAAGAGGGGAGACAGACACAAAGATGTAGCAGAGGTAGCACTAAATACACAAGCCGCCTAGCTAAGGCAGAAGGGAGAGAACAGGATGTAAAGGCGATTCAAACTTTGAAGACTTAAAGTTCACACTGGGGAGGGGCATTGCATTGCTGGTGCCTCTGGGTGCCCAAGAAAGCTGGTTCTCTAATAGTTGAGTCAACTGTAATCGTATTAGAACATTGTGCATAGAGCTGCTGCCGTGGTAAACTCTGATGTGGCTTATACCAACCACAAGGACAGGCCAGAAGTGCACCAACAATGTCATGTGAGGATACGGTAAGCTGTAGGATGGAGCCAGGAAGTGATAAGTTATCCACTGTCCATCCTCATCCTCTGTCTATTGTCCTTCACTGCTTGAACCAGAAAGATAAATCTGCTGAAGCACTATTAGCAAAGTCCCAGCTCCAGGCATGAAACAAATTGGAAGGGGACCTTGGAGATAAAAGAAACTAGCTTATGAACTGGCACACAACTTTTTAAAAAAATAGTTTTCCAATTGCTTGCTATTCCTAAAAGAAATCGGAAAATAGTGAAAAAACTTAAATCCTTTTCTAGAGTTATCATCTCTTTAAAATAATCCATTTTTAATACTAGAATTTTTAAAAAGTAATAATCATTTGACTTACAGAAAATTTTATGAGAATTTTTTCCCCTTAAATCCCCCTTTTCTACTTTTCTTCAGCAGATGTTTATCAAATATCTGATGTATACCAGAGAATATTCTAAGATGCTTGGAATATACCAGGGACCGAAAGAGATGAGAGTGTTACTTTCTTAAATGATTATTCCTTTACACAGGTGAGTTTCATATCAACAATCAGCAATTGGTTTTATGAATATATTTTCCATACAGTCTGCTACTTCTTGTACTGACCATTATAAATCTAGACTCATGCAAGAGACAGCAAGATGCTAGAACCACATTTGGGGCACCCATTTTTTGTGCTCACCCTCAGATATAATTTTCCCAACATTTATTGGTATATCTAAAAATATTTAGATGTATAAGTGAGCAAATGATCTTCAAAATCTTTCTACTTCAATAAACCATACTGACAACCACATCATAAAAAGATATATTCCACTCTTCTTTTTCATCCACTGTCTAATAAGATATAAAAGTAAATTTTCAATTGTGGTGCTTGGATTGAATTGAGAGCCTTACATATAGGCTAGGCAAGCACTGTCCCAATGATGTAAGGTAAATCTAGTATAAGAGAAGGAAACACAGGGTGATGTTCAAGAACACTTAACAGCTAATACATTTCTTATTTAATATGTATGTAAAACAGAGTAATAATTTATAATCTTAAATTTAGTGTCTAGGCAGTTTAAAAATCATCTCTTTTTACCCATACAAACCAAAAGCTTCTCTAACATAGGCTTAGCTTATAATAGTTGTCAGAACTAACAAAGTAACATGTCTGTCTATGTGAGATTCTATATATATTCAAAAAACTCTCTATATAGCAAGTATAGATTATAACACTTCCCCCTAAAAAGTATTCTCAATCCTCTTCTCAGTGACTATAAAAGAACCTAAGACACAGATGTTACATTATTATAGTTTTAACATCTTTAGGAGGAAGTCCAACCTCCAAAATGTGTGGAAGTAAACCCAGTTACATTTCAACATAAACCTGTGTCAACAGTTACCCCAGAATTTTACATAGTAGTTACTTTAATGAAGGCTCGGTACTCATGTGTTTTTTTTTCATAATTAATCATAAACATACAAAGAATTTTCAGCTCTCTTCACAGAGTTGCTGTTATACTGTTCTCATACTTGAAGTGATCTTGCTGTACTTAAAAATAGCCTCTGGCCTTTGTATGTGCCTCCCTCTGCCACATATAAGCCAGAACTGGGTTCCAGTTCTTCCTCCTGCTCCTGTGTTGCCAAGGCAGGGGACTTGAAATGTTTCTGTCTGGTAGGGCATAAATAGAAGGCCACTCATAGTCAGAAATGCTAGTCTGTGTTTCCTAAGAAGGTAAGGATGATTGTTTCCCGTGTAGTGAAAGGCTACTCAATCTTGTATTTGATTACATAACCATGAAAAACTTCAACCAGCTTAAGGCTTCTATTGGGTCACATCTCAGCATCCTCTGTCTCTATCTTCTGCATGTACACCCAGAGCCACCCAACTTAACCATGTGCCTCTGAGTGGCAACATCATTTCAATACTGGCTACTGACTAGACTGAAGGGGAGAGACACCAGCTATTGTTGTGGAAAATTTTATTTCTAAACATGTGGATATCACTTCTGAATCCTTTTCCTTGCTATCCATGCTGCCAAAGGCTAGTAAACACAATCCATTTTAAATTGGATATTTTTCCTGACATAAAACAACATTTAAGCTTCTGGGAGAAGCCTTAGTTTCAACTGTGTCCTTTGATCATTTTGGATTTTCATAAGTGAAGGAACACTGGTCTTCTTCAAGCTTCTAATTGACCATTGGTTTATGCTTCGTTCTAGGACTAAGGTAGGAAATCTTTTTAAAATAATATTTTCATCTATATATAACAAATGAAAGTATAAATAATGTTTTCTTGGGCCAACAAAGGCAAATAGTAACAGTGAAGAGGTGGAAATAGGGTGAGTCCACAGGATGGACCTAACTGAAGGACATGAGACACTCGTCTAAAACACTTTTATGGAACATACAACTATGTGCAATGACTGTATGTCAAACTCCTCCCTTTTTTTCTTTAAGAAAGAAAAGACATTCTTCTTACAAAGAAACCATGCCAATATGGGGTTTACTTTTCTAGTTACACGGGTAGGCTGCCTGTTGTAGGAGTGACTGGAAAGTGGGAAACAGGGGAAGTTGGAAGAAAAACAGACTTGGAGTTTTGTTTAGCAAGCAAGATTATTAAAAATAAAATCCCTTTGTAGCCTGTTGTCTCAGGGTTATGAAACTCAGTAGCGTGTGTTTTTTTTCTCTTTTCAAATGATTTTTGTTTTTAATAAGTTTGGCTAAAAGTATAAATGCTTTTGGCGAGGTCAGCTTGAACTTGTGGCTTTCCTCGGCCATTGGGGTCTACACCTCAGAGACTTCTCTGTTTTTACTGGAAATCTCTGTGTTGTTGACTGAGCTGGCAGCTGCCTTGTGAGAGCACTGGAGCCCTTTAATGTTTTCTTTTTTTGGTCTCTTTTGCTGTTTAAATGACTTGAGGATAAATTTGGTGCCTTGGATAGATAAATAAATCTGACAAAATTATAAATGACTGAGTTAACTGAAGCAGGAAGGGAGAAATAATAGAGAATTAATTCTAAAAAGAAAACACGCCCTTTGGTAAAAATGCATGAAACCATAACAAAGACAACGATAATTTAGAAAAAAAAAGAAGTCAATATTTTAAAGAAAGGAAACAGTCAATTCTTCCTCATGCCAAAAAGAAAAAAACAACAAAACAAAGGAGCCCCTAAGAAGCGCTTGATAGTTCCATACGTCTGATATAAAGGTTGACTTTCTAATTTCAGGAACATTTCATGTACTTTAATACAGCCAATGAGTATTAGTATATTAACTTAATACAACAGTATGTATTTTCATCAGAAACTTATAGTAAACAAACACTCAATTATTGAAAAACTATGGGCCACAGAGATTCTAATTTGTAATAAAAAAGAAAAGTTGACTTTACAGATTTAGAGTAACTATAAAAAGGACTCCTAAATCAGGTGGAGGTGGCACAAATCTTTAGTCCCAGCATTCGGGAGGCAGAGGCAGGTGTATCTCTGAGTTTGAAGCCAGCTTGATCTATAGAATGAGTTCAAGGACAGTCAGGGGTCCACAGAGAAACCAAAGAAACCAAGAAAGAAAGAAAAGAATGACTGGGCTGTGTCAAAATCAGAATATTCATCTGATGCCAGTGACATGCAGTGTCTATGCACAAGTTGTGGATTCTCAGAAGGGTGTGATGGCTGACTGAGAGTGAGTGATGTTGAACACATGTCCTTCTTAGGAGTCCTGACATCAGGAGAGAACTGTCATCTAAAGGAACTATCATCTAACTCCACAAGTATTTTTCAAATATAGTCTTCTTCCTTTTTTTTGTTGGCAATCTCTTTTGAGACTTGGGATCCTCAGATTATTTGCCATTTATCAATTCTGCACCTGGAGCAACAAGAAGCTGCCAAATTTATCATTCATGTAGTGTTGATTTATAAAGAATATTTAATTAATATTTGAAATAAAAGGCATTTTCTTCATGTCTTAGTAGACATTTAAGTAGTTTCAAATACAGGTTAATAAGGACTGCAGGCTGGAGAAGTACTCAAAGTACCAAAGTCCAATGTGACCATTACCAGTTACTTGCTATTCCATTTCATTTTAAAGATATCTGCAAAGAACATTATTGGGTTGGATTGGGCTTTCTGTATGTGGCTCTAGAGCAATGGTTCTCAATCTTAGGTCACAACATATATACAAGATACCCTGCATATCATATATTTACATTACAATTCATAGTAGTAGCAAAATTATAGTTAGGAGATAACAATGAAATAATTTTATGGTTGGGAGTCACTACAACATGGAAAACCACAACTGCACTCAATGCAAAGATCAATGGATGGTGAGGAACACAGTCCCAAGAGATACATCTGTATCACGGCTCCTGCAATTATGGCTCAAGGAACATCCTGTAAAAGGGGTGTAGAAAGACAGTGTAACCAGAGGACCAGAATTCTGCTGTGATTCAGTTTTTCCTAGGAATGGATACATAAAGGAGATTAGAACAATGACAGTATCAATGTGGAACCTTTAGAAGGTGAATCCTGGCCAGAGGAAATACATCACTGGGAGCAGGCTTTGAGAGTTCCACATCCAGAGTTCACTCGCTCTGTTTCCTGCTGGTGGATAAAGGTGTGATCAGCTTCTTGCTCTTCCCATCTTGTTAGCCTGCTGCCAGGCTGCGCCTGCCATAATGAATCCTAGCCCTCTGGAGCCATACACCAAAATAAACATTGAGCTTCTTCTAGTCATGGTATTTTATCACAGCAATAGTAACTAATGTGATGGGTGAGGCAGACAACTAAAATAGCAATGGAACTGTGTGGATTAAAACTTCAAACAACTATTTATCTTTTGTTTTCACGTATAAATCACATGGCAACACTGTTTGCTCCTACAGGTCTTAATGCAATTCGGCAACTCTGAATCATCTCTTTAAATAGAACACACACACACACACACACACACACACACACACACACACACAAATCAAGTCCTGCAGAGAGAATTATTCAAACCTATCCAGTTCATCTAATGGTATATAATTTAGTTCAACAGCCCAAGTTCATCTAGACAAGCAGATACTTTAATAAGAAAGCAACACATCTTTGTCATTAGTTGGAACATATAATAAGGGATCAATAAATCTAATGTTAGGATAATTGGCAAAGTGTTTTCAGGTTTTGTCAAATCAAAACTTCTAAAAGAAAATTACTAAAAGCTGATTTAAAAGGTTTGTCATGACTTGTTTCTCTGATATGGAGTTTTACCTATTCAGACCACAAAACAAACACACAAACCTAAAACCAACTGGATCCCCCAGTCTTCTATATGACAGCAAAATTGCCAAAGCCTTTGCTTCAACATGATTGGCACTAGAGATACCCTGCTCCAAACGATCAATGTGTCTACTGCCAGAAAGTTCCATTCTTTGCAAGGAGAAGAGCCTGAATAGTGGCCATCTTGCTTAAGGGCAACCACTTAGTCTACATCCTAAAGCTGAGATCCTCCACTAGTCTTTCCCTCACATTTCATGTGTGCTGCTAGAACTGGTTCAGTCTAAGAAGCTCTCACCCAGTTACTAGCCTATGGAAATTACCCCCCCAAAATTGTGTTTGTGCTAGAATTTTGAGGGATGGAGGTACCATGATCTAAGATTTTAATCCCAATATATTTTTTGAGATGTATATGTTACCCAATGTCCTTATAAGTGCCAGAATATTCCATAGCTGAAAGCAAGTGATGAAAATCTGTCTTCCTCCAGCAAATATCAGCAGAGGACTTCAAAGAACACATCTACTAAGATTACACATTGTGTCAAAGGTTCAGTCTGAAAAATGTAAAAAACAGTCATTGTTTTTTTTATAAGTATTTTGTTGGCCACAGCACTGTATTAATTGACAGGGAAATGCTGAATTGGATACATCTGAAGGCTCAAAGATTCCTTCTGTTTCGTGGCCACAAACATAATCCCTAACTCTAGCCAGATGTCTAGTGAATGAGCAAGACCACAAATCTATCACTTAACACTAGAAAAACAACCGAAATGCCTTATATGCCAATGATAGTTCATAAATATCATTTTAAATGGAAAAAGAAAACCTTTCCCCAGTTGCTGAATGGCTTGATTTTATTATTTCATAGTACTGAGGGGTTACAGTTTTAAATGACTAGTGATTTTGACTCATGACAACAAACTCCCTTTCTCCAACAGTTCAATATTTTATGTAAATTATTTGTTACCGTTATGCACAGCAATGCATTTTTGTATGAGAAATGTCAAGTTAGTTTTCATTTATTTCTCTAGTATTTTACATTCACTCCCATTTGTTGTGTTTATTATGATGACAATATTAAATATTGACACTTCATTTCTAGTTAATATTTATTAAACCTTTATATTATACTCAGAATGTGCCATGAAGCAATTTATACTCTGTGATGTCATTATAATTATATCTTTAGATTATTTTCTTTTACTAAAGAATTAGTCATTTCTATAATCTCAATTTAAAAAAAATTTTTATTGGATATTTTATTTACATTTCAGATGTTATCCCCTTACCCCATTTTCCCCCCAACGCCCCCCCTCAGGAATTCCCTATCCCATTCCCTCTCTTTTTGCTTCTATGAGGATATGCCCCCACTTATCCCCTACTCCCACCTCTCCACCATCAAATTCCCCCACACTTGGCATCCAGCCTTCATGGGACCAAGGATCTCCTCTCCTACCTATGCCAACAAAGCCATCCTCCCCTACATATAAAGCTGGAGCCATGGATCCCTCCCTATGTTCCCCCAGGCTGGTGGTTTAGACTCTTGGAGCTCTGGTTGGTTGGTATTGTTACTCTCCCCATGGGGCCACAAACCCTTTCAGCTCCTTCAATCTTCTCTCTAATTCCATTGGGAACCCCTGGATAAGTTCAATGGTTACCTGTGAGCATCTGCCTCTGAATATGTCAGACTCTTGCAGACCTCTAAGGAGACAGCTATATCAGGTTCCTGTCAGCATGCACTTCCTGATATCCACATCAGTGTCTACCTTTGGAGACTGCACATGGGATGGATACCCAGGTGGAATGGTCTCCAGATGGCCCCTCCTTCAGTTTCTGTCCCACGCTTTGTCTCCATATTTGCTCCTTTGAGTATTTTGTTACTAGTTCTAAGAAGGACCAAAGCACCCCCACTTGGTCTTCCTTCTTCATGAGCTTCATGTGGTCTGTGAGTTGAATCTTGGGTATTTCAAGCTTCTTGGCTAATATCCAATTATCAGTAAGTGAATACCATGTATGTTCTTTTGTGATTGGGTTACCTCACTCAGGATGATATTTTCCACTTCCATCCATTTACCTAGGAATTTCTCGAATTCATTGTTTTTAATAGCTGAGTAATACTCTATTGTATAAATGTACCACATTTTTTGCATCCATTCCTCTGTTGAAGGACATATGGGTTCTTTCCAGCTTCTGGTTATTATAAATAAGGCTGCTATGAACATAGTAGATCATATGTCCTTGTTATATGTTGGAGCATCTTCTGGGTATATGCCCAGCAGTGGTATAGCTGAGTCCTCAGGTAATACTATGTCCAATTTTCTGAGGAACCTATAACCTCAATTTTAAGAACTAAATTTCAGTTCCTTAATGAATAGATGAGTAAAAGAAACAAATATATTAGAAAAATTTTAAGGTAAGTTTATAATTTATTATTAGGATTTGCAATAATTAAAAGTATCTATTATCATCCATGACATTCACAAAAATATAAGAAAGAAAATTATGATATAGACAAAGCTGAAGGGGAAAAAGCCTTACAGGTGCCGAACTGTTTTAGATACTTTATCCACCTCCCATAAGCATTAACACATCTACACTATTCTATAAATATGCATATTTATGGGCACTTAAGTCAAAGAACAGAGTCAAATGGACAAGTAGTAAGTTCTTTTTATCAAGATTCATTCTATGGTTTCTTAGATACTCTCATTGCCATAACCAATCACCATGACCAAGGCAACACATAGAAGAAAGCATCTAATGGGGTTCCAGAAGGTCTGCATTCATGACTATAAAACAGGAAACACGGCAGCAGGCAGCCAGGCTAAGGGCTTATATCTGATCCACAAGTGTGAAACAGACAGAAGGCTAACTGGTTTTGAGGTTTCAAAAGCCCCCATGACAGAGCTTCTAATCTTCCCCCAAAAATCCCACCAACTGAGGATCATATATTCAAACACATGAGCCTATGAGGGCCATTCTCATTCACACTCCCACAAATGGAAAAATTAGGAATGGTAAGAAAAAGTAAAATAAATTTTATGCTTCCTGATAGGCAAATTACTCATTCACAAATTCCAGTTATCATGTTGGCCTCTGGGATCCAGAAGTGAGCATAGCTAATCCACGAAACCGTTTGCATTTATTCTAACTAAATGTGTAACATAAATGGTGCTTTTCCACTAAAGCATGTCTGTATGCACAAAACTATGGGTTCACCATATAAAATTTTTTACTTATACAATGTAATGAGAACAAATTGGTATAAAAATATTTGAATAGTATAAAAGTGTTCGCTATTGTTTTCTTCCATGGATAGATTTTTAGTAATGTGTTCATGTTATTATAACTTTATATATTTTCCAAAGGTTGCTTATAAACTTTTCTGTTGGGGAAAATAAAATCACTACTATGATAAACAAGCAAACAAACAAACAAAACAAACAAAAAAGATAAAAAATACTGGCTTTTGGGAACTCTTATATCCACATTGAATTCCACCCATTCCCATCTCCCCGGTGGAATACTGACGATAAACTCCTAAAAGTAGAAGGGCTTCATAAGATGATAAATGAAAGGAAGGATGAGTTATATGTGCCTTCTTTCAACCATCAATTTGATCTGAAGCAAGAGGTGCTAGGGTAGGAGTGTGTGGTTTCTACCTGCTTTTACCTGCCTCCATCAAGCTTGGAGATGAGGGTATCCACGATACACAGAGAAAGGAAGACTGCCTAACCTTGTCTGAGATCTCAGGACTCCCTTGGCCTTCACCCATCACCATTTCCCTCTTTATAATTACATTACAGATACCCTAGAGCATGTAGGGACAATTTCATCTTGGAAAAATAAACCCAACCCTCTGACAGGGTGACATCATGGATTATTAGGTAGACGGTGAAGAATTTCAATTCTATATTCTTTTGTCTTCTGAAGATAGAGAGTGTTCCAAGGTAGATCAAGATCCTTGGAAGCAAAGCATACTAAATCTTTGACAAGAATCTTCTCAGTCAAGAAGAGCCATGCCCAATAACTAAGACCTACAAACTGGACATCAGGCAAAGAATGTATAGAGAGAACTATCTTCCAAACCCAAATCACTCTGTTTTCACAGGAAGCATCTGAAGCATACCAGGAACTATTTTATTTCTCATTCAAGGGCAAAAAGGTGGTTTGAAAACAACATAAATATCTAAAGCACACACCAAGTAAAAGAGTCATAGAACAAGGGAGAAAGCAGACTGGCTAACTGGAGAAAGCAACATTTTGTGCAAAGTTTAGCTAAGGGAAGTAAAGCTGAGTTTATAAAATATTATTTTTCTGTGTGTTTCTCATACTATATTTAAAGAAAAGAACAGATAGAATGAATACATCCATATATAATATGGATGTTTGAATGAATTATATGTATTCATTATACATAAACAAGACTTTTAATAATAATAAACAAGACTATAAAACAAGACATTTAATCAGTATAATCAGACTTTCATGCCAGCATTCTCAAAGCCACATGCTAGAACTCATCAGAAATACAATGAGCTGCCATATTGAATGAACTTAGTCGATACTTGCACATAAACAACATAGTCTAAAGCTTACCTCTATCTTTGCTGTTCATGGCAGTTTGATGCCTAAAAGGCTATGTCTCCTTACTTTTCATTTAGAAAGAATTTTGGCTATTATATTACCTTTCCTTTCCTAGAGAAGCTTTCAAAGCAGCTTACCAAATCTCATTGGAACTTTAATAGCTATTTCATGGAACCAGAACATGATTAACAAATCATCTTGGAGAGATAAGCCCTTTCCTTGGGATTTACTATACCTTCCTGCATGATGTGTCTTCTCTGTATCCCTCCTTTGATTTTTGTAGCTTTTAATGATAAGCTTTACATAATTCCTTTATAATGTATTATAGATATTTTAGATTTTACAGGCTTTCTTGTCATTTCAGATTAATTCTCCAATACTTTTTTTTCTACTTATTTCACAAGTTACAAAAACTTTCAGTAGTGGCCTAGTGATAACCAGGGTGGGTTACCAACATAAACACACTATGATGTTGACTCTAATTTGCATTTTAATTATTTGTCATATCTTACTGATTGCCTGAGATATTAGTACACCATGACCAAGTAAATAAAAGGCTGCCACTAGATTTAATTATTTTACTTACAATGATATTTTAATAACATCAATAATGGTGCCCATTGTAATGAGATTAGGAGTAATTAGATGAACCATGAGAAAATTCTTAGAAAAGTAACATACCCGTATATTTTTGTCCTGTGCATCAGCATACGTGGTTCTCACCTTGACTTGTTATTCTGTATAGCAAAACCTTTTAATTCTTATTAGTAAAACCTTTCAAAGATATTATTTATCAGATTAAGTGTTTGTTGCTGTTATTCTGGTCTCAGAGGCAACGTGTTAACAGCCTTTCAGGTTGATATTGGATAGTTTCCTATAATTGGTTAAAATAGCCAGTTAAAATTTACATTCCATATATACATATATGCATGCATACAAACATAAATACATACATACATACCTAGATGATTGATAGAGAAAGGGAGAGAGTGAGATGATAGACAGATGACAGACAGACAGACAGATATAGATGATAGTGAACTGGATTCTAGGCTCTTTATTTTTTTTATTATTCTATGATTTTTTTGCTCTATTCTTAGGGAGATAGCCCTATTTTTTATATTTCATTTGTAATTTTAATATCATGATAACTTTGGCATATAGAAAGATTAAGAAAGTTTCTGTATTTTTGTAACACCTGTTGAGTTTACACAAGTAGAGACCTTGGCATGGCCTTCTTGTAGCTATGTTTGTGGCACATGATTTGGATTAGAACTCTGAAAACCTCCCTAATTTCTGTATGAACATTTGTTAATCTAGATTTCTGTGTGTTCAGAGACTCATAGTAATTTATATTTTCTTGAAAATTTAACTTTCCTTAAAATTTATTTTCTATGTGTAGTCTGGCCATCTTTATATAACTTTCTTTTAAAGTCTACTTTTTAAAATTCTAACTTGGCCAAGATTGGTCTATTTTATTATATTAAGAAAATTGGCTGTTAGCCTTATTGATCAAGTCTGCTTTTAAGTCTGGTTGTTTGTATTCTGTTTTATTAATTTGTGGTTTTATCTTTATTAACTTCCTTCTGTGCTCATTTTGTTTACTTGTTTTCTTCCAGCTCTCTGACTGTAAGTCTTGATTCATCCAGTTTTCATTTTTCTTGTTTCCTAATAAACAAGGATAAGGTCATAATTTTCTCCTCTTGGCAGCCATTTTGGTCCAGCCCCAGGGTTTTTATTTGCCCTGCTCACATCATGCCTCATTTCTAAACACTTTATTTGAATTTTTATTTTCTCCTTAACCTAATAATTATTTATTGGGTGTTTTAAAACATTTCATTTGATTGGTACTTTTTATTTGTCTTTGTTCCTAATCCCTAATTTTATTCCACTGTGGTTAGAAATCATACTCAGTATTATGTCTGCTTTGAAGAACTTAACATTTGTTTGAGGCCCAGCACAATTGGTAAGAGAACACTAGCTGGCAATTAGGAATGATACCTGACACACAGATGCAAATATACTCAAAAACACTGTTTTTGTATTTTGTACGCATTTAAAAATAAGTGTGAAGATTGATTGATTTATATTTATTTATACTTGTTACTTAAATTCTAAATACTTATATCTCTGAACTTGATTTTATAAACATTTATTGTTTTAGACCAAGCTCTCATCTTCTTTAAATATTACATTTCTCCTTGTATTTCTGATATTTTTTATCCTATATATTTATTCTACATTATTTTCAGTAGAAAATTATCATTATTTTGCCTCATGCTTTTTTGATTGATTGTAGAATTATGACCTTATTCACACAATTGTGTCTATTTTCTTTTCATTAGAATTTTTCATTTATTTTCAAACTTTTTGTGTCATCTCATCTTTACTTTTAAGTAAACTGGAAATTGAGACATAGCACCCTTTTGTGTATCTCTTCCAAGTTACAGGGGCATGTATTCATCTTATTCCTCAACATAAATATGTTAATTATTTAATTTGTTTCTGTTATAATTACTTGTACATTGATACATTAAATTTATTCTTAACATCATTAAACCTTTGAATCTGTTAAGTCTCCTCACTTTGTGTTTCTCTACTGTCCACACACTGTCAGCTTGTCATGTTCATTTTGTAATCCTGTCTAACTGAGTCCTTCTTTCTTTCATCTGAGTGCTCCTTCTATTCTGGACACCCATGCACTTCAGGAAGGGTGTATCATACAAGGATCCTTTGTTATTATTGGAAGTCAGTTGTACTGATTCTCGCCCTTGCAGTGGCTGGATCATGGTCGTGTCCTTTATCTTTATTTAGAGTAACTCTACTTAGACTGTATTAGTAAATATTTTCTTTACTTGTTAACACACACACACACATTTTCCCCATTTTTTGTACATATTTGTCATGTTGTACTCTCTCCTAGAATGGTATTTGCATCAATCTTGAAATTCTTTTATCTTTTACCTTGTTGTACTTCAGTTGTAGCCCATAAACATATTATTAGAGAAAAAGGTAGGTTATCATGCTATCTTCTTAAACAAGGACAGGCTATATCAACATTAATCTGAAAGGTGAATAAATCTAATGAATAGTAGATTTTAAAAAATCAATTGCACCCTAACTCTTGTCTCCCTACTTGCTGTGTCACAGGGGCATAGACTCTCTACTCTTAAATACATCAAATAGTAGAAGTTCAGGTAGGTTGCCCACCCACTAAGGTCCACACTCTCATCCTCTGCCCACCGTATACTCAGTCACCTACCCTTCTAGTCACCACACCTCAGCCCTCAATTAGATAGGCATTCCCTGCTATACTAGAAACCAGACTGGAGCAGAGATTCCACACTTTACTAGAGACCTCCCAGACTTGGAAAAGCCCACGCAGGTTGCCTGCCCACAAAACTGTCCACTCTCTCACCATATCTGTGTCCTCCCACCTTATCACCAGTCCTATGCCCTCCTAGTTGTTTTCCACCAGTCTACAACTGGGGCAGAGAGTTCCCCCACTCTACCAGAGACTACAGTGACTGGGAGAAGCCCAGGCCACACTGACCAGAAGAGCAGAGAAGAAACAGAAACCAAGGAACAAAATATCCATCCAACAAAGACAAACTCAGAAATTGATACCTAGACCTTCAATTACCCCAAACCCAGATATCTAGGGGCCAGAGTAAGACCACAAAAAAAATCCCAGCCAATGCATAATGATACAATCAGAACTCACCTATCCTACAACAAGCAAGAATATTCCAACACAACAGAAGCACAAGAAGAAGGCCTTAAAACCAACTTTATGAAGATGATTGGGGTCCTTAAGGAGGAAATGAATAAATCCCTTAAGGAAATTCAGAAAAACACAAACAACTAGGCAAAATAAATAAATCCCTTCAAGAAAGCCAGGAAGGAAACAAACAAACAAACAAACAGTTGAAGAAAATAAAGAAAACTGTTCAAGACTTGAAAATGGAAATAGAAGTAATAAAAAAATATAAACTGAGGGAATTCTGGATATTGAAAAATCTATGTACATGAACAGAAACTCAAGCAGCAACAACAAAATACAACAGATGAAAGAGAGAATTTCAGGGATAGAATACAGGATGGAAGAAATAGATACATTAGTAAAAAAAAAAAATATGTTACAGCTAAAATTTCCTGACACAAAACATCCAGGAAATCTGGATACCATGAAAAGACCAACCCTAAGAATACTAGAAATAGAAGAAAGAGAAGATTTCCAGCTCAAAGGCCCAGAAGATATTTTTTAAAAAATTATAGAGGAAAATTTCCTCACTTAAAGAAAGAGATGGCTATAAAAGTACAAGGAACTTACAGAGCAACAAATATATGGCAATAGAAAAGGATCACCCCTTGCCATATAAAAACCAAAGCATTAAATATTCAGAACAAAGAAAGAATAATAAAGGCTGCAAGGGGGAAAGACCAAGTAACATATAAAGGCAGGTCTATTAGAATTACACCTGGTGGGGAATGGGGTAAGGGGACAACATATGAAATGTAAATAAAACATCCAATAAAAAAATTTAACATAAAAAAATAAAAATAAATAAAATAAAATTCGCCTAAACATTAAAAAAAAGAAGAAGAAGAAGAATTACACCTGACTTCTCAATGGAATCTCAAAAAGCCAGAAGGGCCTAGACAGATGTCCTATAGATTCTAAGAGACCACAAATTCCAGCTCAAACTACTTCCCACAGCAAAACCCTTGATGACCATAGACAAAGAAAAAAGATATTCCATGACAAAGCCAAATTTAATCTATGTCTATCAATAAACTCAGCCCTACAGAAGGTGCTATAAGGAAAATTCTAACCCAAAGGGGTTAACTATACCCATGAAAGCACAATAAATAAATAATTTCATCACAGCAAAACCAAAACAAAGGAACACACACACACCACCACCACCACCACTAAAATAACAAAAAGTAATAATCATTGCACATTGATACCTCTCAATATTAATGTATTCAGTTTTCTAATAAAAAGACATAGGCTAACACAATGGATGTGAAAGCAGGATCTATTCTTCTGTGGCATACAAGAAACACAACTCATCATCAAAGATAGACATTACCTAAGAGTTAACGCTTGGAAAAAGATTTTCTAAGCAAATGGTCCCAGAAAGCAAGGTGTTATGCCCTTTCTAATATCTAAAAAACAGACTTCAAATTAAAATTAATCAAAAGAGATGGGAGAAAACGTTTTATACTCATCAAAGGAAAAATCTATCAGAATGGTGCTCCAATTCTGAACATCTATGTCTCAAAATCAAGAGCACCAGCATTTGTAAAAGAAGTATTACTGAAGCTTAAATCACACATTAAACCCCATACAGTAGGACGAGAAGATTTCAGTAATCTACTCTCATCAATGGACTGGTCATCCAAACAAAAAGCAAACAGAGAAATAACAAAACTATCACATATTGTGACTCAAAGAAACCTAACAGATATCAACAGAACACCCAAACCCAAAAGAATATACTTTCTTCTCAGCACTTCATGTAATTTTCTCCAAAATTGACCACATACTCAGTCACAAAGCAAGTCTTAACAGATAGAAGAAAACTGAAATGCAATAAAATTCAAATAACACCCTATGTCCTATCAGAACACCAAACTAAAGCTGGATTTCAAAACAACAGAAACAGCAGAAAGCCTATAGACTCATGGAAACTGAACAACTCTCTACTGAATGGCTATTGAGTTAAGATAGATGAAAGAAACTCAAGACTTCCTAGAATCCAATAAAAATGAAGGCACAACAATTTCAAACATATGGGACACAATGAAAGCAGTGCTAAGAGGGAAGTTCAAAACACTAAGTGCCTTCATAAAGAAATTAGAGAGATCTCATACTAACAACTTAATAGCACACCTGAAATCACCAAAACAAAAAGACAAGCACACCCAAGATCAATAGGTGGCAGGAAATATCAAAATAATTAAATATCAAAGTAATCAAACTCAGGGCTGAAATCAACAAAATAGAAACAAAGAGAACAACACAAAGAATCAATGGAACAAAGAGTTGTTTTGGGGGGGATCAACAAGATAGACAAACTATAAACAAGCTAACTAAAATAAAGAGGATATCTAAATTAACAAAATCAGAAAGGAAAGGGGAAACAGCATATCACTTGAAGATCTAGCTAGAGCAATAAGACAAAGAAGACCAAATGGATACAAACTGGAGAGACAGAAGTCAAAATATCTTCATTTTCAGATGATATAATACTATGTATAAATGAGCTCAAAAATTCTACCATTGAACTCCTACTGTTGGTAAACACCTTAAGCAAACTGGTTGGATACAAAATTAACTAAAAAATAATCACTAACCATCCTATACACAAACAATAAATCAGCTGAAAAAGAAATTAGCCAAACAACACCCTTCACAATAGCCACAATAATGTAAAATAGCTTTGGGGAATTCTAATTATTCTAATTCTAATTTGGGGAAAGACCTGTATGATAAGAACTTCAAGTTGTCATTGAAGAAAGAAATTAAAGAAGGTATCAGAAGATAGAAAGATCACCCATGCTCATGGATCTGTAACAGAAAAATACTCACCTTACCAAGAACAATCTACATATTCAATGCAATTCCTATCAAAATTCCAACACAATTCTTTATAGACATTGAAAAAATAATATCCAACCTCATATAGAAAAATAAAAAATCCAGAATGGCGAAAACAATCCTGTAGAATAAACAACCTTTGGAGGTATCATCATTCCTGATTTCAAGCTAGAGTGATAGAAAAAGCCTACATGGTATTGGCATAAAAACAGTCAGGTTGAGAAGTAGAATTAAACTCAATATCCAGAAGTAAATCCACCAACCTGTGGATGCTTAATTTTTGAGATAGAAACCAACATTATACAATGAAAAAAGAAAGCATCTTCAACAAATGGTGCTGGTCTAACTGGATATCTAGATGTAGAAGAATGCAGAAATGGACAAAACTCATGTCCAAGTAAAGCAAAACCTCAACATAAAGCCAGATACCCTGAGCCTAGTAGAAATGAAGTTGGGGGATTGCTTTGAATGCACTGGCACAGGAGACACCTTCCTGAACAAAACACCAATAGCACAGGCCCTAAGATTAACAATTATTAAATGGGACCTCATGAAACTGAAAAGCTTCTAAAGGCAAAAGACACTAATCAATAGGACAAAATGGCAGCCTACAGAATGAGAAAAGATTAATACCAACTCTACATCTGACAGAGGGTAAAATTCCAAAATATATAAAGAACTGAAGAAACTAGGTGTCAAAAAATCAAATAATCCAATGAAAACTGGGGTTCTGATCTAAACAGAATGCTCATTAGAGGACTCTCAAATGTCTGAGAGGCACTTGAATAAATGTCCAACATCCTTAGCCATCAGGCAAATGTAAATCAAAATGACTCTGAGACTACATCTTACATCCATCAGAATTGTACAGTGTCACTAGTGAGAGCTCATGCTGACGAGGATATGGAGAAAAGGAAACACACCTCCATTGCTGATGGGACTGCAAACTTATACAGCCGCTTTGGAAATAGTTCTACCTTAAGACCCAGTTGTGCCTCTCCTGGGCATATACCCAAAAGATGCTACATCCTACCACAAAGACCCTTGCTCAACTATGTTCATAGCAGCTTTGTTTGTATTATCCAGAGACTTGAAACAGCATAGATGTCTCTTAACTGAAGAACGTATTCTTTAAAATATGGTATATTTACACAATGGAGTATTGCTCAGCTGTTAAAAACAATGACATCATGAATTTTGGAAGCAAATGGTTGGAACTAGATAAAAAATATCTTGAGT
Source organism: Grammomys surdaster (assembly GCF_004785775.1). NCBI lineage: Eukaryota > Metazoa > Chordata > Mammalia > Rodentia > Muridae > Grammomys > Grammomys surdaster. Next base: position 10,407,503 of record NW_021604613.1, read on the forward strand.
GAGGTAATGCAGATCCAGAAAGGCAAACATGATTGGTGCCTAATCCAATTGTCATTAAAGAGTCTTTATCCAGCAACTGGTGGAAACAGATGCTGAAACCCATAGTCAAACATTAGTTGGAGCTCAGGGAATCCTACTGAAGAAGGATTGTAGGAGCCAGAGGGGAGGGGTCAAGAAAACCACAAGAAAATTCACAGAGTCAATAAACCTGAACTCAGAGAAGCACTGAGACTAAACCGACAAACAGTGAGCCTACACAGGTCTAACCTAGGCCCCCTGCATATATGTTGTGGTAGTGGAGCTTGGTCTTCTATGACACCTAACAGTGGGAGCAGGGACTGTCTCCGACTCTCTTGCATGCTTTGGGATCCTTCTGCTACTGGATTGCCTCATTTCGTCTTATTATGAGGCCAGGTAGCTAATCTCATTGAAACTTGATATGCCATGTTTAGTTGCTATATCTTGGAGGTCTGTCCTTTTCTAAAGGGAAATGGAGGAGTAGATGGGGAAAGAGGAGACAGGGGGAGGGGAGTTTCTGGAAGGAGAGAAAGGAGGTGAAGTTATAGTCAGGACATAATACATGAGAGAATAAATTAATAAAAATTCCAATAAAATATGAACGGGCACATCTCTGTTCACTGATAATTATATCTGAGCAGCTGCTGCTAGATGGAGCACCTCTGCAGCCACCTGTTTCACCTGGCATAAGCTAGCCTAAACAGTTTGCTTTAACTTCCTACAGAGCTGATAGAGTAACTTCCTTGTCAAGGCCTGCTTATAACTGATGTATGGATTTCAACTAAAATTATGTTGTTTGGTTTCCATTAACTAGAATAGGTATGGTGCTCACATACTTCCTAATAGGTAAAAGTAACAGTCTTTCCACTCATGAATCACACTATATGCACTACTTGAGTAACAGAATTTGTGTGTTTTCACACAACCTTTAAGACTAAAAATTCTACAGTGTGACTGGAGAAAAACATTTCCAAACATTGTTAAAATCACATTTGCTTTGTGTGTGTGTGTGTGTGTGTGTGTGTGTGTGTCTGTGTGTGTAACATAAAGATACTATAAACCTATTATGATGCAAAACACAGAGATGGCTATACTCTGAAGATAACTTGTTTGTCTGACTAAAAATAGCACCAGAAATCAAAACATAACAGTAGATAATCACCAAACGCAATGTGAGGCCTAGTAGGCAATGAAACTGTGTCTTGAACTTAATAATAATTCCAGGAAGGACAGAAAAGGACTCTAAAAGATTATCACTTATGCCTGGCTTTACAAACTTGATTCTAAATCTATGAATTTTTTCAACTCGCATTCTTTTATGACGTCTATCCATTTGACTCAGCTCCAAGTACACACTTCATCAACTGCTCTGAGAAAAGTTGACTGGGCCCTTAAACTGTTTCCCTTTCAAAACGATAAACTTTGCCAGTAGAGAGCACTCCAGAGACAGTGTAGACAGTCCTTCTCAGGGTCTGATACACTAGCTTAGACTTAGTATCCTGGACAGCTTTGTCAACACCTAATCTTGTAGTGCACAGGCATCAGTGGCCAGCCTCTACTCGTGTCATCCTTGGTGCTTTGGTGCTTATGGGATTTCAGAGACACCTTTCTCTAACAATTTGGAAAGAAGATGTGCAATAAATTCCACTGCTGTCCACCCACATCTAAGCCTCTGACAGTCAGTGAACAAACCCTTCACTATGCCCTCCCCCAACAAGGTCTGAATCAGTTCTTAGTGGGGAAGAGGAGGGGAGGCTTGGAAGAGGTTATAGAATGTTCACTGGGTGATCTAGCATTGGTCTAGTGATTGCCACTCTGCTTTCTACAGTACTTCAAATTGTCCTTAAATCCTGCTGACCAATTTCCAGTCTCAATTGCTTATTATTTAGTACATTAAACTTTCTATGCATAATACTTTATGCCTTTCTATCTCTTGATCAAATCCTGATTAGTGAAAAAATAGATTCCTATATTTTGTAACTTAGCTCCTACATTACAAATATACATTCTGATGAGTAATATTTGGTTATACACACACAAACAAACATATACATATACACACATATACACATACACACATATACACATGTACATACACACACGTACATATATACATGCATACACACACATACACATGCACACATATGCACATGTACATACACACATATACACACAAACGTGCGCACACACACACACACACACCACTCCTTGATGTTCATTTACTCTCCCTTTCTTTTGTAATTCAAAAAACACACCCCATGAATTACTGTTACTAGCATTAGCAACTTGTTAACATCTTAAGGATACAATGCTAAAGTTCACCACCAAGTAAAAACTAGTATTTACAATGAAAACAACAAGATAACAAATTAAATTTTATGTTATTGAATTTATATTGAGAAAAGTACTATTTTAAGGTCTTTCTTTTGAAGCTCTGAAGAGTAAAAATAATCAGTAAATGTTTAATAATCACAATTATACCTTTTTCAAATTAGAAAGAAAACAAACGATAAAAAGGTTTAACCTATTGAGAAGGAACAGCTGGTACTACTGACAAATAAATGAATCCTGAGAACAGGAAGAATAGAGTTGAACAATAAATCTAAATCTTGATTGTTTCAAGAAAAGGCAACAAAAATGTATATTTCAAATTAGACAAGTAAAGAAAAACTGTTTTAATATAAATATCAACAAAGTATTATAGGAAGAGAAAAGATAGGTGAAAGGAAAATGATATAAGAAAATGAAATAATAAGTAATTTGGAAATCTTTACTCACAAGTAAATTAAATATGTCCCTGGATGAAATTCTAAGAAAGCCAAAACAGCTACCTCCTTACAACCATAGAGATGCTGTCTGCAATCTCAGCACTCAGTGTAAAATTATGGAAGAATTTCCATGAATCCACAAATCTTGTAAAAAAAAAATAATAAAAAGGGAGTGGGAGGGGTAGTTACAAAAGAGAAAAGGCAGAAGTGTTTCATTGTATTATAAGTTATAAAACTTGGTAGTCATTTAGATTGGCCAGTGAGAAACACTTCATCATTAATGAAATAAGTAAAATCCAATAGATGATTCCATGCATTCTTTTACATGAAATTTATTTACAGTGAAGCTCCAAATGTTCAAGACCATTCTATGAACTAAGAAGCTTTGAACACTATTGAGAGCCACAGACCTAGCAGAAGAAAAGACATCTACGACTCAGTATAGCTTTCAAATGCAACATGGTCAACAAATGAAGCCATTGGTGACATTCCTGTCAGACTTCAACATCCACTTCCCACTGTTCTGCAAACACACAGCTCCCAGTCACCCAGCTCCTTGCTCTTACTGTGGTCATTGACTGACAAATGAGATGAATAGAAGTAGGGTGCACTCTCTTGGAAGGTACTGGAAGCTGGAAGGGTATGCTTTCCCACTGGAACTTTGTCGATTAGTTATCCACTGAGCTGACTGGGAAAGAAGCAGCTGCCTTGACCTGTATCATGAAAGTGCTGGTGTTTGGTGTAAAGCTCAAGTGTGGTGGGATACTGTGAGTCAGAACTAGCCTAAATTTTCAAGCTAGCATATAACTTTAGTATGCCTCCATTTCTGTGCATACTACCTTCAGTGCTTCAATATTCTGAATTGTGTTGTGGTTTTAATCTTTGACTCATGGTTGATCTTGAGTAACAGATGAGCTACTGTCCCAGCCTAGTATGGCCTCTCTGCTTCCATGAAGGCATCACAATTTCTCACTTCATTTTTGAGATTTGTATAAGCCAATTTGATCATACCCACAACTCGCTTCAACACTATCCAACATTTTTAATAAGACATGGAAGTAGAAAACCCGCTTATACTATCAATTCAACTCTGGGTCAACCAATCAGTCTCTGCTGTTAGTTTTTTGTTTGTTTGTTTGTTTGCTTTTTGTTTTTGCTTTTCATTTATAACCACGAGAATGACACCTACACACTACTATGAAGTGGACATTAGAATGGAAGCTTTGTAGATAAGCAGAATTTCTGAGAAGTTCATTTCTCTAGTTTGCACAGGTCTGGATGGCATAGAATAAAAACCCAAACTGAAGTTCATCATAGCTGCTATGTTCTTTCCAGGACAGTTGTCTTCTGTTGCTCCAGTGAACCAGCAGCAACTAAGGGGACCTGTGAAGGTTGATTGCTTGTTACAGGACAGCTATACATTATCCCAGAGTTAGCTTCCCCTCTACCCCCGCGCATTGAACACTTTGCTTTCATTCTCTCTCTCTAAACTTACCTTAGGAGAGCTCTGTTGAAGAATGGGGCTGGATGAAGTCCATGTTTAAATGAAAATATCACCAAATACAGTTTTACCCTTGAGGAATCCCAGGCTTGGTAATTTCTCAACAGATTGAATGCATTAAGCTTTTGTATATGTATATAGAGAGACCCATGCTAGAAGATATACAAAGTTAATCAGAAAGTAACAACTCCTACCCTTTAAGAACTTATAGCTTAAAATATGCTGTGGAGACATGGCTCAAATGCACAAATGCAAACAAACATCAATATGTGAACAGGGGAACAAACTGTGGACTTTCCGAGTTTTGTGCAGAGCTGCCTTTAGCACACACAATATCTGTCATATTTAAACAGGAGTCAACATATATCCTTCATGAGTAGCAAGGAGGCATCCTCCCAAACAGGTTCACAACCCAGTTCTTCTGACAGATGTAATATCTGTCTCTTCCCTTTCAAAATGACTTCAGAGGCTAGGGTGCAAAATATGCTTGCCAAACTAATTTTTGATTATTCAGCAAAATCATTAGACACATTTCTTTTAAGACAATATAAAAAGAAGAAAAAGTCAATTGACTTTATTTTTCAGAAAAAAAAAAAGTAGTCACAGAGAATCAACCAGGCAAGGATTTTAACCTTTGTCAGTCTTCCATCAGGTGATTGTAAATCAGGAAACTCTTGGGAACACGGTCAATGCTAGGAACCTGACTGCTTGATCACACAGCTTTTGTCATTTCCTTGCTTCATGGCTGGAATGTCCACGATGTACAAACAATAGTAGCAAACCTGCACTAGTTCAATTACCCACCCTCCCCACCTGCCTTCCCATTTCTCTGTTGTTCTCATTCACCCTTCCTAGAGGCTGGCTTTCATTTAGGAAAAACTTCTCACAGTTAATTAGAGTCCAACCAACTAGGTCTGACCCTCTTCAAAACTTAAAGGCAGACCCAGTTTCAATTGCAGCCCCTGGCTAAACCTACCACCTGTGTATTGATAGATTTAAAAAAAATAAATATAGAGCCAAATTCTACCTCCTCTCCTGCTTATGAACTATAGGCTGGTAGATTAACCTGAAATTACAGTGGGAAGGATCCTGCAGAGATCCAATGCTGAATTTAAAGACAGCCCCAAGCCGAGGGTTTTCATCTTCTCTGAGTTATTCCTTCGTTTCTCCATCTATTTCATTCCCAAGGCAGTGACTCAATCTTTTCTTCTATTGAAGTCATTGAAAGAGTGAAATCTGTCTCATGCAAGAAAAACAATTTCATTCATCATACTGTACTCACATTGGTTAGGAGTTGGCGGGCTAAATAAAGTATCAAGGACCATTCATTTGACTCGAGATATTTTTCCACAGTGCCAAGACCACGAACTATTAATTTCTTTACTACTTATTTATTTATTAAGTATTTTTGACTGCCCATTTGGTGAGCATGCAGTGTACTGGGAACATGTTGTTTACTATGTACTTGATACTCTGTTGGTACAGTCACATGCTGAGGGTTCATTATATCTCTGATCTTCCAATAAAATCATTGAGAGTCAGGGTGTAAGGAGTACAAGGGACCATTTTCTTCAGTGCCTATCCTAGAATTCAAACAATATTTTCCTCAATAAATACTTTATATATGGAAGACCAGGTTTATACTACATGTCTTTTCTGTTTGAAGTCTCATAAAATTCTAGCCATCTCAATTAAAGATTCTGATGTTTCTTTCTGGTCTGTGGAATGTAATGGGCAGAGTTTACCTCTCTACAAGTTAGAAGGAAATTTAATTTCTGCCTTTGGGGAATCACCTACATCTCAGACTCTGCCAGATGTGTTGGTTACACATGCCTGCTTTGTGACTACAGTGATTCCAACTTATTTTATTGACTGCATTAAAACAATGGCTAATTTTACTTGAGACTCCACAATGTGTTACAAAACTGTATGTGCCATAATAATATTTTGAAACCTTGGCTATGTTAGCACAAGACTTGCCAACTGCAAACATGCCTTCAGTAGTGTCAACTGCTTTTTACTCTAGTTAGAGAGCAAATGTCTTTCCGTCCTTTAGTCTTTGAATTACTGTTGGTATACAATCATACCCCCTTGAATATCAATGAATTAAAATCAAGTAATTTGCAATGCTTAGTTATGTTTATATATTAAAGGACGTAAAATGGAAGTGGTTGTCTTCCTTGCTATTGACACCTTAGCACTGGGAACAAGTGTCACGTTTTAAGCCCCACATCTTCTACTCAATGCTAGAATATGTATAGAGGATTTATTAACTTAGTACAGACATATTAGGTCTGTAGCCATTAGCCTATTGCCCAACACTGACCTAGGTAAATGAAAGAACATGGTAAATGAAAATGGTTCAATTAACAGAAGAATCTCTGTGGAGTAAGTTACTGGTTACTTAGAGTTGCCTCTCTTGTTCTAATCAGGAAAAACAATGCTTGCTATCAATCTCAGACCTGATTCAGGATAGGAAGATTTGATGTTCTTGTACGATTTGAGACAAGTCTTTGGTTATGTGACTCCTGACAACCTTTTCTGGTTGGAAAATCCTGAAAGACAGAAGCTTTAGAGGCATAAGAAAGAAGTACCATACAAGGACACCTTAGTCCTACAGTAGCAAAGAGGAATGGGATTGAGTCAGACTGAGTCATTAATGCAACATGGTACAGAAAGCCCCTCCCAATAGGGTGCAGGAGGTCTACCACTGGAAATGAGGAAAAGCTAGAACTTATAAAGACACAATGGACATAACTGTTTTAAGAAAGAGTGCAATCTGTTCCCGGAAGAAAGAAGAAAGCTGTCTTAACACTCACAAAGTGGCCTCCAAAGACAGATAGTAGTGTTACTTTGGAAAGCTAAAGTTCTAGAACATATTTAGCTGGTTTAGAGGCCACCAGTTTTTCATGACATGAACATTTCCACTAACATAACCTTTCCAACATGCCTTTACACCAGATGTGAAACTTTTGAAACCATGAACCCAAATAAATCTCCTCTTCTTTACATTATTTCCTTCTGGCACTATGGTCATAGTAACGTGAAAAGCACTTATACTCTTTAATCAACCAATAATCTCCCCACTTCTAGATTCTTCTCTTTCCCCTCACCTAATCCTAGAGGGCCAAAGATAGCCTAATGAGTTTAGCATTTTTCACCTCTGCTCTCTTTGAGGAACTGACACAGCCCTTTATAAGGAAGTTCAAATACCCTGAGGACCAGTCCTGTGTGCAGAAAGGAACTAAGTCATGGCCATAGTTCCAGCCACGCAACAGAGTTGTCTTGAACTAGACTAGCCAGTCCCCAGTTGACTCATACCTCCTGACAAATGTAGAGCACAGATGTTCTAGCCTTGCCCAGATTGCAAACTGATAAAATGAAGTTCTTACTGTGTTGTGAAGTCACTACCTCAGGGAGTATATTGTTACCTAGGAATAGTAACTGGAACAGATTACTCAAATTGAAGAATATAAAAGGAGCTTTAGATTGAGAAATATTAACACTTTGATAACAGATGCACTGTATTTTAAAATGCAGGAAACGGCCCACTGAATCATTAAAATGTTTCCAGAGTCTGTTTGAGAGGATGTGCAAAACTGAAAAGGAAACTCCTGTCTCTTCCAAATGGTTTAAAATGTATCAATAAGGAACAATAAATTAAAGCCTTTTTATTTATTTATTTCAGTTTGCTCCACTCACATACCTTCCTAAGTAAATAAGCTACCCACTAGACAAAAGTTAGGATGGTCATTCATAATGTTAGAAAGGGTTGATAGATGAGTTGGAATGGTAATGTAAAGACATAAAAGTGGCATTATATATAACTGTCATTTTTACTTTGGAACAGCTATTTGCAGACCCACCTAGGATCTTCTATTTCAAACTTATCAGTAGATATTAAAGTAAGCATAAAATTATGAATATTTCAGAATTTGCATCCCTACCTCAAACTTCAGCAGAGTGATGACTACTGAATGAATAAAGGAATAAAAGACTTAGTTTTTAGAAAATTAATCTGTCTACCTAGTTGAAAATTACAATACCAAAATGAGAAACTTGTTTCTATTATTGAATTCATCTTGACATTTAACATGTTGACTCATAATACCACAGACTATGGACAGCTTTCCATGGCTATGTTTCTGTTTAGAACCATAAAATAGCTTCATAGATGTCATAAGGGCAAGATCTTCTATCTAAGGTATCGAAGAAACTTTTTAATAATATGGCCTTGTTAAAAACTGTTTGGAAGTAATATTCATGGTAACTGTTATTGAAAGTTCCTTGCTCTTAAAAACATGATGCCTGGAAAATATACATACTTGACTTTTAAGTGATTATTTGATAGTATTATTTATATTATCCAGTTATTTCTGTCATTTTGAGAACTCACTGTACTACAAATCAATCCACTTCATACAGAATTATGAAATGCACAAGCCAAAATTACCTTTAAAATTACAAAATCTAATTTTGTGATTAAGAGAATTAAATTATAGAAATGAGAGCTCACTTACCAATAATGCCAATAATGCATATATTAAAAAGGGGAAAGGAAATACATATCTTTTATTATGAGGTGTTTTTTTATTCTTCTTAATATATATTTTATTTTATGTGTTATGAATGTGTGCATCACATGGGTGCCTAGTTGACTCTGAAGTCAGAGAATAGTATTGGATTCCTTGCAACTCAAATTACAGATGACTGTTAGTTGCCACATGAGTTCTGGGAGCCAGACCCAGGTACTCTGATGAGCATTGACTGCTCCTAACTGAGGAGGTTATCATTCTGTTCCTGTATCTTTTGTTGTTTTTATTGCTTTGGTTTTTTCAGGGTCTCTCTACCTAACTCTGGCTATCCTGAAACTTACCATTTAGACCAGTTGTCCTTGAACTCACAGAGAACTACCTGCCTGTGGCTCCTAATTCCTGGAGGTAAATGAATGTACCACCATGCCCGCCTTATTTGGGGATATATCTAGTATTCTATGTCTGAAAATTCATTAAATATAGAACTTTAATAACTATAAAATTTTGAATAAATAGACTAATAAAGATACTAAAAGTTATGAACATGAATTAATGGAATGATATATTGAGAAATGCATAATCCAGAACTTACATGTGTGCTTTAATGAAACATTATTTCAAATTATTTGAAGCATTATCTTACATTAAGATAAAATGTAGTTTTCAAATCTAAATAGCACATTTCACAACTTTTCCCACATTCTGTAAACAACAACTGGATATTCTCCATGTGCCAAAGATTCAGGGAGACACTCAATAAGCTTTGAACCAAATATAAAGTTTAGAATTTAGAGTTCAAAAGAAAGAAGATACCATAGAAGTATGGCATTATGTGACAACTCACCTATTCCATAGCAGGAACACTCATACTGGTCTAAGAAGTACATGAGACTTACTTGCAAACATTACACTGTGAAGTGGGAATTAGCCAAAAAGGATCATCAAGGTATGTTTTAGGAGAAAAAAGTAGACTATTACAAACCGGAAGGACTGGAAATCAGAACAGCTGCACCTCCCTTGAGGAACCATGGTCGCACTGTCCTATTCAACAGCCTCTAATCATGTGCACATAAGTGTGAATGAGGTGGGTGGCAATTCAATAGAACCCAACTCCTTGGTCATACCAGTCACATTGCAAGTTCTCAATAGTTGCATGTGGCTTCTGGTTAACACATAGGCAAGCACAGACACACCACTTCTCCTACCAAGGTGAGCTCTGGAGGGCACTGAACTGGATCTTGAAGACTGACAATCCATATGGCTAGAGAATCAAGTGGGGGAAGAGACTGTCATACTCTTTAGAGGCGTATGAGTAGGAAGAGAAATGTACGTCCTAACAATGTATACGCTTAACAATCTATATAATCTCACATTGTAAAATAAAATAAAATGATGTTATATCAGTGCACATTGCTTAATTATTATATTTCTAGTGAGAAATTTAGAAGTAAAAATGTTAAGATACTCTTCTTGATTGCAGTTCCATTCTGTGCTTTGCCCCAAACTCAACAACACTTAATTGAAATTTCAAAATAGAATGTCTCTGGCCTCTTCCCAACAAGCATATGTGACTAAAAATAACCACATTATATTTTTTGTTTACTTGAAGACAATTTTTTATGGAAAACATTAATATTTCTGTCTACACATTTTGAAGTATTGATGTTATAAAAATGTTGATAACATAATTGAAAGGATTGTCTCAGGAATACTGTCTACAAATAGCCGAATTTTACCTTTGTATTTTTTTCTACCCAAGGTCGATCAGAGACACTTCTCCATAGAAAGGGAAGTAGCCTTGAGGAGGGTAGACCATTGGCACAGTTTAGAGTGGCATTGAGAACTCTGAGAAAGACACACACAAGGTCCATCTAATATTTTGTCTTTGTACGATGGGCATAATCAAAGCTTTTAAAAGTATGATGTAGTCTTTTATTAATTAACTTGGCAATATTAAAAATTGTTCCTATTGTGTGAGCAAAGCGCATTCCTTACATTATCAATCTCTCTGAAACCTTCATGTCTGGACTATTTCATGATAAAAAAAAACACTTAAGAAATGATGAAACGGGATGAAGTGCTGCATCGCAGACTCATGGAATGCTACCTGAGGTCCATGGCTATAATGAAAACATTCCCTATATTGCGAGGTAGACAGCATTCATATTAAAGCCACTTTACAGTGGGTGGTTGGCTGGGCTTTGTTCACTCCTTCTACTTGGCCCTTCTCAAGAGCTTCTGAAGGTTACGATGCTTATTCACAAGGACTCTTTATTATAAATGGAGTGATATGTCAAGACTAACAAAGCAATTTGCAAAATATTAGGTATTATATTAGCCATGCTGTTATAATGTACAGCCCTCAGAAATGTTGAGAATGGATGGCATATTCAAATGAATAGATTAAATAAATCATTTACTATCCGAACTCCGGTCTCACAGTATATTGATTTCTTCAACTTAAAATTTTCCGCAGCAAACCATCAATGTACAAGCCTATTCACTGGCAGTCATCAGATTTATTCATTTTAAATTGAATACATATGAATATTCTTATTCAAATTTTACTAGACATATTCATTTTTTCCATTATTGTGGCTAAGGAAATCTATTCCCATTCTCTAATAAGAAATATTATTTTTTAAAGTTCCCATACTAAGTCACTGTGTACAATTCAACAAAACCCATATCATTGGAATTTTTCACAAATTAAGTATTTATTTTAAATATACACATGTGTGTGTGTGAATAAATGCATATAAAAATAGGTTGAAAATTTGGCAACCAGAAAGAGCTATCTAGCAGACAGAAATCATGAGTTCAGAAGTCAGGGATACAAACACTAAAAATTGACTACTTATATTTGTGATTTGTTTACTACTAAAGCTTTCCACACATAAAGAATAGGATCGTCTCTAAAATTCACCTTAATGTTTTTATGTACTCTAACTTCAATCATCTTATCCATGGAGTAAAATGAATGTTTCATTTACACACTAAGAAACTGAGACAGTTTAAAAAAAAAAAACTCTCTTCTCAGTATAAAACTGGTCTTTCTACAACATTTCATTATGTCTTAGACTGGACAAGTTGTGATGCTTCCACAGTTACCAAGATGCCACTTACATCAATGTCCTCCTTGTAGGACGTTGCTTCTTCAAAAAAAAAAAAAAAAAAAAATCCTAGAATCTCCTTTGTTAACCAGGTGAAAATAAAATTGAACCTGAACTGAGCAGAAGTAATGCGTTTCTTGAGGTTAAAGAAATAATCCCTATGGCCAAATCATTTCATATTTCATTGAAAGGGATAAAATATTACTCAAATTGCAATTATCTGTAAAGAACAATCTCCCTCTAGATGTCCTCTTTGGAGAAGTTGATTGTTCTTTATGTCCCCTGTTTACACATTTTTCTTATAGTTAACAGCTGACTAGTGACCATTTCATTATCACAAGATACTTCTCTTTTCAGCAGCTGATTCTTCTCTTCCTTGTGCTTAATGGTAGTGGTCATAATTAGATGCAGCTTTATTTGCATGAACAAAGTGATTTTGTAGATGATTTCCTGTCCATATCAGGCTTTCTTGAATGTTTCTTGTCAATACAACTTGTTGAATTTTTCCCTGGGTGCATTTGTCTTAATCTCTCCCAAAGGTAAGTCGTTCCAGGCCAAGAAAGAGGAAAGAGAATCATGACTATGTGTAGCTCAGATTTATGGCTCACCTACATAATAGTACTCTAGTGTGGGGAGAACCTCTCTTTATATTACTACTCTTTGTCTGCACCCATACAAACTTTGCCACCATAGAATGAAAGCTAATCAAGAAGTTTTAATTGCCTAAATGACAAACAGCCCCGATGTGAGTAAAATAACCTGAACTTATATCTCAAACTAAATCTTTTTTGTGAAGGTGGTGGTTTGAATGCAAATGGCCCACACAGGCTCCTGTGTTTGAATACTTGGTCTTCAGTTGATTGGAACTGTTTGGGACAGAATGGGAAGTGTGGAATGTATGTAAGGGGACACAATAAAGAAACTTCCAGGCCGGGCGGTGGTGGCACACGCCTTTAATCCCAGGACTTGGGAGGCAGAGGCAGGCAGATTTCTGAGTTCGAGGCCAGCCTGGTATACAGAGTGAGTTCCAGGACAGCCAGGACTACACAGAGAAACCCTGTCTTGAAAAAAACAAAACAAAACAAAACAAAACAAAAACGAAACTTCAAACAAGACTGGTTCAGCTCTACTGTGTAACTGGGTATTGTGACTAAGAGGGACAAAATATCCAGAGACATCTGAAAGAGTCCAGAGCAGAGAGAAAAGAAAGCAGATAGGACATGACCAGGGCTAGGAAAGCAGGAGAGCAGGAGAGAGCAGTGAGCTAGAGAGATAACAAGAGATAAAACAGAGACTATCTAGAGAGCAAGAAGATATCAAGTGATAGAGAGAGTTAGAGAGGATAGCCAGAAAAGGTATAGTGAATGAATAATAAGAGGATCTGTGTTATAAGGAGGATGAGTAGCTGGGGAGAGAGAAGTCTGTGAACTACAGGGACTGTAGAATAGAGGAGAAGATGAGAAGGCTAGAATATTCATGTGAAGTTTTGAATGTATAGGGGGTCCTGGTGAAGCTGAGGGAGCCTGGAGGCCATAATGGGCTTTGGTATGCTAACTGGCAACATGGGTATATGCCAATTGAGAGCCAAAGGTAATTACTCCTTTAGGGGAAGAAAACTCATTTCACATGCTTCTAAGGAATACTGGCTTTGATCCAACCACCAGGAATCCTTCTATAGTTCACCTTGAGCTCATTTCTGGATATATGGACAGCCTAAGACCTAAAATGAACTTGTCAGAGGAGGTATGTCACAGGGAAAGGCTTTGCGGTTTCAAGAGTCTCCCATAAGTCCCAAGGCACCCTCTGCCTCCTACTTAACAGTTTGACACTTAAGCTTTCAACTGTTCCTACCACCATGCCTTTGCTCTACCATCATGGACTCAAACTCTCAGGACTGGTAAGTCTTATGAAACGCTTTAGTTTATAAATCGCCTTGATCATGTTGTTTTATCACAGCAATAGAAAGAAAAGCAACTTGTACAGTGAAATTGTTTATTTTATCATAAAGGTTCTGTGTGTGTGTGTGTGTGTGTGTGTGTGTGCGCACGCTCATACATACAGGTGCTCATGAAGACAAAATGAGAGCACTGACTCTCTAGAGCTGGAGTTACAGGTAGTTGTGAGCTACCTGATGCAGGTACTGAGAACCAAAATCTTGTCCTCCACAAAAGGGGCAAGTATTTTTTTTAGTACAAACCCATCTTTCTAACTCCCTAAGATATTTTATTTTACTTTAATGTCTTTACCTTTAAAAAATTGATATTAGTGGTTCTTACCTTACAGATTGCTTGTGATATCCCACATAGTAAGGATGGAAAACAAGGTAGTTATCAGCATGGAACCTCATTACTCTCAGCCCTACTGCCTTCCCAGCCTTTGCTGGAATGGCCCACTAAGCTCTGTCTATAGCTTTCAATGTTTTTTTCTAGTACAAAGTTTAAAAATGTCCCACATTATTCTAAAAGCATCATTGTCAGGGAATTTACAGCAATGGTCTCACTTTTCTGTATTCTTTTCTTTTCTGTGACAACACTGGTAATCAAATATCCTCACAAAGGAAACCTAAGGAAGAAATGGTTTAAGCTTATGGTTTCAGAGATAGTGTTTGTCTTGGCAGAGAAGGCATAGCATGGTGGCAGGAGCAGGAGGCTGGCTACTATTGAGCTATGAAGCTGGTAGTGGTGGTGGCCTATTAGAGACAAAGACAGGGTAGAGCTTCCTCTCAGGATGACAGATCTAAACATTTAGAGATCCAAGCTTTGAAGCTAAGTCCTGTTCATGGCTGTCATTTTTATCACTGTTAAAGTCGCCTGCTGTAGAATTTTTCAAAAATATGTTTAGGCTTATTTACAAAATAGAAGCCATGAAAACCACACACATTGTGGTTTTTAAGGCCATAGTTCAGAAGGCTTTCACTAACCTACTTAATTTTGTCAGCGAGTGTAATTACTCATAGGATATTTACCTAAGCCCATATATCACAGAAAATATCCTAAGATCTGAGAATTTTTAAAATGCAAGGAAAAATGTCCTTTTTCACAGAGAGTTGGTTTGAGAATAAAGAAGATAAACAATCAAGTAAGCAAACATATTTTTAAAGGTAAAATAAAAGCAATTTAAATGATTAGACAATAAATAGATATGCCATGCCAGAATGCTAAAAGAGATATAGATTATATAGCAGAGTAGAGAACACACACAATAGGTATATAAAATAGGTAAATAAAATAGACTATGATTAGATATAGATATCCAAATGTTCAGTCATAAATAAATTATGACAAAATTTATTTTAAAACAATTCTTTGGTATTGTTTTCTTTTTTATTCAACATTTTATTTATTTATATTTCAGATGTTATCCCCTTTCCCCTTCCCCCCCCCATTAATCCCCTATCCCATCTCTCCACCTCCTTTGCTTTTATACCATTTAAATTACTTGCAAGTATTAAAGTCAGTTCTAGGTTGAGGAACTAGCAATACAATAGATGCAAATAGTCAAGGAACAAACTAGACAATAAACCCAGATAGTCAAAGAACACGAAGGACAATAAACAGAGTCCAGTGGTCACTCCTGTGATCACTATTTCTAAGGGCTTATCAGAATGACCAAAATATCTAAGCCTACTTCCCTGTCCTAGCCCAGAGTATTAGAAAACCTTGATTCTCTGAAAAGTTTGAAAGTGCTGGAAGAAGTGAGTTAGGTTTGATTATTGCTGGTATAACAGCTTTAATTACATTAATTGCTAGCACCACTGCTTCTTCAATAGCTTTGACACAAGAAGTTAAGACAGCTACTTTTGTTAATCATCTAGCAAAAAAAAAATGTTACTAATGTGCTGAATATGCAAGAGGATTTATATAGGTGTTTGGTGCAACAGATTGATGCTCTACTTCCTATTAAAATTATTGGAAGGAGGTTCAGGGGTTAGGAGCCATTTCGAATGTCATGACAAATACCATTGGAGTTACTTCTAAAATTTACAGTGGTAGTCATTATAATTAGAAAAAAGTTTAAAGACACCTGAGGGGTATTTGGCATAATTCTAACACCTCTCTGGATGTTTTAACTTTGCATAGTGAGATTATAAATTCATTGGTATTTTAACAGTAATTTTACTATTTATTAAAGACAAAAGCAAAATTGAACACTAATGAGATAGATGTGCACCCTCTGCCTGTTTCTTTGATTTCTCTTCTATCTCCCTTGCCCTCTCTCCCTCTCTTGCCATCAACCATGAACGATACAGAAAGAAATCCATTGCCAAATGCCAACGTCTTGTTAGTGGATCTCCTGACCCCAGAACCGTAAGGGATTACTTTTTCCCCCTATAAATTCTCTTGAATCTTGTTGTAGCAATACAAATAGACCAAATCAGAATCAAAAAGAGAACATCTAAAGAACAGTGCTACAGAGGAAAAAAAAAAGGAATGAGAGGGACCATTTGGATAAGTAACAAGCCTGGGAAGAATTGTGGACAGATGATATACCCATGAGTCTTTGGATGAGATTTAGCCTTCCTGAGGCAGGATTCCCTAAACCATTTTCAGGAAGTCTGTAAGGTCAAAACTATCTTCATAACAATGCTGACATGCTGTTCTCTGTCTAACAACCTCACAATACAGACTTCTTGTTGTTTTCTGATTCTGCATTGCAGTTCACCTTTAAGAAGCTTACTGAGTTTGAGTACATTATCAAAGCTGAGCATTCACAGTATGTGGTTACTGTGTCTGCTCAAGAATCCATCACAGATTACCATCGAAAACAATGGAAAGTTTTCCCTTGTTATGAAAGTCAGCAAGTCTAAGATCAAAGAGATTCAGCATCTAAGGATGGTCTGTCTCCTAACTCTATGTGACCTCAGATGGTAGAAAGTGGGGAGGAAGATTTCTAGAGTTTGTTTTAAAGAGGAAATGATACCATTTGTGATGACTCCAGTCTCAAGATATAGTCAGTTCTCAAAGGACCCAAAAGACCAGAGGTGAATAATGCAATATGTGAAACTTTGGAACATAGTCAATGTTGCTATCAACATGGAAATACCCACTCTTGAGCTGGGTTGTTCAGCACCAATTGGCATAGTCAAAGGAATTCTCTACAGACATCTACTGATCAACCTGCTCTAGATAGTTTCTCATTGAGACTCTGTTGAGTTGCTAATTAAATCTAATCATCACAGGCTATATCACAAAAAAGATTGAGGACTGTTTGTCTAGGCAGTTTGCTTCACACTTTGTTCAATTTAGAAGTCAATAATTTACACAACATCTATAATCTTTTAAGCAACTACTCAGTCTTTTCCATTGAAAATCTGCTTAAATCCTGTGACAGATTGTATTTTTTAAAAAATTGTTTTCATCAATGATCATGGTCCCGAAAATTTTTATATACTTCCTATTAAAAGGCAATATCTAGTTCCCTCACCAAATTTCAGCCAACTTTACTGGCTTATTTCCAATTAAGAGAAAGTAGTGAGCAGATCTGGGTGAGTCTCATAAGCAGTCTAGACTATGCCTGGTATTCTCACTCAATGTGCCTGGTATATTTTCATCTCACCTCCTCCCACCCCCATGACCTTGTGAAATTCCCTAACATCATTTGGGAGAGATTCCCTGAAGAGGGTACGTGAAAGAAGTAATCTCTATCTGCTCAACTCTCCTATGTAAGATGGTCTACAATCCCTTGCCCCATCTTCAAACCATGCTCACTGTATCCCTGGGGCAAGGAAGAGTGACCTCCACCAACTTTCACCCAAACTGCAAATGTGTGCAAAGCTAATGTTGTCATCATTGAATTTGCTACACAATCTGAACTAACTAAAAATTCAATTTGCTACACAACCTGAACTAACTGAAGAAAACTCTGTTTTGGGTGCTGTGAAATTGTCAGAGGGTGCAGTGGGACGTGCAGTAGGATAGCAGTGGGGCATGCAGTAAGGAGAGTGGTGAACACACAGTGTGGTGTGCAGGGAGAATAGTGGTGGGAGAAAGCTTCCTTCAGCATCTTTCTTAGTAAGGATCACTGGTCATGGAAGAACATCAGTCAGCCAACACTAGTGACACAGATGAAGGGATGGTGAGGTCTCGTGTTCACTCTTCCATATCCTGTAAGATGCTGATCACTTGAAGCATAGAAGGCAAAATGAGAAGAAAAACTTGCCAAATTCAGTATCAGAACCAGTGAAGGAAAGGAGAAACCAGTATAGGAGGTACTAGAAAGAATCATTGTTTTATAAAGCTTACAATAATGATTATAGCAGCTGTAGAATCATAATCAAATGTTATATATTACATTAGATGCATTATGTATTATCTATTATTTTACTGGTTTTACTATTTACTAAGAAGACATTACCATTTTTCTTTGATAGATGAGAAAATACATGATACCAAATGCTGCTTAACAATCTCCCTGAAAGCACAGACACATAATAAACTTAGAAATCCTGACATTTTTGTATATTAAGGTAAATCCCTCCTCTCTGAATAAATAATGTGGCTTCAAACTTCATGCTATAATCTAAGATACAGGGAGAGTAAATATGCCAAGCTTCAAAGGCAGTATTTCTGCTTCCCTCCTGAGGGAGAATTTTCTGCAGAGCCATGAGAAGACTTAGCTAATAGCAGGTGGTGATAGGGACAAGATGGGACGAGAAGGCTAACAATTGACTATAAATGATTTTTCAATTCAAGAGAAACAGGAAATGTGCCAGAAGGCTGTGGATCAGAGGTCAGCACCTGCTCCTCCCTCTGCATGTCCACAGATTCTGACATCTCATCTGCTGGGAAATCAGATGCACTGAGGTGCCAGCCAAGCCAGAAAGCACTGGGGTCTTTCTGCCAGCTACTGCCAGGTCTCAGCCTCTTGAATGCCACTCAGCAGCATTCTGCTCCTTGAAGTGACTCCCACCACCCTAATGTACTGTGGCAAAATAAAGGCTGAGTGTGATTTTACGTGAGGAGCGGATGCCCAGATGCCTCTCTGGTACGTGTCACAAGTAGCATATGTATTGCTTCATCGCAAATGTGCATTCTTAGAAAACCATAGGAATGGAGAAGAAGTTTGTTCCTTTGGAAAGGGCTGAAACAGAAAATTTTAAGCACCCACCATGTCTAGGAGCTGGTATTTACTAGTGAACATTGGCTTAGGGTTCTAGTTTCTAGCGTGACTTTCATGCCAAGTCTTAGACCCATGACAACTTTCATTCTGTCCTCATTCTGGTACAGGATAGAAATGCCTAGTGCTCAGTCAATGCTAACAGATCTTTCTTAATATTTGCTGTACATTAGGAGCTCAAGCTCCTAATGACACACTTCCTGAATAGGAATTAATACGTAAATCCACAGACAAGCGGTCCACATTTGGTTCCTTGTCCTGTAAGACACTCAGCCTCAATTATTCTCCTACTTTGGGGGCCATGATTTCTTCTTTCCTCATCAGGTTTCCCCATCCTGACTTGGAACTTAATTAATTAATTTATTTTTGACATCAGGGTCTCACTAACGATGCCCAGGGTACTCAGACTCTCACGTTTAATACATTTTCCCACTCCCTTCTCTAGTGCAGGGATTACAGGTGCATATCACATGTCCAGCTTTAATTATTTAATTATACTATTTGATTATCACTTATTCAATTTAGCAAACATTTGGAAGGATTTTTTTTTTGGTAGCTTAAGTGGCTTTCAGGGGGATTAACATGGGAATGGTTTATTGAGTCCCGATTTTCTCTGATGAATAGAGCTATGGAAAAATGAAATTAGACAAATATATAGAGTTTACTAATCCTTCCTCTTTTTATGCAACTTAACAAAAGCTGTTTATTAATTTTAAGTGTCTCCTTTTGTGTCATACTACCCTGGAATATTCTCTTAGAATCAGTTTTGTTTGTTGACCATGATAAATTAATTGTCTGACAATATATATCACCAGATGATCATATATATACATATATATATGTATATATATATGTATATATATATGTATATATATGTGTGTGTGTGTGTGTGTATATGTGTATATGTGTGTGTGTGTGTATATGTGTATGTGTGTGTGTGTGTGTATATATGTGTATATGTGTGTGTGTGTGTGTGCTCAGATAATCAGTTTACTGGATATATATATATATATATCTAATCACTAAACCAATAAATAAGGGACACCAACAACCATTAAAAAGGAAATAAGAAGTCAGAGCTACTACAATATATTTGCTAATAAATGGGGCTTCCAACAACAGTTATAAGACACAAAGAAACAGGAAAGTATTAGCCTTTATATTTGGAGAAAGAAGGAACTAGAGAACAAATTTAAATTATCTTCAAAATATCATTATAAATGTTCAAGGCCATAAAGGAAAACCATCTAAAGAAAAATTTAAAAGATATGATTTCACATAAAATAAAGGTTATTAATCAAGAAATAATGATACAATAGAACATACTTTAGCTAAAGAATAGAGATGAGAAAATGAAGAAAATCAAACAGTGTTATAGACAAGATGGACATCACAAAACACACAGGTACATACATGGTTTAGAAGAAAAGGAAAGAAAAAAAAAACCTCAAAACTTCTAAGACACACTGATGAGGTATCTATTACCCAAGAAACTCAATGAATTTACAGAAGGAAAAGTCAAAGAGATCTAAAACAAAACAAATAAACTAAATTAAATAATCTCTCCCCCTTTTATTGAAAATATAATCTCTTTTCATACAATAAGTCCTGATTACAGTTTCTCTCCCATGTCCACTTCCATCCACTCCCTGTTTGTCTCTCATTACAAAGAACAGGGACCTAGGAAAAAATAGGCACCTGGGAGATAAAAACAAATCACAACAAAATAAAAGATATAATAGAACAATCATTATCAAATTGAAGTTGGAAAAGGCAAATAAACAAAGGAAAAGAGCTCAAGGAAAGGCACGAGAATAAGAGACCCACAAGTTGACACACACGGGAGTCCCCCAAAAAGTAAACTGAAAGCCATAATATAAATATAAAAGTTTATGTCAAGAATGCACATGAACTAAAAAAGATAAAGAAATAAAATTACATAGTTTTAATAAGCAATAGGTAAGGAACATAAATACTTTGAAATACACAGGGATAAAGATATATTATGCAAAAATCTAAAAATTCAAATCTAGGATTTTAAAATGATATTTATAGCTTTTAATGTCTAGATTATTAATCAAAATTACTGAAATTGGTAACCTAACGTTTGATCTGATAAAAAGTATAGCAGATTAACCTTAATGCAAACAGGAGGAAGAAGAAATAAAATATAGAAAAGAAATTTATGAAATAAATAATGAAGTATATAAAAAGTCATTAAACAAAAGCAGTTTTGAAATATTTATTCAGTAAAAAGTTCTAACTATATAGTCAGGGCTGGTCTGAAGACAACAATTTTCCGAGTTCAGCCTCCAAAGTGTTGCAGTTACAAGTATATAACATCTAGAACAAAGCTAATCTTTTGCTTCTTAAATATTCATTTAATATCTGTTAGCATTTTAAATCTGCAATATTTTAAGACATTTTAGATTTCCATAAAATATACTTTGATCATATTCTTTCCTTTACCTCAAGCCTTTCAAGATCCTTCTCATCTCCCTCCACCCACCTAAATTCAGGTTCTTCCCCTCCTCTCTCTTCTCTCTGTCTCTCTTTCTCTCTCTCCCTCCCTCTCTGAGAAGAGATGACAACAAGAAGAGCATATGGATAGGTACTGAGGTTGTTTAAAGTTGGTCAGCTACTCCTGGGCATAAGGCTTTTGAGAGATCAAGAAAACTGGAAGCACTTAGACCTATTTACCAAGATAAAAAGAAAAAATCTCAACAAATTATTGATTACTGATGTATGAAATAGGAGAGGGGTCAATGTTAGCTTTGACCTTACAAAAATAAAAATGACTTTAAAGGAAGGTAATAGTTAATAGTATGACAGCAAATGAAAATTTTCAGATTTAATGGAAAACTATCTAGGATAACATAGACTAACAAATCTAATTCACAAATTACATATTATGAATATAAATATATGCATACTATATTGTATAAAAATCCACAAAAAACTTTACTACTGAATGCTACTAAACATTTAGAGGCTAAATGTCAATTCTTCACAAAATTCACTACAAAACAGAATGTAACCATTAATTATTTTGTCATATATTGTGATACTGTTGTTGCTGTGATATCAAAATTGTACTTGGAGCATTATTAGAAAGATATGGACCAGTATCACTTATGACTACAGTAGCATATATCAGCACAACAAACCCAGAAAAATGAAAAAAAAACATACAAACAACAAAAAAAAACACGCTTCATTGTTTAAGTGAGAACATTTCACTGAATGGAGCGACTTTGTTAGTCCTGATAGACTATATTGAAACACAAGAAATAAAAACTACCTTCATTTGAAAGTGACATAATTCTAGGAAATACACTGAAAACAACTAGAACTAGCCAGCACATTCAGGAGAGTTGTATGGCACAAGATCAACACATAGACATCAATTACAACCTTTGAACTTACAATGATTCATCTGTAAGCAAAACTGTATTAGCAACTCCATGTGTAATAGCATCAATACAATACTTGGAGATGAAGGTACATGTAGTGACAAGTAGCACTACAGACTCAATGTCACCTTGATGCATTTCTATAAACTAGCAAGCTATGCTAAAATATATGGAATTATAAAGCACAAAGAAAAACTAGACACAATCTTCTGAAAAAGAAAATATGAAAAATTCACACTTCACAATTTCCAAAATCACTACAAGTAAATGGTAATCAAGACAGTGATATTTTCACAATGATAGAAAATTAATGGAACATAGCAGAGTGCAAAAGAGATATTCTATATACAAATACACACACACACACACATATACTAGAAAGCTGCATGCAGAGTAATAAAGTTTTGGCCTGATTTTGTAATATTCCATAAAGCAATTAAAAAGCAATTAAAATGCATTAAGAATGCACTATAAGGCTAAAACTATAAAATTTTAGAAATAAAAACCGTGGGGGTCAATGTCTGTTCTTGGATTTGGTAATAATTGGTCAAATGAAACAAAAGATTAGGTAACAGGAGAACAAATAATCAGGCTGCATCAAGGCCAAAAAATCCATTGTATACAGGAATTATTAGGAAGATGAATATGAGAAGCCATACAATGAGAAAATATACTTTAAAACCACATATCAGATGTAATTCTATCATTTTGAATATAGAGTTATAGCTAAAGATACAAAAATCCAATATAAAAATGAGCATAAGATTTTTGTAGAATTTTTTTCCACAGAAACTATATAAAGGACAACAATCACACAAAATACGTTCAATATAATTTGCCCTTCAGGAAATTCTAATCAAATCATTTTAATGAAATATCACTTTACATAGGACAGATAGGAATACAAAATGTACCTGCCACTGTGCAAAATAGTTTTATGTCTCCTAAAATGTCTCAATATATAGAATTACTATGCAACCAGTAATTCTATTTCTAGGTATATACAATAAGACACTGTGAAACTTAAAAATAATTCTTTGGGGGTAAAAATACACATTTCCTAAAGCTTCTAATAAACGACAACCAAACAAAGTCTAGCTAAATAAATCAGCACTAGAAATAAAGGGAGAATTAAGTTATGCAAACAAGGGCATGAAAAGAGAAAAAGAAAGAAAGAGCAGATCTCAGAGTAAGGAAACAGAAAATCTATGTAGGAACAGGACCACATTTGGAATCAGGGTAAGTGCAAGTATTGGGCCTGTGAGATGGTCAGTGGGTAAAGACGCTTGCTACTCAGTCTGTTGACCTGACTTCCCGCCTTCTACCTATAGGATAGAGCAAAACCAAATTGAGGAAGTTGACTTTTGCCTTCCACATCTGCAAGGCACACATGCACACACACGCACAAACACACACACAAATGAATACTCAGATGAAATAAAATACCTTTTAAAATAAATGATGTTGAATAATAGCATAAATATTCCAGTTAAAAGAAAGAGAGGTAGTTTTCTAAAGCAAGATCCAAACAGGCCACGAAGGAGATACTCACCAGACTGTGTTAGGCTAATGCCAAAGGGAAGGTCAAGCTATGCTATTGTTCTGTGATGGACTTTCTTACACACTGCTCTACTCACCCCAGAAAGGGAACCCAAGTGCACACTGGTAAACCCCTGAGTTTACACTGGGCTTAGCAATGAGTGAAGGGGTTCTTACAGCAGTGAGATCGACTAAAAGCAGCTACAACACCAAAATGACCATCCCAAACAGGGATTGGCAACTCAGAAAAACACAGCCCTTGGGCTCTCTGCTGAGATCCTCCCTGCAGCTCAGCTGCTCAGTCTCCACCCCAGCACTCGTTGCTCCCTCTGTAAAGTGGTTAGGGCCTTTTTGAGAATATTTTTGCTTCTATCGTTCCCAAACCTGGGACAGTTCGTTTACCTTGAGTCTCAGCAGCCTTCCAATTTCACCCACAGGGAATATTTCAATTAGAGGAAACTGCTATACAAAAACTATGTAAATGTTACTAATAAGTTTATGAATGAAAAAATAAAATGCCTAAATTAGTTGTGAAATTTCAAAGCTAGGAATATTACCAGAAACGTAAAAGGACATTTTGTAAAGGAACAGGGATCTATTAATCACAAATCCATAGCTACTCCAAATGTTTAGATATCCAGTAATCGAGCTTCAATTTTATAAGTAAAAAAGAGCTCTAACATTCCAGAAGAAATACAAAGATGTATAATTACAGTTGTGAACCTGATGCTTCTCTTTCTGTTTGAAGGAAAAGATAATAAATCAGTAGGTCTTC
>NW_021604613.1:10433465-10460482 GCF_004785775.1 Grammomys surdaster
TTCTTTCTTTCTTTCTTTCTTTCTTTCTTTCTTTCTTTCTTTCTTTCTTTCTCTCTCTTCAGTATGTTATTTGATTTTATTTAACCAATCATCAAGTGCCCCACACTTAAGATCATCATAAAGACAGATGTACTGTCTCAAGCCAAATGGATGAATAACAACCTGGACAGCCTTTCCCTGAGAACTGTTCTTAATAACTCCTTTAGATAAAATTTCCAGTGTCCCATAAGTGGACTCTGTGTTTCTACACAAAGCCAATCAAGTAAGGGAAAGTTTCTTAAATGTGCCCTCTGCTCTGTAGTTTGTGGGGTTCTAACAAGGTGGGAGTGTGCATGAACAACACAGAAGTCCTCTGGGCATAGTCTGTGATCTTTTTAAATGTACAGTAATCCAAAATCAAGAATTCAAACCAAAGTCAGTGGCCTTGGTTTGATATAAACTGGCAAGCTGCTTTAACATTTTAAAGGGAAGCTGAAAATAGACAAAATGCTTCTGATGAGCATCAAAATTGGAGTTGTTTGCTGAATTCAAGGTACTGCAAAGCTCCATAATCAGGACAGGTTATCTTTCTATGAGAATAAAAATATAGATGAATAGAACAGAACAGACTCTAGAAACATTTATTCCTCGTGTATATTGGCAATTATGTTTTGAACAAATATGTCTAGTCAAATCATTGGAGAAATAAGTCTTTTTAAAGAAAAGAATATTCATTTAAAAATCAAACCCATAGACATTAATTATGTATACTAAATCATAGATTTAAGTATACATATTAAAACTTTGTACTTTTAAAAGAAGATGATAGAAAAGTTTGCACCATAATAGGCAAGTTATATTAAATAGAACATATGAAAAATATAACTTAAAAAGGATAAGTTAGAATTCACCAAAATTAATTTCACCAAAAGATTATATGCCTTTCAAATGTATAATCTAGGGGAAAAAGTCACAAAGTCTTCCTTCCTTCTTCTATCTCTGAAGAGAATAAAATCTCTTCAGACTCAATTGCATGTGTTGGGTGGTGGGTGCTCCTGAAGTGTGTGTATAGAGAGACCAAATGTCAACACTGAGTGTCTTTCCCTACCTCTTTCCACCTTGCATTTTGAGACAGTTTCTCAATGAACTTGGAGATGCTGATTGGCTGGGCTGGCTGGCCAGTGAACTCTCATAACCACATCTCTGCTCCCTGGTGTTGGGAGGGCAGATGTGCACCGGAGCATCTTCCTTTTAAGTATGTGCTTGGGATCCAAACCCAGCCTTCATGTTTACATGCCAAGTATTTTAAACTGGGGCACCTCCCATCTCTTAATACTCAATTTTAAGAAAATAAATGACACAATAAACATGAGCAAAAAAATTAAATTTACACAAAACATCACATGAAGAGCAGCAAATACATAGGCAAATACACATTCTACTCGATGGCTTAAACAGTGCTGACTCTGCAGATTTAACAAAAGGCACTGTCCTTCTCAACCGGGCATCAGAAGGAAAGGAACTAGCATTGTTTCTACAAAGAAAGATTTGAGTGTGTCATCTAATGGAGACAAAGAAACAACAAACTTTTCCAAAAGCCTATAAATTCTGTTTTTATCAATTCAAGGCCATATTTTTGCCAAAAGAATGTATTTTAACTAGCAAAATAATTCTAGACCATTTAATCATAAAATGGTGATAAAAATAAAAATAAATAAAACAACAAAAACAAATTGGAAAGAAGCAGCATTAGGAATAAAAAAAAGGGGGGGTTGGTGGAAATGAGCAATGATAGAACATGCGCTCTATCCGTTTATCTGAGTGTGTTGAATACATGGCCAAAGCTGATAGGAAGCAGACCAACAGAGATATACTCACATGGAACACACTCAAATGGTGAGCACGTCCCACTGCCTAGAGTGCTCGCCACATCAAAATATCAGAGATACAAATAAATTAGGAAAAAGTCTCTGACAACGTTTAGTGAGTTGAATACATATATACATATATTGTGTGTGTACTAATAGATGCTGAATTAGCTTGATTTTGATTCTCAGATGGACACACATATATGCAAATCATATATTGTGCCCCCCACACTAAATGCCATCAATATTAAGCTTACCAACTGACTCTGTATGAGTGAAGTGTGCCATGAACAAGCTAGCATCATCAGGACTGCAATAAGCTTTTACTGTCATTCCTCTGTCATCTAATTTTCAATAAAAATATTATCTAAATATAGGCCTCTGGAACCGATGTGCTAAAATATATATTGAAGCAAAAATGCATGTCGACCTTGATTTTTCTCACTCCATGACATGGCCTGAATCTTAAAACCTCCCAAAATGCAGCGCGATGCACTTCTGCAGATCCCAGGATGCCAATGGCCCCATTTCCATGGTAACTTTAATGCCTGAGAAGTAAAAAACAGAAGGAGTCTTAAGAAAATTGCACGAAGTGAACAAAATAAATTATTAGATTGAACATATGTGGCATAAACAAAATATGGGGTGCCGTTATTAAAAGTGAATTGCCTTTTTAAAGTGAAAACAAGCGTAACTCAGGCATGGAACTTCAACTTATGGGAAACGTGGTCATTCCACACTCAGCAGACAATCTCAGAACATCCTGGGATGCAAAACTGTAGCTCACAAAGATATCAAAATAGTCAGTCTCCTTTTATTACAAAGGTACATGCTTTCACATGATTATAAATTATCAATGAATAAAGGTAACAAAACATAATTGGAAATCAGTAGTCACTTATGCCAGTAAGAGTAAGTGGCTGCCATTTATATTGTTGCAGCACATTATATATTTAGTATTATTAAATGTATTTTCAATATACAATATGAATACACTGTCAATCTTATGCCACAAAATAATTTTTAAAATGTTTTCATTGAGATGAAACCTAAATGTCCCACTTACGCCTGATATTTGCAGGCAAGCCATTGACACTGGGAAAATTCACAATGAATTGATCATATGATGACAGATGCCAAATGTAGAATTGAATCTGCTGCAGTGAAGTAAAATATTCTCTTCATTTATGAGTGTGTTTGAATTGGCTGAACTCAAGTTAAGCCAAGTTTGCTTTTCAAAGACATTTGTCTCCTTGCTGAAGGTTACCTTAGACTTAACTAATCTGTGTTATTAACTCCATCTCATTCAATCCTCACTATTTCAGTCTAACTTTCAATGTTAATGTTTTTATTTCTACCAATTGTGAGTGAATTACATCCTTGCTACCAAATCTCTTTGGAAAGAACAATGTAGATTTCCTGGAGACTCACTTGGCCTAGCTCATCATTTTGCTTTAATAGTATTAATGCCCTAAACTGAAAAATAAAATTTGATTTTCAGCGTTCAAGGCCTCTAATCCAATAAAACCATGAATAATAAGATGTGATGTCTTCAGAATTATAAACTAAAATTTGATTTTCAATTGCTTATTTACCCATCCAATGAGTGTACTCAATGATGACTGTACACGAGGCACTGTCCTCGGCACTGAAAACCCAGGCATGGATCTGATATACCACATCTAATGGGGCTGCCTGTTTAGATAACCCAAGAGAAAAATATACTAATAATACCTTTAATGTAGTAAAACATAAGAGTGATATGTCTAAATAAAAAAAGTCTGGATGTAAGAAATAAAACAAATGCTAGATTTTTTTTTGTCTAGGCCTTTTGTTTGGAACATTTCCCCCCTAGTTCTAGTGATTAAACCCAGGGCTATATGCATGGTAGAAAAGTATTCTGCCATTGAGATACACCACCATCCTCCTGTATAGCTAGAAAAAGAATTACTGATGACAAATGCATCTGTCCATGTTTGTCTGCGTGAGTGCGTGAGTGCGTGTGTGTGTGTGTGTGTGTGTGTGTGTTTCCAAGGTCTTGTCAACATATACAGAGTAAAGCCTCTGTTATCTCTGTGTGCATTTACAGACACAAATGCTGTGGTTTATGAAAACAAAGTGTGAACTTCACTGAAAATCAGAAGAAGGGGTTTTATATTAGTGCTTTTTCTGATGCCAAAAAAATACAGCATCTTAGATCTGGTATGTTATAAGCCAAGAAGTATAGTGCAGTTCAGAGTTATGATCCAAAATCTAGGGGGCACATGATGCCTTTCTTGCTGACAAAATCCTGAGGTAGCACACGGCATGATAAAATGGGAGACAGGAAGAACATGGCCATTTCGTCAAGTCTCCTTCTGATCTTCAAATACAAGTCACCTCCCTAAGGCCCAGTCTCTAAACTCTATGATCACATCAGATTCCCTCCCTCTCTCCATAGCTGACAAAGTGATAAAGCTCTTCTGTGAATTTGGAAGGGGGAAGATGATATTCCAATCACAGACACTCTTGTTTGCACTAATGTGTAGGTATGGAATATTGGCAAAATGTTCAGTATTTCTTCCTCAACAGTGTGGCTTCTTTATCTACTTTTTAATTTTCCCAGTTACTTTGAGACTTAAATGTAGCAACAGATACATAAGTAGTTTGTAAGATTTAAAGCATAATGAACTGTAATCTTTCATAGCATTTCACATAATAACTTTGAATATATAAATAAGATGATTAATTTAATTGTGAGGAATTAACTGAATTACCAGAATGAATTGCATAGTTAATTGTGAATTAACAGAATAAAGTTTATTTAATTTTTTCTAATTCATTATTTATTGTCAGGCTTGAAACATAAATACACAAATCAACAGAGAAGAAAAGCAATTAGCAAACACAAAATATATATTTCTATGCCTCTTTTCATTCTCAAAACAGTGTAGGTGGTTATTACTCCAAATACAACAGCTAATATATGGAAGTGTACATGTAAATCATCAGAACTTAGTACTAGTGTACTAAAGAAGGAAACATGTTCTACCCATCCAGGCAGTGGCACACAGAAATGGCTATCTTGCTTCATCTACTTCCCTTCACCATCTATACTTAATGAAAATTGGCAAGGACAGAAACAAATACAGCCCATACATGACTTTTCTAAGTGTTGTTCCATGCTCTAGAGTAAAGTTTCCTTGAAGAATTTTAGTACTGAGATGTTAGAGATGGAGTTATCAGCGGTAGTTGAAAGTAGATGGAAACCATAGTGAAGAGTCAAGGATAGATACACTAATATACAAATTAAATGGAAGCAAAGTCCACATTAATAAAGATACATATGGTACAGTACAGTGTGGGTGTATGCTGCATGGTATTAGAATAACAACCAGAAAGGAGAGATCACAAATGTGGTGTCTCTGCAGTGGTGACTAGAGATGAGCTGGCAGCAGCATTGTCTGTAAGTAGGATCATGTGAAGTCAGTCAAACACACTGGGATCTCTTTGATTTTTAATGCAGATCTTGTAGGAAGAAGCCTTCAGAAATAGACAAATAGCTCATCAAAAGCTTAGTCAAAGCATTTTAGAAAAATACAATGCTTGAAATTAGGATGTGTGTCTAGAAAAAGGTGAAGCACGCCACACTGGATGTTTCCTATACTGTTCAGATCCATCCCCTCAGCCATGCCGCAGACTCTAGCTACCATGGTAATCACTGGTTTCATGCAGTTTTGGCAACATGTAGTCATGAAATAACCAGATAGCATTTAACCTGGTCCCAGTGCCCATCACTCACTTACTGTTTTGGGAATTCTGTCATCATGGCATCTGGAATCTACATAGGAAGAGAGGGTGGTATGTGTTCACTTATACATGATATGGACAAATACACAATTACCACTTCTCCAAGCCAGAGTAACCATACACTTTTGAAGAAATCTATCTTTCAAAATGTAATAGATGAGGACCTTGATTATTTCAACATTTCCATGAACATCGTGCTTAAACAACTTCTCAGAGACCCAGAAGCTGCCTACATGAGTGAGCATTTCACAGACCCCAAAGACCTGGGCAATCATAGAGAATCTCATTTGAAGTGAAAATATAAACTGTTGCAACTCCCACATCACAAAACAAGGACAAGACTTCTTTGTATTCTGAAAGCAACATACTCAACATTTTTGCAAACTGTATTTATCACATGATATTAAATCAACAGTCTAAAGTGGGTAGGGAGTAAGCTAGAGTCTACAGCCATGTCATACTATGCTTCTAATCACCTTAATTCATAAGTCACATTCCCTGGAAGAAGTACAGTCAGTAGAGAAAGGCGAGGTAGATAAAGACACTATGAGGAATATCTGGCAAGACACAAAAGGAAGGCTACAGTATGGCTCTTGCATTCTGGAGCAAAGCCATGACTTTTACTACAGAGGGCTATTGTATGTTGCAAGATCAATCTTGACTTGTAACTAACCAGATTGACTGTGAAACCAAACCTTCCCTTAGTAAACTGGTATAATCAAATCCTTAGAGTCCTAAGCTAAGGAATGTAATGCAAAAACATGCCATTTGATGGAAACCATATATTTGAAGTCCAGAAGACACAATTAAATCACAAAAGTTCTTACTGATATCTGCTATGACCCAACCACTACTGTACTGAAATCTATCCTTCAGCTCAGAGTCATGATTCATGATGTATTTTTCTAGCACCAGTTGTTGGAAGAGGAAAATTCTTTTGGCCTAGCTCACAGTCGATATTTGATATATTCATCCTAAGCATACATGGAAGGCTTTAAGTAAGTTCTCCTAATGGGAAACATTAAGTTATCCATTCAACTACATGACAATGGAGGCAATGTGTGGTACGGTTATAGATTCCTAGACCTAGGTGATAAAAGAGGAGAATGAATATAGCACCATCAGACCATATAAAATGGAAAAGAAACATTTGACTAGCCTACATGAGCAGGCACCTGAAAGTTGAGTGTCTGGTTACACCCAGTGAAAAAGGAGACCTACTTTAGAAGAAGCACTGAGTAATGCAGTTGAAAAATTACTTCAATTTAAGAATGTTAGCTAGGCTTCCTCCTTAGTTGCTTAATTGGAGAACAATGGTCTTTAATGGAGTAACTATGCTATCATAGGTGCAGGCTATTCATAGAATCATGAGCCAGAATTTGCTCACATCATGGTTGACCCTTCCATTATCCCTCAAGGAAGTGGTCAGAAAGGATGAAAAGTAATCCCCTGATGTGGCAGTGTGTTTGAAAATCAAGCTAACTACATGATACTACATACATTACCTCAAATCTCTTATACTGTGGAGTGAACAACAATTTGTCATTATCACATCTCTTTCCTCTCCCACAGCAAGAACGCATGGCCTACAAGTGTAATGTCCTGAACAATATTATCTTACATCAGGAAAATCACTTTGTAAGAAAAGATGTGTGTCAATAGGGCCTACTGAGGGCTTGTCTCATTATTTATAAGCAGTTAGTATAATAAAGCAACATGGTAAAATGGTGTACTTTCTGATAAATCCCACTCAGGGCAACACCACTGAAGCCTGGGAAATTCTTTAAAGTTACCTTATTTCTGCAAAACTTATGGTAGTGTTTGGTTTTGCATTTCCCAAGCTAGAATTTACTAATCTAGAAACCAATGAGTAACAATAGGGATAGCATCTCTCACCATCCAAAAATTCTAGTTCACACCATAGATTTGTCTTCTGCTACATTAAATCCCCTAGTTCCTAGGAAGCACTGTTCTCATGTGGAAATGCTTCAGGGGTTCCACTGTTCCCGAGGTAACAGTAGTCCTCTGCTACATTAGGGATTCTTCCAAGTATATTACAAACAACAAAGGGTAAAGGTGCTTTTCCAGAGTTACTAAACTTAATTATAACATACATCTCAGTTTGCAGCTGCAAAAAAAATGTGATCTAAAAGGCAAATGCTCTGATGGAGAGAGGTTGCTATGATGTCTGTTAGTGCACCACAACTCACAGTAAAAGAGAATGTATGGTTGCCATAGCTAAAACCTGACTTATAAGTATCCCAAATTGTCTTGAGGAAGTTGGAACACACTACTGTTCCAACTGCTCAAATGAACAAGGTTCCTCTGAAAGAGAAAAATCATGAGTGAGTAGCAAAAGTTTATAGAGATTATGTGCATGAAGCCACATCCATACAAATGACTCCCTGCTGTACTAAGGGTCATGTATTCACCTGTGATGACATTGTATTTCACCTTCATGTTGAAGAGAGGTGTATGGCACGTTAGATTTATGTGGAGCACAAGTGGCTCTGAAGTGACTCTGAGTGACATCTGTGTCAGAGTCAACTCTACAATAGTCACAGCTACAGGAACACATTTGCCATCATATTTATACTCAATTAATGATGGCATTTTAACATCATTATAATCATGACGGTATAATAAATTTCCAGAATGTTCTAATTTATTTCTTAACCTTTTCCCCTTCAGATTTAAAAAATTTTTATTTTAATTGGGACATAATTGAGGTGCAGTGTAAGATTTCTGTATAAGCTGAAAGATAACATTTTTCCCTACTTTCAGGAACATAGTGTCCTGAAAAAGATAACCTTAGAAGTGTCAGTCATGAATATCTAAACATGTTTCTCTTCATTCCCTTCCCATTCCTCTCTAATTTATTCCTATTTTTGTTCTGTTTTTCTTCTTTTGGTTCCTTTTCTGTAGTGCTGGGGATTGGGCACAGGGCACGGCAAGCAATGAGCAAGTTCTCTGCCACTGAGCCACGTTTCTAGTCCCTAGTTGACTCCTTGCCTTTGCTTCTTTCTAGGATTAGTTTGCAAATACACAGATCATTCTCTTTCTCTGGGTTCATGTAAAGGAATAGCTAGAAGAGGAAGAATACTACACTAAGATTAAGACTACAATGGAGATTTCATAATTCTTCATATGAGCCAACAGACCTGGAATGCTCAGACATCACTCTTCCTGGATCTCTAGGCTCCAACAAGTGGAAAAAATTGCAATTGAAAAATTGATAACCAACAAAAATATCATCATTTATAAAAATACTATAATTGGCTAGTAATATAAATAAAAAGTTAACAATTTTACGGCACAGTCAAGATAGAAAATTGAAGCCAAGAGAGAACGTGCTCAAGGAGACTGATGAGCATCAACTGAATCAATAAACTTTCAATGAGAAAAATAATCATCAGTGGTGAGAAATGTCATAGAACACACCGGTCACCAAGTCTAGAGTACAGCAGCAACACATTTAAGAAAACCTGTAAGATGCTGGGCACTGTTTAAACGTGAGCTTATTGATACTTGACTCATGACACCCCTATGAAAGATGTGTGAGAGAGCTGAACTACAGAGAATTAAGCAACTTGCTTAAAGCTAGGTCAGGGAAAAAATGACAAGGTTTGTGATTTTAAGGCTAGAAGATCGACATGGAGTCTACATTACAGCCCCTAACAAACCTCCAAATCTATTTTTAATTGTGGATTATATGTGTGTTACATATATACAATAATATAAAACATATATATATATATATATATATATATATATATATATATATATATATATATATCACAAAATTGAACATTTAAACAAGTTAAAAGTATGATCAGGGAGTACTCTGGGGCATTCCCAACTGCCCAGAGCCACCTGTTATCCTCTGTGGACCTCCAATTTTCTGTCACCTCTCTGCCTACCTTCATCAGACCTGCTGATCCCTAAGCATAGGGACAGGAACATGGCTGTCCTCTGAGAGGCTCCACCCAGCAGCTAACTCAGACAGGCAAACATTGGATGGAGCTTGGGGACACTTATGGAACAATTAGAGGAAGGATTGAGGACTCCAGAGGGATAGGAACTCCATAGGAAGAATAACAGTCAACTAACCTTGACACCTGGGGGCTCTCAGAG
The DNA here is from genome assembly GCF_004785775.1 of Grammomys surdaster. Lineage (NCBI taxonomy): Eukaryota > Metazoa > Chordata > Mammalia > Rodentia > Muridae > Grammomys > Grammomys surdaster. The sequence continues at coordinate 10,443,236 of NW_021604613.1, forward strand.
ACTGAACCACCAACCAAAGAGCATGCATGCCTGAACCAACCAAACACACACACACGCACACACACACACACACACAGAGAGAGAGAGAGAGAGAGAGAGAGAGAGAGAGAGAGAGGTTCAGCATGGCTACAATGTGGGCCTGAACAACTGGAGGAGTTACCCCAAAAGTTGTTGCATGTCTGTGAAATATGTTCCCCTAACTTGGCTGTCATGTCTGCCATCAATAGGAGAAGAAGCACCTAGCCCTGCATAGACTTGATGTAGCAGGGTGGGGAGATACTCAGTGGGGAGCCTTTACTTTCTCAGAAGAGAAGAAGAAGGAGATTAGGGAGGACGGTGGGAGAAGGACTGGGAAGGGGGAAGTGGGGAGCAATCAGAATACAAAATGAATAATTTTTTTAAAAAAGAATATGGTATTCAGTATATTCACATTGTTATACACTAACACCATTCTCCAGTCCAAAAAAAAAAAATTAGTTTACAAATCTGAAACCTGTACTCATTAAATAAAAACTTCTAATATCCTGTAATCCTAACCTCTGACAGCTACCATATTTTTGACTATGTGAATCTGAAGATTGTAAGCACTGCTGTGAATGGGACTGTCTGAGAGTTGTCTTTTTGTGACCTGATTATTAAATTCAGCAAAATGTCCTCAAGATTCATATACACAGTTGACAATGAAATCTGCTTGTTTTTAAGGACTAAACAGTACGGCATGGTATAGACGTACTTGTGTATTTCTATGTGTGTTACTGATTTTGCTAAAAATGGATATGTAAATATCTCTTTGGACCCTTGACTTTAGTATTTCTAGTTTAGATTCAGGAGATCCTGGAGTTGGAGAGATGACTTAGCAGTTAAAGCCATGCACACAGAAGCTCACTCAAGTCTCTGTGGATCCAATACTCTCTTCTGATCTGAGACTGTAGTTTTGATTTTCTGTGCTGATATTCTTGATGATGCTTAAACCTTTTCACATTTATTGAGCAGCTGAGCATCATCTTTGAGAAATATCTATTGAACCTTTGTAAGCTGGTTATCTTTTTAGGTATATAAGGTCTTCACATGGTCTATGTAAATATTTCTTAACATATGTTTCATCATTAAATTGTTTCCTCTTATTGTATGGACTGCATTTTTGTCTATTGTATTCATTAACATATAGAAAATTTTAAACTATAACTCAATTTACTTGTTTTATTTATTTTGTTAAAAAAATCATTGTGAAATCTAATGTCATTAAACTTGTGTTTTGTTCCTATGACAAAATGTCTGTAGAAGGAACTTAAAAGAGATTATTTAATTTGGCTCGTAGTTTAGAGTGTTTTAGATGATTTAGTTAGGATTGCAAGGATATCTATGGTGTTGGGGAAGTATAATAAAACTCTTCCCATGGAAGGCAGATAATGAAGCAGGGACGGAACTAGAACCAGGCTGTGTTCTAACCTTCAAAGGCCATTCTTCAGTGGTATATCTCTCCCACTTTGGCCTCACCACATACAGGTCCTAAAGCCTCCAACGCTTTATCATGAAATAGGGACTAAGTGTTCAAGATCATGAACCTATGGTGGACAATTCTTATTTAAATCTTAATATCCTTTTCCCCAAACAACAAGGTCATCTTCACCTGAAGACACAAAATAAATTTAGCCCATCCAACACCAAGCATCCTCACAGTTGCAACATCCACAGCACTGTTCGGAAGTCTAATATGTTTCTGAGAGTCAAGGCAGACTATTTATTGTAAAATTTAAAACACAGGTTACACACATAAAAAATATAATTAATGACATAGAATTACCATTCTATTTCCAGAAAGAAGAAACAGAGGCATATTAAGGACCAGAGCAAGACCGAAAAACAGTAGGGCAGTATGAAACTCTGGATTTCTTTAGTATATGGTACTATATATGGTACCTGGGCTCCAACAGGATATGGCAGCCCTGCTTCCTGTATCACACATGAACACACTCCTCCTCTTGCTTCAGCTCTTGATCTTTCCTGGACCAGGTCTACTTCACAACCATATTCTCCCTAGGCAGATATTTCACCTCCCTGACATCGACAGCATCCTGCAGCACCCATTATACCTTAGCTTCATCTGCCTAGTTTCACATAGGAGCCTTCTAGAACCTACCCTGGATGCAAGCCCATATGGCTGTCAATCTAGCATTCTGTATGCCTCTAAAATGAGTACATTGATAACACTAAGTTCTCCTGCTAAGTCAAGATATAGTCAAGTCTCCTTGGCCCAAGACTTAAGTTTCCATTGAATATGAGGACAAACAGGGCAAAATGTTTCCCTATGCTGTACTCATCAAAAGGGTATCAATAAAGGAGTATATCTCTTCACAAATCCAAGTTTTTTAAGTGCATTTACATCTTTACATTCTCTAGTCTTCAGTGAAAAGAGTCTCTCTTATGATAACTTTCCTAATGACTCTTAAATATTGCTAACAGTCACAGTTACTTGTTAGGCCCTGGCTTATCAGCAACTTGAAACAAATGGATAAAACTTTTCTTATGAACTATAACTTTTGACATGTGAATCTGCCTTTTGTTCAGAATTCTTATTATAACTCTAGCTAAAAACAGTCACCAGTAGCCATATTAAAGCATGGATGTTATGACTCTTAAATTTTTCCTTACCAAAGAAATTAGTCTTTTGAGTTTAGCTGTAGTAAAATTTTGAGATAAACTTTGAGAATGTAGCCAGGTTCTATGCCAGATTATAATACAGATGAGATGACCTCTAGCCCTATTCTTGATAGAATACTATTCCCAATTGAAAATTTGTAAGCACAGAGTTTATTATTTCTATTGACATTATTGGCATTCTGGTCGTTTCACTCCAACTTCCCAAATAAATAGTCTTTACCACGCTATTCAAAAATCATTTGACTACAAATGTACATTCTGATGTCTCGTATTTTACAGCCTGCAGATCCAAATTGTTTAGTATTCTTCCAATAAACTTATAAGTTACATGATTAGGTTTACAGAAACAAAGACATCACGTGATGTATCAATGCTATGTCTTAGTTTCATTCTCACCATAGTGGCCAAATAGATAAAATACCCAATGAAAGGAAGGAAAAGTTAATCTTCTCCTTGTATTTAGAGCTGCAGTTCCTCATGGTATAGAAGGAACATCAGAGTGGCTCCAAGGTAGATTACGCTAGTACCAAGGCTGGGCTCTAACACTCTTAAGGCCCACCTCTAGTGCCATACTTAACACACAAGACCTCATTTTTTCAGGGGTTACAATGTCTCCCCAAATCACACCCTAGTTGGAGACCCAAGTGTTCAAGCACATAAAACCTGAGGGATATTTTATATTCATTTGATAACAAATCTTTTCTCTTATCATTTTTACCCAAGGGTGTTATGTTTTAAGTGTTATGCCTAGACCTTTAATCCATTTTGTGTTAACTTTTGGCTACGATATGAAAGTATTGTCCAACTTCATTTTGTGCATGTGGATAGTTCAGCTTTTGTGATGTCTCCATTAAAAGGCTGTGTTCTTCCCAAATAAATAGCCATAGCACTTTATTCAAAAATCATTTAACAATATATGGTTAAATTTATTCCTAAAATCTCTATTCACCTCCTCTGCTCTATGTATCTGGCTTCATGAGAGCAAAATATTATTTTGATGGCTGTGGCTTTCTAAGTAAGTTGTAAAATTATAAAGTATGAGACCAACTTTTCTAAAGGTTTCATAGCCCTTAAAATATTGGCTTAATTCTTCCTTAATATCTAAGACAGTAAGGAAAAACTTTCCCCTTGAAACTTTAAGGAAGTAGATAACACAATTTAGAAAATACTATTCTTTTACAGAATTTGTGTATATCTATTGGTGGTTTGGTCAATATTGTCTAATTCCTATTATTATCAGTTGCTATTACTTGATACTTAATGATCAAATACTATTAGTTCAAATATACTTGTCTTTTATTAAGTCATTTTTAAAAATACATTTTACTATTTAACATGTCTTATAAGCATACTAGTATGTTAATACAGCAGTCTTGCCCTGATCAGCATTAGACTTTCCCCCAAATATAAGAAACCTAGTTATACTTTTTTTAAAAACATGCTTTTTCACATCATAATTCAGTGGTATGTGGCCCAGGTATGAATTGGAGCATACTACCTATATATCCTCCTTTTCTGAGAAAACCACATGGTTTAGCATATATTGGTGGTAAAACATTCGGATGTTTGAAATGACATGTGACAGGAAGTAAAACTGCTTAGCAATTGCATAATAACAAGGCTATAGACAACATTGTATTTGTCTGAAACTGCTTAAAAGTGAGAATACTGACGAGAAACTATTGGGGGAGTTGTTTAAAAGATGAAAACCTCACTTGTATCACAGTTATATTCAGTGCCAAGATATGTCAACTTTACTGAAGTCTCATGAGAGACAGGATTAAAAAAGACTGTGATTTACTGAACTAAACATAATGACCTGCAATTTTGCATTACAACTGAAGTTTTGCAACCCCAATAACATATATTCTCTTTAAAAATAAGCCTTTAGATTTATCTACTAGCTTAAATATTTGCACATATATGGCACCTCATATTCTATAAAAGAACAAAGTCCATCATTATTGCAGGAACTCCTGTTTGCCAGCCTATATAAATCCCACAAAGAGGAAACACAGGTAGCATTACAAATTTACATGCAATTTTAAAGCTTACTGTTATATTGATAGTTGGGGCAAATTAAACTGCTCAAAATAGAATACAGTGAGTAATATTGCACATGAGCTGACTTCTCAGACTTATGCTGTATATTAGCCCTTTGACCATTAGTTTGTATTTGACTAAGTACACACAAGTACCACATCCATGCATTTAGCATACTTAGTAAGAAGAACATCTTTAAATTCAATGATGGTGGCCCTGATGCAAACCAATACACTATCTAAACTTTCTCCATTATATTCTTCCTACCCTTCCTCCACCAGCTCTGCTCATCAACCCTTGACTTTCTTACTCCTCATTTCCTGCAAGAACCTGTGTTGAAAATTCCTATGTCAACAGTTAAATCATTCCTATGATTATATTTCCCTGTTATCATCAGCTAATTTCCTTTACTTAAAAACAGTTCTGGTGATAAAAACTTCTTCTATATCTTCTCCTCTGTCTTGACTTCAAACTAAAACATTTTCCATGATAACAGATCTCTCAATTACCAAATCCAATAGAGGTTTTTTTTTAAACTAGTGCTGTCTGTGTAATTTTGTCCAAGGCTATATTCTCCTATTTGAAAGTGTTCCATACTGTAGTTTTCTATAATATGCTCATGGTTTCTAGATCACCGTCTTATGTTAAGTGCTGCTGCTGGGTGGTGGCATACGCTCTTCCACTTTTATCGCATATATGTTTGTCATCTAAAGTCCATGATTTCAGTTCCCAGCAATTACTATAGAGACCAGTGGCCCAGAATAAATATCTTACTGTGACAATAACTTTATGCATACTCGGCTAGGTCATAAGATAATCTGGTATCTGATCTCTGAAAACTAAGTAGCATGTTTATTGGTAGTCCGAATAATTATTCCTCACCAGTACAAGGGGACATCACCTAACTTGCACGTAGCCTGAACAATAAGGCAGAAAAGAAGCTTGAATTATATTTTTCTAGCTGACTTTAAGCTCAGGATGTTGGTATATATGGACTCAGATTTACATCTACTCTCAATTTGGTCTGGCTATTTTGCCAGCTCTCTTGTATTTCTAGACCACAGATAGCAACTTGTGAGATATTTTTACTTCCATAAATATGTAAGACAATTCTAGAAAACAAATCTCACACATATATACATGATTATGCCATATGTACAACAATAGCTCCTACCCGATTCTACTTGATTCAAAAAGTTAATTTTACTTTTTGAAGAATCCTAACAGACCTCTTAAGAGTCAGAGGTAGATTGATGTTCTTGAGTATTGGAGTAGAAAGTCTAGAAGCTTAGATGTACTTTTTTCCTTCACTCAACAAGTATAATCTTTAACAATCTCGATGGTTTCTCGAATCATCTCAACAGCATCTTTCTGACTACATCACCTATTCTCTTGTCGTAATTACTACAGTGGACTCATAATTGATCACAGTGATTACCCATCTTCTATTGACCCCTGAAATTGGTGTCTCATGTTTTCCTTAAACTCCTCTATGCAGAAACCCCAGCTGTGTCTTCCTCCTCTTCAAAAACTATGGGTGTGTGATTTCAGAATACATTTTCAGCACATTGGCATGGCTGCAAAGTCCTCCAGTCTTCCTCTGTAGACTCCTAGTGCTATACCCCAGTTCCTAGTGATACTGAAGCTTTGAATTGTGTGTAAAGCACTGTTTATGCCATTCCCTGCCCTACCCACTCATGTGATAGATCCTATGTTTCTTCTGCAGTCTTCTACATCTCAACTCCGGTGTCTTCCCAAAGTCCTACACAGTTTATCACTATGTGATTTCTATTCCTCTGTATTCTATATGCTTTTGTAATTGTATTACCTTGGTATCTATATCAGTCTACCTCCATCGAATGGTAAGTTTCTCAATACAGGGAGTACATTCCATTCACTTTTTATCTCAAGCATCTAGAAAAATGAGCCCTATTGCCTTGGTACTTAGGAAATGTTTGTAGAATGTAACTGATGAACTCATGAACTGATGGACTCATGATTTTCAGCATATGTTTTGGGTTTTTTTTTTTTGCAACATCAATAGATTTTAAATCATATAATATTTACCTCCTTTCTTTTTCAAAAATCAATAAACAACACAGTGCAAAGGCAAGATGAATTAATAGTTAAGCAGAAAAGAGGAGGTGGAACTCTAAGAAATTCTATATTTTGAAAAATTTGGTTTCTTGTGATGAGGAAAGTAGCCGCCAGGGAATAAACAGGAAAGGGGGAGATTTACAGCTTACACAAAAGAGAGTTTTCTTTTTCTCAAATCTTCTGCAAGCAAATCTATTTGGTCAAAGTGGAACATTTTACAAAATAGGGTGAAAGACCAGGGGACGGTTTGTAAGATTCTTACTAAGCAGCTGTTAACTACTTTCAATAATCCAAAGACTTCAAAATTCAGAATTAAGATAGTGGACAGTTTGTATCTGGAAAGGAAACAGGTTTTCTTTATACCTGAGGACACTCTATAACAACAAAAAATATATTCAACTTAGCTGTCTATCTGATTGCTGTCATGTTTTGCCTGCCCTCACACAATTCAACAACCAAAGACTCTCCAGGATCCTTTTAGGGTAAAGGATGTGGAGAAGCAGAAGTTTAAAAAGCAGAAGCCTAAGCTTGCTTACAACACAGGGCTGTTAGAACAACTTTATGCAGCGGTAGTATTTCCTTCTATCTCAGTTTTTAAAGGTGTGACTAAGTAGACCAAGCTGGCCTGAAACTTGCAATCCTCCTGCCTCGGTCATTAGAATGCTGTGATTACAGACATGGATTACCATGACTAGCTCTCAAATGATTTCTCTACTTATATTTATAGATAAGTCACCACTATGTGTTTAAAGAAAGTACCCCTGTGTAATCAAAGAAACACTAAGCATTTAAAGAAAAATAAGAAAAGGAAAGGACAAAAAAGAATTAACAAATTGACAGAGTACACAATGAAAGAGAAGTTTGGAAGGATTCCATTGGATAAATGTTTATTGATGTGGTTCATTGACAAAGTGAAGACATAATCTATAACTAATGCATAACATAGACTCTGAAAAAGTTCTTAAATCTGCAATTTAATGAAATTAAATAAATTCAAGTGTTAGATGTATGAGTAAAAGTCTTAATGGAAGAGTAGAAGAAAACGGAACAACTACCTCAAACTGTATATGACACTCACAAATAAGATAAGACAAAACAAAGAACAAATAATCTGAGGAAATATATATATATATATACACACACACAAAATAATACCAGGTACTGTCTCAGAGCTGAAATGAAAAAAAATGAAAAAATTTAAAGATACTGCCAAGTAATAAACTGGATCGATGAAAATATTGACATATCCGGACATCTTACAAAATTCTGAACTACTAAATTGGAAAGACATTCCACGAAGCTTCTAGAGAGAATATAGAAGAGATTGCTGGAAGCTGCTAGGAGGCAAAAAGACTGATTTTTTTTTATAAAAAGAAAATGGTGTTGAAGCTATAATTTTATAACAAGCAAGACAACAACTTAACAACATATACTATAAGAAATAAAAGGATTTATTTTAAAGTTGCTGTACTTTGAGACACTTAGACAATATTATACCTTAAAGTTAGTGAATAGAACTTGAAAAATTAGTTGGCAGAGAAACAGCTCAGTGGTATGTGCTTTCCTGTTGTGCCTCAGCTTTAACATCTAGCATTGGGAAATAATCAGATTAGAGAATAGATACAATGCCCAATAACAAATTTATTATCTCTCAATATACATTTTTAATGAATAAAAATTTAAAATGATGGGTAAAGATAGAATCACATACAAGTTGACAATAAACAGTTGTTCAGATACTAATACCGAAGTGAAGAAAAAGTGCAGAAAAAAAAGATTTTAAAATCTCTTCCCTTTCTCCTGCAGATATTAAATGTTTGAATCTATTACCGTGTACTTAGAGCACAACTATGATTACAGTTGTACTTTCCCCACATGGTCTCTATAGACTTCTTCTCTCCCCAGTGGAAATGGGAGATATATTCCTTTGCCATGCTTATGATATTTACTGATCCTCAAGTTCTTGCATACAGATCCCAAAATATAATATAGATGGATAACAGCTCTTTTGGATACTAGAAAGAATTCCTATTTGTATTTCTAAAATATTGAAGATCTGTAACAATAAATGGTATGGGTGAGAAAAGGGGATAGGAGGAAGTCACTGGGGAGAAGAGAGCACATAGAGGCAAGGTGAAGAAATGACTGGACCCTGCTGAGTCCTTTATTGTCAATGGTGGACATTTCATTCAGAGTGTCCAATCTGCACATAGTAGCCAGAAGTCAAGAATGGATCACACCATTCTTGAGATCATGTATTATGATATCAAAGTATTTTGATGCTGTAAATGAAAAGACAGAGAAAGATAAAATTACTGGACACTGGAAAGAGAGAAAGAAATGGGAGCATTTGGAACAAAGAATTCCCCGTTGCTTTATCTTTAAGTGATAGAAAAGAAAGTGCGGTCTTTTTTTAAATAACAAGTTTGGGTTTAAGATGTGAGGCAGCACAGCAGGCAAAATCATATTGAGAACAAGAACAACAGTAAGGAAAGATGAGAAAATCTTCAGTCATAGTTGTGGTCACACAACAGTAGCATGAACAAGGGGGTGTAACTTTCAGAAGCTCTAGTTTGTAAACTATCATCATAGCCTGAGGAATTTGCTTGGAATTCAGAGGAAAATGAAGTGTACATAATGCAGATGGGATTAGATAGCTCATGAACCAACTGCCTGTTACATAAAAGTGCCCCTTACACAGATTCATATTGAGGAAATAGGACGGACAGAGAGGGGACAATCAGAGAGAATAAGGAGACTGTGGGATCAAAATGCTTATCTAGATGGTCACAAAAATAGACACTAGCTAATTAAACTTGAAAGGATTTCTGAATTTGAAGAGAGTGCTCTTCTAAATGTGTCTGTGTATATGTATGTGTGTGTGTGGGTGGGTAAAAATATCTACTGAAAAAGAAACCATAAGTAAAACAAATGTATACACATTTGAGTGTAAAGATAAACACTATACCAAATCAAACTATCATTTGTATATATGAGGGTTAAACAGAAATTCTATCAGACAAGTTAAAGTCTAGACATGCACAACCACACAACTTTGAGAGAAAAAAGTCTTTGAGTAATATTCAAACCATAAGAAAAATGTGATAGTCATAAGGAGTTTGCAAACGTAAAGAAGCAGTGGTAAATAATACAGATAGTAATTACATTATTATATCTAAATTAGAGTTACTATAATGCTTTTTAAAGATCAAAAAAGGTTTCAAGAAAATATTATTGAAATATATGACACAGTAAGTTTAAAATATTTTTGAATATGTCAATGAATTTCAAAAAACCTAAATAACATCCATGTAGTAAGGGATGGAGACAGTTGGAATTTTCATTTTTTTTTGAGATATATGATGCATTTGCTCTTTTTTTATTTAATTTTATTGTTGTACTTATTCACTTTACATCCTGCTCACTGCTCCCCTCCCACAATCCTTCCATCCACCCTCCCCATCTCCTCTGAGCAGGTGGGGGCCCCCTGGGTATTTTGAACCTTGGCACTTCAAGTCATTGTGAAGCTAGGTGCTTCCACCCCACTGAGACCAGACAAGGCAGCCCAGCTAGAAGAACATATCCCACGCACAGTCAACAGCTTTTGGGGTAGCTGCAGCTGCAGTTGTTCAGGACCCACATGAAAATCAAGCAGCACACCTGCTACACATGAGCAGGGAGGCCTAGGTTCAGCCCATGTATGTTCTTTGGTTGGTGATTCAGATTCTGATGCATTTTGGTGTTAATTATCAACTTGATTTAATAGAAAAAATGAATTTTAAAAGACTTTAGGTAAATCATAATTAAAGCTGAATATTTAGTACATAAACCATTAGAACAGATAAGAACAGAGAATCAACACAGCAAGACAGAGGCTACTAGGAAAAAAAACATAAATATAAAATTATATGGTAAAGAAATAAAACTAAATAAAAGATAATTTCTCTATTAAGAAAATAGTCAACCTTTGTAATGAATATCATAGAAGTATATTAAATAATATAAAAAAGTTAGCTTAGCATGATTTTGCCTCGAAAAAATTCTGGTTACAAGCAACATAACAAATGCAATTTCTATCAATAAAAAAGAATCTATGCATGTGTCTATGCATGTGTAGGCGTCTAGATTTATTAGTAAGTACAATATATTAGTGTTCTTTTGCAGGAATGGGATTTTTGAGAAAATCTTATCACTTTTATATATTGCTAACTTAATACTTAATAATGAACATATGTTATTTTATATTAAAATTAAATATTTTCATATTATTTCTTTTTAAAGCTAATACATTATTAGATTTAAGGTAAAAAAAAAATCTGCAATGTGCTCCTTATAAGAAAATAAAGTAAGCTAAAAATTTTAAAATTTCATGGGTGAGCCAAACTGTCACTGGAAATTTTAATTTTTTAAAAAAGTCAATGCACTATGAAGTGAGTCCAGTTTATACATAAAGAATTCAAAGAGCAGTACGAAAGTAAACAACAAGCAACAAGAGAGCAAGATGAACAAACAAGTGTGAAAATAACCCCTTTTCATTAGAAGACAAGAAAGTAAGAAAGAATTTTAAACAGGCAAAGTGACCCTCGAGACCCAAACGTCATCAGACGGAGGCAGAGGAGCCAATGCAGCTTAGCAGAGCCGCAGAGAGGACATCACTGGGCCTCGGGTCCAATTGGGCCTCGGGTCCAACTGGGCCTCGGGTCCAGAGCTCACCCACACACAGGCAAGGCCTGCGTATTATCTAGGAATAAGAAGAAATTCTCACATACAGAGAATTTTAGAATTTCAAAAAGCAAAGAAATCAAGCAGATAACCTTGAAAGGTTGAAGGAGGAAAACATAAATATCATTCAAATGTTTAATCAAAGAAAGAAATCAGAATAACAATAGAAACAATATTTAAATTACTGAAATGAGGCTTCTCAGAAAATGTTAGCCTACTTAATTTTATCAGGAAGTTTCACTAAGATAACTAGAGAAAATTAATTTTATACTTTTCCTGAGAAAAAGAAATAAATTTTTCCATACAAATATAATGTAACCAACAAAATATTGAGCATTAATATAGAATAAAAAACTATAGTTGTGACTATGACACATAAATTCTAAATACATCATTAGTAAATTAAATCAAGCAATCTATTAAAGAATATACCATAACTGTGAATATTATTTAAATATATTATTTGTTTCAATAAGTATACAATATATATAAAATAACAATTTATTCTCTACAAAAATGCAAGACAATTTTAACATTAGATAGTCCATTAAATATTATGAATTTCATTAGTATGTCAAAAAAGAAAAGCTTATATTCACAAATACCAAAAATTTAAAGCAAAATGTAACCTGAAATCCTAAATAAAAAGAATGAAAAAATAGTACTATAAGTAGAAATGAATTTTAAATTACAAATAAAAATTTCATCGAAGAATTAAAAAAATTAAAGGTGCCACTTGAATGAAATCAATGAAGAAGAAAATGACGATTTACATGACTCTAAATTATCTTAGAGGAAATGCTCTCTGTGTTACAAGTGTAGAAAGCAAACTCGGGCTTATGCAGCAGGCATTCTTGCCTTACTGAATAGGGGAACTTCAGTGTCCACAGAGACTCCTCTGTGGGACAGCACCACCCCCCACTTTCTGCTTTAACCAAACAAGGAGCGGGGAGTGGAAATAGAGACCAAGGGATGGAGTACAAAGATTTGTGCAGGGGCATTCTCAGCCATTACCTAGTCTCTGAACTCACCTTCAGTGACTAACATTCAAGAACATTCCAGTAAGTGGTACTTTTTCCTTGGTCTCTCTTTGAGGTGAGAAAACTGAGCTCTGCCAAGTTCCCATTGAGATACAAACTGCTAGTGCCTGGTGCTCTATAACCTTGAACAAATGACTTAACAGGACTCAAGCTCCACCATCAGCAGGTGGAAGATCAATTGCCCATAACATTCATGGGCTGCTATAACACACAAATGAACGATTCCAGTGTTTGGTATTTCATAAAATCAGCTGAGATAGAAAACATACTCATCAGGATTCCAGACCTTACCATGCTAATCCTTTATCTGAGTCAAAAACTGACTGACTTAACTATCATGTCCAGGCACTGGTGATGTGGTCCAGATAGTCAATGTAGTTTCTCAGAGGGGAACAGTGTGGGGTAATGGAAGGGAGCCATGAGTAATGAAGGGGCCACTTAAGTATGAAGGGCTCTTGAACTCAGCTGTCATTACAAAACTCAGCTTGAAAACTTTTTTTGATATCTTATTCTGTTGTTGTTGTTGTTATTATTATCATTATTATTACTTCTTTTTACAGTCCAACCATTGCCTTCCTCCCAGTATCCCTCCCACAGTTCCTCATTCCATTCCTCCTCCCCTCTGTCTCCAAGAGGATGTTCCCCCTTAATACCTTGAAGTTCCTGAAAATTCAAATGGGAAACTCAAGTAAAACTGGACATTCCTCAACAAGGCTTCTTTTGAGGCTGCAATTTCTTTAAAAACCAGTCACTATTCATGGCCTGAATCATGTAATACCTTGGTTATTATATTTGTTATTTTAGTGCTAGTATTCACAAATCTCAAACCGATGTGTTTATAGTCAAGAAACATGACAAGTCTACACATATGTGTAATTACAGATTCATCAGATTCAATAGAAAGTGCCTTCTTCAATGGTAGGATCTTATCCTTTGCTCAGTCAGCTTTTGCCTGCAACTGTCCCCAAACCTTAGCCTGCTCTCCCACTGTTTGCATCTTGAGTGAACCTCCCTAGTAAACAATGTTACACAGGTCTCTATTGTCAAAACTTCTAGACACAGATCAACTGAAACTGGGGTAATTGGAGTTTGCAGCAGTGAACCTACAGCAAAAATAAGGAAGGCATAAAACTTAATCAAAAGGTATACAACTTAATCAAAAGGATAGATGATTTTTAAAAGTTCTTTGATGAGTAGGAGATTAGGGGCAAGAACATCAGAGACAACCATGTAAGGGGCATCTCTCTATTAAAGAAAATGAGCAAGAAGTAGATGGGGCTATAATTCCACCCTGGGAGTTCTGGTGACAAACCACTCAGATTGACTTCATGGTACATGTCACTGCCAGCACCCCTCAGTGGAATAATAACCTTGCATTACAGGGTTGCTTGTCTGTTATTATGCTCAAGAGAACTTAGAAAATACGCCCAGTGTTGTTGAAATGAGAAGTAGAGTCAGCCAGGCATAACTTACAATCAAGATCTTCCTAAATATGTTCCAGGAGAGCTTTGTTGACTGAAATGGTGGCCACATGGCCTTACTATCTTCAATAGTGTTTATATTCCATCAGATTTCATTTATTTCTCACTGGGCCATAGTAATTTCTAATTCACTCTCTCTATTAATAGTTTACCCCATAGTGTTAATAACAAGGCCAGAAATAACTGTTAGACTTGAATTTGAGTTTCTTATAGAGCATCCATTAGGTGGTTTAATATAGAAAGAGTGAGCAAAGACTTAAGGACAAACCAAGGAAAAAAACCACAGTGGACCAAGTTGGCCTGCTGAAAACCTGCACTGTGCTCCTACCATCCTGCATGCTCTGCTGTTGGGAAGAAAGCATGGAAACTAATTGCCTACAATATTAGGATTTCTTCTCATTCAATTTCAGTAAGCTTCTATCTGGAGCTATACATGATGGGAACTCTTCAGACATTCTTAAGTAGAATACAGGATCAAACAGATCTGACTATAAAAAGTTGATAGCATGGTTAATTCTCATCAGAATGAATTTGAATATAGTCTATATTTTGCTACCAATATCAAACTCTTCGTGTCCTGCTACTAATAGTTACTGGAAACTTGAATAAGCATTTAAATGAGTACTTCGCGTACCTACCTATGTATAGATGGATAGACAGGCATTTCAAGCTTACAAGCAAAGTAATCACTGAAGGTATGGCACTCATGGCTCATTTTATAACCCTGGTCATGAATCATGACTACCCCCATATCTTCAATTTTGGTTGGCATTCCCTTATTCAAGACACTCATTTTATGAATGCCTTGAAACTTTTAGGTTTACAGAAGGTCACCTGAGAGAACATTCTTCACCACATTTTTTCCTCAAGTAAGGGGTGTTGCAGTGGTTGAATTTAGAAATAAGTTAGGTGGTGAGAAGGCTCAGCATTTCCGATGAGGACAGCTTCTCACCTATGAAAAAGATGTTGGATTTTATTTTTCTCAACTAAGGCTACACATGTGGGTACCTAAGAAATGATGCAAGTGAACTCACATAGAACAAATTGCCCAACATCTTGCAAATAAAAGCAAAATGGAAAATATTACCCTTTCTATCTAGCTTCTGAATCCAATGCTAGATTATTTTCCTTTTCCTTTACCTTTTAAGATAGTTCAACTTGATGAAATAATGGATGTCAATGAATCAATGGCTGAGTAAAGAATTCGGATTTGGTTAAAAAAATGAGGCAAATAATTTAGTATTGTTGACAAAACAGAGAACAAAGCAAATAAGAAAAATGTAAACAGTTCTTTTATGAACATTTTATGAACCCTTCCAGAATAACTATAAAATCGCATACATGCTGTCATCATTTGATGACTTTCCTTTTTCATTCCAATAATCACGGAGCTTCCTTCCTTTTGTCCTAACTGTGTCATCTACATTACCTAATTCCATACAGAAAACAAGATTCCTATCTAGCTATCCTTGGGAAACT
Source organism: Grammomys surdaster (assembly GCF_004785775.1). NCBI lineage: Eukaryota > Metazoa > Chordata > Mammalia > Rodentia > Muridae > Grammomys > Grammomys surdaster. The sequence continues at coordinate 10,458,759 of NW_021604613.1, forward strand.
TAAATGACCCATTTGTCCATTTGTGTCTAAGGTTTTTGTTTGTTTGTTTGTTTGTTTGTTTTTCTTTTTTATCTAGAAAACTTAAGTAATACTTAGTAGAGTAGAGATGTGTAGAGAATTTTGGCTAACATCTACATGAGTTAGTGAACCAGAAATTAGATCTAAATGACACATTGATATCGTATGTTTAGTCAGTAACCTAACTTCAATAGAAACTTTACATCTATGTAGAAGCACTGACAAACCTATACCTTAAACTATCAGCATCTACTCTTGACATTTGCAGCAGCTGAGAGATGCCTGCTCAGTCTCCTGGCACTCACATCAGTCAGAACACTCTTTGCCATTGCCTTAACAAGATCTAACACTCTATCACTGTCTGGTTCTCCCTAGAGAATCAGGAATCTATGGTTTTGTAACAGTTACCCTAAATGTAGTATCTGAAAACAAAGAACAAGCATTGTTCTGATGTACGTACACATCTGACAGATAGTTCTGATCTGGGTCTGGCTTTGCTTATCTTTAATAGACTCCCATGGGCCTGCAGTCAGTTGATAATTCAGGACCTCCTTCTGACCAAAGATGGCTTCACTTTCCTTGTCAAGTGGTTTATTGACTGTTGCTTTTAGAAATGGTGTGAATAGGTCATTATCAGCAAGCTGTTGTTACCAGCTTAGATTGACTCTCAGGGCAGGGCCAGGAGGGTTCAAGAAAGGGAGGGGAAGCACGCTAGACCAGGTTATAGAGAAAGCCCTAATCCAAACATCAGAACATCTTGCAACAGTAAGAGATACAAATGTACGTTGTTGAGAGAATAAACACAGAAAGGTAAGAAAAGTTGACATTTGCCTTCAATTCACTGTACTGCACTGGGAATAAGTTTTAAACCCTTACTACGTTATCAGGTTTTCCCCAGCTTGGGCTGTCTTGTGCCTTCCTCTGTATTCTTCCCTCAGTTTCTATAACCAGACATACCTGCCTTTCCAATACTTGCTGTACATGCTGACTTTAATCTCACCCTGGAGTCCTTTTCCTTACTCATTGCTGACTGGAATCACCATCCAAGACTGCCGTTCATCTTGCTCCCCCTCCCCTGCCCCTTCTCCTCTCCCTCTTTTTTTTATTTTCTGGGGCTGGAAACCAGACTCATGTCCCCATATGTGCTAGAGAAGAACACTGCCACTGAGTTATGCCCATGACTCCAGGTCTTCTTACCTTTTTCCCTTTTTGCATACTAACATAAACATCCTGTCTTCCAGGAGCTCTTTCCTTACCACACTTAAACACTCATCTTCAGTCGGTTCCTTAGTTTACTCTCATCTTAGTCTTAGTTTTCTATATCTGAAATTATTAGATTTGCTTAGCTGCTTATTTCAGCTAAAGGATAAGAAATCTGTCTTGTTTACACATGTCTCCTCCATTACCTAGAACAATAGCGAGAATTATATATTTATATATAAATATTATATATTTATAGAATGTATTCTATAAGTATCTGAGTGTTAGTTATGTGTCTAATATCACTAATATCACCTCTGTTACTACCTATCTGTTAAAGTTGAAATGGATGGCTGTCACCTGTCCTGGTCAAGAACCAAGACTAGAGAGGACAAACTGTACTTTCAGCTTCCATCCATCTACCAGTGCCACACAAAGAAGTGTGCTGTGTGCTTGTGTGTTTCTTCCTCCTTTTCAGTTTTTTACATTCTCTCTCTCCCTCTGCC
>NW_021604613.1:10463382-10494258 GCF_004785775.1 Grammomys surdaster
AATTTGTTTCTAATGAGGCCACATAGTATAGATAGAAAGGAAAGTACTAAGTTCTAAGTGCTCAGAGTGTGTCTGAAGCAGAATACCTGAAGGAGGAAGATGTCATCACAGATAACCTGTTCACACACTATCTCTACCAGCTAGAAAAGAGGGGATCATGCCCAAAGAGGGGTGAGAGAAATCATTCTTCTAGAGGTTCCAGAGAGCAAACATCCAGTCCAACTTTTCTAAATTCTCTGTGCAGCTCTCCCTTCCTGTAAACACTGTATAGCTCTCACTCAGGAGCCATGACTCCAGCTTAAAGGTGAAACACCACTGAAATAAGATTATTGAACCTTAACTTAAAACCTGACATAATTGCTTCTGAACTGTGTTGGGGTGCTCAGGGAGCACAGTTCACATCTACTTCACACTCTCCTGCTGGGAAGAGTAAGCCTCGAGTGATGTATTAATGAAACTCAGAAAGTACTAAAATATGATCAGCTTCCCTCCCTGATTTTACAGCCTCTACTAATGCAGAGAAGGAGGAAGCATGCCACACCATTCAATGCACATCTAAGCACCCAGGAACACAGAGAATGGCCTGGAAACTCCTAACAAGCACACAGTAATCGGCTGCCATTTGGCTGGATTTCCTGCCACTTTCTGCACAGATTGGGGACCACGATCTGCAGTATTATTCGTGGTGTATTATTCGGTGTTTATTTTCCCATTGACAGCAAATGATTTACAATTGGTGTTACTATACTTTTATTATCATCCCTGGGATATTTGTACTGCCAGTGCTAAGGATTTATATAATCCCTTAAAATAATTTTAATACCATTTCAGCTTCAGAGAACTAGAAACCTGAAGGTAGTAAAGACATATTTACATCTACAACTTCAGATTAAATGAAAGTATGAATTCTAGATACCTTCAGGAAGACAACGGTGCCAGGCCAGGGTTTGTCTCCTGAGGATATTTTGGATATTACAAGTTTGGCTTTAGAACATAGATATTAGTACATACTTTTACAAAAATGCTGCCTTTTTTCAGTATATCAATCATCACTGTACAGTTGTTTATTTTCTTGTGAGAGTAAATACAAACTAAAAATTCTTATGCAGTGAGTCACTAATAGTACTGATTTTTACTTTAACCACAGATAGTCATTTAATCGGGAAAATACTTTCAACCACAAAGACATGTAAACAATTGGTAGCAATACTTGAAAGATGGTATCTACCTTAATTGATTCATACTAAATGCATTGCTCCACTGGCAAAATATGTGGAAAAATTTTAAATTAAATATATATTGTTTGCATATTTTAAAGCAATTCTTTCTTTTATAAGTATGCATATATGCTGTGTGGAGGAGGGGTGGGGGTGGGTGTACACTATGGATATGCAGGTACCTGAGGAGGCCAGAAGAAGGTGTCAGATATACTGAAACTGTGGCTACAGTTGGTTGGGAACTGCCTACTGTGGGTTCTGAACATTGAACCCAGGTCCTCTCTGGAAACTCAGTAAGAGCTCTTACCCTCAGACATCTCTTCAGTCACTGCCTGCATTGTTTAAACAATGTATATGTTCAAATAACCCAGTAGCTGCCTTATTTAATGATTACATTTACTTTGTATAGTCAGATATCTAGAAGATCATTTGTTCAAAGGAATCAACAGAATAAAGCAGTAAGAGTTCGTCTAAGAGTGATGTGCCTTTTGTGTACCAATAACCAATTCAGGGCTGGAGAGTGGGCTCAGTGGTAAAGAGCAGTGACTGTCTATCCAGGACATCTAGAGTTGATTCACAGTACCCACTTGGTTACCTCTAGGGTCACATGGCACAAACACATTCAGGCAAACACCTATACACATAGAATATAATGAAATATAATTATGGTGATGGGCAGGCAACTCAGTAGTGGTCGTGCTCCCAATACATCGCAATCATGTCTATTATGTCCTATAATGGAGGGGCCGTCATGGCCATGAAAGGAAAGAACTGTGTGGCCATCGCTGCAGACAGGCGTTTCGGGATCCAGGCCCAGATGGTGACCACGGACTTCCAGAAGATCTTTCCCATGGGTGACAGGCTCTACATAGGCCTGGCCGGCCTGGCCACTGACGTCCAGACAGTTGCCCAGCGTCTCAAGTTCCGACTGAACCTGTATGAGCTGAAGGAAGGTCGGCAGATCAAGCCTTACACCCTCATGAGCATGGTGGCCAACCTCTTGTATGAGAAACGGTTTGGTCCCTACTACACAGAGCCTGTCATTGCTGGCCTGGACCCGAAGACCTTTAAGCCCTTCATTTGCTCTCTGGACCTCATTGGCTGTCCCATGGTGACGGACGACTTTGTAGTCAGTGGTACCTGCTCCGAACAGATGTACGGGATGTGTGAGTCTCTCTGGGAGCCCAACATGGATCCAGAGCACCTGTTTGAAACCATTTCCCAGGCCATGCTGAACGCTGTGGACCGGGATGCCGTCTCAGGCATGGGCATTGTTGTCCACATCATTGAGAAAGACAAGATCACTACCAGAACGCTGAAGGCCCGGATGGACTAACCTGTGCTCTAGATGGACTAACCTGTGCTCTGGTCCCATCTCCCTTTTGTTGTTTTTCTTTTTAATAAAATTGCCTTTCTTTCATGCCAAAAAAAAAAAATAATAATAATTATGGTGATGATGGTGATGACAAATTAAATAGTCAGTCAGGTTCAGTGGGTAGTACTTATTGCATAAACATCCAGATATCCATCAGTTACTTAAAACCTGGGTTCTATAATCCTGAGCTTCAGGGCTAAAGATGGAAGGATGTCTGGAGACTTCTGCAAGTCAACCTAATGCAAGCAGTGAACTCTACAGTCAAGTCGGAAGTGATAGTGTAGACATCAAATATTGATATCTGGCCTCCACATATACAAGCACAGACATATACACCATAGCAAACACAAATGCAACACACACACACACCACAATTTAAAATAAAAAAATCTACAAATAAACAGCCAATTCACATGTATTTTGATCATATTACCCAGTTTACTTGTGTCCATAAGTGGCTTCAAAATATACCAGTAGAAAGTGATGGTCAATCAAATAGATTTTTATACACAGAAAGAAAACTATCTAAACATTTTCATTAATAAGTGAATAATTCAAGTGAACCATTTTTAAAAAACTTCCTTCACTTGATGTCTTAAAATTATTATTAATTATTTAGTATATAATATATTATTTAGTAAATAATAATATAGGAATATTTTGAAATACCAATAATTGACTATTCAAGTCCCAAATCAATATTCCTTGGGAGCTTATAACTACATATGTACATAAATTTAAGCTTCATTCTGAATTTTCAAATATTAAGTAGGGTTTCATGCTAAACTATGTGAGGAGGAAACTACTATTATTCCCACTTTCAAGATGAGAACAGTTGAGACGGAGAGGTGTGGTCATTTCTCCAGGTTGAATATTCAGTTTTCAGTGAGAGAGCCATGATTTTGACACCAAAAGAATGTGTCCAAAAGAATGTTACTATCCACCCTGACTTAGGGCAGCTTTCTTTTTTAGTTAAAAGAGTAGATAGCACTTTGGTCATCAAATAAAAAATACTTGAAAAGATCCTCTGATTTGCTATTGTATAGCTGTTCTAGCTTCAGCCTCTGGTCCTCCCTCAACTTGTGTGTGACTTTCCTCCTTCCTCTCCTTCTCTGTCCTACTATCCTGATGTTTCCTGAGTGAGTAGCAGGCAGGAGGAACATCCCTACTCCAGTATTCCCTCCATCTCTTCCCATCACAGTAGCCACAGCGGGGAGTGCAATCCTTCCTAACAAATACTGTGGTTTTGAGGGGGTTTAGGAGGTGAGAAGACCAGGATGATAAGTTAGCTCTCTTCCACTTACCCACTGGATTGTCTTAAGCAATTTATTTAACTCCTCTGTGCTTTAGGTCCCTTCTCTAAATGATGAGAATTGCAATTCCAACCTTATAAAGTTATCATATGCAGTCTCTCCCAGGACAAGAATACAAATAGAGGCCCATATACCATATGTCTAAATATTTAAAAGTTATAAATCAAGCCAACAAACTTAAATAAAATATGTTGTATCTCACCTGACAAATATACCTTTATGATGATGAAATAAGAAGCATTGTATATAAAGCTATGCTTTTCATATGACCAAAAGTTGGCAAAGAGCAGCCTTTGTTGATTGGCCAGAGGATTGGGAATGAATAATAAAATAAAAAGACTAGAATGTAAATGATTATGCGTGATCCATTAGAAAATCAGTTACTTTTTTAAAACACAAGAATTTCCATCATTTCCTTTTTTAGTACTAAGGATTGGACCTGAGGCCTCACACATACTATGTCAGTGCTACACCACTGAGCCATAGCCTTTTTAACTTACTTTTTATTGATCATAATGATGTAGAACAATGGTCCTCAACCTTCCTAATGCTGCAACTCTTTAACATAGTCCTTCATATTGTAATTTTGCTACTGTTATAAATTGTAAATATCTGTTGTACAAAATATCTGATACGCAACCTCCACAGATTGAGAACCACTGATAAAGAGCATCCTTAAGTTAAAGTAAACACAGTATTCTAATATATTTTATCATTGCTAAGCATAAAAATTATATAATAGAAATGAATTTTATCCCATTTATTATTTAATTATGGTAAAATATTCAAAATCAACTTTTCTAGCTTTTTAAAAACTAGAATCCACCAACGTTTTCTGTGCCATCTCCCAACTAGTACTCCCAATATCTGGAAAGTATTATTCTATTCTCAGCTTCCTTAACACTAACATTTTTAAATCTGCCATATGAGTGCCATCACTCAGCATTTGTACCTAAGTTGTTTAACCACTTTGTGTAATGAACTCTAATGTAATGATCACTTACATTGTCAAAGATGATGACATTTTACCTTTATAAAGACTGGATAATATTCAATTCTGTGTATGTCTCAGATTCAGGACTTACCCTTTTGTCAACTATTCTATTTCTTAGCCACTGTGAAAGTGCTGTAAAATCATGAACACAGATGTTCCCTGGACCTATTCATTTAATTTCCTTTGGATATATATATGAATGATTTGTGGGCTATATGGTTGTTCTATTTTTAACTCTTGTAAAGCCTCCATAGTAGCTAGACCACCACCAGCACTAAGTATGGCATCTCCATTCTCTGCATCTTCCCCAGAACTCATCTGCTGTCTTTTTCTAACAAGAATGAGCTGAGAGCTCATTGTGGTTTTGATTGATTTTGACCTGATGGTTAGTGATGCTGGACATATTTCCATCACTTGCCAACTACTTACATATTTTTATGTAAATGTAACTTTTATTCAAAAGATGTAATTGTTGTGTCAAAGGCTTACTGCTGAATAAGCTCATTCTTTCTAGTCCATTCTAAACTCTGGCTGGCTGGTTCAACTCAGCTGTTCTCACTGAAACTCCTTTCCAAGCTAACTGATTCAAACTGGCATTAAACTACCTCTGGCAATCTGTTCTAATCTTCTGGCTACTCCTCATTCTCTGGCTCTTTCTGTCTTCACCTGCAACCTGTCTCTGTAAAACTGTCCTGATAAAGCTGCCTCCCTCTCTGTTTCTCTCCATTGCTCTCTTAAGTCTTCTCTTTCCTCTCCTGTTCTCATGAAAGTTGTGCATAAACCAGCTCCAATTCTTTCTGTCAAATCTTTCTCTGATTTGTCACTCTATCTGCCTCTCAATTAGATGTCACTTCCAAACATGGCTGCTGTCTTCTACAAATTAATCTTACCTTCATTGTTTGGGATTACAAGAGTGCCCTAAGGGTGTGTCTGTATTCCAGTCAGAGGGACTAAAGGTGAGTCATTCAGCTGGATCCCACAGACCTAGAAATTTTTTGTTTGTGATTCCTTGCCAGAGAAGTCATGTTGCTGGATTAAAATTCCTCTACATCTTTATTTGGAAAATGTTGAATTAGGTCTACATTCGTTTCTCAGTTAGATTATTTGTAGGACTTTTTAAAAGTTCCTTCTTGGTGTTCAGGCCTTGTCAAATGACTATGTGGCAAACAATTTTTTCCATTCTGCTAACTGCCTCTCACTTAGTCAATGTTTACTGCACAGGAGCACTTTTGTTCAATATCCTCTCACCTGTAAATGTTTACTATATTCCTGTGCTCTTGAGATCTGATCCAGAAATTCATCCATCACTTCAGTGTCATAGATATTCCTGCTATGTGGGCCTCTATGCATTCAAGTTTTCTATCTATTCTGAGTTTGATTTTGTACATGGTAAGATGGGGAAGTCTAGTTTAACTTTTTATGCGTATTTGTAATTTTTCCACTATTAGTTATTAAAGAGACTGGCTTTTCTCAAGTACATTTTCTTACCACCTTTATTTAAAGTCACTTTGCTACAGATGAATGGGTTTAGTTTTAGGCTCCTTATTCTCTCCCATTGCAGAAATGAACATTTTGTTTGTTCTGTCACAGCATCTCAGTGTTTGCCAATTAAACGGCCATCTCTAAGTTCCCATCCCCGTTATGCAGTGTTCTCTTTACAGTATACCAGTGAGATGACTCAGTGTTCTGAGACAGGAACTCTCAGAACCTTTACTTCCATGCTTGGCCATCATTCACCGTAGAAGCCCACTACTGCTGCGTTCTACACAGGGTAATCAGTGAGATCACAAGACTTTTTTCAGAAGGAAAATGGACTTCAGCTATTCATTCTTAAGACTTCATGAGGAATTGTGGAGTTTGAGTCAGGAGTAAAAGAAGACCAGAATCCAATCCCTGCCATGTGCTTTCAATAGAGACAGGGAAAAGTCAATCAAATTCCAGTAAAGAAAAATCTGTGGAGAAAAAAAAAAAAACGAAACAAAATGTGAGATCCTTGTTGTATCTAAATCTTAAAATTTACAAGGGTGAAAGTGTAAAATTCCCTCATCAAGCTATATAATTCTATCTGAATATTCAATATTCTATATTAGGACTTGAGTCTTGAATACCACTTTTATCCATTAATCATATAATTTTCAAGTTGTTTTAAATAACCTTAATTTAAAAATTTATATATATATTTTTCATATTATATATATAATTTCATATATATGTCAAGATTATAAACCATCTTAATTAAAAATAGGATCTCTTCATCTATATTTTCAATAATGTTTTACATTTTTCTCTAAGAGACATACAGAAAATAAGGTGAACAGTAGTTAAATATCTCATAGAAATGTCTCAATCTTTCATCAGATATACTTGAAGATTTCATTCTAATCCAAGTGAAACAGTAATAAACCTTGACTATATCAAAAAATAAAGTGACTTTAAATCCATTAGTCACATTAAAGCAACCAAGACAAATATTAGTACAAACTAGACAGAAACACAAGAGAAGAAACAAAAGAGGACACAAATTTCTAGTGCACAGCAAGATCAAATGCCAGTTAACCTCCCTCCCTGTGCAGGCAAGTGTCTGTGTTAGGGTCAGTGCTCAAGTTCGACTGCCTTGTCTATACAAATGCTCTTAATGTAGAAGCTTCTTGCTATCCCTTTGGAAAACACAGAGAGGATACACAGAAGTGCATGTTTTATATGTTAGGCATTGACCAATTAAAACATACTCTAGAGACATCTGAGACTGGAAAGAAACATAAACAGGCATGCTTTCTGACATAGATTTGATTTTTAAGGCACCTTCATGGCGTGTGTTCACTGACTCTAACACCCCTTTCTTTAGGAGTTCCAACTTCACTCTGGAGTGAGTGGTAACTCCTTATCTGGCTAATGCAAGCACCATGTGACACAGAGCTTTGCATACTGTGTAGACCTGGTTTTCAGGAAGCAGAGCATAACGGCTTTAATAGGTCTCCTCCTTCTATGGTGACAGGTAGGAAATCAAATTACATTCAAATGATTTACAATCTTTATTTCCTGAAGATATTATACTTACTATTATATTTTGTGCTATGATTTCTGGATATTTTTCCTTGCATTTTAAATTTTAAGCAAAATAAAGAAGAAAATGTATTTTATAGCCTCACAATTTCATCAGCAAAGACAACATGCCTTTCCCTTCATTTCCATTCATTCCTGAAAGTCTTCAGAGTACATTTTGTGCTCTGCTTGATTCAACACAGATTTAGACTTTCTACATTTCACTTAGCAAAATTTTTAAGTGGTACAGTTTTTTGCAAAATTCTGCCAAGTTCATAAAATAATTGTAAATTAAGCATAATGTTGCAATGCAACCAAACTCTACTTTAAAAAGAAAAATAAGAACACTGACCCAAGAGTATTTAAAAATAGTTGCTGTTGTTTTATTTTCTTGTCTGGTTTAAATGCTGTTAATATACCTGCAATTTGCTGCCTTCTAAGTGTAATGGTAGAATAATTATATGTGGCATTTTAGTCTTTATTATAAGTAACTAAAAGCACAGAAAACAAGTTTCCATTTATCCTCTGTCTTGGAAAGATAGCCAATCTTTTGTTTCCTAAATGCTGGTTCCAAGGGGAATTGGCATGTAAAGCAGAAGCTCACAAACAAGAGACTTGAAATGTTTGAGAAGGTGCAAAAGAGAAACAAGATTTGAAGAAGCAAGCAAAAGTCTGAAGCCAGAAAATAAGACCATAATAGACAGACAGTCAGGCATTTAGTCAGACAGATTACAGATAGATAGATAGATAGATAGATAGATAGATAGATAGATAGATAGATAGATAGATGATAGATAGATAGAAATGTACATACGTACATGTGGAGATATATATATATATATATATGAATGATATAGATATGGATGGATAGACACACAGACGTATAGGAACAAACACACACACAGAGAATGTGGTGGATAAAATCTGAGATGAATCTGGACGCCTTCAAGATGGAGGATAGCACACTTCAAGTGACAATTCATCGGAATCATCTACCTTCCTCAGCACAAACCACAACACTACAGTTCATAACAGAGTACCACTTCTGCACTTTCATCACTGAGGGGTGCCCTGGTAGCTGAGGCCACAGCTGCTGTTCAGCATCACAAAAGATGACCAGACTGAATACCCTTACCCCAGGAAAGCAAGCCAAATTTCAAAGTGGGATTTCTACTCAATGTATACTATTTTGCACCATAGTAAAACCAAAACATCTAAATGAAATCAGTCATTGTAGGCTGGGCATCACTCTAATTCAAAAACAAGTGAACTGGAATGAGAAGCATTCAGGACTGTAGGATTCCCTTATATGGGCAGAATTACTTGGAAGAAAAATGCTCCTTTTAAAGGATACATTTCCCAGAAAAAGGCAGTATTCCACAGCATGAGACCCTATGGGTAAAAATTAAATATTTACTTGAAGAACTACATTAGTATTAATCATCTGACTCCCAGATGAAACATGCCACTCAGGAAGAGTGTGGTGAAGACAAGTCTGAGATGCTGGGAATATTCTCGCAAGCATTTGTCAATGACCGTCTTCTCTGTTATCCTCTTTTCTCCTAGCAAACATTTCTTTATTTCCAGACAACTGCCTTCATTTATCTATTTTAACTGGATTGATGAAGCAAGAGCCACCTGAATCAATGTTTACAAATACTCTAGTTACTTATCTGAGAATTGCATACAAGGTACTTTGATCATGTTCATCACCCCCACACACACCTCCTTTCTTCGCCACCCTTTTCTGATCCACTTAACTTTGTTTCATTTTTGTCTTTAATCTATATAGTCCAACTCTTATAACCATATTCGCTTGAGTATGTAGCCTTCTATTAGAGAATAATCAACCTATTTGGGGCTACGGACTTAAAGAAAACTGACTCTTCCTTTCCAAGCAGCTATCAATTGCCAAAAGCTCCTCTGCCAGGGGTAGGACTTCAGGCCTACATTCCCTGTTGATATTGGGGTTTTGTCTAGCTTCAACTTGCATAGGTCTTCTGTAGGCTGTCACAGTCACTGTACGTTCATATGTACAACTGTCTTACTACAGCCAGAGAACACTGCGCCCTTGTAGTCATCCCCCACCTCTGGCTCTTACACTCTTTCTACCCTTTTATTCCTCAATATGCCTGAGTCTTGGGAGGAGGAGGGTGTGATACAGATGTGCCATTGAAGTCAGAGCAATCCAATGTCTCATATTCTGTGAACCTTAACCAGTTGTAGATCTCCATGTTAATTGCCATCTACTGCAAAGAGAAGCTTCACTGCTGAGGGTTGAGAGATGCCCTCATGGCAATGAGTCAGGAGTCAGTTTAAGACTGTATGGTTGATTACTCCTATCACATTCATGCTGCTGGGCATGACTGCCAGACTGGTCATTACTGCAGCTCTCAAGGTTCACAACTGGGTAAGAGTGATGATTTCCTTTTTGTCCTTGACAGCATGCATACCATCTTCAAGGACTATGAAAGCTAACAAATAGCAATGAAGTGTTCAGATAAATACAAGTTTAATTTCTCCACAGTATATAACTCAAGTGTATGTTGTCTTCAGCAATGATATCTTACCGTAAAAATCTAGAGGGAATCCAGGGGCATTGGGAATATCCTGTAATGTTTGGCAATCTGAGGAATCTTAATGGCTAACTACTCCAACAAAAGTAATATATTCCTGGTGCTTTGATAATTAGCCTGTGGTTTCTAGTCATGGCTTTGTTGCCTATTATAGGGTAAATCAATTTAAACTATATATATATATATATATATATATATATATATATATATATATATGGAAGCCTCTACGGTAATAGGCAATTTTTTATCTTTATTATTCTAAAAGAGTAGTTCTTTTATTAATGCTTCTTCATTACTGAGAATCCATGCATACAGTGAAATACTATCTGATCATGTCTAACCCTCTACTTTATAATGAAGACCTCCGCAGAGGGGAGACCTTCACTCAAGTCTCAGAAAGTCGCGGCCACCCAGTAATCTGCTCAAGACACCGTGTACCAGAGCAATTGTGAGGTTTATTAGGGCGTGACAACTAGCTGCCTGTCAATTCGTATGCCCACGCAGGAGCTGAATTGACCCTGACAGCCAGTTTGAAAGGGGTTTTTAAAGGGAAAAACCACAAACCAAGGAATGGGGAGGGGGTGAGGGGTTGCTAGGGTGGTATAACATAAAAATAGTGGAACATTCTAAAGGAACCCAACCTACGGGAGTCAGGGTCAGGTGAAAACTCTCTGTACGATTATCTTTCTCAAGAATGTGGTCCTGCCCTGTTACTTCGGCCTTGCCCTGTCACTGCAGTTACCAGCTTGGTTCCCAGCTTGGTTCCTCTTAGTTCCCTTGCATTCTTTCCTTTCTCTTTGGGATAGGCCAGTTCCAGTAATGGTGACTGGTCTTTCCACATTCCTAACTTGCTTCATGGTTCAGTTTCTCAGAAAATTTTCCATGTCCTTATAAAGAAAGCCTAAAGAATATTTTATATGTCTAAAAAGAATTCTATATACCCAGTATCTATAATTTTTCACTCTACAATAACATATTCCCCTACCAACTACTTTTTTTTTTCTTTAAAAAGAGAAAAATCTAACTCCAGTTAATGATGCCTGTATGTGCAGGAATGTGGGACCATTCACTAGAACCTAATAGCAATTCTATGAGTGGCCACACTCTCACAAAAGATGATTTTTTACTCCCAAGAAACTGTTACTTTCTCCTAACTTCTCAGTAAGGGACAGGGCCTGGAGAACGTCTGCCCCTATGCTAGAATTTTGGCTTGCAAACCTTGTCAGTGCACTGGCCACATCAGATCCAGAAGACAGCATTTCACAGCCTCTGCCACATCCTTCTGTTATTATTATTTTTATACCTTCTCTTCCCCAGTGTTTTCTGAGCCATGAGGATGGGAGAGTGATATAGAGGTCACATTTAGGGTTGAGCACTCACTTTCTTATTCTCAGAACCTTGCATACTTATACATCTCTCCATTGGCTTCTGGCATCTGCAAAGACAAGGGGTTGTTTGTTTGTTTGTTTGTTTGTTTTTGACCAAGGTTGAGCAATCCAGGTCTATGGGTATGTACATCAATAATTAGAATGCCCTTTTACATCATGACCATTTACTAAAACAACAGCACCAGATTCTACCTGAGGGCCTATGACTTCCAACAGCCATGGGCTTTTGACTGTGATTACAGTACCAGGCATCAAGTTTCCTTCTGTTGAGTAGACCTCAAATCTAACCAGAGATAGTTTCGCCATCATAGGCTTGCTGCTATTGTATCAGTGGGCATATCTTGACTACAGCAGCCTGTATGGAAACCATATAGGTATGAAAGCTAGATACATGCAGGTCTTCTGCATACTGTCACAGCCTCTGTGAGTTCATATGAGTACCAGCCTTGTTGTGTAAAACAAAAACAAAAACAAAAACCTGTTTTCTTTAAGTCATTGACTACCTGTGACTCTTATTATCTTTATGCCTTCTCTTCTATATAGATCCCTAAAGACTGAGGGGAAGGATTTGAGAAAGATGTCACATTCAGGCCTGAGTGTTCCTAAGTCTCTCATTCTTGGCAAATTGTCCAGCTGTGGATCTCAGTGTTAGTTACCATCAACCACTAGAAGAAGATTTTTCTACTGAGTGTGAGGAGCGGGTGTGGTGACCATTCCAAGATGGCGCCTGGGACGGTTGCCAAGTATTATGACTAGCATCTGACTTCCTTACAAGTCTTATGACTAGCACCTGACTTCCTTACACACCCCTGAAGAGCCACGTCCGCAGGCTGTACTGCACAGACTCGCTGCTATGCATTATCAGGCCATCTAACGAGCAACACCTTGGACCAATTGAGAGTGCCTGTGTGGCAGGATCTGAGTGGTGCAGGCACAGGGATTTAAGGGCAGACAGGGAGAGGCCTCGGGGGCTCTTCTGAACATTGTTAAGGTTCCTGAATCAACTGCTTTGAGAAGAACTCTGAGTGGTGTTGCTCCTTTCTGCGGGTTGGAATGAGAGCGACAAGTGGTGGCCCGCATGGGGAAGTTCAGAACTCATCGCAGTCAGGGCAGCTAGCTGGTAAGTTCCCAGGTAAGAGGGACAAGGGCAAGTTCTCGGTTTAGAGACAATAAGGTTCCCAGTAGTGGGACAAGTTACACCAAGCACAATGGGGAATTCATCATCTTCAACCTCTGTAAGCCAAGCTCTTTGGAGATTATTGAAAGTAAAAGGAATAGGATTAAAAAGGGTTACTGTAGAAAAATTTTTACGCGCCATGTTTTTCAGTTTCAGGATACCTAACTATATCCAGCTGGGAGAAGCTTGGAAAAGACTTAAGATTTGCTAAGGAGCAGGGAGTGTTACCCACGGGAGTTTTAACCGTGTGGAAATTGGTGAGGAATTGTATAAAAGAAAAGGAAGGGAGATGTGCAGCGGAGCTGGAACGGGGCTGTGAGGCACTAGAGCAGCTGAGAGAGGAGCGGTCTCAAAAGTCGGAAAGTGGAGAAAGCTCAGATGAAAAGGAAGTTTCCGAAGAGGAGCTTGAAGAGTTGGTGCAGGGTTTAGAAAAAACGAAACTAGAAGTGGAACCAAAGCGCCAGAGCTGCAACTGCCGCTTCCGTATGCTCCAAGTGGAGCTTCGGGACAGAGCCTGAGGTCTGGAGGGAGTTACAAGCTCAGTGTTTTCCAGTATTTCAGGACGCCCAAGGCAATCACTATCATGAGCCCCTTGATTGGAAGGTTATCCAAATACTGGCCGAAGGGGTTCGAGCCTACGGCGTTAATGCTGCTTATGTAATAACACAGCTGGAAACCCTTCACAGACATTGTATGACCCCCAGTGATTGGCAGAATTTAGCTAGAGCATGCCTATCTCCCAGACAGTATTTAGATTGGAAGGCCTATTTTATTGAATTCTCAGCAGAGCAGGCAGCCATAAATGCTGCTAATGGCCAGCTAGCATGGAGTCAGGATATGTTGCTGGGGCAAGGCAGGTTTGCCAATCAACAGACTGGTTATCCTCTGCAAGCTTATGAGCAAATTAACACGATGGGAACTAGAGCTTGGAAATCTCTACCAAATAGAGGAGAAGTGCAAGGAAACCTAACTAAGATTATCCAAACGTCAGCGGAACCATTTGCTGACTTTGTGGCTAGAATGGTAGAAGCTGGGGGAAGAATTTTTGGGGACCCTGATACAGCCATGCCTTTACTGAAACAGTTGATTTTTGAGCAATGTACCAAGGAGTGTAGGCAGGCCATCAACCCATATAAGAACAAGGGGCTGGAGGTATGGTTGAAGATCTGTAGGGAGTTACAGGGACCTCTCTCTAATGCTGGTTTGGCTGAAACAGTTATGCAAATGACGCGAGACAGAAGTAGCTTAAGGAATGGAAACTGTTTTAAGTGTGGTCAGCCTGGGCATTTGAGTGGTTTACCAGAGCTGTGCAACCAGAGAATTGTGAGGATGATGGCCCTAAACATGCTCTTGTTGATGGGGAGGATACCAATGATAAGAAGCAATGAATTGCGGTGGGGTATTTTGTCTGTTTTTTTCTTAAACCTCTACCGTTGATGCATTCTGCACAAGTTTTTCCTAGGTTTTTTCTAGTGATGTTTCCTTGCAGTTACCCTATTTGCTGTCGGATGGAGAGATTGCCCCAGTACCGGACTCCTTGGATTTACATTTACCAGGGGTATTATGTTTTTAATTAGTGACTAATATGTCCAAGGTATAATGTTTCCTTTGGGCCTACACCAGTTTGTGTGTGGCCTCCTTTTGTTTTTATAGTGTTTAATGGTAATTATAATAGTAGCCTTTTAAAATGCAGTGATAATAGTTGTTTTTATATATGTGCTGGAATACTTCTTCTCATCATTTTACAATGGTTGCCCGCATGCCTAGATATGTCCCGTGGCCTGTGGAAGCCCCCTCCGCCATGACTTTATTTAGACCAAAGAGAGATTTTGGCATTACTGCAACAATAATTACAGCCATTGCCGTGTCTGCCACAGCTGCCACAGCAGTTGTAGTCACCTTGACTACTACGGTTCAGACTGCGGCCACTTTAAATAATTTGTCTGCAGGAGTTGCAGAGGCCTTGGACATCCAGGGTAGTATTAATAGTCAGTTGAGAGTGGGCATTCTTCTAACATGGGGGACTCTAAAGGTGAACACTGTGTGCCCGTGCTGAGAAAGGCAGCAGCCATGCTTGGCCTTCTGGATACTGAAAGCACACACACTTCAGTGGTCTACAGTAGGGGTAAACGTGCAAGTATCTCCTTGGCATTCAGCCACAGGGTGGCTCAGAAGTTAAGACTAATGGGAGTGGGCAGAACAGTTCTGTGTGGCAGCCATGGAAACGGAGAACAGGCGCCTCTCTTGAGTGGTTCCTCACAAAACTGACAAGGGTTAAACTCCATTTGTGGTTTTGTTTGTTTGTTTGTTTGTTTGAAACAGGATCTCATAGAACCTAAGCTAGGTTCAAATTTAGTATGTAGCCAAGCATAACTGAACTCTTGATCCTTCTGCCTTGACATCCCAACTGCTGGAATTACAGGTGTTTGCCACCAGAACCAGTGTCTAGGTTTAGACTTGGGATGTAAAACTTTGTTGGCTAATTTAAAAGGATTAATTAATGCTGAAATCATGCTTCCTCTCAGAGTATCAATCCTTGGAGCTGAGTTTAGATAGAGGCAGTTAATGCTCTGTTCCTTTGCTTTAGAGGACTGGAATCTTCTAAAAGTAGTATATGTGTACACCTTGATGTTATGGAGACCTATGCAACAGGACTCAACTCCTTAAGTGTCCAGTTGGTCATGGGCACAGTGACACACACCTTTAATCCCAGCACTTAAGAGAAGAGGCAGGTAGAAGATGCCTGCAACCTTGAGGCCACGCTGATCTGCATGATGAACTTCAGGCCAACCAAGCCTATGATACTCTGTCTCAAAAAACAAGTTTCCATTTTAAGTGTTTCTCAAGTACTAGGCTAGTAAAGCTTCTGGTCCCCCCTACACGCTGAGATTGCATGCCTGTCATAAGTTTTACAAATTGAATCCAGGGCTTTATACATACTAGGCAGACACTATACCAACTGAGCTACATCCCTAGTGTGGCTAATTTAATAAAATGCACTATTAAAAACACCTCACAGACAACGGAGCTACTCACTACTTCTTTATTCCTATTGTTTTGAGCCCTGGTGCTAAAACTGGTAAGTTGCTTGTTTCAACTTGACTGCCAAGCAATTGCTACTTCAGTAGCTAAAGTTGCTCTTCAACTTGGAACTGGACTGTGGTTGGGACCTGATCAGGTACAATATTTAAAATATAAACATTTTCAACTTCATGTAAATTAGTTCCCATTTCATAATCCTAGGAAGACCAGGAGGCCTCCCTTCTCCTTTGCCAAGTATTAAAGCCAGCAGTTGAGCTCTGCGGTCCTGGAGGCATAGCTTCTAGAATATCTTGTATGTGTCTTGGCCACCTGTCTGCTATGTTAAGTCCATGCCATTCCCCCAGCCAGGATGTTGTATATTGGACCAGTGTGTCACCACCATGATTCATCTCTCAGCGATGGATGATGCATCAGGTATGCAAGGCCTTTGGAGGAACCAAATCCTCATGGCAGTGAGGCCATCCAAGCTACTTTTTACTTCCCTAGAAAGCTCCTAAGAAAGTGCCTTGGCTTGTACTTTAAAACAAATAAGCCAGCTTTCTGGCTTCACTCTAATACTGTGATCAAACAGTAATCTTTAAGGGAGGCATACTCACTCTTATGCTGCAGAAAGGAGAGGGAATTAGTTTTCTTTTTCTCAGAAAGCAAAGCTTCCTTTGAGTTTAACATACTGTTTCTCTGAGCCCTTGGCCCACTAAGATCTGATTCTGTTAAAGCTTTGGGAATGAAGGAGGAGGAGGAGTGGAGATGTAGCAATGAAAAAAGAGCATCCCACAGGGCCCTAACTGGGGCCAGCTGTCTTCAGCTAGGCAGGAAGCACAGGGGCCCCACAGAGTTGAGGGAACCAATATCCCACCACACCACATGCTAACTGACACCACAGTCTTCTCTTGTAGCGACAGTACCAACAGTGGACCAGCTCTCAGGGAGCCTTGGCCAAACTATGTTATGCCGGACAGCTGGAGCTGCAGGCTGGACAGAGGACACAGCACTTGCAGTAAGTAACATACTCTGTAAGGAACTTGTTTTCTTTTTTTTTTTTTTTTTCAATTCTTAGTGCTTTTTTATTTCAGTTAAAAGTGAATATATACATACAAAATTCTAAATAACTTCCTAAAATGGTTTTACCATTGGGCAATCGCCATCTTTATTTTGAAAGTCTTAATTGTTAAATATGTCTAAAGTGGATTTTTTTGCAGCTAATCAATAGCATTTGTTTGTTTTTTTTATAAAACCTTAGAAAATATTCAGAACAGTTGGAACCAAAAGTCACAATAAAAAAAGGAAACGTGATCTAGATACATTCTTCTGCAAGATGACTCAGACACTGTGTCTGCACAGCTTTGGATAAATCACCAAAAGGAGTAAAAACAGTCTTCTGGTGCCAGTGCTGTCAGCTCAAGGTTTCTTGCGCTTGGGTTGTGTGTGGTGCTGATATCCGGGTCCCAGCTGAGATCCTGCCCTCATTTCAACAGCAACAGAACACCTTGTTTCTACATCGGTCCATTCAGACTCTGTACCATCTGGTTGGGCTGGGGCTAGTGTGGACGATCTTCGTTTTCGACTGGCAGTTAGCGATTCTTGTTTTAAAGTCTCAATATCAGTAAACTGAACCAATTGTCCACCACCTCTCGTCTTATATACATCACCCTTAACGACTTTAGTGTGAAAGCTCTCCAGCGGAAGCTAGTTCCTGGTGGGTCAGCATGTACTTCTCACACTTAGCCAGTGCCTTTTCATTTGCAACAGACACTATGATGGTGTTAGGGACATGTGGCTGCATTACTGTCTCAGTTTTCAGATTAGAGGCAGGCTTATCTACCCATCTGCCACCTGCTGAGCGGGACCTTCTGTGTCATACAGGAATTGGTGTGTTCTGCGGCAATGGTCCTCTTCTATGCCTATCTCACTGCTGAATGTAGGGACCATCTCCCTGCCTTCAGTCCAGTACATGCCTCGCCTTCTGTCTGACACGCCACACGTTTTACTTTGTCCTGGCTCCTGCTGCCTAGGCCTTGCAAGAGAGGTGACATTGACAGGTGTGCTGAATGGAGATAGTTTCTGCTCCCATTCCGAAATACAGGAAGCTACAGAAATGCTGCGGCAAGAATTAGAGCGTCTGTGGAGCTGTGGCTGGCTCATGAGTTGCTGCTGGCCGTTGGAAAGCTGAACAATATTGTTACTAGAAAGAGGCACAGGAGAAGGTGAAACAGATTTCTGAATGATTTTCTCCAGGTCCCGCTCCCGGGAGAGTCTCTCTGGCTTCTCAGGTTTGGGTTCAATCACAATGGCCTTCAGCTGTTTGAGCTTTTCATCTTTGACCCAGAGTTTATTCTGCATCTCTAGCTGGGTGGCTGCCACCCGACGAGGAACTTGTTTTCTAAGAAGCTATTTTATTACTGCATGTTCATACTGTCTATAAGTGTGTCCCAACCCTGCTTCAGTCACAGTACTGGAACCAGAGCACTGAGGATGTGATTATGTCCCACAGGCATCATGCACAAAAGATTAGAGAAAATGCCAAATAAATAGTATGAGGAGTGTACATTTTAAGATATTAATTTATTTGAGTTCAGATATTTTAAAAATATAAAAACTGGTTGTATTTTTTAAAGATATAATTCTTGTAGACATTCTGTGGGTAAAAATTTGATTGTCCATATTAAAAAGTTACTGATGGTTTGTAATTCAGTGATGTAAAAATAAAGACTCAGAAAGTGAAAAAAAAGTGGGCATTCTTTTGCTTAATCAAAGAGTTGATTTAGTTCAGGAACAAGTAGATGTGCTTATGGAATTAGCTCAGGTGGGTTGTCAGTGGAAATATACTGGGTTATGTGTTACCTCCATACCATTTCAGAATGCAAGCCGTGCCAGTAATCTTTCCAAAGAACTTTCTCAGTATCTAGTAGGGAATTGGTCCAGAGATTTGGATAAGTTGCTGAGAGATTTACAACACTCCCTCGTCTACATCAATTCAACCCGAGTAGACGCCTCCCTAATTTCTGGATTAACCAGTTGGATAATTCAAGCAATGTCTCATCTGAAGGAATGGCTGGAATTGGGGGGGGGGGTGGCTCTGTGCCTGCTCGTCATCAGCTGCCTGGTGTTTTGGTGTATGTGTAACATGAGAGCTCGGCAATCTAAGAATCAGGCCTTGCTTGTACTAGCATTTGCAGCTGTGGCAATGGGGCAATCTCCTCAAGTGTGGCTTGGCATGCTAGAGAAGTAGTCAGTGATGGGTAAGATTCCCTGGACGTGTTACCAAACTAAGACAGGGACCAAACCAAAGCTGTTTGACTCCCAGTGATGGATAAGGAACATTGTCGCAAGGGACAACCTAAGACATGCATTCTCTCTGCCAAAAATTAAATAAAAGGGGGAATTGTGAGGAGCGGGTGTAGTGATAATTCCAAGATGGCGCCTGGGACGGTTGCCAAGTCTTATGACTAACAGATGGCGCCTGGGATGGTTGTCAAATCTTATGACTAGCACCTGACTTCCTTACAAGTCTTATGACTAGCACCTGACTTCCTTACACACCCCTGAAGAGCCACGTCCGCAGGCTGTACTGCACAGACTCGCTGCTATGCATTATCAGGCCATCTAACGAGCAACACCTTGGACCAATTGAGAGCGCCTGCGTTGCAGGATCTGAGTGGTGCAGGCACAGGGATTTAAGGGCAGACAGGGAGAGGCCGGGGGGGGGGGGGCGTTTTGGACATTGTTAAGGTTCCTGAATCAACTGCTTTGAGAAGAACTCTGAGTGGTGTTGCTCCTTTCTGCGGGTCAGAACGAGAGGACAACTGAGGGTTGAGTGATGCACTGTATAGCAATGTGTAGCTGGGAATCATTTTATTACTGTGTTTTTTTAACAGAAAAATAATGGGTCATGGGGAAGAGACAAGGCTTTTTTGTGCATTCTTAGTTTTGGTTAACTTGCCCACTATCTCTTCTATGTCCAATTCTTCCCTTATTCTTAAAGTTTTATTTTATTTATATGAGTACATTGTCACTGTCTTCAGACACACCAGAAGAGGGAGGGCATCAGATCCCATTACAGATGGTTTGAGCCACCATGTGGTTGCTGGGAATTGAACTCAGGACCTCTGGAAGAGCAGTTTCCCCTTATTCTTTAGTCTCCAGTATCTGCCTCTCTTTTTCATTTATATATGTTCGGTTGAAAAACAATTTGGGGAGAGAAGGGTTTATTTGACTTACATGTTACAGTGACTGACTCATCCCAGGAAGCCAAGGCAGGAGCAGAAGCAAAGATTGCAGAGGAATGCTATTTACTGGCTTGTCTGCTCCAGCTTACTCAACTACCTTATAAACCCAAGACCTTGTGACTATAGATGGCAAGGCCAACAGTAGGCTGGACACTCCTTCATCAATTAGCAGTTAAGAAAATGCCCCTCTGCCTCATCTAGTCTCAATAGAAGATGCACTTAGTGTTACTGAAACTTGATATGCCAGGGCTGGTTGATATCCATGGGAGGCCTCCCCTTTTCTGAAGAAAAATGAGAAGCAAAGGAAGAGTGATGAGTAGGTGGGGGAGGAGAAGAACTGGAAGGAGAGGAAGGAGGGAAACTGTAGTTGGTCAGGATATGTGATTAATTAGTTGATTAATAACTAATAAGAAAGGAAGAAGGAAAAATGAAAAAGAAGAAAGGAAGGAAGGAAGGAAGGAAGGAAGGAAGGAAGGAAGGAAAATAAACCAGAAACAAACAGAAAAAAAAACAACAAAACTGAAAGAAAGAAAATGTCCCTATGGACATGCCCACAGGCCAGTTGAATGAAGACTGTTCTTCAGTTGTCAACTGAAGCAGACTAGGGTGATGTATATTCTACTATGCTTTCAATTTTTTTTTAATTGTGTTATCATTTCAGTTATCTAATCTGCATCCGTAAATGCTGCCCTTTTCCTTGGATAAGTAAGTACAAATAAACAGTAGACGTATTTTACTCAGCTAAGACCTGCTTTAAAGTTATGGACCATATCAACAAATCCAACTACGATGCTGCTGTCCTTCCAAATGGATCTCACTTATAAATACATATGGTTTTCTCATAACTCTCAAACATTTTAGACAAAATTTGTACCATAAATTTTCAATAAAATGAAAGATAACACATGGTGATTTATTACACATCCTCAGGCTATGATATGTGTGTTATATATTATACCATGTTCTTAGCTTGAATAAAATACTGAAATTGAATCTGAAGTACTCATACAACCTTATCAACTCACCACAAAGTCTATGAATGTATTTTCAAACACATTCTGATTTCATTTTTTTTTTAAATGTGGGAATTTTAAAGCTAAGAGTGACAAGAGACAAAGTTAAATGTTCATTCAGACCATCCTTTACTCCACATTTCCCCACCACCCTAACACACAGTGAGGGTCCCATTTCACATTTCCGACAATGCTAAGAGCTTAAAGCATTTCAGGAATTTCAAACTACGTCTCTAACCTCAACTGCTGCACAGCTTTCAAATGCCAGCTTACATGTTCATTTAGTGAGTTAAATTTACACAAAAGTAATGCATGGAACCTAGAACTTAAAAGTTCCTTATTGGCATATGTAAAATCTCAGAAAGTGTTGAATAAACAAAAAGATTTCAAGCATTTAATTAAATTGACTGTCAAGAGCTCTCTATGTTATAAGGTTGTCATTACATCCTTTTTACTTAAAAGATATTCTTCTAGCAGTGAGATCCAATGTGTTTGAAGCCTCCTTCACCCTCTCCAACAAGTGAAGGTTATAAAGAAATAGGAAGGGTGTATTTTATTGCTAATCCTTGTGTGAAGCCATTATATTTAGAAAACACATGGAAATTATGAAATACATTTGCTTTGTAGCCAAATGCTGCTTGCTGAACTCTTCCATAAATTGAAATGTAAAAATTATAGTTTTTAAATAGTAGCATTTTATTAATACACAACTGTATGTGTATTCAAACCCCAGCAGGTATAGCTGTCATCATTAGAAAGATATGGCCAGTGGGGAAAGGGGGAATCAGGCTTTCAGTGATATCTATCCTCTACAAGGAAAATATGAGTTGGAAAAATAGTCCTCATACAGCGTTTACCCCGGAGCTGCTCAGTCAATTTATTTTGTTGAGACTTTCTTTCTATTAGAAGGATTAGGCAGGTGTTCACCATGTGATATAACATCACAAACCAGAGAAAGAAAGACAAACTTCAACACTCCTATCTATTCTTAGGGATCCTCAGAAATCATTTTAAGCATATCTCAATTTAATAGTCAACCATTCCAATGCAACCAAAAGATAAAAGTGAGAAAAATATCTCCCACTTTAATCAGCTCAGTATTAAAACTGGCAAGAATTCAAAGTCACTCACTTTATTTATAGGGCCTCAAGTACATAAATGTGAAAAATAATGATACTTTCATTTTTTTATCCAAATCATATATTCCAAACAGAATCTTTGAGATTGGCCTTTATTAAATGGGGCTTTTAAAAACATCTTGATAGAAAATGTATTCAGGAAGAGAACTATTCTTCAAAGTCAAGGCTTAGACCATGTCAGTCACACTGTGTAATGATAAAAATGGAACTTTCTTGACCACGTTTTTCAGTGCTGTCACAGCAGTCCCTTGTGTTGGGAAGATTTTTTTCCTATGTTATAAAGGCTGACTGATTATGTTTGCAGCTATGTATTAGAGCCGGAGAAAGGAAATGTGGTCTTTGGGAACCAGAACTTACAGATACAGAAGGTAGTTGGACAACTTACACAATTTAGAAAAAGAAAAACTGAAAAGCAAATAAAAGATCAGTAGTTAGGGTTTTTCAGATATATACATTATCAGAAGTAGTTAATATAAAATACAGAAATACAATAAAAAGGGTAATATTTGAAGTCACCAAAAGTCAGAGTTGGAAGCATCTAGAAATCTAGCATTAATGTCTTGAAGGTATTACAAGCTCTGTGCAATTGATCTGAGTCCCAAGGGAAACTCGGCGACTGGCTCACTGTGTATGCTTCCTCTCTCCATATTGCGACTCTGCCTTTTAGCTTTCTGGATGATGTCTGCCTTCCAGCCAGCCAAAAGGGGAATGAACACACAGAAATCATGAACACTAAGCCAAGATTGTACATATTACTTTCCTCTGACTCCCATTGCCCAGAATCCAGTCATGTGGCCATACCTAACTGTAAGGGAACCTGGGAAATGTTACCTAGCTTTCTGTTTTAAATGAATAAAATTCTTGTATTAGTAAATCGAATAACTATTTCTACTGATCTATATTAAGAATCGCTGATCATACTACTCCTCTTCTCATGCCCAAACAGTATCTATATTCTTACTTCTAGACAGATATAATCCAATAAATTTATCTAAAAATAAAACATTTATCTTAAAAGCCATAAGACTGAAATGACAGAAGAGTGCATGAAAATAGTTTTTCCATGATTGAAGCTGATAAGAAAACACAAAAGAGAAACACAGCTCACACAGTAGAGAAATACTTCGTAATATGAACCAGTATAATGCTACTCCAAGAGGGAGCTCGCCTTGTTTCCCAGTTCATTTTTTCCCTCATCTTGGAAAGCCTATAGAGTATGCACACAAACACACACACACACACACTCATACACACACTCACACTCACACATATACACATTCACACATATAAACACATATTCACACACACACACACACTCACACACTTAAGCCTTTTGTTTTGTGAGACAACGACTCAGTATATAAGTCTTGCTGGCCTGGAACAAATAGACCAAGCTGGTCTCCAACACATTGGTCTCTAGCCTCTGTCTCCTGATTGCTAGGATTATAGGTTTGACATCATGCCTGACTTAAACACATTTCCAGAACTTTCATCCATGCCACCAAGAAAGAATATTAATACAGATATTTTCAGGGAGAGTTTCAAGTAAAAATACTGAGATATTATTTTCAGTAATATGGAGGCAATATGAGGTTGGTAGGTAGAAACCAAGATTGGCTACCTACAGAAACTGGGACACAAGAAAATGAACATTAGTGTTAAGAATGTTCTGGTATGTGATGGTATGTACTAATAACATTTTTTCTTTTTTTTTCTTTCTATAGAATGTTTCATTTATTTACATTTTAAATATTATCCCCTTTCCCAGTTTCCCCTCTGCATACCCTATCCCATTTCCACGCCCCATGATTCTATGAGGGTGCTCCCCCACCCACCCACCCACTCCTGCCTTCTCTCCCCTCCCATTGATGCCAGATAAAGCCATCCTCTGCTACGTACGCAGTTAGAGCCATGGGTCCCTCCATGTGTACTCTTTGGTTGGTGATTTTGTCCCTGGGCGCTCTGGGGGTGGAGGGTGAGGTCTGGTTGGTTGATATTGTTGTTCTTCCTATGGGGTTACAAACCCCTTCAGCTCTTTCAATCCTTCCCCTAACTCCTCCATTGGAGTCCCTGTGCTCAGTCCATTTGTTAGCTGCGAGCATCCACATCTGTATTGAGAAGCTAAGCCTCGCAGAAGACAGCTATATCAGGCTCCTGTCAGCAAGCACTTCTTGGCATCAGCAATAATGTCTGTAGATGAGATTGATCCGCAGGTGGGGCAGTGTCTGGATGACATTTCCTTTCAGTCTCTGATCCACTCTTTGTCCCTGTATTTCCTTTATACAGGAGCAATTCTGGGTTTAAATTTTGGTGATGGGTGGGTGATCCCATCCCTCAGCCAGGGGCTGTGCCTAACTTCTTTGGATATGGTCTCGACAGATTCTCCCTTCCCTTTGTGGGGTACTTCAGCTAATGTCATCACCGTGGGGTCCTGGGAGCCTCTTGCTTTCCTGGCATCTGGGACTTTCTGGTGGCTACCTCCAGTTTCCTGTCCTCCATTGCTACACACCTCTGTTCAATTTCCTTACCCGCTTTACATCTCCTCCATCTCCTCCCATACCTGATCCTGCCCCCCTTTTCCCTCCCCTTCTTCTCTTCTTCCCAAGTCCCTCCCACCCTCTACCTCCTATGATTATTTTGTTCCTCCTTCTAAGTACGACTGAAGCATCCATACTTTGGTCTTCCTTCTTCTTGAGCTTTGTGTGGTCTGTGAATTGTGTTGTGGGTATTCTGAGCTTTTTGCTTAATATGCTCTTATCAATGAGTGCATACCTTGTGTGTTCTTTCGTGACTGGGTTACCTCATTCAGGATATTTTCTAGATCCATCCATTTGCTTGGGAATTTCATGAAGTCATTGGATGGTCTTCAATAACAACTAAAACAAGAGAAAGCCCACATACACATGGACAACTCTACTCAATGATAACTTGGTCAGGGATGAAATAAAGAAAGACTTTTTAGAACATAATGAAAATGAAGTCACAACATACCCAAACTTATAGGATACAATGAAAGCAGTGCTAAAAGGAAAACTCACAGCTATGAGTGGCTCAAAAAAAAAAAAAAACTGGAAAGAGCATACACTAGCAGCTTAACAGCACATCTGAAATCTCTAGAAAGAAAAAAAGAGAGAGAGAGAGGCAAATATGCCCAAGAGGAGTAGAAGGTAGGAAATAGTCAAACTCAGGGCTGAAATCAACCAAGTAGAAAGAGAACTATACAAAGAATCAACAAAACCAGGACCTAGTTCTTTGAGAAAATAAATAAGTAATAACATTTTTATTAAACTATTTCCTATACAAACATCGGGAAGTAACAAGTGCCACAGTTGTAAACTCTCGTAGGATAGCTGCTGATAGTGCTCTAGATCCTAATCCATAATTTTAAAGTATTCATCTCAGTTCTTCACTATGATCTTAAGGCACAAAGTGAAATGAGGAACTATTTTTTTCCAAAAGAATTTCATATTTATTGTGGCTGAGGGTTAACACCCAATGGATGGAAATCAGGCAGAAAATTTGGTGAAATAGCTTGCTGAATTGAAATACATTTTAAAGTGATAGCCTAACCAATTACTTATATGGAAATAAGAACACCAACTAATAAAACGTAGCATGCTAACAATTACAGTAGTGATATCTTGGAGGATTCGGCACTAAAAGTTATTCAAAAGCCTCAAAGTAGCCCTGCACACTCCCCCCTCCGAGCTTGTTACCAGGTCTTCTTGTCAGAAGTCTCAAGAGTCTCTTCTGCCATTGAGGCTTCCTGACTTAACTCAAAGATCTTCTATTGGTTTTTGTCCAGAGAGACATTTTACAAGTCTGTACCACTTCTGCTACCCTCTGACATCTTTAAATCTCTAACTATTCACAGATCCCACCATACCCAATAGCCAGATACAAAATAAAACCTAGTTTAAAAAAAAAGTATATGAGCCAAAATAATCACAAAGTTTTCCTACTTTATGTCAATGATTTAGGGAAGACTAAGGATAAAACAGTACAGTATAATTTTAGGTTGTGCTGAAATTATAGTCACATATGGGTACAAGTATATAATTATATATAAATATAAATCTATATTTGCATATATTATTATGTAAACCATAAAAATAAAGTGTGATAGCTAGAGTATATGACAAGAGTCGTAATTGTTTCACTAGCTAGTTAATTGAAATATGAGCTCAATGCAAGCCTATGCTAAATGAAGTTGTAATGACATAAATCTCTTCAAATAGTGTAGGGAAATCGACTTACACATATAGATAGTGGAAGTTTGGGGGTTATTTTTCATACATGTCAGGTCATTTAAGGTCTACCATGAGATTGAGGAAGCCATTTGTTAAGGAAGCAAGTTTGTCTCTGTGACGTTACTGAATACACTTGGTTCATGAGAAAGCAGGCACACTAGAAATGAACCCAGTGATACCAGAGGGTGGATTAGAATTCTGATTTGGCAAAAGTCAATTGGTGGCACATAACTCTCTAAAATAACCTGAACAGGATGTCTGTAGACAGCACCAAGGACAATAACTAATCAGTAATCTACAACTCCAGAATCTGAACCTGCAGCCAATTGTTTCTAAAGTGGTGATCTTTAAAATACATAAACAACTGTCTTGGTCTGTACAACTGAATAAATTCTAGTTCTGGGAGGCTGGATGGGAATCTTTCATGATGTAATCATAATATCTATCTCAACTCCAAGACACAAGGGCTTTCAAACACTTGAAGAAATTTCAACAAAGCTTGAACCCAAGGTCCTTTAGGAAGTAGCTCCTTACTTTGTACAGATGACCTGTAGTGTGTCAGGAGGATAGGATGACTACCTGGATGATGGTCAGCAGATGGGCAATGCTGATACACAAGCCCACGGGTTTAGTTCTAAAGCCTAGGTCCACTGCTTCATATTTATTGATAGTATCTGTATAGATGGGAATTATCCTAATCATATTTCTGATGCTATGATGAAATGTTCTAAACAAAAGCAACTTATAGGGGGAACGGATTTAGTTGACTTACACTTCTAGGTCATTATCTACCATTGAGGTAAATCAGTTAGGAGGTCAACTAGGAAGTTAAAGCAGGATCTATAGAGAAACATTACCTGGTACTTTGTTTTCCAGCTTATGCATGCAACTTTCTTTTTTATGGATCTTTTATTTATTTACATTTCAGATGTTATTCTTTTTACCCACTTCCTCCCCCTAGAAACTCCCTATCCCATCCCCGCTCCTCCTTTTTGCTTTTATACCATTTTAATTAATGCAAATATTAAGGTCAGTTCTAGGTTGAAGAACTAGCAATACAATAGATGTAAATAGTCAAGGAACAAGCAAGACAATAAACACAAATAGTCAAAGAACAAGCAAGACAATAAACAAAGTTTCATGAACATTCCCGTGATCAGTGTCTTAAGGGCTCACCAGGATGACCAAAATATCTGAGCCTACTTCCCTATCCTAGCCCAAAGTCATTTTCATGTCTGAAGCCTACTTCCTTGATCTAGCCTAAGATATAGATTCCTGCCTGGAATTATTTCCTTGTTCTAGGCTAATGTCCTGCCTGAAGCCTACTTCCTTGTCCTTGGCTAATGTCATATTCCTGCCAAGCAGCCCATTTCCTTGTCCTAGGCCCATGTCAGATTCTTGTCAAGCAGCCCCAAAAGTTCTCTGCCTCTCTCTCACCACCTTTTTGTTTTGTTTTCATAAACAATACTGAACCTGTCTAAGGTCAGTCAGTCAAGAATGCCTTCCTTAACCGTCATGGAATATGCATTATCAAAAGCAGTGCACTTCTGTCTTAGATTGGTAAGGCTCTGTGCAGAATCTTACCTATCCTTGGCTTGCCAGCCTGTTAAACTAATAACTCTGTCTGGGGGGTCCATTTTCAGTTTCAAGCCATATACTTTGGCTGCCAACATGTTGATGTTGTTAATGACAAGCTTTAACATGATGGGCAGGAATGAAAATATGCCCAGGACAAAAAGGGCTAGCATGATTGCATGCTAACTTTCTTATACATCCCAGAACTATCTTCCCAGGGAGTGGTTCTGCCCAGAGTGGGCTGAGCCCTTCAACATCAGTTAACATTCAAGCCAATTCCTTATAGATGTTCCCCCAGGCCAACAACTCCTCAACTGATACTCCCTTTTCAGATGCTTTTAGGCTGTGACAATTGAAAAAAAAATAAAGCTACCTATAACATCCTACTCTTTGTCAATTTGACATACAAGTACATAACCTTTCAATTTTTGCCCGCAGGGTCTCATGTTAATGCAAAATAAATCTGGGACATAAAAGCAATCACACTTAAGTAAGACCAAACCCAAAATCCAGTAGTGTAAATCCAGATTCTAATAGCTCAATGTTAAATATCTGGGATTCACTTATAGTATAATCTTCTGGCTTCAAAAGCCTTGGCCTTTTCCAGCTCTGCCATCCACATCATACATAATCTATCTCATAAGCTCAGGACAACTCCATGTCATATTGTCCACTGTCCATATCACATGATCCTTGCATTTCCAGTGTCCTATAGTCTCCACTGCACTGAATGAGCCTACCACCTGAATCTACATGATTCACCAAGTATGGGGTAGCCAAGAACTTGTATCAGTTAAACTGAAAGGTGGTAGATAGACCGAGTAACATGGACCACTGGGATGGGTTTTGAACCAGAGTACATAGGAATTAGCCTGGTGCCTGGATCTGTAGATATTGTCTTAGAGCTTTGGTCCACAAAGTCTGGTCAGGTACTGTCATCCACTAGGGTAGGATGATCCTTAAACTTATAGAATAGATTTGGATCCTGGATCCCATGGAGCCTTGTATCAGAAGGACTGATCTGAAGCCTACAACTAACAAAATGGTAGGATTGACATTAAGCTTATTGTAACCGATCTCATACCTGAAGCCACTGGGACCAAACTGGAACTTGTGTTTTACTAGTACTGTCTTAGAAGTTGAACACATAAGAACTAGCCAAAGGCCCATCCTTATAAGGGCTAGCTTGCAACCAGAATATACGGGATAGTCTTGGATCCTGCATCTCTAGGAACTGATCTAGTCTGAGTTCTACTAAGATAGACTTGAATCTTGTAACGTAGAGTTATGGGTGTCAGAGTTCTAGTATAGGGGTGTGGAACCAGGCTAGCACTGGACCAAACATAGACTCTATGTCTGTAGAGCCCACCTAATGCATAAGTCAAAATTACCATTTGTTATGACCTTAGCCTGAACCCATGGGATGTATGGACTGCCTCAGTTCTGAGTGTGGTTAGATTCTTTATCCATAGGGGTTAACTTGACTTAGTGGCCATGGGCATAGGGCCTAGCCTAGTGATAGGTTGCCCTGAGCCTTGGTTTATAGAGCCAACCTAGTCCTGGGATTATTCCAGAGATGAAAGTACTGGGGTCAGTCTGGTTCAAGGGCAGGCCTAGAATCTGATTCTATAGAGCTAATATGCTACTAAGGTAGACACTAATAGTAATATGGAATTGGATCTAGTCTAGAACTTGAGGCCACTGGAGTCAGTTTGTCAGTTACATACCCCAGAGACTAAATCCACAATTCAGGATGTTTCCAAAGGAGGCTTAGAAGTTCAATTTATGGGTATCAGCTTGGATTCTTAATCTACAAAGGTTATCTTACTATTGATCAGACAGTACCACAGACCCCTAGGAGTTAACCTAGAAGCTGAGCCCAAGAGTTAACCTAACCAGAGGTATTATAGGAGCCAGCCTGATAATACTTAAGGGCCATCTGTAGCTTGAGGGTATCAGAGATGAAACCAGTACACAAGCTATCTAGAATTCAAACCTTCAAATAGGCCTGGAGTCTGTGTCTGAAGATGTCTTACATGCTGAAGTAGGCTCAGGCTTAAAGACCTGATACAAAGAATAGCTTTCAAGTCTGGATATGTGGATGCTTTCTTGGTTCTAGATTTTACTCTGGCATAATATCTATCAGGCAGGTCTAATGTGTTGATTTTTCTTCACCCATGGAGGGCATCTCTCTGTGCACCTCATCATGTGAGATTGCATATCATGTGGAACTCTGCTTCCAACCACTCAATGTGTCTTATTTCTATGCTTTCCCAGGGTGCTGTAAGTCAGTTTCCATAGGTTAATGTATGTGGGGAAATGTTCAGGTTTATGGATTCTTGAAAGAAAGACTGCTGAAATTAGTTCTTATATATTTTAAGAAAGAAAAACCACATTGTAATTAGGAAAGAATTTTTTTTTGAGGGATGGTATGTCCCAGTAAAATCTCCCAAAATTTAAAATTTATTTCTGAACTCTCTCTCTCTCTCTCTCTCTCTCTCTCTCTCTCTCTCTCTCTCTCCCTCCCTCCCTCCCTCCCTCCCTCCCTC
>NW_021604613.1:10494658-10496838 GCF_004785775.1 Grammomys surdaster
CTCTCTCTCTCCCTCCCTCCTTCTCTCTCTCTCCCTCTCTCTCTCTCTCTCTCTCTCTCTCTCTCTCTCTCTCTCTCTCTCTCATTTCACCCATTCATTTCTTTATTGAGGGAGGCATACCTGTTAGGGGATATGGAAGGCAGAGGAACACTTTTGGAAATCTATGTGTTGTTTTCTCCAACTCCATAGATCCTAGAGGTCTAACTCAGGTGGCCAGGCTTCCCTTCAAGCATATTTACCATCTGAGCCATCTCAGTGTTGTTATTTCCTACCTTTTACTTGCCTTTTTATTTATTGTGTGTTCTCAGTGGGACTATCTGTCCTTTATAACAGATTCCAGCTCACAGGCAACAGGTCTGCATGCCCTAAAAACAGTTCTTCTAAACACACCCAAGCCATTCTCTACTTATAATTATATTATTATAACACCGAAAAGCTCTTTGTAACTAGAGTGACTGTAAGCTTTCCTCTAAGACACAACAATGTGTCTTAGAGATTTTCTTTTTAATTTCTACCCATTCAGTTTCCATGGAGAGAGTACCTTGTCTCAGGCTCTCTTTTGCACCTTCCATGTAGACTGCTCCTGGGGGCTAACCTCTCTCTTGTGAACTGACATTTAACAGTTGCCTTCTTTCATATTTACCAGCATGGCATTCAGTTCAGCCATAGCAACTCAAAGAATATACATACAATGGGCACTTCCCAGATTAAAGAATGCCTAAACAAGGAAATGGACAGAGAAAGGTTTTTTTGGCATAAATCCTGCTTTAAATCTCTCTGTGTCATGAACTGGGGAGAAAGGTGAGGACTGAGTTCCTGAGAACATATAAGCCCATTTAGCCAATAAAAAACTTTCCTGGTATTTGTTCCTTTCCTGTAACTGCAAGTCAGTAGTTAACACAAATGCCTGGACTCTATATCTGTTTCTATAAAACTTTCTATGCCTATTTTTTAAACACAGGAATGTGGCCATTTACAGCATGCAGAGTCATAGGCAGTAGGCTCTAACCTACCTTCCATACCTCTGCTTTAAGCATAAGTTCACCCTCTTTGCTTAGAAAGACAACATGTAAATCTTCTTTTTTTTCAATATTTATTTTATTAAAATAATTTATTTTTTTTAATTTCTTTTTTTTTAACATGAAATGCTTTTTTATAGCATGTTTTACAAGGGGAGGGGGTAAGAGGGGCCAGGTGGTGGAAAAGTACAAAATCTTCTTGGCCTGTGCCTTGAAACATGTCATGGTCTATATGGTACACTGCCTTGAATTATGATCTACCTGCTGTTCTTCAGAAGATATGGTACACTGCTTGAGTTATGGTCTCCCTGCTCTTCTTAAGATGATATGGTACTCTGCTTTGAGTCTATCTGCAGTTGCTAAGCTGGATCTTGCAGTTGCCAAGCTTCAGAGGACATTGTGCAGGTGGGGAAAGATAGGGGGTGAGGGTAAGGGTGAGGGTCCTGGCTTCTGGCATCTCCCCCTTCTCTGTTTAGTTAGAGAAGGCATCTTATGATCAATCCCAACTATGTGAGTTTTGAATTTGGATGTCTAATTATGGGGGGGTCTTAGACAAGTTCACAACCCCAAAACACTGATGTGAGACGAGTCACATCGATGGTCGAAGGTTTTAGGCTGTCGACGATGGGCAACGTCAAGGGACTCCGATGTGGGTGAAAGGAGGGTGAGAGCCCTGTCTTAGGCCATGTAGGCTGCACCCACTCCCAGCACCACACACTCCTTTTCGGCTGCATTGGGTGGGCCCCTGGGAAGTGGACCTACAATAATCCCGTCATTGGGCTAACTCACAGCCATCCTAGTCTCTTGTAAATGTTCTTGTAAATGTTACCAACCATTTGTCAGTTTGGGGTGTAATATTGTCATAAAGGAAGGCTCCCCAATGTTAGCGGCCATATTAAGGGCGGCCTTGGTTTAGGAAAAAGCCAATTTTTGTTGTGGTGATCAAGAGGCCAAGCTCTCTAGCGAGAGAAACGAGGGCAAAGCCAGGCATACCAGGAACCCTTCTGGAGGGCGTGGAAGTCTAGCGGTCCGTAGGGGGAGGGAGGGGAGCTGGCAGCTGTGTCAGTCTCCTGCGGAGTCACTTCTGGATCCTCTTCAATATTTGGCTGATGGTAATGATCTTCAACCGTCTTCTTTTTTTTTTTTTTTTACTTTCTTTTT
>NW_021604613.1:10496938-10523620 GCF_004785775.1 Grammomys surdaster
TCTTTTTTTGAACATGAAATGCTTTTTTATAGCATGTTTTACAAGGGGAGGGGGTAAGAGGGTCCAGGTGGTGGAAAAGTACAAAATCTTCTTGGCCTGTGCCTTGAAACATGTCATGGTCTATATGGTACACTGCCTTGAATTATGATCTACCTGCTGTTCTTCAGAAGATATGGTACACTGCTTTGAGTCTATCTGCAGTTGCTAAGCAGGATCTTGCAGCTGCCAAGCTTCAGAGGACATTATGCAGGTGGGGAAAGTTAGGGGGTAAAGGTAAGGGCGAGGGTCCTGGCTTCTGGCATCTCCCCCTTCTCTGTTTAGTTAGAGAAGGCGTCTTATGTTCAATCCCAACTATGTGAGTTTTGAATTTGGATGTCTAATTATGGGGGGTCTTAGACAAGTTCACAACCCCAAAACACTGATGTGAGACGAGTCACATCGATGGTCGAAGGCTTTAGGCTGTCGACGATGGGCAACGTCAAGGGACTCTGATGTGGGTGAAAGGAGGGTGAGAGCCCTGTCTTAGGCCATGTAGGCTGCACCCACTCCCAGCACCAC
The DNA here is from genome assembly GCF_004785775.1 of Grammomys surdaster. Taxonomy (NCBI): domain Eukaryota; kingdom Metazoa; phylum Chordata; class Mammalia; order Rodentia; family Muridae; genus Grammomys; species Grammomys surdaster. Next base: position 10,497,497 of record NW_021604613.1, read on the forward strand.
GCACTCCTTTTCGGCTGCATTGGGTGGGCCCCTGGGAAGTGGACCTACAATAATCCCGTCATTGGGCTAACTCACAGCCATCCTAGTCCCTTTGTGAATGTTCAAGTTACCAACCATTTGTCAGTTTGGGGTGTAATATTGTCATAAAGGAAGGCTCCCCAAGGTTAGCGGCCATATCAAGGGTGGCCTTGGTTTAGGAAAAAGCCAATTTTTGTTGTGGTGATCAAGAGGCCAAGCTCTCTAGCGAGAGAAATGAGGGCAAAGCCAGGCATACCAGGAACCCTTCTGGAGGGCGTGGAAGTCTAGGGGTCGACCGTAGGGGGAGGCAGGGGAGCTGACAGCTGTGTCAGTCTCCTGCAGAGTCACTTCTGGATCCTCTGCAATTTTCAGCTGATGGTAATGAACTTCAACTGCCTTCTTGATGGCAGCATCAACCTGGTTCCGTGGACGACAGGTCACGGGCGACGATCTCTGTCTTGCTCAATCTTGATGTCGTGTGCACATCCTCTCAATGAGGGTCCGTCCGGATGGGTCCATGCCTCGAGCCCCACGTCTGGGTGCCACTTGACCCGACCGGCAGGTCCTGGTTATTCGTGGGGGCGAGGAGGACTGCAACCTGCTATTCTTCAGATGATATGGTACACTGCTTTGAGTCTATCAGCAGTTGCCAAGCAGGATCTTGCAGTTGCCAAGCTTCAGGGGACCTTGTGCAGGTGGGAAAAGGTAGGGGGTGAGGGTAAGGGCGAGTATCCTGGCTTCTGGCCCATCTGAATTGGAACTTCTAACAGCAGGCATCACGGGTGATTCATTTTTACCTGGGATGCTGTGTGAGTTCAAGCTCCTGGGAGTCCCTGTTTCTCTCAGTTTTCTGGGGTTGGGTATGGAGCTGCCGCCTGTGACCTGCTCTATGCTCGGGCCCAAACCGGAAGTCCCCGTAAATCTTCTTCATGTCATCATATCCCCAGGGCATTAGGGTCTCCCCTACCTCCCCAGAGTTAAGATGGTTCTTTTATCACAGAAAGATATTAACTTCTCCGACCAATAATGCAGACTTGTCAGTGTGTCTAGTATTTCACATACTTCTCCCTTAGATGGAAGAGCAAGTTGCCTCAAACAATTAGGAACCAGTGTTTGTCAATATCCATCATGGATGAGGATGTGGCTCATGAAGCTGAGGCCCCACTCACTCTTGAGGAGCTAGTTAACAGATGCCAAGAGAGGCTGAGCTGCTTCTCTTAGCTGTGTCCTCAGTGGTAAGTCACCATGCTGCAGAGAACACAAGCTCTACCTGAGCTCATGAGAGGAACCCTAATTAACCTTAGTAGGTCACAAAGCAAGCAAAGAAAAACACAAAACAAGCCAAACAAAAGACATGAAAATAAGAGATTTGTTGAGGAAAAAGTGGTTCAGTGGGAGTGACATTAAGGCCTTAAGGAGGTAACAGGGAATAAATATGACCAAGATATTTTATATACATGTATGAAATTGTCAAAGGATTAAAAAAAATAAAGATTTTATGTTTTATAATTTTACAGCATGTTTTATCATTGAGTAACTACCAGTTTTAGAAGTTAAGGGACACGTAAAGCTCCAGATAAACTATTAATCTTTAAATAGGTTAGCTCAAGCTTTCTACATAAGCCATCTGGGTGGAGAACATGGAGCAATTGGGACAATAGAAATACAAGAATAGAACAGAGACCAAGAGAAATCAAGGGACAGGATTATTTTTCCTGAGCCAATAGGTAAAATCCTTGTAAACATGCCAGCCCCCATCATGGAAAGGTGATTGCTGCCAAGCCTAGTAACCAGAGTTTGGCATGCCCAAGACTCACATGGAGGAAGAAAAGAACATGCACATATTGTCTTCTGACCTGTACACGCTTATTCACATGCACACACATAACAAAGAAGCAAATAGGTAAATGTAATTAGGAAAATTAACACAGCTCCCGAATGCACACTTTCCTCAGTATTCAAGCTCCGGAGATAAATAAGAGTAAAAACTGAAGTGAGACACGGATATTTGAAAGCTAACTTTTGTTCCTGCCTTGGGCAATTTACTAAGCATCATTAAGGTTCAAGTACCTTATCTGCCATGTGAAGATGACATTTGCTTCAAGGATTAAGGAAATCATCAGAAAACTCAAAACAATACCTGACAAACCCTGGCTTTCTCTGCTGTCATTTCTTTCTTCACTCCAGAGACCTTTTCTGATTGCAGCTGTTTACCAGAGCGCGCTCTCTCTCTCTCTCTCTCTCTCTCTCTCTCTCTCTCTCTCTCTCTCTTTCTCTCTCTCTGGTGTGTGTGTTTGTGTGTGAGCTCTAGGTCTAAGCTATTGCTATTACTCTGCTAATAAACTCTGACTAGAAAGTCAGTTTAAGACTTAGTTATAGGAGAACTGGAAATCATGAGAAACTCAGTTGCTATGGCCAGGGATTGAAATCATCCATTTTCTTCATTACAAATTACAAATTTCATTATTGGAGGCCCAACCAGAGATACCCTATGCTAATTGCCACAGTAATGAATATAAACAGGATGCATCCTTTTTGTCTATAACTCCCAATACTAGCTTCTCTTTAATGACCATGTGATGCTCTTTCTTGCAGTATTCTGAGTACAACCATTTACATTTATAATCCAAAATGTCTGCTGTCTAAGTCTTCCCAAGTCTTTCTAAGCCTTGAGAGAAATTCAATACTTTCATAATTAAATGAAATGAATTAGGTCTCCATGCCACACACTAAGGAAGTCCAGAACTCTCACATTCTTGCAAGTGGATGGATCTCTTCCTTCAAACATAAGTTCTTCTTTACTGTTCTGCTGCCGTGTTCTTCCTTCTATAGCTTTAGAGTTCAACTTGTCTGTTCTCAAGGTAGAATACTATGTATAGCAGGGAGATGTTGAGCTGCTTTCCTTAGGAGTGTGCTCAGTGGTAAGTCACCATTCTGCAGAAAATACAACGTTTAGCCATGCTTATTCAAGGACCCTTAGTTAAACTCAGTGGGTCACAAAAGCAGCAAAATGAGAGACATGAAAATAAGAGGATTTATTAAAGAATTGTTTGGTGAGAGATGGGAGTAAAGCATGAAAGAGAGTAATAGGAATAAAAATGACCAAAATATATGATATTCATGTATTAACTGAAATAAGAATTTGTGCCAGAAGAGATGGGTATTTGGGAACTACTTATCTTGAAAATCTCATGGTTTCATACAAAGTTTATTTCTGGATGAGCTGCTTGGGAGACCCCAACACAATACCCCAAATCTGTTTTCCCATATGACTCCTTCTACCACACATTTAAAAATTCACAAAACTCTGCCTCCTCCACCCTTCAAGTAAAATATTTTAAAGTTACCTTCCATTTAACAGGGCATGTCGCATTCATTTAATACTATATCTGATAAAGACAACTGGAAAAGAGCTAAATATTTGATTTTCTTAATCTAAATTTCATTCCTTAAGGCAAATGGTCAAACTAAACAGGAAATGAAAATATATGTTTGGTGGCTCTTCAAAGTTTCAAAGTTTTAAAGTATAAATTGACAATATAAAACCCCTGGTACCCTCTACAAGGTGATGATTGTGGAGTCCTAAAACGTGTTGGTTGGTCTTTCCTGTTCATTTGATGTATAGTCTAAGTTCGACATTAGGGATTGAGGATCTCAAATATTTTCCAGCTTAAAGCATTAGGATACAAACTTCCAATAACTCTCCTCCTGTTCTGTCCATAGCTACTATCCCATGTTCATTTTTCTAAGCTACAGAATAATATGATCAGATCCACAAACATCATATTCTTTGAGAGGATGTGAAGTGATGTCCTGTTCCATGAAGAAATGTTCAATATAGTATAACACCACTGTTCATCTATTTATGAAATAGAGTTGGCTTATATAAGAACTGTATGCCCTGATTCCTGCCACAATAGAGAGGTCACCTCAGTAGACCCAGTGGTCCTAAAGGATCCTGATGAGCCTGTTAGTGGATATGAGCTCTGCCATAGTTTCTCACTCCCCTCCCCAGTCTTAACAGTACCCTATTTTGCATGTGAGCTTCTACCAGGTCTTTCCCTCATGATGCACTTTCTGGAAGTCATGGTCCCTTTTCTTTTCATTTTTTTAAAAACTCAAACCCTTAGGCTAGACAAAGGCTGGCATCACAGGCACTAAAATAAAATTCAAACCACTTCCAGATGCCCTTCTAAAAGCTGCAAGATAGTCAAGGCTCAATCCAGACTAAGTGTGAGTGGATGTTTATCCAAAAGTCCATGTGTTGCTAATCAATAAACGCATTGCTTCAAGCTTAGGGCTCTTTTAAAAGTAGAGAAAATACATGTTTGCACTCTTTACATTGTTATTAAGTTTTCATGCCGTAATTAGTGTGTAATTGTTTTTATACTTACCTGATGGTTATCTTTCTTCATCTTTTAAAAAAAATAACAAAACATCAAGATAGACTACCATTCTATGGATTGGCCAATAGGTCATTGCTTAGGAAAGCATGACCGTGTGGCGAGAGATCAATGAAGAGAGATCTGTGGCTGGGCCACCTGACTTCTGAGGCTGAGTTTCCTGACTTCTGAGGCTGAGTTACCTGACTTCTGAGTCTGGGCCACCTGACTTCTGAGGCTGAGTTTCCTGACTTCTGAGGCTGAGCCACCTGACTTACTAGCCAGGCTGCCTAATTCAAATTCCATATCTACTGCCACTGACTTTCAGGAGCCTTGATTTTCTCACATTTTAAATTTGGAATAAAAAAAATAATAAAATAAAAAAATTGGAATTATATTATCTACCTCATGTGCTAATAGATAGAAAGGATGTAGGGGAATATCTTGGGTAGAGTAAGTCATCTTTAAAAGCTTACTACTGTTAATTCTTTTAACTAGGCTAGAATGGCTGCCGAGGCTCTAAACCTTTTGTTTAGACTGAAAGTATTTGCACTAAACAGTGTACAATAATTTAATCCAGTAAACAAAAATCATTTTTATTTTTCTCTGCCTTTAGTCACTTATTACTCAAAATTATAGTTAAAACCTAAATGCCATGCGTTAAAAGTGCCAGGAACATGATACCAAACAAGAAAACTGGGTTCACATAAGCCTTAATTCTAAAAAGAGGAAAATAAACAAAATGGACAGCAAAATGATGTCTGATAGTAATAGCATTGTACAGAAAATAAAATGAGTGGTCTAACAGGAGAACATAAGAAGGAAGACCATGCCAGAGACTATATTCTACAAATGTAATTAAGACCAAGACCTGAACAAGAAGATTCTTCAAAGACTTGACTGAAAATGACAAAGACATTTTCAAAGACATTTTCCAGAAAATGGAAAAGCTGGTGTCTATGCAAAAGAAAGGGAGCAGTGTGTTTGGGTGTTTTGAAGACAAAGTGTCACAGGTAAGGTCAGAGGCACAGCCAACATCAGCAACATGGAGCTTTTGAGTCTTTCTTGCTTTGGTCAAGTTTAGATTTCACACTGAATGAGATGGAAAGCTTCTGGATGGTTAGAATGATTAGGTATGAACTCATTTACAATTCTAAATCATCACCCTGGTGGTCAGGCTGAGAATGGCTTCTAGGAGAGAGCAGAGGAAATCCATTCCAAGGCCACTTCAGGTAGGAAAGAGTGATCCTGACTGAATGTGAATTGAGTATCTGTAGGAAGGCAGGATCAGGGTGAAAAGGCAAGAGGAGGTCCAGGAATTACCCTTGGTTTTAGTTCGAGAAGCCAAATGGCTGCTGACTTATTGAATCCAGAGATCATGCATGGGGGGACATAAGTTCAGAGAAGAAAATCAAATACCATTGTATGGCTCTCTTAACTTGACCACTTGCATTGAATAAAAGACATACATTTTTCTAAGTTGGAAATAGAAGAGAACTCATTTTTCGTACTTCTGCAATGTTTGCACAGGAGAGAAGAATCCTATTCAATCAATGGAACAGTATGGCTCTTTCCTGTCTTACTTGAGCTTGTGCTCTATTTGAATATACACTAACACAAACCTGCTTGTCTCAGATCTTTCAACATTTTATTAAGATTATAAATCTTGATATTAAAGTTCAATGAATTTTAAACTGTCTGTACTGCATAGGGATATACATTCACACATACATACATATATATACATACACATACATACAAATATATACTTATATACACACACACATATATATATGTATATATGGTAATATAAACAACAAAAGGAAGTTATCAAAATTCAGAACAGTGCTTATGACTAAAGGTAAGAACAAAAAAAGGTCAAGTGTCTTAGGACTCTCTTGTATCCATGACATAATAGGTGACTTAAATATTTATTTTCCTTTACGTTTCATGAATATGAAGATTGTGTATATGACAGATACCACAATAAGAAGAGAATTTGTGAGTTCATTCTTGTGTTATATAAGAACAGATGACTTCTAATAGCATCCTTCCTCCAGGAGAACATGGCCTCTACAGGGACAAAAGCCTGCTTTGGCCTCTCTTGGACACTCAATTCCTCCCCACATTCATCCTTTGGCACATAATGTGCCATCCACCTCTCTTCTTATCTACCAACAATAAAGAATATGGCTCAAGCATAGAGGTGGTTTGAGGTAGGTGAGACAAAGATGCAACATCTGTGATTTGAGGAGTGCCTGCTGCCTCCTCTCTCCAAGCATGAACCTGGGAGAAGCCCAGAAACATGCCTACTTAGCTTTATTGTACTGAACCCACAGTATAATGGACAGCACATGGAATAGATCTGATTGTGCTGACAGTGGCAGCAGCCAGAATATACACCAAGCGTGCCTAGAACAGGTTGTGTGCAATAGTTTCACCAATCCTTAAGCAATAAACAATTATCACTTCAAATGAATCATTTCTCCTATTTCAAGTTTTGACAAAGTAGAATCATCTATACTCTAACCCTTATTTTAAGAATATAAATATGTTTCTCTGCAATAGATAGACTAGGGAACAATATGAGGATAGTGCAACAATTCCTATTTGCTTACACACGGTCTTCTTCATGAAATAAATGAGGCCAATGCAAAAAGATGAGCCCCAGTGTCCTGTGCCCCACAAGAATACATCATGTATCCATGTACTCCTCAAATACATGCCTGCTATTTCACTTCTCCAGCCTGCATTATGAGCCACACTGGTCCATATCTGGAATTAGAATTTTCCACGTAATCTCAGATCATCTGCAGTCCATCACTATATGATAGCTCTTAAGCCATGTCCTTCCAAGACTTACTTCTATGAGCTAACCTTCAGTTTGCAAGTTTACTACACTATTTACATATTTCCTCACCATGAAATATATGCAAAGCAGTGTGTTTCAATCGTGTGTGTGTGTGTGTGTGTGTGTGTGTGTGTGACTGATAGTTTTAGCTCTGTGATCCTAATGTATAAGTCTTATCATATCCTAACTGCCAAGTAACCGGCCTATATCTGAAATGGAAACTCATAGGTTGTCTGGGTTGAGTTCCTAAACTAAGCCAATATCTAAGATCATGGGGCAATTTAGAAAAATTGACATACAGTTTCTTTGAACTTAATAAGTGTTTAATTGTGATGCTTAGATGCTTAGAATGGGAAGGTTTTTCCAAACGAAAAAATTCTGGGTCATTTTATTCACAAATTTGATTATTTCCATTTTATCTAGATGTTCACATTTTATATTCATTATTTTATTATCTACTTTTGTATATCCTGATTGTACCAGCAGAGGGAGAGGGTGAGGAAGAAAAGAAGGCAGAGGTGGAAGAGGAGGAAACAGAGGAGGAAGAAGAGGAGGTGGATGAGAAGGAGGAGGAAGAGAAAAAATAGGAGAGGTTTTCCTTTATAAAATAAATAGGCCATGCTATAGGGGTGCATATGCATGATTTCTGGCTAGAATTAGAAACATAACATGAATTATTTCTAAAAGAATAGCATTAATGGTACCTGAAAGTTGAGTGCTTTATAAAAGGAGAGCAGGGAAAGAAAAGGAACAGGAAAGAAAAATCTTCTTTTTTGCTGATGAAATATAAAAATATCACTGAAATAACTGATATTCACTTAGAATCTTCTGCATGTTTATAAGTCATACTTATAATTGGGTCATAGTTTTGTGTAAAAATAAAAGAGGAAGAAGAAGAGGAGGAAGGAGAAGGAGAAGGAGAAGGAGGAGGAGGAGAAGGAGAAGAAGGAGGAGGAGGAGGAGGAGGAGGAGGAGGAGGAGGAGAAGAAGAAGAAGAAGAAGAAGAAGAAGAAGAAGAAGAAGAAGAAGAAGAAGAAGAAGAAGAAAGAGGAGCAACAACAACAACATATTGACATAAAGGGTCTTGAAGAACATTGCATTCTGAAGGTCTTGAGAGTTAAGCCAACACCCTCACAAAGCTGCCCTCCTGGCTCAACATGGATGTGCACCAGAGACTTCTGCCCATGAGAGCCTGGACTTTCACCAATAAACTGATTAAAAGCTGTTTCTGTCAATTTCCTCAATATAATTCTGATCCTGGAAGAAAGGAGACTGTTATGAAATAAGCATTTGGTAGTGTCACCTGAACTGACTCAGGTTCGGCGTGTTCCCAGAAGTTATGTGAGGGTGAACTGTGAGTGTTTCCTTTTTCTCCAGCTCTATGAGGGATATAAATTTTAACTGCCCATACTAACCATGCTTAACTAGCACAAACCTCAAACAATCTGAGGTGAGCTTACTCTTATACAAGCAGACGTAAAGCAAGATTGATATATTTTTTTAAATTTTTGAGAGTTGAGCCATGTATTAAGCAAATATTAAGTTGAGGGTTTGAGAAAATGAGATTTGGGAAAGACACACTCTTTTCTATTGTCCAGTTTTTGTTTTTGTGGGTGGGTTTTCTTTTTTGTTTTTGTTTTTTGTTTTCTTTTGTTTTTAAACAAGGTCTACATTTCATAGCCTCACAAAGGAATAAGTTACACATGTAAAATTTATTTATAGAACTGTTATGGACTCTGCTCTGACCAGACAAAGAGGAACACAATATAGACTCTAGTTCAGTGTGATCCAGCTCTTTACAGAGAGACAGGGTTGGGAGTAAGAGCCTCTGCCACCTTCCTTTCATGGCAGGCAAAAGCCAAGAGTATTAGAGAACAATGCAAAGTAAGCTGTAGATAATAGCAATGGCTTTGAAGAAATCAAAGGTCTCTTAATGTGTTTTCCACTGCTGTGACAAATAAGACCAGAAGAAACCTAGGGAGGAAGGGTTTGTTTCATCTTATACTGTACAGTCCACCATCAAGGGAAGCCAAGGTAAAACTCAGCTTGGCAGAAGCATGAACCAGAAAGCACAAAGCTATGCTGACTCTGGCTTGCTACCAGCCACAAGTTAGGCTTTCTTATATAGCCCATGGCCACCTGCCTAGGGATGGCACCACCCATGGTCGGCTTAGCCAACCCTACATCATCAAGAAAATGCCTCACAGATATGCTCTCAGGCCAGTGTGGTGTGGTAATTTGTTAGCTGAGGTTCCCTCTTCCCATGTGTGTCAAATTGACAACCATGATCAAGCATCACAGCTAGTCTAAATATTATTGACTCCTCTGTGGGATCCTCAGTGTACTTTTAGCCACTTCAAGTCTCATTTTCTTTATGGTGACTCCAGGATAGTAATGCCAACTACACAGGGTGGCTGAAGCCGTATGTATGATGCTCTTGGCATAGTTTCTGACATTACTACATATGGATGGGGTATGCTTTTGCAGAATAAGCCCTGGTAACAGACAGGATGATGAACAGATGATGGGTGCCAGTGGGAAGCTTGTCTTCCCCTCAAAGCACTGTGCTTAAATGGTAGCACAAGGTGGATCTATCCTCATACAGTCGAGAAGTTCCAAGGCTTCCCAGCACAGGGTTGATGTGGAAGTTTCAAAGATCGTAAAACCCTCTCCAGAGAAATGAGGAGCTAGACAAGTTCTGCCCAAGGAAGTTCTCACAAGAGGCCATTGTAAAACGTCCTCATTCCTATGAACTTAACTTGAAAAATGTTCCCACTAAAGCCCAATGGGAGTTTTATGTGAGAAAGGGATAGAATTAGGTCTTGTGTATTTTTAAAGGGTCATACAAAAAGGCAATGTCTAAATTTTTTACAGATGGTAGCAGAAAGGCTGATGCAGTTGGCCAAAACTGACCTTTTATGCTTCCCAAAAGCAAATGTTTACTGAGTGAAACTCTACTATACTACCAATGGAAAAGAAAATCCCTGGGTGCTTACATTGGATAACCCAGAGGACAGCCACTGCCAAATACATTTATAAAAATCACTAAGAATGTTTTTCATGCTACCTGTTTTCAACCTTCCCCAAGATTTTGCTCTGTAGTTGCTTTTTCTGAAAGACAAATATGTTTCTGAGGAAAAGTAATATTTCAATGAGATTGGTCTTGTGCATCTCAGGACCCTTACTGCTACTGTTGGGAAGCCATCTCTGCTACCACAGTGGTGCCCAGAAAATGATGAGCACAGAACTGAGCCAAGTCTTCTGGACTCTGAACAGATGTGAACTTCTTCCAGAATGGAGTGCCTCTCCACTTTCTATCAGAGAGGGAGATGGGTGCCAGGAATTTCTATGTTGTTTTCGACATTAAATAACTCTTTTAAAAACCCACAATTTTGATGAGCTCTGTAAGAGAAAAGAGTTCAAAACACAGAAATCCATCAAAGCTGAGTGGTCAAAGGTGAGAGTGAGTGATCACAGAATATAAAGGACACATTAACTTGAAGATGTTGCTAGAGGAAAATGGAAGGGTGGGACTTAGTAATGCACAGGATGCCTGTCATCAACAACTTCTTGTCTCCCTCTTATGCAGTGCTTTCCAGGCCCCTTTTGAGATGCAGACTTTTAAAGCATAGTTATCTTGACAGCTTATGGCTGGAAAGCTAGGACCACCCACCCTGCCAGGCAAGAAAAAGCAAAGTAGTAACTTCATGCAAGGTTCTAATCGAACATTTGAATTAAAAGATTATAGAAGTTGCTATCTTTTCAGGAAACTAGAAGTTCACTATGAGGCAAAAGTAGTTCATAGTTTTAAAATTTATAAAAGGTCTTGTATCTATAAAAATATGTAGGGGTGCCTACCTGGAGTTGAGGTACTGAACATCTTGGGGTGAGGGCTAGGTGGTTGAATACAAGCATTTATCAAATTTATATATATATATATGCATGGTGACATTTCACCCTTTATGTATTGTGTAACAATGATCAGGTCAAGATAAGTAACATCTCTTACCTTAACAAGTCATTTTCTTTGTAGTGAAAACATTTAAAATAATTTCTGCTAACTCTTTGAAATGATTCATTTCCAAACATATTGATCCTTCTATGCTCCAGAACATCAGAATATTCCTGGCTAATACTCTGTATGCACCTCCTCTTTCTCTTCCCTAATACGTCCTAATATTCCTAATATTTCTTCCACTGTGTGGATTCCTTCCTCTGATGTGCTGAAACACTTAACTTGAGGAGATAGATTTTCTTTCGTGTTGCCTGTGTTTCAAGGGTCATATAAAGAATATTTGCCCTGACTAATATCCAAAACCTATGGTGTTTTTAGTAGCAAAATAGTTTGGAGCCATACATGTAAGCCTTTAGCCCATTTTGATGTGAGTGCAGACAGAGTGGACTTTCTGCTGCTGCATATGGATATGCAGTTCTTCTAGAACATTTCTCACTGGAGAGACACGCTCTTTGTAGCATGCTATCTTAGAACTCTTATTACAGATTAGTGATGCTTAGCTCTGGCTTCTCCATCTTGTACCATTCATCAAGTGTCTGTTCTTTGAGTGGAAACTGTGTTGTCTTGGTTATCAATATTTTTAGTATATCTTGATGTCAATCATTCCAATACTCTAATTGCTTAAGATTGCTTCAGCTATTTCAGGATATTTGTGTTTCCATACAAGTTTCTGAAGATTTTTGTCCCAATTTCTATAAAAATTGTCATTAGAATCTTGGATAAAACTTCATAAAATCTGTAGATAGCTTTATACAGTGCAGACATTTTAGCAGTATTAATTATTTCACCTCATGAACATGAGATGTCTTTTGATTTTATTTTAACCTCTTCAGTTTTTCTCACTGATGTTTTATGATTTTTATTAGTTTAAAGAAATAACTTTCTTTCTTGGGTAACTGCTACTGAACTTTGTATCTGTTGTGGATAGAATTCTTTCTTTAATTTAGTTTCTAACTATATCATTACTGAATTTCCAAAAAATACTAAATTTTGTATTTTGGTCTCAGACTCTACTGAATTCACTATCCTAATGGTTCTAGAAACTTTTGGTAAAGTCTGAGGTATTTCTAACTGTAACACATTGTCTGGAAATATGGATAATCTAACTCTCTCCACTTATATTTGTATGTTCTTTCTTTTTCTCTCTTGTTAATACAACTAAGAAATCCTAAATTAAAATAAACATACTTGTCTAGTTTATGATCTTAGAGAAAAATTTGCTGTGTTCAATATGATATAAACGGTGGGTCTTTTACATACAGCATTTATCGTATTGAAATACATTTTTCTGTATCTAAATTTTATGGCTTTCATAAGGAAGAGATGTTGAACTTTATCTAATTTATGTTCTGCATAGTTTGAGGTGATCATATAATTTTTGTTCTTCATTATGTTAATGTTCTATGTTAGAATTGTTGATTTGAATATTTGGAACTATCCTTGCACTCCTGGGATCAATTTGACTTACTTGTGGTAAATTATTGCTCTTAGGAGGTATTGAGTTCTGTGTCCACATATTTTCTTGAGAAATTTTAATCTATGTTTATTAGATATAATGTATACAACTTAAGGTATTAGCAAAAATTCTTTCTTCGAAATTTACCTTGCTTTTATATCCTTGTCTGGTTTGGGTACGAAGATAATGCTGACCTCAGAGAGAGTAAATGAATTGGAGAGAGTTTGAGTAGAAATGGCGTTAGTTCTTGAAATTTAGTAAAATTCAGCAGTTAAGCCTGGGCTTTTCTTTGCTTGAACACTTTTGGATTACTAACCAAATCCTATTTCTTACCAACCTGTTCAGTTATCTATGTTCTCCTGTTCAATTTTGTTAGGTCATATTTGCCCAGGAATGTATTCATGCCCTCTAGGTTTTCTGATATTTGCTATACTGAGATAGCCCTTAATGACCTTTTCTTCTGTGGTGTCATTCTTCCTGTCTCTGCTTTCATTTATGATTTCATTAGTTTGAGTTTGAGTTCGCTCTCACTCTCGCTCTCGCTCACTCACACTTACTTTCTCCAAACCTCCCACTCTTTTGTTCTCTCTTGCTCTTATTCAGTTTAACTGAAAGTTTATCAATGGCTTTTCTTATTGTTTCAAAAGAAGCAACTGTTTGATCTGTTATATTTATTTTCAGTCAACATCTGTGTTCCCATCTTTGTCAGTTCTTCCCTTTTACTAATTTTGGCTTCAGTTTGTTCTTTTTTTCCTAATATCTTATAAATGTGTTTTCTATTTTATTTATTCATCAATCCAATCCAAGATAATGGTGAGTTATTTCCATGTTTATTTATACACCTCTAATGTTAATCATATTGTTAATATCTACTCTTAATCCATATTGCTCAGAAAAATAAGTAAATGCCATAATTTCCATTGTTTTAATTTACAGAGACTTATTTTGTGAATGAGCATGTAGTCTCTCCTAGTGATTGTATCATGTGTTTGGATGTTGGATGGAATAAGTTTCTTTGTAGCTAGTATAGCTCCAATATTTCTTGATTAATTTTCTTTTGTTTGATATTTCTTTATTAATTTTGTGATTGTTCTACTGATACAAGTGGAGTGTTGGACTCTCTACCAGTTATTTTCATAGAATCTGCCTTTTCATTTAGAATGATAATATTTAAAATTGGTGTTTAGCTTAATAACACAACACTTGACTGTCATACAAGAGACTGCTATCTTCAGCACTACAACAAAGAAAGAAAATGACATCATCAACCATAGGCATATAGTGTTTGATTTATGTTATTGGGTTCTCTTGTGTAGAATGAATATGTATTTTCTATTATTTTGTGTCTTTTTAAATAAATCCCTTTCTTTTTAATTATATAATGACCTTCCTATCTCCTGTTTTCACTTCAAGTGTGTTTTGTCAAATATAATATATAAATATAGCTACTCCTCTTTATTTAGGATCCGTATTTTCATCATCTACCTCTTTCCATCCATTCCCTTCCAATTTGTGTGTGCCTTTAATGCTGAAGTGGGTTTGCTAGGGGTAGGTATCCTTGACTCTAGATCTGGACTGTTCTTGCTTTGGAGTTGCTTTGTTTTTATTTTCAATTCATTCTGCTGGTCTGTCTTTGAAGCGAGCAAATCAATCTGTTTTGCTGGGTGTTTGCATATTCTTTGTTCTTTCTTTCCCCTGTGGCTCATCTCTGTGGTTTGGTGGATTTATTATATCCAGGGTCTGATTTTTCTTCCTTTTCTCTTTTATGCATGTGCTCTTCTTAAATGCTGTGCTAGCCTGTCATTCCCTCCTTTCCTTCTAACAGAAAGCTGCCCTTGAGCATATATCCCAGGGCTGGTTTGATGGTGATAAGTGTTCTGTGTTTGCTTGTTTTACAAGTATTTCTTCTTTACTTCTTAAGGATAGTTTTGTGAGACACAATATTCTTTAGTGTTCTCTTTCCTCTGAGACTTTGAAGTGACTCCCTAGTCTGACCTGACATTATATGTCTGGTGATTAGGTATCAGTCTAACATGGCTTCTTCTGTAAGCATTAGGACATGTTTCATTTTGTGTTTTCAAACTTCTAGCATTCTTATCTTTTGAAAAGTTTGACTGTAACATGCATAACAAGAATCTTTTTTGGTCTAGTCTATTAAGGATTCTTTGTGCTTCTTGGTCCTGCATGGCCACATCTTTCCCAAGATTCAAGACCCTTTTGGCAATTATTTCACTGAATTGTTTATGCCTTTTATTTTCCAATAAACCTTTTATTTATGTTTCTGGGAAACCCATACTGTGTGTGTTTGTTCACTTAATGGTGTCACAGAAGTCATAGAGAGCAAGTTTGGCCCTAAGAAGGGCAGATTTGCAAGCAGCTCTGATCATGGTGCATATATGGGGCACATATTGGTTCCTGTGGAGTATGGAAGGTCAGAGATGTCTGGGAGGCATCATGTGGTTATGGTGGAGCACACATAGTAACAAGATATATGTCTGTATGGAGGACAGGCTAGACTGTAGACTGAGACAGGGCGCTTGTCAGTGCCTACAGACAGCACATCATGAAGCCAATAAAGCCAGCCAGCTCAGGGATCTCATCAGCTTCTTCATACTTCAAGGACAAGAGGATGGGGCAGAGTATCTGTTTCATGGAGCTCAAGTAGATGAAGCTCTTGGCTATGGGTTGTTCAACTATTTCTTGGAACCACAGAAGGTGTGAAGGGATACCCAATGAATTCTCGGGGCCTTCAGCTGTTTTCCAGTGACTGGGCCTCTGTGGGCAAAGCTGCTCAAGATGTGCTGGCTGGCTATGTTCCTAAGTGGGATAGGCAGGCAGCACTATGTGACTGCTTCCTAGGAGCCTTACCAACCAAGCCCCTCAGGTCTTATTCCTGCTACCTGGCGCTGAGAGTCTAGACAAACATTCTGAATTTTTAAAAGTATATCATACAAATAAATCCAAAGAAGTATGGCTCCAGTTTTGTGCCTTCTTGTATCATTTAACTGTTTCTAACAACTCAAGGAACATATTTAATTCTACAACTATGCCTCATTTTCTGACTGGTCTATTTTCCAGAAGGCAAGAGCTTGTCTTTTTTTTTATTTATTTAAATTGTTTGTAATACAGCACACAAATTGCCACTAAATACGGCAATGCAATGTGAACCTCTAGAAGGAACAGGTGGAATCACTTCCCATTTTTTCTAGTGACTTTGAGAATAAATCTCCCCCAAATGACACCTTTCTCCTTCAAACACTTCAGTTGTATATTTTATAACTTTTACATATGTCATTTTTACATGACAGTCACAGCTCCCACCTGGAGTTTTGCAACACTGTCCGCATGTTACTTTTTTTTTTAGAATATGCATGTTTTATTCTGAATAATTTTGCATAATAAAAATGAAAGTACAAAATAATTAAGACACAAAATATTTTAACAAGCTGAAATAAATTTTGAGAGGAAGGGGTAGAGACTTTTCTTATAAAAGTTTAAAATACCCTTCCACTTTCACTGATAAGGAGATGCAAAGCTCAAAATCCGAATCCTAATGTCAAAATTCTAACAGAATCTAATATTTTCTAAGTAAGTAATTAATACTGACATTAAGAATATCCAGGTTCACCAGGCAGTGGTGGCACATGCCTTTAATCCTAGCACTTGGGAGGCAGAGGCAGACGGATTTCTGAGTTCGAGGTCAGCCTGGTCTACAGAGTGAGCTCCAGGACAGCCAGAACTACACAGAGAAATCCTGTCTCAAAAAAACAAACAAACAAACAAACAAAAAAAGAATATCCAGGTTCAATAAAGTTACTGAAAAAAAAAATCCTTGAGGTTGGAAGGCGGTTCAGTAGTTGTCAAGACCACTTTCTGCTTTTGCGCAGGACTTGTGTTCAATTCTCAGCATCCATATGGTGGCTTACAGCCATTTGTAACCCCAGTTCTAGAGGTTCTGATACCCTCTTCCGGCCTCAGGGGGCACCAGGCATGCACATGCTATACATACAGACAGACAGACAAACCTCCCATATACACAGAGTAAATAAGTTTTAATTAATTTAAAGACCTTCAAGAATTCTGAGGTTCTTACTAGATATTTTTTTAAAAATACTAACTTCTTAAAAACAGCTTTTAAGGCTCATTCCCTCATTAATAAATTGGTTAATCCTACCAGCAAGCATTGTTTGGACATCAGTCATGGATCAAAACAGAGCTTCGATATATGGTAAATTAACACATAAAAGCCACAGCTTTTTGAAGTGAGATAATCAGATAATTACGTGTACTCAGACGAAAACCTGAAGTAGGGAAAGGAATATGAGCTTAGTGGGGGAAGAATAAAAAATTTATTTAGGTGAAAGTAGCTTAGAAGATCCTCATTGGAAAGGAAGATTTGAATAAGAAATAAAGTTTAACAGAAAGATTCATCACTATCTACTAAGGTTTAAAAGTTATTGGATAATTGTACTGTAACACTGATAGCATTTGGAAGGTTTCCTAATGTAAATCAAGCTGTTACTCAAATAAGGACACTGTACACCACTCTCTTAATTTTTTCTCTTTCTGTTTTTTCTGGGGGTGAGAAGGAGGAGGGTCGGGGGAAAGTTTATATATGACAATTGAGAAAAGAAACAAAAGGATGTTAAACTGTATATTCTCTTCATAGTCATTTTATTTAAAGATAGCCTTGGTTTGTCTCCTTTTGCTGTGGTAAAGACCATGAGCAAAAACAACCTGGGGCAGAAAGGGTTTATTTGCCTTACAGATCATGGGTCATTCATCAGAGAAGCCAAAGGAGAAACTCAAAGGAGGAATCTGAAGGCAGGAACAGAGAGAGAGAGAGAGAGAGAGAGAGAGAGAGAGAGAGAGAGAGAGAACAAGGAACTCTGCTTAGTGGCTTGCTCAGCCTACTTTCTTACACAACCCAGGACCATAGGCCCAGGGGTGGTACTGCCCACAGTGTGCTGAGCCTTCACACATCAACCACTATTAAGAAAAAGCACCACAGGTTTGCCTACAGGCCAATCTGATGGAGGCATTTTTCTCAGTCTAAGTTTCCTTTTCCCAGACAGCTCTGAATGTGCTAGGTTAACAAAACACCAACAAGCACAAAGATGAAGCCTACATAAGAAATAGGTGTTAGCATAAATTTGATGAACTTGGAGTAACGTACTATGGCTGAGTGAAGAGTTATTGGTCTAATAAGAGAAGACTGACAGAACACTTCAGATATTAAGTGATTTACATATTCTTCTTTCCTATTGATGCCTAACAATGGTTGACATACTTAACACAAGAAACTTCTGAAGAAAAACAACTTGGAGCAGAGACGTTCATGAACATCTCTATTGATCAATGTATTTGTCCAGTGTTCTCTAAGACAGGTTAAGCCAATAGCAAAACCAAGAGCGCTGAGCTTTGCTGTACTAGCTTAGAAGGCGTTTTCTCTGTAGAGCACATTGGGATTTGACTAAGAACCACTGTAAAATCATAGCTTCTCGAAATAAGGAAAGAATGCCTTCTGTCAAATGATCACAAAGTCCCACTGAATGAGTATGTTTGTGTCCATGTGTGCAAGAAGCAGAAGCCTTCAAATGAAGACCTAATATCAATACAATTCCTAAGAATTACAGCAAGGCTGGGGAGACAACTCAGTCAGTAAAGCACTTACTCTGCAAGCATGAAGACCCATGACGTGAAGATCCCATGTAAAAAGCTAATCAAGTGAAATGCCCTTGGAGTCCCAGTCCCGGAGATGGCTGGATCCCTGAGCCACCCTGGTTACTCAGCATGACCTACTGGGCAAGCTTCAGGCTAGGGAGAGGCCCTGGTTCATGAGAAATGTGAATGAAACATGAAAAATATGTCCAAAAGCTGTTCTCTAGTCTCTATGTGTATATATACATATTCACATACATACATATGCATAGAAGAAATATATACAGACATAGAAATATGTATACAGACATAGAAGAGGGAGGCTTTGTGATGAGGTGGTTCTTGTTTGTTGTTGTGTGTTGTTCACAGAAATAAATAGATTTACAAAAATCTATCCCTAACTTAAAGACAAGAGAATGCACTGATTGAGAAGCAAAAGGAAATAAGCTAAGAGGGCCCTCTGTTAAAAGGTCATGCTAACATTGCCACATTTTAAAATGGAAATGGTGTTTTGACAGATAGGCTTTGGAAATATGGAACAGACACAGATACTTTTCCAAAACGTCCTAATTTAATAGCCAGAGACTGAAGGAAAGATATGTGTCCTACTCACTGACGATAAGAACAGAGAGTAGAGCCTGGCATGCTAGAGAGTTTGCGGAGCATACTCAGGGCCTGTGGGTCAATTATGAATAACTTTTAAATCAGAAAACACTTATAACAGAGGAAAAGTGAGATAATCGTGCATGGTGTCGAATATTTGAGAGTTTAAGTAGGATTGCTATGAGTTTGAGACCAATCTTGTCTATACAGCATGTACCGGGATAGTCAGGATTACTTAGTAAGACTGTATCAAAAGAACCAAAATCAAAATAAATATCTTTTATCAGAGAAAAAGGTGGAAAGATCATAGAAAAAGATCTAAAAATTTGAATGTATTCACTATTCATTTGATGTGTCAATTAGAAAATATATCCTGTTATTTGTAGAAATTCAGGCATATTTCCTCTTCTTATAGATGAGGTACAGAGACTACAGCTGAGATTGTGTTCTATAGATATGTAGAATGTAAAGTCCTTCAAACTTTCTGCTCCAAAAATTGAGTTCGCCTCATGATCCAGGAGGGTTGGTGGAGCTCTAGTTATCTGAGCCATTTTCCAGGAGACAGAAGAGAAAGATCTGTAGGGATAGATGCATTTCCACAGAAAATTGTCTTAACTACTCCCCCAAGTCTTCATTAGTCATTTCTGAGTTTTAGGAAGCCAGATTGTACCTGTTTCACAAATTCATAAGGTCAGTAGTGAACACAGACAAGATGGGCACTGGGCAGCCCATCTTAGAGCATGATGTTGCATAGAAAGATCAATTTATGCTTGTGTGTAGGAGATGATAGTAGTAGCCATTTGTTCCTCTCACACAATGATGGTAGCAAAACTAATAACTGACTGTTACAACACTCAGCTTTAACAACTCAATGTGTCAATCGATGCACTCATAAAAACCTATAAAATTAGGCATTCCATGTTTATTTATGCTAAACAACAAAGACACAGAAAGCCTAAGAAATTTTGCACCAAAGAATGAGAGGCAGGATTTTGACCAAGTAATCTGGCTGCATGAGTCTTTAGAACACAATACTATATTATAAAGTAAATACCTCTAACAAGGATATGACTCAGAAAAGTAGAAGGGTGCTGAAAGTTATAATGATTAAAAAAAAATAGTATGTTGGGAAAGAAAAGAAAATATAAATAATATATAAATAAAATATAACAAACATAAATAAATAAAATTAACATAAAATATAAATAAAATGTAAAAGGTGTTACTAAATGAAGTAAAAATTGTTTACTATAAAAATGCATGTATACATACATGCATGGATACATACATACATATATACGATTATAAAAATGAAAAGCTTATGCATGGCAAATGACACTGTCATTTCAACAAAGTGTCAAACTGCGGAATGGAAAAATAATTTTAGTAACTACATATATGATAAAGGGCTAATATCCAAAGTACATAAAAAATAGACATCAAGAAAAAAAACTGATTTTAAAAATGGGGTACAGATCTAAGCAGAGAATTCTCAAAAGAGGAAGTAGAAGTGACAGAGAAGCACTTAAGGAAATTGTTAATGTCCTTAGTCATCAGAGAAATGCAAATCAAAACTACCTTAAGATTATACCAATCAGTGTCCAAGATCAATAAAATGAATACAGCTCATGCTGACGAGGATGAGTAGTAAGAAGAACACTCAAACATTGCTGGTGGCAGTGCAGACTTGTATAACCACTGTGAAAATCAGTGTGGCTGTTCCTCAGTTAAGATGGGAATCAATCAACTTCAAGATCCAGTTATACCACTGTTGGACACACACCCAATAGACACTTCATCCAACTATAGAGACACCTGCTTAACCATGTTCACTGTTCCTCTATTCTTAGTAGCCAGAAATTGGAAACAACAAAAGAATGGGATAAAGAAAATGTGCTACGTTTGTACAATGAAATATTGATTAATCATTAAAAAATGAAATTGTGAAATTCTCCGATAAATGGATGGAACTAGAAAAAAGTCATGCTGAGTGATTCATATTTTTCAGATTCAGAAAGACAAATAGGATATGTACTCACTTATATGTGATGTTAGCTGTTAAGTCATTTATTTGTAAGCAAGCTAGAATCCATAGAACTACAAAGTTTAGGTAGAAATAAGGGACTAAGGAGGATGGATGTATCACCTTAGAAAAGATACATAGAATAGACAATTATGGATGGATGTAGGGGACTGGAGTTTGAGGAAGCAGGGGAATTAGGGAAGAGGGGACAAGGGTTGGAATATGAGGAGGGACAGAAGAAACTAAAGGTAGGATATGAAGTGGAAACTTAAGGGTTCTTTGGAAAGTCAGTTGTGTTGCATGGTGTTTTACTGGGGCACACACACACCTAACCAAAGCTATTTTGAATTGATAGCCACTTGCAAATGAAAAATTAGTTTTCTCCAAGGAAGTCTCAATGGAGAAACAATCTACTTTTAATGGCAGGTCCCAGGCTCAGCAATAGATGGTTAACAGAGAAACAAACTCCATAGCATCATGGGGGTTCTTTGTCTCATAATGGTAAGTCAGGGCATTTTTGTTGCCATTTTCTACCTTACAGGCCCTTTGCTTATATCTTATAGTGTTGGATGTGGATTATTTTTAATGGAATTCCAGGGTGTGCGACTGCGTGTCTCTGCATCTATGTGCATGTATTGTGGTTTTCGTTGTCCCCTTTTACTTGTTTGGTTGTTTTGTCATATACTGATTTGCTTCACTTTGAATTATCTTGTTTTATTGTATTGTTATTTCTTAGAAAAATGTCCATTTGCTTCCTAACAATAGACAGAAAGGATATGAATCTGCATGAGAAGGAAGATGGGGAGAATCTGAGAAGAATGGAGGTGGGAAAGAGTAATCAGAATGTATTAAATGAAAATGATCTTTTTTTTTTCGTAAAAGAGGATAAAGGACAAAAAATGTATGGAGAAAAGAAAGAGAGGGGTTTATGGTTTGGTTATTTTTTAAAGAAGACAACATTTCAAACCCATCACTTTCAGAGTGTTAAAGCTACACTAATGGGAGACAGAAAGGTTCTGGTAACTGCTAAGGGTGGCTGACTAAGCATTATGCAAGAGTACAGTTTGGTTTATAGGTCTTGTATGTAGAGTCATTACAGTAGAAGCAATGACAGTAGGAGCATTATTGAGCCTGAATTCAGTTCAAGGGTCTTTTACATCAACAGCAAAACAAGACTAATAAAGCAAGTCATTCAAAAAATTCCAAGAACTAATTGTGTTATAAGACCTATTCAATTATAGAACTTTCTTAAGAGATGAAAATAAAAAGACCCAGTCTCCCTTACACCTAAATTATAGACCCATGATAAAGAATTACCAATGGCAGAAGAAATGAATAGAAAACAATGGTTGAGCTTTGGATAGATGTCAAGCTCCTGTTACATAGCAAGATGGAACTAGCTAAAAAACACAACTCACATCATAGGCAGGGACTCTCATGAACAGGCCTCTCTCCTCTTCCTCCCCAACCCCCACAAAAATGTATGCAGCAGACAGGCACAGGATGGCAAAGAATGGAAGAATGGACCAGTTTCAGGAAGCATATGTCCAGTTGTCCTAAGACAAAAGAAAACTCAAGGGCTTTCCTGACTCCTGTGATCCACTAGCATTTGCAAAGCCAAGTATGTGCAGCTTCCCAAAATGCCCGCCTTCCTGGAAAAACATCCATCTTCCCACCTTTATTTAGATAGGGTAAATCAGATCTGAGCTCATCTGCTGTCTGAGATGCCCTCCACATTAGGAACTGGGAATTGATGACATTATCATTTCTATATTTCTCCACTGGAAATGACACTTGTTGTTTCAGTTTATTCTTAAAAGTTTTGAAAGAAGCTGAATTGGTTGTATTTTGTTTCTGCTTGTGAAAACAACATCAATATTCTTCTTTTTACAAAAATAAATATCATTGAATTGTACTTCTTTAAAAATACTTATTTGAGTCTGGGCCCGAGCACTGAGTAGATCCCGGGAGGCTGCTCTTCACCCAATCTCACAAAACCCAGAGCGAGCGGGCCTCCCAGGAGCTTTAACCTGGGCAGTATCTTAGGTAAGGAGACAGCACACACACACACACACACACACACACACTAGAAAACCTAGTAAAAAATAATCAGGAGTCATAGATGCAAGTATCACCAACAGAATACAGGAAATAGAAGAGAGAATCTCAGGTGCAGAAGATGCCATAGAAAATATTGACACAACTGTCAAAGAAAACACAAAATACAAAAAGTTCTTAACACAAAACATCCAGGAAATCCAGGACACAATGAGAACACCAAACCTAAGGATAATAGGTATGAATTAGAGTGAAGATTCCCAACTTAAAGACCCAATAAATATCTTCAACAAAATTATAGAAGAAAATTTCCTTAACCTAAAGAACAAGAAGCCCATAACCATACAAGAAGCCTACAGAACGCCAAATAGAATAGACCAGAAAAGAAATACCTCTCATCACATAATAATCAAAACACCAAATGCCCAAAACAAAGAAAGAATATTAAAATCAGTAAAGGAAAAAGGCCAAGTAACACATAAAGGCAGACCTATCAGAATTACACCAGACTTCTCACCAGAGACTAGAAAAGCGAGAAGATCCTAGACAGATGTCATACAGACCCTAAGAGAACACAAATGCCAGCCCAGGATACTATACTCAGCAAAAGTCTCAATTACCATAGATGGGGAAACCAAGATATTCCATGACAAAACCAAATTCACAAAACCAAATATCTTTCCACAAACCAAGCATTACAAATGATATTATCGGGAAAGCTCCAATACAAGGAGGGAAATTATACACTAGAAAGAGCAAAAAAGTAATCCCCTTCCAACAAATCCAAAAGTAGATAGCCACACAAAAATAATTCCACCTCTAATAACAAAAAATAACAGGAAGCAACAATCACTGATCCTTAAATATCTTAACATCAGTAGACTCAATTCCCCAATAAAAAGACATAGGCTAACATACTGGAAATGTAAACAGGACCCAGCATTTTGCTGCATACAGGAAACCCACCTCAGTGACAAAGACAGACACAACCTTAGAGTAAAAGGCTGGAAAACAATTTTTGAAGCAAATGGTCCTAAGAAACAAGCTGGCGAAGCTATTCTAAAACCTCCAGCCCGAGAACACAAAGGGAGGGACTCATGGCTCCACCTGTATAGGTAGTTGAGGGTGGCTTTGTCAGGCGTCAGTGGAGGTGAAGGGCCTTGATACCCAATAGTTTAGATTCCCTAGTGTTGGGGAACTTGAGAGCAGGGAGGCGGGAATGGGAGGATGGTGGGAGCACACCCTCATAGAAACTCCCAGAATTATATGGATTAGATATAATAGAGACAGGCCACCAGAAGACTAGATTCCAGAATTCAAACAAAAAATATCTTGATACTAAAATTTGTTTTGATAATTGTATATTGCAGAATACACAGCCTTGGTGTATCTACTCATCAACAAGCTGAGCAGACCTGCTCGAACCTCTGATGTCCTGGAATCTCAGCTGAATGCAGGGAAGACACAGATATCAGAGGCTTATCAATTTACTCTCCCCCCATCCCTCTTCTAATATCTCAACGCCCATAATCAGCTAGAAGAAGTTAGTGAAGAGTTGGCACCCGCCCCTATTCCCTGGGCTTGGGGGACTGAGGTGGTTAATACTGGGCTGTCTTTCTAGAGAAAAGTAGAGGTTTTGTTGGAACAGGGAGGGATAGCTAGGATTTATTACATAGCCATAACCTATTGGTAGAAATCTGTATAATTGTTATTAAGCTGAAGTTATAATTTCTTTCTGTTGTGGTTTTATTTTGGTTTTTTGTTTTTGTTTGTTTGTTTTTCGAGACAGAGTTTCTCTGTATAACCCTGGCTGTCCTAGAACTTACTCTGCAGACCAAGCTGGCCTCGAACTCAGAAATCCGCCTGCCCTTTGCCTCCCAAGTGCTGGGATTAAAAGCATGTGCCACCACCACCCGGAAGAAGTTATAATTTCTTAAATGGTACAAAACTTACTTTGATTTCTAATTTAAGGTTTTCATTGGTATGAGTTTCTTATTAATATAGAAGTGAGATTAATATTGTTACTCTCATAGGCATTGTGCCTATATGACACATTTAGGAATACAAGGCTTAGACCCAGTCCTTCTTTAACTTTTTTAACTGATTTGAGGTGGTTAGCCTGTGAGTTAAGGGCCTATAGAAATTTCATGGCTCTGAGTTTATTGTTAGGGTGTTCTCTGTATTTTATTTAGAAATAGCTGAGAGGAGTCAACAGATAACAGTCCAGATTGCCTTACATGGATAGTTGGTTTTCAAAATGTCAGAAGTCCACAGAATTGATGTTACAAACATTTCTGTATTAAGGTTCATTTTGATTAAAGACCTGTCTGCTCCTGACAGCTTCCTATCTTGGATTCTAAGAAGAAATTGAGCATCTTTGGAGTTACTCCAGTTGTGGTGAGACCGCCACTGGTCAGGAATTGCCTCTTTTCATCTACAGACAAATTACTGTCCTGAAAAGGACACACTTGCAGAATAGTTGACTGATTATATCTGCCAAGACAGAGTAATCAGCCCTTAATAATTCTGCATCACTAGGTCTGTCAGATGATCCTGGGCCAGAAGGGTGAAGATCAGATGCTCCAACATTTTGTAGTATAGAGACTGTCCAAGTGTTCAGATGTCTCTATAAATTGGCTAAGTTTTAGAAGCTATGCTTTGTGTTTCTCATAATTTCAGTTAATTCAGTCATTCTAGATTTCTGACAGGGTTGAAGACTTAACAGTCTCATAGCCAATCCCAGCTATTTACTTTGAGAGAAAAGATTTGAGAGTATGGTTATCAGTTGACATCCATTCTAAAGCCAAGAAAAAAGCCAGGTTCAGAACTAAGTCTTTTAGTTAGGAGAGATGACACAGGTTCTGATTAGTCAGCAAAATGATGAACTGGGTATTAGGTCTATCTTGTCCCTACAAATTGGTATAGTTATGCTCTAATTGTAATTTGAGAGAAAAGTTTTATCTTAACAGGAAGGGTGATATGTAGGAGGTGCTAAGGTGGGAGGAATAAGGAGAGGAAGAGGAGGAGTAAGGAGAGGAGGAGGAGAAGGAGAGGAGC
>NW_021604613.1:10523720-10536297 GCF_004785775.1 Grammomys surdaster
GATATTAAAGGCAAAGGCCATTCTGAACTGAGCAGGATATGTGGCTTCTGTGTTGTTCAAGTGTGCTTTCTTTAAGAAACATGTGGGAAAATAAATACACCTTTTCTTACAATTCTTCTCAAATATATATAATGTTTTACTTATTTACTCTTGTGGCTTTTTTATTTCTGAAGTAGACTTATAGGGCAAAAACGGTTATATAAAAGCTACAGAGAAGAGTCCATTTCTAATGATAAAGACCTGAGCTGTGAACGGTGGTATTGTTTTAAAAATCATCCCATTTTCTAATGTCCATGCATTAGAATTCCAGCTTATCTTTATTTAAAGACTTGCTTCTTTCCTCTTTTCCTTCCTTTCTTCATTCTTTCTTTCCTTCCTTCCTTCACTCTTCCTCTCCCTCTATCTCTTTCTCTTTCTCTCTCTTCCTTCTCTCTTGCTCCTTCCCTCTGTTCCTGCCTCTCTCTTCAATTTTTATTTTAATTTTTTTCAGTACTGCCCCAAAAGAAAGACTATATTTCCTATCCTGTCTTGCAGTGAAGGAGGTGGGTGGGACCTAGTAGCACACAAGCAGACATTTGCTGTTGCTTAAACATAGAAATCTGACTTGGGTGGTGAGGAATTGAAGGACAGACACAAAGACACATGTACAGAAAAACTGTATCTAGTGCTCACTCCATCTGTGCAACAACTGAAAACCTCAGTGTGTTTCCTGCTCCCAGCACAGGAGGAGGAGTTAGCCAGTTAGAGTGGGAGGTTTCTATAAGGAAAAAGTCTCAACCTGTAAATATCCAGGAGAAGAAAGGACAGGTGGGTGATTTCTATACATTCTGTAAACATTCTCACATGGACCAGAGAAAGGCTGGCATTTCCCAAGCTAACCCCCAGCAAAGACATTGCCAGTTCCCATGAGACTGAGGAATTAGGGTCCCTTGTCAATAATCCACACTCACTCAAGGGTTCCTCTGCTCTGTGTACAGGAAAACTTCCTATTAGATCTGCCTTAAATCAAGTATGGAGCAGATCCATCTGGTGAAATGCTCAGATGTTTGCATTTCCATGCAAACATGTTGATGTCATTTCCATGCTGTGGTTTGGACACTGGAGATGCATCTTGAGCATCAGATTGAGATCTAATAGGAGCATTACATGTTTACCTTTCCCCCTGAGGTAAGCCCCATGTAATCATGTGCCTCCACCCTTTACTCACATGTCCTTGGTCACGTGTTCCATGGACTCCCTGATCCCCACATTTAATTCACGACGTTTCCTTTCTTTCCTAGTATATGTCCTTGTTTTAGAGCTTACCACTTAATATACCATATGTTTCCCTGTTGATGTTTATGATGTTTCCTGTGAAGTATACAGCTGAGTGATGATAAAATGTTGTTTTTGTGTGCTCACACACTCAGCATGCAAACCAAGGGTGCACACATTCATCCCATGAAATTCTTGGAGATGAATGAAATCACATCAGAAGTATAAAGATGAAAAATTAGGGCCTGATTGTCATGGCATGAGGCCAGTCCTGGGAACCTATTCTTCTTGTGAGTTTTAAACTCCTAAACTTTTAAACTGTTAAAAGTTTTAAACTTTTGCCATGCACTAATAGATTATATCATGTTACATTTCACATGATCTCCTACCATCTGAACACTGTCAACCTTGTACATTCCTAGAGTTTCCATTGTCCTAGGTTTCTCACTCATCCCTGACATGCACCTCAAGTCCCTACCTGCCCCATCTACCAATGGTATCTAGTCTACTCCCCCTTCCCAGGGAGATTTATAGTCTCCCTATGAGCCATCCGTGTTACTATGTTCCTTGGATCTGTGGATTGCAGCACTATTGTCCTTTACAGCTAATATCCACTTATAGGTGAGTACATACCATATTTATCTTTCTGGGTTTGAGTTACTCACTCAGAATGATTTTTTTTTTTTAGTTCCATCCATTTGCCTGCAAATTTCATGGTGTTATTTTTTTAACAGCTGAGTACTGCTCTATTTTGTAAATGTACCACATTTTCTTTATCCATTCTTCAGTTGAGGGACACCAAAGTTGTTTTCAGTTTCTGAATATTATAAATAAAGCTGCTATAAACATAGTTGAACAACTGTCCTTGTAGTATGATGGAGCCACTCTGGAAACCAATATGACAGTCTCTCAGATGACTAGAAAATGACCTATCTCAAGACCCAGCTACAACAGCTGAAGTGGGAATTTCTGGTCTCCTTGGAGATTCACTTGTGTCATGTGATGTTTTTCTGGAAGCTATCTTATGAAAGGATGTTTTACTGAAGCAGACACATGGGAGAATGTTTTGCAGAGAACAGACATGTGGTGTTTTTCTGGAAACTGACTGGTGAAAAGGCATGTACTATTTTGCAGGAATGGACTTTGAGAGGACAGGTGATGTTTGGAAGGTATACGTATAAACCAACAAACAGTGGATGATGCTCTGGAATTGTTTTACCTTGCTGATCTATGGTAGGACTTCGCTGACACTAGTCTTCACTGATGATACTCTGACATTTGTTCAACTTGCTGGTCTTCTCTGATCTTCACTTCTCTTGACTTCACAGAGAGAGACACACCAAAGTACTTCTGATGGTGTTCTGGCTGCTTCTTGCCTCTTCAGCAGACTGGTGCTACTTGGTGGTGCCTCACAGTTTCTTCTGGATTAAGCAACTGCTTCTGATTCATATTAGGTGTTTTGCTAGTGGACTAGACTACTGACAACAAAGATTGGAATTGCCTCAAAAAACTACTTTTAAACAGGTTCACATTCTCCTTGTCCTTTTAGCCATCTTCCTCCCTACCTTTGGTCAGGGAGCTATAAGGGAGATGGAATCGTTTAAGAACTCTTATTAAAGTATGTTTTTAAAATTTTAAGCCTACATCTCATTCCTGTTTGTGTATGTAAAGGGTGCCCCATCCTACCACAGATATGACTGTCAAATGCATGCCCCAGTGGCCTACTTCTTCCAACTAGGACCCAGTTTCTATAGTTCATGATACCACCCAAAATAAGGTAAGGAGTCATAGACCAAGCATTTAACACAGGAGACATGTCATATTCAAAATGTAACAGTGGTGTAATGCCATTTAACCTTCCTATCATGTTCTCTGCTTCCTGGCCACCATTGAGTGAGAAGCACTACCCCACAGTACCTGTTTTGCTATGCTGTTCTAACTCATCACAAATGTAACATCTGAAACTGTTGGGCAAAATAAATCTATGATATCTTTCTCTCAGGTGTTCTTCATTGCTCTAAAAAAAATTGACTAACAGAAGGACTACATTCATTTATTTTTAACTTAAAATTCACAAGCAAGTATAGTATAAAAATAAACATCTATTTGTTCTCCTTACGTGTGTTCCTTCTAAGTACATAGATACATGTGAGTAATTATATAGACACTATATATATATATATATTCATCACTTTAGGACCTCTCCAGTCAGAGTACTCATATCAAAGTTATTACAGAACACAATACTTCCTGTGTCTTTGAATCAGTACGAAGATACCAAAAGAGAATAGACAGTCAAATGGAAGGAGAATCAAACATATGACTGAAATTTCTCTAGTGAGATGCCTGTGAGTAAATCAGTCAACACTTGAAGTCACTGGTCTTCAAGTTCTACTAACATTAAGAAAAGGGATATTCACCAAGCAAGATTTGCTAGCTGCAAGTAGGCAGCAATTACTTCATATATACTTTATATACTATATATATATATATATATATATATATATATATATATATATTATAAATATAAAAGTTGCTATTATGTGTCTCCACAGGGCCTTTAACAATACAAGTCACCGTTTAATGGAGCTAAAAGGCAAGCCATTAAAGCTTCCCTTTGCTATCTTCTTTCCTAGGAGCATGAAATATATATTTTTTTTTCATGGATTTGCCTTTTAGCTCCATTATAATAGTGATTAGTATTGTTAAAGGTTCTGTGGAGACATGTAATGGCAGCTAATATAATATATATTAGATATGGTCCAAATCCTTGAGAAAATAAAAAAGACTATATATAAATATTTTGTTCCAATCATAGATTTTTAAAGACAGTCTTCCTAATGCTTAACTTGAGCCCAGCTCCTAAAAATTATTAGACCTTTTCTTCTGATCAAAGAATTTAACCCACAAATTATAATTCTTATCAAAAATCTAATTGCTATACATTTGATGGAAATGTCTGTAATTTGAAATCTTCTAAAGAACCTGATCACTGAAGATGTGCATCTCCTCCAGAAGCATATTTATTCCCTTTCATACTGAAAACAGTTCCAGATGTTTTTGGGCAACACTCTTCCAGTGCAGCTGCCATCTGTAGCAGTGTACCTGGGAAGTTCTGACACTTCCATCACTCTGAGAAATGTGCTAAATAAAATTGCACACAAGATGTTCATCTGGGCTATCAGCAATTAGCTGATTAAAATTAAATGATCGCTGGTGAAATTGGAAGAACAGTGGCCACTTGAGCATGTGTTCGTGGCATACAAAAGAATGGTACTTTGTATGGGTACAAAACCTGTTCTCCAAGAGCCATTTGTTTTGAAAGTGCCACTATAACAAAGAAATGCACTCAAAGGGAATTTGTTAGATTACATGTTTTTAATTTGGTCTCTCGATAATATAATTATATTAGACTTTGCCTTGCTCCAAACGTTCCTTCAGCTAATAAGTTCAAGGCCACATGGACTAAGTTGCTGTCTCAAAGAACTGAAATAGTAAAGTCAAATGAAAACGGCTTTTACATAGTCTAAGTCATAAAGCTGTCATAACGAGCACTTCCTTGTGTCTGTAACCCACTGGTAAGGGAGAGGCAGTTTCTAAGTATTATTTGCTCCACTTACTTAACATGCAAGTTCTTCCCTGACTTTATAGAAACACAATGGCCCACTTTGAATAATAATGCCATTATTATTCAAAGAAGCTTCCACTGATTGCAATATAACAGAAATTTTTCTTTAAAATAAAGTAATTATACACATTAGAAAGGAATACACTGTCAAGATTGACAGTGGACCACATAGTTGAAGGTACTCAAGAGCCTGTATAATAGTGATGGGGCTTCTTTTTAAGGAGTTTACTTGACAAAAGGATTTGGCTCATAAGGGGCATAGTTTGGATAGTTCCCTAATTATTTAATAATTTTAAGTAATGCAGCTCATTTTATTGATATACATATCCAGTTACACACAGATATAAGGTGCTCAATAGAAGATTCTCCCTAAAAACTCACTTGGAGGACCCAGATGAGTTTATTAAGAATTCCCCAAAACTAGTTCAGCCTTCCCTACTCGTAAACACAGACATAACTGAGTATGACTTAAAAGAATCTAAGTTTCAGCATTGTTAGGGGAAGGATAAATATATTTCATTGTTCAGAGTGTGATACATATAGTTTGATGAAGGTAGGGTCCTATGTTGCTAGTAAGTTGCTAGGTAC
The DNA here is from genome assembly GCF_004785775.1 of Grammomys surdaster. Taxonomy (NCBI): domain Eukaryota; kingdom Metazoa; phylum Chordata; class Mammalia; order Rodentia; family Muridae; genus Grammomys; species Grammomys surdaster. Next base: position 10,529,191 of record NW_021604613.1, read on the forward strand.
ATTGTTCAGAGAGAGATGTGTGAATAATACATACAAGTATGAGTATTGGATGACAAGTGAATTACTAAAAAGGACTGTATACATGGCCTAAACTAAGTGGAGTCTCATGTTGCTAAGCCATGTCCTATGCTTGCCTGCCTAAACATCCCATCTCCTACACACTGTTACCTTTATCTTATTTGTTGGGCACTACAATGAACATTTCAAGTGGTTCAAAGGTCAACTATCACATTAGAAAAATATTTCCTAAAACCCATGGACACAAATGCTCTGCTCTTCTTTTCCCATAAAGAACACAGATGATTTAAAATTTCTCCATACAAGTTGCTAAAAATTAGCATTATTCCAAATATCTTCCTGAGTTGACTATGACGAGGCTTTCCAAAAAAAAAAAAAAAAAAAAAAGCCTGCACTCATTACCCTCAAGTCTTCTCAACTCTGCAGAAACAGGCTGTGCTCAAGATTAAGAGAAACATTCTATTGCCGCCAAGATCCAAGTAGTTCCTTCTCTTGGCCTTTATTTCCCATTCTTATCTCAGGAAACTCTTCATCTCCATGGCAATCCACCTTTCTGCTTTCTGTACTCCCTGCATCACTTTCAAGTTTTTCAATCCTTATACCTGTTCTTCAGAGTTGGTTCCTTAGTCTGCTATAACTGTTCTTGAGAAATCATCCATTTCTGTGGCAATGATGGTGGTTTCTATACATCGCTGTCAACCACTTCTCTCCCTCTGCTCTTCCCAGGTTCTTTATTTCTGTAACAGCATGAAATACCCACCTTGCTACTAAAATTCGGTATGTGGGCTACTCTAACTCTTTGTTCTCCTTCATAGCCCTGTACATAGCAATGGCAGACTCTGTTGTTATCGCCTCCTAAACCTCTCCAGAGCCCAATTACTGCTCATATCTTATTCGGCTCCATGGCCCTCACCTTCATGCATAAGTGTAACAGCCAAGCTTATCTTTTGTGTCTTATGTAGCTTGATACAGAATCTTCTTCAATTTTTATTTATATTATTATGAGAAATTTATATTAATCTTATATGATGTATATTAGTATGAAAAATTAAAAATCTTCACGAAGTCAAGTTAACACTACGTTGAAAATGCTTCAAGAGTCTTTTTGCCCTACTAATAAAATACAAGGTACTGAGAATTTTATGCTACACTTCGGTGACGTAAATGTAGATTTAGTTGGTTTCTCCGGGCCATCTCCCTCTTTAATTTGACTATATACTTGGTCACACTGAACTAAATGTAATCTCACTAATACAAGGGTCCACCTGCCCTTTTCTCTGATCACCTTCTAAAGCTAAGGCAAGATCCTCTTCCTGTGGGATGAGTATCTCTAGACTTTTAGACAAGATTTGCCTCACTGTGTTTTGAATTCCTGTTTTCTACCTCTACGACAGGATAGACTGAGACCAAGTGTACCCACTCTTAAATCCCGGCACATTATACAGTTCTTGGTCGTACTCAATTGGGTATATCAATTTTTAAAAGACAAAACTGCTCAATTAGAACTCCAACTTAATATATTTTCCATTACTGCTCTATATTAGCCTTTAACCTAAATTTGTACTACAATATACTGTGGCATTCTCAGCTCTACAACTACCTGAGTACTTTTAGTCCAATTCATAGCTTATTTCCTCCTTGAATCCCAAAATAATTGAGCAGAAATAAAATCAATATACTGCTCATCACCCTTTACTACTCTTCTATCCACGCATTTATGAGTATGTCAGAAATTTTTATTAATTCATATCTTGTCCCTGAACAAAAAAAATCCTTCAAGGACTAGTGCCCAGAATTCATATAATGTAACTACTCTAAACTAAACTGTAGCAAACACAAGCCACTCAAACCATGTTTATGAGTTGTTACAATTTTGCTTGCATGTTGTGGTGGCTTGGATAAGAATGACCCCACAGGCTCACAGACTTGAATGCTTGTTTATCAGGGAATGGCACTCTTTGAAAGGATTAGGAGAGGCGGCCCTGTTGAAGGAACTATGTCACTAGGGGTGGGCTTTGAGGTTTCAAAAGCCCAAGCCAGTCCCAGTGTCTCTCTCTTCTTGCTGCCTGCGAATCCGGATGTAGAACTCTCAGCTACTTTTCCAGCACCATGTCTGCCTGCATGTTGCCATGCTCCTTGTCATGATGATAAAGGACTACAGCCCTGAAACTGTATGTAAGCTCCAATTAAATGCTTTTGTTTATAAGAGTCGTGATGCTCATGATGTCTATTCACAGCAATAGAACACTTACTATGACACATGTTGTGCAGGGTTATTTTCAGACTACCTTCCAAAAAAGTGAATATTTCAAGCTATTAATTCATTATAAAGAATTTCTAAGTTCTTTGTAGAATCTTTTTTTTTCAGTTCAAGTTCTGAAATAAGTTTTTGAATTTTTATGAATAGAGTCCATAGAAATATATTACTGAATTTCAAAATATATTGAAAGTGATCAATAGATTTTTTAACTTTATTGAATTTCTATTAATGAAAGTGATATGGGAAAAATGACTTTTCTGCAATATTTTGAGATTGGTTTTGTTACCTAATACAAATTTAGTTGTATAAATTTGTTAGGTATACGTGAAAAATATATACTGCCTTGGTTTGTTGAGTAGTTTTTTAAATACTATTTAAACTGCGATAGGTTTTTATCACAGTTGTCTAGTGACTGTGAGCCAGTTTGTCATAATTATGTGTTTGTCATTAAAAATTGGTTCTCTCAACTTTTCTTTACACATTTCAATATTATAATATTAACTTCAGTCACCCTTACTCATTCATTTGAACTTTATTCAATACTTTAGAAGGTTCTTCATAATGTTTCCCCACTTCAAAACCTATATGTTTAGATGTTAACGCAAGCATCCTGGCTAGCTTTGCGTCAGCTTTTCATAATCTAGTTTTTCTTCACCTCTGTGCATTCCACTCTGCTTTATTCCTGTTTTTACTATGTTTCTCATAAAATGAATAGGCAACATGTTGCTTTGTTTTCTGTCTGACCTTTGCTAACTAGCGCATTTAGTATTTGTAAGAATTCAGATTCTTCTACTGTTGTCGCCTAATTTCTTGTCTGTGCACATGTAGCTTGTTTTTCTACCTTTATTTGTCCTATTTGATTTCTTTAGATTAAGATTTCTTCACCTTTCTTTCATTTTTCATTGATAGTGTGGCTGTTACCATCAACTACTCTTCCACTTTAATATTTACAACACAATGAACTTTAAACTTCATTAATTCCTCTTTGTAGTGAATGACATGAAAAGCTTAGCACTAACCTCTGTTAGCTCTTTTGACATGATTTCATCCTTTGTTTAAATATTAAAACTACCTCATACATATTGTTATTGTTTCATAACATCATATCAAACATTTTCTTTCATTATATTTTCTTTTTAAATCAAATTTTCCTTACAAGGTTATTATTCTTCTCCAAAAGTTTAGTTTAAATGTTCTAACACCAGGTCTATTTATAGTAAACACACTTGATTTATACTATTATTTTATTCCTGAGATTTTGTTTCACTGCGTGTAGACTCTGGCTGGACACACACTGCTCCCAGTGTTGGAAGTATTACTCCATTGACCTCCAGTGTCCACAGCTGCTGCTGAGCCTCATCTGAACGTTCTTCTCTAATTGTCTTTTCTCTCTAACTCTTTTCAAAGTAGTCTCTTAATATTCAGTATTATACAGATTTACTTTTTAAAAGTTGGTGTGAATTTCATTTCATTTGCATAGTCTCAAATTCCCTTAGCTTCTTGAATAAACAATTTTAACAAGATTTCGGGAAATATTCAAGCATCATTTCTTTGAATACTGGCAACTGGCATTGTGTTTGGGAGGTACATTGTCTTGCATGTATAATGGACCATATTACTCCATCATGTATGTTTCTTAATTTCTCTTCTCGTCTCCCAGGTCTAACATCTAATATACTGACTCTCAAGAAAGGTTTATTTCTTACAATTTTTTATCATATGTGTGCACACATATGTGTGTACATGTGTGTGTGCATGAGCATGTGTGTATAAGTGTGTGTTTACTTAAATTTATACATGTGTATATATGTGTGTGCTCATGTGTATATATTAATGTGCATATGTACACACATGTGTTTAATAACTACCTATTAACCAGATGATGCTACTTGCCTCTATGATATAGGGCAAGTTATTAAAATCCTCTGTGCCTCTGAAAATGAAAGTATTCCTTGCTATACTTTATAAAAGCATCAACATTTTTGTAAGAAAAGTTGTATTTTGAGAACATTATAGAATACATTTGACTCCTAGATTAAAAGCATAACATAAAAGTGTTTCAGTTGGGTACAGGAGCATATGTCTTAGATTCCGTAATTGGGAGACTGGGGTTGGGGGCATCAGGACCTTGAAATTGGAATGGACTACACAGTAAGCTTCAGGCCAACCTGGACTATGAAACACTACTCAAAACAAACAAGTGAACAGAGAAATATAATCATTCCTTAAGCTACATGTTTGCTTCTACTATGTGTCTAAAGATATTGCCAACATGAGACACGTCTGAACTCCAGTTGGCATTTACCTTTCATTTTATCAGTTTTTCTAATTATATAAGAATACAAATTTGTGCCCCAACTTGTGTCGGTGCAGGTTCACAGTTGAGAATTCCCAGGAAACATGCTTCTCCACCTATTTTTAATCTGTCCCCTGCTCTTTACTTTCTCTTCTCCATGGAATGTCCTTCATCTGTGTTCATGCTCTAAATATTCTAGTCTTGGATGATCCTCGTGTTTTGACAGTGCCTCATACCTACCTAGATCTATAACTTAGAGCACCTCTCTCCTTCCCATGCTGCAGAAGCCCCAGTATTCAGTTGCCATGGATACAGATACTGCTAGGTCCAGTACCAGCTCCACCCTGCATTGGTGTTGCGGATGTCTACTTCTGTATCATTCCTAGCCTCTGAAGGTTTTCCTCTTTCCTGGTCAAGTTTCCTACCGTAACAGCCACTGCCATGTATTTCAGAATTTTTACTTGTTCTGTACATGGTGAGATTTCTCTGAATATTATGCCCATAAAGAATGTAACATGCAATGGTGTAGTCTTAGTGGCACAGATGTCTGCTGATTAAGTGACACTTTTAACCCGAGACCCTTTACAAGATGACTGAGTTAATGTTAAGAACATTTGTTTCTTGAGAGAGATGTTTTCTACCAGAAATCCTTTTACCCATCCACGTGTCCTCCAGCCCATGGGTGAAGCCAGGCATACAAAGTCTTTGAAATGTTGTTTTTAACACATTTTATTAAATAGCCTGTGCTTAAATAATAAATCAGAAAATATTGCATATCATCACAATGAATTATTACCTAACACATCACAGACACATTATTGAGTATACAAAACAACACCCATGTATAGTTTTGGCACATAGATGCTCCTCATCATATGAACTAATTCTGTGTGGCTATTTCAAACTTTGCTCAGCTACAGTGAAAGGACCTGGAGAGGCTCGGTTGCTAGGGCAGGTGAAGCAGAATCACAGAAGGTAGGCATCTTGGGGGCTATTTTGAGAAGGTGACACTTTCTTTCAGTGACACCAAGACTGTGGTGGAATATACAGCAACTGCCTCCTTGGCACAATATGTGAAATGTTTAATGTGTTCTGATATTTGCTCAAAGCATATTAAGGAGCTATGTGACAAATTTCCAGTTATACATGAACTTTTATGATGGTTCAGTTCACTAACTTAAAATTTTTTATTTTTATTTTATCTAGTTTTAGTTTGATTCGTTTTTCTTACATTTGGTGAAAGAATTTAAAGTAGAAATAATATTTTATATAGTACTCACTTCATAAATGTTGCTCAGCATAAATATTGCTTGCATCAAATCCTAAGTTTCTTATTAAACTTCTTATTCATATGTTAATTCACAATCATTTTTAAAAAGTCTCTTAAATGCTATGTGCTTTCACATTTGCATTGATTTTTCTGCTATTCTTACAAATATTTTATAGAAATTGCAATAGAACCCATGCAATGAAATAAAAATAGCATGAATAAATGTATACATAATGATATTTACATTGATGTTTTTACCACTTTGACTCTTTTTACATACTTTTTATCTAATTTATTTATATTGTTTTATATTATTGAGAACATGCTATGTATAAAATTTTATGTTATTATTTTTAATAAATTAACTATTGTTTTTCTAGCATGTATTCCCCCTAAAAATGTCTTTAATTGATCATTTTCACTATTATTTAGGTTATTTTACAGGCTTGGATTATATCTTATGTTGTAATGAAGTTATTAAACTTTATCTTCATTATGTATATTTTCAAAGACAAATTCATTCAAGTCTAATAACTAAAAGATTTTCATTAAACACTATAAAATATTTAAATATGTACACACAACATATATGCACATATATGCACATATATGTATATATATGTGTGTGTGTGTATGTGTGTGTGTGTGTATGTGTGTGTGTGTGTGTACATATGTATATTAATGTTTTCTTCAAAATTGACTTTTGGCATCCCATCAAGTTAGAAGGAATTATGAGTGAAATATTTCTTCCTGCTTAATAAGCTCCCTGGAATTTTATCACCATGTTCTCTTTCACCTTTTCCTCACACTTAAATTACAATCCTAACCAAGCTCTCCCTGTGGAGGAATTGAGATGGAATCTCTTATTTACTAGCCTTGAACCAAAGCACTTTTCATGATCACTTTTTATCAAGTCAAACAGGAGTTGCACAAATGAATGCTGTTACCTAAGAGCCAGTCGATATTAATAAACAAAAAGCTTAGCTGGCCAGCTCAAGCCCAGGAATAGGAATAGTTGAATTATAAATAATAGTGTGTGTAGATACTTACATATGTACACACAGACACATACACACACACACACATATCAATACACTTCCAATACTTGTAGCTGGTTTTTGCTACTTTGTAGGTTCTAATTTTTCCCACTCTTCATCATCCCCAACACTGGTTTCACTCCCTATAGGAGATAGGAGAAAAGAAAGATAGAGAGGAGAGAGAGAGAGAGAGAGAGAGAGAGAGAGAGAGAGAGAGAGAGAGAGA
>NW_021604613.1:10536307-10539234 GCF_004785775.1 Grammomys surdaster
AGAGAGAGAGAGAGAGAGAGAGAGAGAGAGAGAGAGAGAGAGAGAGAAAGAGAGAGAGATCTAAATTTAATTTCTTGTTTCTTCTTTGAGCAACCCCTTCAATGGCCACCAACCACCAACCCCACCTAATGGGCCTCTAGCGTTATATACCCTCTGAAAAGTTCCCAGAATTCCAACAATCACAGAAACTATCTGAAGCTGGCAAAATCATGCCTCTGCTACAGTATGAGGGAAATCATAGTCAACTGCTGTGAAGTAGTCTCATATTCCCACATCTGGAATTGAAACAAAAACATATTCCTAATAACATTTCTATGTTTTTTAAAGAAACAAAAATTCCAGAATTCTCACAACACGTACTTTTTATTAAAATAATTGCATATCACAAGGTTTTTTCCCTTTGAACTTCTCCACCAAGGACAATCTTGCTGTAAATTTCCTGATTACCACTCTAATTCAGTAGATGCTTAAAGCTTTTTATCTAAGGATTAGAAAAGATAAGAAGTAATCTACATACACTAATGTATATTGATTCAAAACCAGCACCCCCTTTGTACAGAATTTACTTATCCATTTGGTGGCAATTAATCAGAGAATAATAGAGAGCAAAGCTGGGCAGATAATTAGAAGAGATTCTGTTTAAACATAAAATAGAAGAATAATAGAGAATGAGATGGAGGATAGGTAGCAGAGGTGATTAGTACAGTCAGGCTGCAGTCCCGTTCTTCTAGGTAGACAAGGCATACACTTGCTGGTTGAGTACTCACACAAAGTCATCAGGAAGTGGCTAATTAAACTCAGTGTTATTTATTCCAAGCCAGAAATTTGTGCTGTGTTTTGAAAGAAATTTCATTTAAGACTATTGAAATTATTTTAGACATTTAACCATGTGTGCTGTGAAATTTTTTAATTAATTGTCCATTTCTGAAGTTACCATAGACATGGGTATTATATACTCCTGCTGTCAATTTTGGGTTGCTCACTGATTCTCAAATCTGTGTTTTATTCACTCTGCGTTGATTCTGCCAGAATGAATTCCAGAAGAGAAACCCACTTCCCTTGGGCTTTCAATTGTCCCATTCTACCTGCTCACCGCTCAACCCCATCCTAACTGACCTCTCTCTATTTCTAAGCTTGGGTTCTAAGAGCTCCCAAGAGCAATTGGATTTAGCTATTTATCTTATTTTACAACTTAAAATTTCCTCCAAAAATTCTATCATTGCAAATTTTGAATCTCGATGCTTCTGAAACTTAATACTAACCTATTGCCAAACAGAATGGGGAAGAAAAAAAAAACATTATTTCATTCACTGAATTTGTGTTTGCATACAGTTTTTTAACTTACACTGACGGCTGCATTTTGAAGTACAAATGTTAGGCAAGTGATGTGAGCTACAGTCCCAACCCAACATATTTTTAATTTGCATTTAAAAAATTTTTATATTATCTTTTGAAACTGTGATTCTATAATTTCCCCCTTGCCCTTTCCTTCCTCCATCCCCTCTTGTATGTCCCTCTCTCAACTCATGGCCTTTTTTTAATTGCTATTACAAACACACACACACACACACACACACACACTCCAAAATAGATAATTACAGTATCTTTTTAAAATCATCAATAAGGCAAGTTTTCATTAGCACTCAAAAGTTCTGACTCTTGGCCTAGTCTCTATGTTTCACATTGTGTTGCCATTGAGTGGAATTAGAAGCACTAAAGTCACTGGAAATCTGGTCCTTGAGCACTCCACTTTGCACTCCAGCTTTTAGTAGCTGTCCAGGAGTGCAGCGTCTTACTATCTCTCTCATGTCTACCACCACCTCTTTCATATTTATGAATCAGTGCTCTGACTCCTACCACACCCCATCTCTTTCTAGTTTTTCAACAGCATATTGCTTCAAGAAGGAAGAAGAATACCTATCATCTTGCCTGGTGCCATATGTAGCACTTACCTATATGAGCAGAAACAGGAAAGCTGTGAGGGAAGCAGGTGAGATTGCAGCTGGTCAAGTTTCTTATGTGGTCTAAGACTAGAAAAACCTGGCAAGGAAGGCAGCCATGGCCACCTGAGTGCAACAGAACTGCAAGCATGTTAGGGGCTAAGAATGAAGCCATTGTGCACCATTTTTCATTGTCAATGTTTCTCAAACCATGGTTTGCATCAATCAAGTCCCTCACCCTTTCACTTAGCACAGGAGAATCTGCCTTTAGTCCACATTGTTCTCCTCCAACATTATTTTTAAAACTTCAACACTGACTTCTTAAGATACATGGCCCAATTTAAGGTCTTTATCACTCCTGTCTGCAACAGGTCCTTGTCAAATACTCTTTTCTTGATATTCTTTCAACCATAATTTTCCACTGTGTCTACACTAGCATTTCCAAAGTATTTTCATCAAATCAATAGCCCAAAGAGATGAAATTCAAAAGAATATTCACGGGCAATTCGTTTTGCCCAATATGGGTCCCCTGTAAAAGTCATAATCCTCATTAGCACAATAAAGTCTCTGTGAAATTTAACTTGAAAAGAATCTTGCACAACTATGGTGAATCCAAAGTTTCCAAATGAGAAACCCATTTCTTCACAACAATCTCAGTTCAGTGCTTTAGAACATTAATGTTTATCACAGTTTAACATGTTTTATATTAGGGTGCTGCTAATACTCAATGGCACCCTAAAACCACTGCTAGCTAGTGACAGTTGCTAGGAATTGTAACTTCCTGAGTATAAACAAACATGGTCATAATTATTCAGGTTTTCATCATAACAATTGAGTAATGTATTTTTATTGGTATTATTCAGTTTTAAACAACAACCAAGTCTTACTCTGTAAGCCAAAAAGCATGACAATCCAAATGAGCAAAACATGGTATTAGTCAAACACATATTTGCCACTGGAGAAACAACTACAATTGCTTTTCTCTCT
>NW_021604613.1:10539334-10550862 GCF_004785775.1 Grammomys surdaster
CTCCCTCTCTCTCTCTCTCTCTCTCTCTCTCTCTTTCTTTCTTTCTTTCTTTCTTTCTTTCTTTCTTTCTTTCTTTCTTTCTTTTACTGGTAAGAAATACTTTATGGAAGAATAGTTGAGAACTACCCACAGATCAATCATGTTCACCACTGAGGCAAAGATAAATGCTTCTTGTGAGGTACCAAACAAACAACTGGAATACTGGAGAAACTTAAATCTCTCAGAATAGATTAATTTTTCTTTCAAAAAAAATGTGGATTGGACTTCATTGGACTATTGTTTTTAGAACTTCATATCATAACTTTTTTTTTTTTACTCTGAGGCACATACAGTAGGGGTATATTTTACTGACCGTGTCTTAGCTCCCTATACACTGCAGGAAGATGTCATGACGCAATGATCTTCATTTATGAACTACTGCTATGGTTGTTGCTCTGCTCCACTAATGCACCCCTCACTCTCAGCCAGCTGCTCACTTCAGTATGTGTGGACCATTCCCTCGCACGAGTTACATTTTCTCTGAACACAGTGACTACACTCTCATCAGCTTTCCAAGGCAGCTTTTCAAGGTAAACTTTCTTTTAGACATTCAAATGAAAAATGGGTTTCCTGAAACTAAAACATCAAAGTCAAATTCAATACAACCCAAAGAAATCAGCTAAGTCATAGGTGGTCTGCACTCTCTGCCTAGGCTTCATATATTCTCACAAATGTGGAAAAGCTGAACATTGCTGAAGGGGTGAGCATGACCTTTTCTTTCTTCTTCTGGAACCAGAACCTTCAACAACAGAACACTAGGCCTTAGGTGCTAAAATGTGTCATCTTAGGAACAAGAGAAACAAAATGATACAAATGTAAATATCTAGCCAATAAAGAGTAGGAAAGAAGTCTTTGTGAAGGGACTATGGCCAAGCCTGCTTCTCCATATCTGTAACTACAACATACCAATAAAGAAAATAACTGATGTTAAAAGACTAATGTTATATAGGATCCAATGTACTTTCTATGAGAACTATTAAATATCCTTTACAGATTTAAAAAGCTGCTGGAAATTTGAAGAACCATAAAACTATTAACATTCAGCCAACACTTTAAGCTTGATATCACTGGGAAAATCGTACTCATAATTGATGTTCCAAACTGCAGTCACTCCAAGGGGATCCAGTGTGTACCTGAATACTTCCATTGAGAAAAGTAAAATTTAAGGCATGTCTAAGACAGATCAGTCCCTTTGTAGGCAGGTCATAATTTGCTTGGGAACTTGTTCTTCGGGAATTCTAGGACCTCAGTGCAAAGGGAGGTGGTGAGGGAACAAAGAGAGGACAGGAAGGAGCATGTGAAAAGCTGACACAGATAACTTACCCCTCTATGCATTCTAAATCAGGTGCCTGCTTTGACACACTTAAAGACAAAGCCTAGCTTTTCATACTTTGGCCCAACAGTTATATACACCAGCTTCCAGAAGCTGGGTTAGGACTAAGAGGCTCCCCTGATAACCAGCAAGCCATATGGATCCTGCAGGTTCGAGTAGCAAGCTAATTTCAATGGCAAAGAAGATTGTAATACAGCCTAATATTGCCTCTGTGGTTATGAGCAATCAATCTTATTGTAGGTCTATGGTGAAAAGTGCAAATGGGGCAGAAAGAAATACAAAATGTACAACTTAGACAGGAAACGAGCACTGGCAAGCTTAACGTTAGAGCCGCTGCTATGCTGGAAGAGAAGCCGTAATTACTGAGGAAATTAATGCCATTAAGAAGAGGTTCCAGGCTAAGCATTGGGGTAAAAAGAAGGTGCCTTCAGGACAAGACTATCCAGCAAGGCTACTACCACAGGGAAGTTGGGGGAGGCAAAGTTGTTGTTTCCTAAAAAGCAACTACAAATGTACCTGTAAATGCAGTTCAAGACACAAAGAACCATCCCAAGATGGCAGTAGAGCTTGGCAACGTGATCCACGTGGTCCTTGAATTCAGAAAGGATGTGAAAGTAAAAGGGTGCTGGCATCTTCTTCCATGATTTCAGAAAGTTGCCTGAGACTGGGAAACATGTGGCAAGCAAATCCCTGTGACAAGGACCAGAGAGAACAAGGAGCTGTGAGAGGCTATTGCATGAAGCTGAGAAAGTAAAGTCTAGCTTTCAGCAGAGATCCCACTATGTCTGAGATGTCAAAGGGAGTAGAAGAATTAGGTGGAGTGGAGCTAGCCAAAGTGAGAAGTGTCTTACAGGCAGTAAAGCTGGAAGGACAGATCCATCTAAACCCTTTGACCCCTGACATAGACATAAAAGATATGAAGTTTGCCTTGCTAGATTTGGCTCTTTCTTTGGTTAAGTATTTATTCTTCATGTCCCATTCTTGTCTTTTGAGATGTTACTGTATATTCTTTGTTATTATATGTTAACATTATGTAATTTGTTCTTGGTTGTTTTTTTTTTTTTTTTCATTTTATGGGGCAGGGGGAAGTAGTAACAACTAAAAGATTGCCTTGAGTCTCAGAAGAAACTTAGGACTTTGATTTTTTATTTATTTTTTTTTAATTTTTTTAATTTTTAAATCAAATCGTAATTTTTACTTATTCACACAGGGGTTATAAACACAAAAAAGCAGGACGTGGAGAAGGGGATGACACTGGAGCATGGGTGTTCGGGGGAATACAGATATCTTTCAGAACATGGTATTGGCTGGGTGAAGGTTCAGGGGACAGGTCACTATGACTCTGCCTATGATTCACTTGTCCTTATCTAAGTTGGTACTATCTGGCAAGGCTACCTATTTGCAAGGTCTATGACTACTCAGGCTGGTAAATTTCAATGAAAGCTGCCTGTTTACAATAGCTTATAGCCATCTGTTTCAATGTTTTTCCACAGAGACCCAAGACTTTGTGTTAGCATGCATGTATGACAGGCCTATTGATGATTCTAGGCCTATGGCTGATTTTAGGCCTTTAGTGTATAAGCAGGGCTGCCCCTGACATCTCCTCCCTTCTCTAAGTATAGAAGGATTGTGGTGATTCTAATCTTGCAAAGGCGGGGATAGAGGCCTGACCTCCAGTAATTAAAGGGGACCTTGTAATGGCTCCGGTCTCCCTGTCGTTGTCCAGTGAAGCATGAGGGCCATACCCATCCTGATAGGACTTTGAATTTTTAAACAGTCTTGGGATGGACTTTTAAACAGTGTTGTGACTGCAAAAGACTGTAAAGACTTTTAATACTAGACTAAATACATTTTGTATTATGATATGCCCATGAGACAATGAGTTCAGGAAGTGGGATCTGATGTTTTGAATGAAAATTGTCTCCCATAGTCTCAGGTATTTGAATTCTTGGTTCCAAGTTGATGATTCTGTTTAGGGAGGCTTAGGAAGTATAGCTTTATTGAAGAAAGTATGCCATCGGATGCAGGCTTTGAGTTTAGACTCACACCATTTCTAGTTACTCTTCTGTTTAGTGCTTGTAGTTCATAATGTGAGCTCCCAGCTTTCTTCTCCTAATAGCATGCCCTTGTGCCACCATCATGGAGTTCAACGCTCTAGAACTGTAACCACAAATAAATTCTTTCTTCCATAAGTTTCCTTGGTTGCAATGCATTATCACATGAAGCAACTACCCAACAGAAAACAAAAATTGTTCTCCTTGATACCAGGTCAAATTAACTTCATGAAAGAAATGCTGTACAGTGCATGACTGCATTTGTATAAAGTCCAATAAAATACATATTAATAATGGCAGCAATTGGTTGAAAATATTAATTGAGGAAGGACCACAGGTAGTACAGCAGAATGCATTCATGTGTATGCTTCTGAGTGTGTGCTTGTATGTGTGTGCCTGTATATGTGCTTGTGTGTATGCTTGTGTAAGTATGCTTGTGTATGTGTGCTTGTGTGTGTATGCTTGTGTATGTGTGAAAGGCTTTTTTGAGATGTACAGATAAAACATATAGTTTACTAGGTCAGAGTCGTATTATAGAAGTGTTTTTGAAAGTTTTTTGACTATGAAGTTTTTCTTTACATTGAGTTTAATCTATTGCACTGCAGTATTTATCAATGATTCAGGTTTCTACTTCTTATTACCCCAGAGATGATACATATTACCTTTTAAATTAGTAACTACCAATTGTCCACAAAAAAAGTTTTTCTGATTGCAAATCCAATTCCTTCATGACAACTGGCTCCTTTATTTGTTTTTGTTTTGTGTTAATTGAAGAGAATTATTCATTGCAAAGACTTTGTTGATAAGATAGACTGTCCTGACCGTCATTATCTACAGGCCTGCACATGCTAACCATGTCTTTAAAGGAACTAGAATTGACATTTGTCTCAGAACTATCAAAGCTACTCCCCAATGCCTATAATACAGAGGTAGCATTACTCATGATGTTTTTTCTGAGGAAAAAAAAAAAAGCCTAGACATGAGAAGAGATCCCTTTCTTCCAAAAACAAACAAACAAACAAACCATGATTTTCATAATGTATGGCTTTTATGCTACTATGTTTGTGGTATATTCTCAAAGTTACTTTTCTGAGAATGTAATGCAAACGATTTCATACTGCCACTGAAGGAATGATGTATTGTGGGGCACAAAAGGTAACTGCAATATACTGCCCTTAAATAGCAGAGGTATTTTAAATGGTACTAAAGGCATCTGTAGCAGTGAATGATGCAGCAAGGCCTGATAATCTAAGTCTCCCCGTCATTGCTATTTAAAAGCTATGACTCCATGAACCATTTAAAATTCAACACCAAATATATCAAGGGATCACCTTCAAAAACAGTGATTCAGGATAGAAACACATATGTCAACACAGGCAGGAAGGATGGTGTATTTCACAATCTGTGCCATTTGAGTTAAAATGTGGGGGTTTTCCTAAACCAGTACAGCCTTTGTGTTCATCAGAGAAATCTCATTTGTAGTGAGCAGTAGTTAATGTAGAGACTTAGAACTGGCCTGAGGACTAATAATGATCTTTGAGGGTAGGTTCCTATAATGCAAAGTTTTTATGTCACCCTCCTTGATACCCTGGGGCTCTGAAAACACTGAGGAGGTTGGCCAAGGGAGAAAAGCTGAGAACTGCAAGATGCTGCCCTTAGAACCAGACATGGCCATTCAACCCATGAACTCACAGTGGCTGTAGTTACCTGCCATCTGCACAAGATGGTGCCTATCAGCATATTATGTTATATTATGTGTGAGGGTAACTCATGTGGACCCCTCCTCCCTGTGAGACTACTGAGTAGTTTCTAGCAAGGGAGCATTATGCTTTTTAGTGGTGTAACCACTGATAATTTGCCCATATTCCAGTAAATAAGTCCTTACCCTTGCTCCTGTGGACAAACTCGATTAAACACAGTGGGTTGGAAAGAAAAGAAAGAGAGAGAGAGAGAGAAAGACATAGAAGTAGGAGGGAGATTTGTGTGGCAAAAGGAAGAGTTGTTTCTGCCAAAGAAGATGAGGAAAAGAGTAACCGAAATCATTATATGCATGCAATAAAATTGTTAAAGATTATAATAAATAAATAAATAAATAAATAAATAAATAAATGTATGTTTTAGTGCAAGGTTATATGTTTTATAACTGCTTACAGTGGAATGACTACCAGTTTTAGGAATCCACAGAACTATAAGTCCATTCAAATGAATTTTAAAGTGGATCATGCAGCATTACTTTGTTAATATGTTTTGCAATTTCCAGTTTAGTATAAGGTAATACTTATATGTGATATCATAAGAGTAAACAGCTATTGTAAATGTCTCCCAGATTTCCCAAGTTTATTAATGATAATGGGGACCCACAATGGCATCAATGTGCTGGAAGGCCAAAGAAGAACTTTTTTCATTTTACCTTCTTCACTGGACTAAATATATAAAATGATTAATGGTATGGGGAAGAACAGATTCTAGCAAAAAAAAATTGCACAAACCTTTAGTTATAACAGTTTAAACAAAGGAAATAAAGAAAGACTAGGAAAGGAAGGAAACTCAAAAAGAAAAGGAGAAGAGAAGAAGAAAACGAGAAAGAGGGGAGGGAAGAAAGGCATGGGGAGGAAGGGAAGGGAGGAGAGGAACTGGAGCATGAGGCCGGGGGTCTGTCATTCCAGTTTTGGGAAGTGAAGGCTGTCCTCAGATCCAGGCCAAGTCTGAAAGCAGAGTCAATTGTATCTGTATCTGTCAGAGCAGAAAAGGAAGCAGAGTGAAGAGAAATAGAGGGGTAAGACTCCCTGTGACATCATGACACAAAAACGTCCTTCCAAATATAGTGACTTTATTCTGCACTAATGCCTTATTCCTTTTATAAGTTGAAAACATTCAGGTGATTTAATTACCTCTTCAATATCCTCAAACAAAATAAAGACTTCTTAACCAGTGACCAAAATAGACCTGCTCCTCACTGATTATGTTAAGAAGCAGCAGTTTGGAAACATGATCGTGTTGAGGACAGCACAACTTCTTAACTTCAGAATACAAGCAAGTATGTACTGAAATGCTAGGACAGCAGCCTGCCATGCACTGCAGTATTCCTGAAGGGATAATGACTTTTGAAAATATTTAAAATTGCTATGGACTGTAACATCATATCCTTGTTCTTTAGCATACTATTATTTCTGTTTCTTGAGAACAGGTTCTTGTTAACAAATCTCCCTAAAATTCAAATGTCAGAACTATAACCTCCAACACAGCATGTTAAACAGGAGGTTTTAAGGAAGCAATCAGATCTAGATGGGGTATTGAGAGCTGAGATTTTGTTATATAACACATTTCTACAAAGATACAGAGACCCCCTGTTTTCCTGTTCTTCTCAGCCACATGAGCAATGTCTAGGTGGTCCTCTGAAAGCGAGGAAGAGGGCCTTCCCAAGCCCTGATTTCAGACTTACAGATTGGAAATCTACATGAAAACTATTTCAGCCTCTGACAGACATATGCACCTGTGGTTTGAGGGGGGCGAAGGCTGGCTGAGATGCCTCCCTGTTCATATTTGACAACTTATGGAGTCTCCATTTTGCAAATCCTTCTATTTCATTCCAATTGCATCATCTCATTTGTATTAGTTATGTAACTGAACCAATTTGGTCTGTGGAAGTAAAATAAAATCTTAGCACATTGCACCACTGACATTTAGACAGGCTAGGCCTTGAAGGGGGCTGTCCTGTGACCTGAACTGGGTTCAGCTGCACATTAGCATCTATTGACAAAATGCCAGGAGAGTCCCCTCCACCATAATGACATTCGAAAATGTCTTTAAATGTTTCTAGGCACCTCATGATCCATACTGAGCAGTGATAGTTATGGTCATTCATAGAAATACTATTTAAACATTGTGACGTGTTTTTTTTTTTCCGACCTCAATGTTAAGGCAATGTTCTGAGAGAGGTGTGACAGAACTTACTCTCATCTGAACAGAGAATTTCTCAAGTGGCACCTCATTTTCCCATCCCTTGTATGAGAACTCTAAAGAGTGACAGTTTTAATATTCCTCAGAGTTGTCCCACTAGCCTCTCTTTTCATGCTGGGAATCTACGAAAGGGAATTTTTAAAAACTGTGCTTGAATTATAATCAATCACAATATTTTGTGAGATTCTCCTGTCAATACCAACAATATATCCTCCAAAACTCCTAACTGGAATAACCTAGTCAAGCTACAATGAAGAGATAGGCAGCACCTCAAGCATAAGCTGAATTCATAGTGAACAGACAGCCAAGAAAAAAGACAGACATTGCTTAGAGGGACTGACTTGAATGAGTGACATGTGACCATGATAACCGGACTTTCCCTTCTGTCCTCATACTAAAACTCATATTCCCTCTACTAAAGACACCACTCCAATCGGTGCTTAGCCATCCAAAGAGCCCTGGTGGTTAGAGTCCTCCTCTCTGGTTTTTGAAGTTTCTTGTTGACACAAGAAGTAAAATAAGCGCTCCCCACATTGTTTAAGGGAACAAAAGAATTCCGAGTACCGAGCAGTGTATTAGCTGAATAACCCACTAGAATGAAATTCGCTCACAAACTCGGGGTGCCCGCTTGAGTGGGAAGCCGCAGAGGATGTCACTCTTTCCCCTAACATCCATTGCACTTCATCCATTGCGAGTTCTGTTGCTCAGGGAAACCACAACAACATCTGCAAAGTCAACATTGCATAGACTTTGACTTTGTGATCCTGTGGGGAAAACAAGAACTCTTCACACCTTTTAGCATCTACATTACATAAAACAGCATAATATTTTATACTTTTTAAATCTTTTTGTGTAGCAGAAAATGAGCCTCCAGAGCTTTTCTCAACCGTCATCAGAAACAGTCTGGGAGAGGACGCTTCTGAGATGACCTCCTTAGGGTGGGCAGGAAGCACCTCACCTTTCAAAAGGGAATATTTATACTTTTTGGATAGAGTCAATCCAACCTCCTAGAAACCAGGACATAGCAGGAATCTAATCTTGCTGGTCTCTATTACATCACTATGAGACCCGTGAGCGGCTCTTTTCTTGGACATTACAAAAATGACAGAGAATCGAGGCGGAGGGGGTGGGGGGCAGGAAGCAGACCACAAAGAGAAGATGCTCAACTTCTGAGAAACAAACCAGAAGACCATAGATCTTACAGCGTCATGCCAAACTTCTCTCTAGAAAGAAAATCTGATAGCTAATTCCTTTTCTGATAAATTGAACATGTCTCATTGTGGTAAAGTCAAGTTATTTTAAAGCTGCTGTGTAAGAGGATGTTCATAGGTGTTTGTAGGTATCCAGCTTATGAGTGGAGATGTGTACACATGGCTATGTGCAATGCCTTTAGAGGTCAGAGGTCTATGTCAGATGTCTTCCTCAATGTCACTCTCCATCTTTCACTCAAACTAAGCTCAGATTCAGTCAACAATCCCAGCTGCTGGTTTTTGCCCTACCCCCACCCCCCAGCATTGAATTATTTTAATTTAGGGGCATGCTACTAAACTAAGTTTTGTTTTGGTTTTCTTGAGGAGGATGTTGCTGTTGTTTCTTGCTTTTTTTTGTTTCTGTTGTTTGTACAGATTTAACTCAAGCCCTCATGAGTCACAGAAAACTCTGTATAGAAAGTCATCTCTTCTTCCTTGAGGATAATTTCTATTTTAATATCAGCTGGTTCATCTTAAATGCCACCCTTTCACCGGGGGGAAGACTATATCTTGAACCCACACATTGCACAGCCAATTCCCTGAGCAAGTAAGGCTTTAATCTTTCCATTCCCTCTTCCCCTTGCCTTTCTTCCAAGTTTACACAGCTTGAAAATATTGGGCATTTAAAACATAAGTAATAATAAGCTCTAGTCATAATGTGTAAGGCTTGGTCAGCAGAGCACTCAGTCATTATTAATTAGCACACTCTTGATTATCTACTTATGATAGATGTTATCCAAAGTCTAATCTCCTATACACAGTTGAAATGTTAACCAAGCCTGCTGATAACATGAAGGATTTACCCACTTGTAAATCTTCACCTTGATTCCTGGGCTCATAAAACTGGTAATATAAATTTATTTCATCTTCATGTCTATAAAAACAATGATACTCAGCTCACAGGGGGTTTATATTTCCTGAAAGACTAATATTTGCTTTAATTATGAACTGTATTATTATTTGGCTTATAAAAAGTATTTTTGAAGAAGACTTTTAAAAACAAAGACAATGTATTTTTCCAAGGACAACTTAATATCCAGGCATTAAAATGGCCTGAATTGATATGTTTAATAAGCCATAACCCAGATAATCAGGGGCTATAAAGGATTAATTTTTCTCTTGTATTATCAAAGAGCATCTGTAAAAGTACAAAATCCACTGGAAAACTTGAGTTTACAGTTCTTATGACTGATTTACAAAGTGATGTGTTAGCAAGGGCCTCTGCAGCATCTTGTTTTGTTTTCCCTTTTCTTCTGAGAGAATGGAAAGCCCTCTTTCTTTTGCAAGCCTGCAGTTGAATAGCCCATCGTAACTGACTTCTTATTGGGTTTCCTCTCTCCGCTACCTCTGTCCTTTTGCTTTGCTTGTAGGTTGGAAAAGATGTTGAAAAAGACACTACAGAGAAATCAACTACCCAGCCTTGAGAGCATGTACAAATCCCCAGGTTTTTGTTTTCAGATAAAGTAATCTCTTTTAATGTTTTGCATCAGATAACAATGGTTAAAAAAAAAAAACTAAGCTGGAGTATTGGAGTGAATGAGACTTAGTGGCTGAAATACTGGGATAAATAATTCAATGTTCAGTTTTCTACATAATATTCTGTATCTGAATATCCAGTTTTCTACCCACTATTCTGTATCTCCTTCCTTCTTCAAATGTATAATCCACCATTGGTTTATCAAAACCAGATATATAACAATAATTATTTAATAAAGATTATATTTTATTTTTCTTTCTTTGTCTTTCTTCTTTCTTTCTTTCTTTCTTTCTTTCTTTCTTTCTTTCCTTCTTTCTTTTTTTCTTTCTTCCTTTCTGACAGGATTGTCTGTACCTCAGGGAGGCCTTGAACTGTTGATTCTCCTTTCTAAGCCTCCTGGGTAGGATTACAAACATATGTAACCATCCTGGCTACGTTTCTCTTTTAGTTCATCCATCTCAATCTAATATCATAGCAATTTGGTTTTCAAGTAGCCACTAAATAATATATGTTAAAACTCATAAAAATAGATGTAAAGAAGACACTGTACTTTTTAAGAATTATCAATTCTACAAATGTAGTAATAATAACTTGCATACATAATTCCTTTGCATCTAAATTTCTGTCCATAAAATGGATCTGAGAAATGTTGTATTTCACCTCCATTCAGCAAATGATGATGAATGAGTCTGAGTTGGTAAAGTGTAACAGTGTCATAATTAACCCATAGAAGAATTAAACAGTGATTTTCCAGTCACATTTTCTGCTTCCATTTTGTGTAGTTAAGTGATTTCTTGATGGTTTTATATTGAAATGTTTCTCCTAGATACCTCCAGAATCTCTGTGCTTTCTCTACTCTTCCAGAAGATGGGAAGAGTTACAAAAATAGCAGGATTCTTCCATCCAAAGATACCACAGGTGAGTTTTCATGTGCACTGTAAGAGTCATGTATAAACTTGATAATGGAAGACACTTTTTAAATTTTGTTACATTTTTTCCTTTTATGGAAAAAAGCTTATTTTCTCATATAATATGTCCTGATTGTGGTTCCCTCCCTCATTACTCCATTCAGTTCCCCCCTCATCTTCCCTCTTATATGGATCCACTCCTTTTCTGTCTCTTATTAGAAAACAAACAAGCTTCTAACGTGTAGTAATAAAATACAAAATAAAACCAAAAAAAACGAATACATCAGAATTGGACAAAGCAAACAAACAGAAAAAAAGCCCAAGTATAGGTACAAGAAATAGAAACCCATTTGTTCACACACAAAGAACTTGTAGGGGAAAAAAGAGAGAAGTTATATATATTCTATATACATGTATTATGTATTATATAATGAATATATAATTATATATAATGCATATATACATATATTATGCATACATATATTGTCTATCATATATACATATATA
>NW_021604613.1:10550962-10578424 GCF_004785775.1 Grammomys surdaster
ATAAGATAGAGTTGGGGTTTTTGATAATACATGAGACAAGAAACCTCCAAAGATGGCACTGAGTTCATTTCAGCCAGCCATCTTCTGCTGGGCATGTTTGTTTCCCCAGTGAGACTCCACTGGAGACAACTAAATTTTCAGTTTCAAGGTTTATCATTTGGAGATTGGTTTGAGTTAGGGATGGAGGAGTATGTCTGCTTCTTTCATCTCCAGGACCCTATCCGATGCAGACCCATGACTGTTCTGTTTGCTGCCCACTTGCTTCACTCGTGTTAAATTAGAGGGACTTGTTTGGGTTTTGTTTGTGTTGTTGTTATGGCCTCCATCCATCAGGCTCTTGTACTCTTTCTACCTCTTCTTCTTCAGGGTTTGCTGAGTCCTGAAGGGAGGGATTTGATAGAGGTACCCTGTTTAGGGTTGAGTGTTGCAAAGCCCTTTGCATAGTTTCTGGCTGTGGTCTCTGTATTTGTTCCCACCTGATATAAGAGGAAGTTTCTCTGCTGATGACTGAGCATGGAAGGCACTGATCTATGAGAATGTCATTAGGAGTGATTTTACTGCTACATTCTTTTTGTTGTTGTTGTTTCTTTGTTTTTTATTTTGTTTTGTTTTTTAGAATAGTAGTATTTAGCTTTACCCTATGTGCCTGTGTTATCTAGTTTCAGGTTCTTGGTCACCCAAGCAGTGTTGGGAATTGATTCCATGGTCCATGGAGTGGCCTTAAGTCAAATCAGATAGTGGTTGGTTACTCCCACAAGCTTTGTACCACCATTGCATTAGCACATCTTGCAGGCAGGCCAACATTGTAGAGCAAAGGTCTTATGGTTGAGTTGGTGTTCACATTTCTCCTCTGACAGCATGCACAGTAACTTCCTGTACCAAAGACACTAACTAGAACACAGGAGTAAAGGTTCTCTGTAGGCACCAGCTCCCCATCTCCATGTTCAACGAGTAGTGTAGGAATTGTCTTAAGCAATAAGACCTTGCCCTCAGGTTTTAGGTCTCTAAAAACCTAGTCTTGGCATCATTCCAGGTTGTTTTGGAAATTCCCATGGGACCTATTTGGTCAGCAACTCAATTAGATGTAAACCAATCTTGGAAATGGATGCTTCAGTTAGTGACAAGAGATGTCCAGTTGGGGCACTGTCTCCTTATTTATTTGGTAATTTCATTTAGATAGCCTTCATATATGTGTTTTAGAAAGCCTCTACTGTACGAGGATACCATACTACCCTTCTTTTTTTTTTTTTTTTTAAAGATTTATTTATTTATTATGTATACAGTGTTCTGCCTGTTTGTACACCTGCAGGCCAGAAGAGGGCACCAGATTTCATTATAGATGGTTGTGAGCCACCATGTGGTTGCTGAGAATTGAACTCATGACCTCTTGAAGAGCAGTCTGTGCTCTTAACCTCTGAGCCAACCCTCCAGCCCCCATACTACCCTTCTAATGACCTTCAGTTTTAGTTGCTGCTCCTTATATTATCTCTTCCATTCTTCTCTCCCTTCACTCCACCCACATCTATACCCATAACTATCTATTCTATTTCACTTTGTAAGGAGATCTGGCCCCTTTAAACAATACTTAGCCTCTGTGATTCTATGAATTTCAGCTTGGGTATCATTGACTTAACACCCACATACAAGCAAGTACATAACATATTTGTATTTTTCATTCTGGTTTACCTCACTAGGGATGATATTTTTTTCTAGTTCCATCAATTTACCTGTAAATTTCAAGATTTCAGTTTTTAATGGCTGAGTTAAACACCATTGTATAAATGTGATATATTTTTTATCCACTGTTCTGTGTAGGACATCTAAGTTGTTTCCAATTTCTGACAATTATAAAAAGATAAGAAATGGTTGAGCAAGTGTCTCTGTGGTAGAGTAAGATATCCTTTGGGTATATTACAAAGGGCAGTATGACTATATCTTGAGATAGATATGTAGTGCCTTTCCCTATCTCTTCTGATTAGTTTTGCTTGAAATCTATTTTGTCAGACATTAAAATGATTACACTGGCTTGCTTCTTAGGTCCAGATCCTTGGAATATTATTATTCATCCTTTTCCTTAAAATGATGATTATTTTTTATTTTAAAGTATGTTCTTGCATGTGGCAGAAAGATAGATCCTGTTTTCACATCATTCTGTTAGTCTGTCTATTTTTATTGGGGATCTGAGGCCATTGATGGTAAGAGATATTAATAAGCTATATTTGTTCCTGTAATTTTGTTGGTGGTGGTAATGATGGTAGTGGTGGTTGGTGGTGATGGTATGTGTATGTGTGTTTGTGTGTATGTGTGTGTGTATATTCCCCCTTTGACTTGTTTTTCTGAGATTATTTACTTCCTTTGTTCTCTGTTGTCTTAGTTGCAGATAACCAACCTCTTTAGGCTGGAATTTTCCTTGTAGCACTTCCTGTAGAGCTGGATTAGTAGATAGACATTGCTCAACTTTGGTTGTCATAGAATGTCTTACTTTCTGCATCTATTGTGGTAGAAAATTTTGCTAGGTATAGTAATCTGGGGTGGCTTCCACGGCCTCTTGGAGTCTGTAGTACATCTGCCCAACCCCGTCTCAGCGTCTCCATTAAGAAGTTAGGTGTAATTCTAATATGTCTGCCTTTATATATTACTTAGTCTTTTGCCCTTTCAGCTTTTAATATTCTTTCTTTGTTTTGGATGTTTAGAGTTTTAATTATTATGTGCTGAGGGGAATTTCTTTTCTGGTCCAGTCTATTTGAAATTCTGTATGTTTCTTGTATCTTAATGAGCATCTCCTTTTTTAGGTTACACAACTTTTCTACTATGATTTTGTTGATATTTTCTGTGCCTTTAACCTGGGTTTCTCCTGTTTCCACATTTCCCTTATCCTTAAGTTTGGTCTTTTCCTAGTGTTCCGAGTTTCCTGAATGTTTGTGCTAGGAATGTTTTTATATTTTCTTTGACCTACATATCCATTTCTTCTATCCTGAGATTCTCTTCCATGTCTTATACTCTGCTGGTGAGGCTTGCCTGTGAGTTTTAGGAAAAAGTTCCTAAATTTTTCATTTCTATATTCCTTCAATGGATTTGCTTTACTGATTAGATGTCCCCTTCCAAGTCTTAAAATGCTTTATTTCCTTCTATTGTTTATGTTCGCATAGATTTCTATAAGGACTTTATTTCATCTTTAATGAACTCTATTAAATTCAGAAAGGCTGTTTTAAGATCTTTACTTAAGCTTCTGAAATGTTGCACAGGGCCTGCCATTGTAGGATTGCTGGGCTTTAGTTGAAACACATTGATCATGCTGGTATTTATTGTGTCTTCACACTGGCATCTAGGCATCTGGGTTTGCAACTATTGCAATTCTAGTTTAATATGCATAGATGTTGATATTTGGCCTTGTCTTTGTTGGATAGTGTTTTGTTCCTTGTTTCTGGTGCTCTTTCTGGTTCTCAGAAGGGTGTGGGGCCAGTGTGTTGTCTGGTAGGAAATTCTTCTGTGATTCTGACAGGTGCAGTCAGTGGGAATTCTAGATAAAAAATGTATTTCTAGTTATTGGCAATCTGTCACTTAGGAATGGGGTTGGGCCTTTTGGGTGGAGCAGGCTGAGGGGGTCCACGGGTGGGAAGAAAGCAGGGTGTTCCACCAAGGTCTGCTTAGCCTCCTGGGAGTCAGGGCAGAGAGTAAGGAGAGGTCACAATAGTAGTCTGCTAAAGAGCTATAAATGAGACTGAGGGTTGGAGATGAATGGGAGAAGTGGGGAGTGAGAATCTGAAGTGTGTTCCCTTCTTGGCTGGCCTATTTGATTTTTTGGCATGCTTCACAGGTGGTTTTCCAGAGACTACCTTCTGGAGTTGGGAACTAGAGTGGGAAGAAGGTTGGAGGAGAAGGTTTACGTGATCAGTTGGAGATGGGGGCAGAGAAGGAAGACCTCAGCCGATGGCCTGCTATGCTACAGAGATGGAGATGAGACTGGAGGGTTAGACTTGGAGAAATGGAGGGAGAGGTGAAGAACTGAAGTCAGCCTACCTGGTTCGGTGACTGAAGTGCCCTGTGGGTCCCCAGAGAAGACCTGCTAGGGTTAGGGCTTCAATAAGGTATGAGGGGGACAGACAGTGGGGAGAAGGCTGGAGGAGAGGGTCTACATGATCTGTTGGAGGAGAGACAGAAAAGAGAAGGCTGCAGTAAGTATTCTGCTTCAGAGTTAGGAATGAGACTGGGGTTTGGATTTGGAGGAACAGAGGGAGAAGTGAAGATATGCGGTTATCCTATTTGCTTGCCTGGCCAGGATGATTACAAATTTTCAATTGTGTATATGAGTGTGTGTGTGTGTGTGTGTGTGTGTGTGTGTGTGTGTGTGGTATGTGGTGTGTGTCTGTGTGTGTGTGTGTGTCTGTGTGTGTGTGAGAGTGGTGTGTGTATGTCTGTGTGTATGAGTGTGTGGGTGTGGGTGTAAGTTAGAGAATTTGCAGGAGTAAGTCCTTCCTTCCACCACATGGGGCCCAAGGATCAAATTCAGGTCATCTGGCATGGCAGCAGGAGCCTTTTCCCTCTGAGCCATGTTGTCAGCCTGATATGGAATTTTTAAACAATTTTCACTGACGATTTATCATACTCCTGTGAAAACAGAGTGGCAACATATTTAAAAGTTAGTTACTGTGTCTTTGTTGCTGGCAATGAGGGAAAAAACTACAGGAAAGAAAATCAGCAAGAACATAGAAATGAACCAAGAGCCTACACAACGTTGTTTTCCATTGTCTATAGAACTTGCACTAGGATAGATCCCATCCAAACTCAAAACAAATGATAACAGGTTTACAATGATTGAGAGTACACACTCTGCCTATAAATAGATTGAAACTACATATCAGTAACAGAAAAATCTTTAAGTACTTGCTAATTAGTATTAAACACTTAAGTATTCTTTCATTGTCGGGGCAGAAATCTAACAATTGCATTGAATGAAAGTAAAATACAACATATGAAGTTTAGGGTGTAGCTAAGATAGGACTGAGAGAATTTGCAACACAGGAAAATTGCAATACGGGAAAAGTCTCAAATCATCGTTCTTAGCTGAATAAATAAGAGTAGTATAACATGGGAGGCAACAGGTGTATACATGTAAGAACAGAGACCTGTGGAACTAAAAACCAGGAAAACATAAACCATAAAAAAATAGAACCCGTGAATTGCAAAAAATGTGTTTAACTGATAAACCACTCAAAAGGCCAATGACCAAGATAGTAAGACACAAGTCAAGATGAGAAGAAATGGGAATTATAGCAAAGGGTGTATCAGGAGGATACAACAAACAACCTTACTGTGAAAGAACGTAGAAGAAATGGGACAGAGGCTACAAAACTCACAAACTTCTGTATCCCAGTCAAAAAATGAATAATCTTACTAACCCTATACATATTAAATAATTAAATAGGTAATTACAGGACTCAAAATCAGAGACATTTAAATATTGGTGGTTTCAGAAATTATTACCAGAGTAAAAGAGTGAACATCAGCCTTAAACCACCTTCTCCCAGGAAACAGGACGGGAAGAATAGCCTTCAACTTAATTTATGAGACTAACATTGCACTGATTCCAAAACTGATAATACAGTAAAAGACAGACTAGTGTCTTTAATAAATTTTATGAGGCAGTAATGCCAAATAAAGTACTAGTAAGCTAAACCCAGCAATGAATAAATGTAATTATATAACAAGCTTATTCTAGGTGCACTATTCTTATTCTAGATGGCTTAATATTTAGACAGTCAAATATTCTACATTAATAATAAGCTTAAGAAAAACATACAATTTACATCAAGTGTGAAAAAATATGATAAAATCTTATATCCACTCATGAAAGTTTTCAGTATTTAGAAATAAAGCAGTTCTCAGTCTCTTAAATAGATTTTTCAAGAAGACATCAGAATAACATCTCAAAGTAGAATATTGAAGATCCTCCCTCTGATACCAAAACCATTCATATTCTTACAGAAAAAAATGCTAAAAGTTCTATTTCCTAAATAAAGATGAATTAAAATGGTTGTGTTAAATAGGAAAGAGAAACAAATATATGTTTGTACATATCAAGATTGTCTAAACAAAACTCAATAAAGTATTCCTAACTCAGCTTCATTGCTATACAAAAAACAAATGGAAAAAGAACTTTAAAAATAAACACAATTTTTTATAACTTCATTTTTACCTTCCTCTAAATGTAAAATTGTTTTAAAATAAAAGGTTTTTAGTTTAATAATGGAACAAGCCAAAAAGTCTCTAAAATATATACAATGTCATAAAAAATATCTAGATCCCCCTAGAATATTATTTTAAAGAACAACATCTTTAAAGGTCAGTTGACAAATTTTTCATTAATAATGAAACAAGCAAATTAATTCATCACATGCTTGTCTGATTTTATAATCATCAACTTGTCATTAACAATTCCCCCTTTCATATGTTGTAAAATTTTAGATTATTATACTTGGCTTGCCTATTTTATGAGTCTCTTCATTTCTTGAGTATTCTATAATCTTGGCTAAAAGAACACTTTAATTACATTAAACTGCTTTGGAAAAGTAATGAAAATTAGAAACTGAATTAGAGACAAATTATTGCAGGAAATTAAACTCCTTGCAATTTTTGTTTGTTTGTTTGTTTTGTTTTGTTTTTTAATCAGGATGACACTTTGTTCCTGGCATCACAGGGAGGATCTTCAGTATTCTTCAGTGAGATGTTAGACCCATATCCTTTGAAAAAATCTCTTTAAGAGATTGAGGAATTACACTATTCTTAAAGACTGACAATTTTCATTTTGAATGGATATGTTTTATCATACACTTTACTCATAGTTGTTTTTCTTAAGCTTATTAATATTTTTATTTCAATATTAATATTACTTCATTTTTAAAACATTTCACATGAAATTCATTGGTGATAGTTTTGATACAGTATATTATGAAATTATAAAAAGATTGGGTTTTAATAAGCCTTAAAGTGGTAAGTTTTATTAATTCTTTGAGAATTTCTTATGTTGTATTTTTATCATACTAATCCTCTTCAGCATTCCTCCCAAGTCCACTCCCTCCATTTCATATCTACCCAACTTTGCCTCCTCATTTTTTTTTCAGAAATATCAAATTCTATGAATGTTACCTGTATATTTGTAGGTGTGTGGCTGTCACTGGAGGGTGTGAGACCAGCTAATCTCATACCTGTAAAAAAAAGCTAACTCTCCCTCACCTATAGCTTTCAATTTCTTTTTTTTCTTTGTTTATTATTATTTTTTTATAATTTTTTTTCTCAAATCATAATTCATTCACACAGGGGTTATAAACACAGAAAGGCAGGATGTGGGGAAGGGAATGACATTGGAGTGTGGGTGTTCAGGGGGAATACAGATATCTTCAGAACCAGGTATCGGCTGGGTGAAGGTTCAGGGGACAGGTCACTATGACTCTGCCTATGACTCACTTGACCTTATCTAAGTTGGTGCTATCTGCCAAGGCTACCTATTTACTAGGTCTATGACTACTCAGGCTTGTAGATTTCCACAAAAGGTGCCTGTTTACATTAGCTTATAGCCATCTGTTTCAGTGTTTTTCCACTGAGACCCAAGACTTGGTGTTAGTATACATGTATGACAGGCCTATTGCTGATTTTAGGCCTATGGTTGATTTTAGGCCTTCAGTGTGTAAGCAGGGCTGCCCCTGACATCTCCTCCCTTCTCTAAGTATAGAAGGGCTGTGGCAATTCTAATCTTGCGAAGGCAGGGATAGAGGCCTAACCTCCAGTAGTTGAAGGGGACCTTGTAATGGCTCCAGTCCCCCTGTCATTGTCCAGTGAGGCATGAGGGCCATACCCATCCCAATACCTTTTTCCTGGAGAGGGGATACTTTTGACATCAACTCCTATGCAGTCAGGCTTGTCCCTCAGGGAACCCAGAGACATATTTTTAAGTTTTATTTATATTCCCTTGCAGTGCTTAGCCTCACAGCCTAAGCAAGAATTCAGATCGCCAGTCAGAGGGGGTTCTGGGTGGCCCCTCCCTGCTTGGTTTAGGGGCGGAAGTCCCCTCTTTTAGGTTGGGTGGAGATGGGTTTTAGGAGCATCCTGTATAAAGTAACAACCTCATCTTGAGTCTCGTGGTCCTCCACAGCTAACATATGATAATGTTACTGAATAGGTTTTGCTACCAAATTATTTATCTGTTGTTTCATAGAGTTAGTCAGCCTATTTGAGGGCCAGGGACCGGCAGAAATAAGCAAAAAGAACCAAAATAAGGGTCCCAAGATGGGAGGAAGTAGAGTTGACAACCTTGGAGAGGCTGAAAACCAATTCTTGTACCAGCATTCATCTGTCTCTTTCTATCTCTGATTATTCTCAGGGCCTTCACTGACCTATTTCATGCTCTCTTTAACCCTCCTTGTCTTGTCTATGTAAAGGCAACATTCTTCTTTAAGGGTTGTACACAATCAAGAGCTGTACACAGCCTTTTCTATTGTGATAGAGAAAATCGAGTCCCATAAGGATCTTTGCCATTTTAGAAGGTCTCTTCAGACAGTGAAACGAGGGATTTCTTCAGATTAGTGATGTCAATCTCTAGCTGTTTGATGTTCTTGTCAGTGGCCCTTCAAAGGTCTGAGTAGTATAATTTCAGAGGCCCACATCTGGATTAGAACTTCTAACAGCAGACATCACGGGTGATTCATTTTTACCTGGAAAAGAAAAAGAAGGGGATTCTCAAGGAGATTTCTCTTTCCTGGATGTAAATTGTTATTCATCTTATTTATGGTTGGGCCTGGCTTTGTAGGGGTATCTATTTATTTCATTAATCTTTTTGGTAGCCGGTTAGCTGTGCCTTCTGTGGTATCAAACAGGCATATCAATCCTCGACCCCGTAAGGGAACTGGGTCTGGGCCATTCCCTTTAAGGGTAAGAGGGTTCTTCCCCATATCTGTGGCAAAGTTTTTGTTGGTCTCGGTGGTGCCAGAGGCAGACAGCAGCAGATTTGCCATGAGCTTTCAGCTTTAGAGAGTTAAAAGTGAACAAGGCATGATGGAGAGTATTTTAGTGGGTCTCCTTCTGGGGGTGGGGGTACCGTTCCCTCTCTTTTGTTTTTAAAGTCAATTCTTCAGAGTTCTTGTAAAATCAGGGCAGAAGCACCAACAGTTGCTCCTTCTACTCTCAGAGAGTCATGAAGACCCTATTTAAAGATATATAAATCTATATTAATAATCTTTTGTCAAAGGACTGTTATAGCACGGCCGACAACTAATCAGACTATATAATATATAATATACCGATTAATAATAGCTTCTTCTACTTTTTGTGAGATTACCTCTCTTTTGTCAATTAACTGTTGAGGAAAATTAGGATTTACATCTCTCTTGAGAATATTGAACAGAGACTTTAATTCTTTTGTGGAGAGCTTAAAATAGGACCTTAGCCAACTAGCATCTCCTAGCTTTCAATTTCTAATAGCTATGGCTGGGGCTTTGCTTTCCCAATCTCTGTGAACTCATAGGTATATCTGCCCTATTGTGTGTGGAAAATACTGTTTCCTTTGTGTCATCTGTTGCTTCTAGCTCTTACAATCTTCCTGTCTCTTCTTCCAAAAAGGAGTAAACTTTAAAGATTTGATCATTTTTGGTCATTTTTTTAACTGAAAAAAATGTTTACCTTTCAAATAAATCATATTAATGACATACCAGTTATCTTGAAAACTCATTGGGAAACTCTAGATGCTAGCAAAGTGAAGTGTCCGGATTAGAAAATTAATTGGTTTTCTGTAGCTATACAACTATGGCAGTTTAAAAGAAGAGAAATTTAATATCTCTTAGTTCCTAAAGCCACAAATCTGAGATCAATGTCGCTGGACTAAAATCAAAGAGTCCTTTCTCTAGCAGCCCTGGGGAAGAGTCCAGTCTGATTTTCAATATCTGTGACCCCCCTTCTTATTGTCACATCACCCCAGTCTGCCTCCATAATCCTATTGTCACCTCCATTCTGTGTCTACAGACCCTCCCTCTGCCTCACTCATATAAAGATAGTGTGGGTAAATTTGGGACCTGCCCAGACTAGTCTCAGTAATCTCATCACAGGAAGTACCTAAGGCACTCCAACCCTGCCTACAAAGATGTTTCCCTCCATACATGGAGCTCACAGGCCCTAAGGATCCAGAACTGCTATTTTGAGTGACTGTTTTTAATCTACTAAGAAGGTCATTAAGCTTGGTACGCTTTGAATTTGTTTCTATTTAATGTGACATTCAGCACAGAGCTGCAAGTGGGTGGGTGCTGTTTTGAGTGTATTTTAAAAAAACTGAGACTTCTTTGACTGCTGTTCTTGTAGGCCATTTTCAGGTGACCTTTCAGCAAGAAATATGGACCTAATCAATGATCCTTAGAAAATAAATACACATAGCTGCTAAATGCAAGCAAGCTCCATTCCTAGGGTTTACAAATTCATTTGCCTATCGAAATTCATTTGCTGGTAAAGACAAAAAAGATTACCACTAGCTTCAAAAAATATTCAACTTTGTTGCTAATTAAGGATATACAAATACAGATGGTAAGGTCCCATCTTTCTCTTCTCAATTCTGAGTAAGACAACAAATGTCCATTTAGCCTTAACAAATGCAAACATGTCTTACTAGATTTAAATCTTTTGTTTAAAGACCATGATGTAGCACAGTGGAACCTCCCCAGGAGCAGTTTCCTGGTATGCAGAAGGCCTTGTTTTCCATCTTGAATTGGAAATGAATAAACAAATCCCTGTGGGAGGTTCTTGCCTGATGCCCTCCCTGTTTTCTTTTTTCCTTCCTTTCTCCAGTGTCAGGTATGACACTGCTCCATTTCCTCCTTCAGGTATCCTAAAGCCTCTACAGTCTATATGTATGCCACTCTGTCCTGACAGTCACAGGCATATTTCAAGACTCAGCACTGTTTCCATGCTTTGAAAGCCATTCATGCAGATTATTAGTTAATGGTTTTTCCATGTGGCTATAGATAGATAGATAGATAGATAGATAGATAGATAGATAGATAGATAGATATAGTTCATCTAAAAGCTAAATACAAGTCCTTACATAACTATACCTATGTCTGCTTACTTATTTTTTTAACTGGAAAGGTTGCCAATGAATTAATGCCTTATACATATGATGTTTTATTACTATATAAAATGATTTGGTAGAGACAACACATTTCATGCCTTAAAATGATAATAAACTTTAGGTGTAAATGGTCTGTGTTATGAGACTTACTAGTAGGAATACAATTTGATACAGTCTTCCTGGAAAACAATTAGACAATATATATTAAATATTATTATATTCTTTCTATATAATATATACTTAGGAGCTCTGGGATCTTGCCTAATGTATTGTTTCTTTTGTTTGCAAATTGCTTTCAAATGCGGTCTTCAACAAGCATCAGCATCATAAAAAGTCTCAGCTCCATCTTGGAGTTTCTCAATCAAAAGCTTTGAGAATGGGAGTAAACCGTATTTTACCACTAAGCCTAGCAAATAATTCTAATGCAGACTAAAGTATTTGAAAAACTACTATAATATTTTTGGAAAAAGTCAGAAAGCTTTATGAATGCTCTAAATCATTAATATTGAATCATTCATATTGACCAGGGTGGAACTCGTGGTCAGTGTCCCACAGAGGGAAATATTAATATAAAAAATGAAGCAATACAGAATAAAAATTGTTCTGTCTGCCTCTATCTCTGCTTCTCTGTGTGTATATCCGTCTATCTCTCTCTGTCTCTGTCTCTCTGTCTCTCTGTCTCTCTGTCTCTCTGTCTCTCTCTCTCTCTCTCTCTCTCTCTCTCTCTCTGTGTGTGTGTGTGTGTGTGTGTGTGTGTGTGTGTGTGTATGTATGTATGTATGTATGTGTGCCTCTACACATGTGCACAGAGGAGTATATAGAACTCTCAAGCATGATAACTAACTTAACTTCACTATTAGTATATTGTGATCTGACTTTTCTCCAAGTAGCATAATGATGCTCTAGTAGTATCCCAACAAATGGAGCACAAAAGTAAAGGGATGAGGCTGGGACAGAGGCCAGCTCCCATGGTCTTTCTAAATCAGAAATTCAAAGAGTGTTGTCTTGTACATTAGTCTTTAATACTGACCTACGATTTCTAGTTATGACCTTTTGATGCTCATTTATTCTACGGTCTCCTTATAGATATACAGAGAATATTGAAAGTATATGAGATGATAGGCAATAAAATAGATGCAAACTCAATGTCTAGAAAAATTGAAATTTTGAAAGAATGTTTTAAATTTTTGGCACTTAAATTTCTTTATAAAGTTGTTAGTGTTCTCGATGCATGAAATGGATTATTATAACCTCAAGTATATAGATGCAATTCAAACGTTACTTATTCCATTATATATAACCCCATTTTTCTCAAAATATCTGATATTATTTTAGTCACATCTGTTGTACATGCCATGATCAAAATTTAATTCTACTTTTCCTGAAATGGAGAACATGTTTTGTCTGAGCTCTATAGCACTCACATTCAATTTTAACTTATAATTCTCAATATGCTCTATTATCATTAGAGAATAATAGAGAATATGCCTGCAGCTAGTTTAATACTTTTAAATTCCTGTAGATCACAATGAAAGACCATGTGGCTCAGCATGCTTCACATTTCAAAGTTCATGGGCTCTTAACATTGCACTTTTATTAAAATTCCCACATTTTTTTGCTGTCAAACTAAATGTAAAAATCACTTTATCATTTTTTTCTACAAAATAAAAGATTAAAGAAATAATAGTTTATTTCCAACTAATTATCTAGACAAACAGGGAGAAAGAAACTTAGAAAAAGTCAACTATGTTGCATACATCTTAAGAATAGCCAATTTACAAATATTTTAACACCGAAATGATACAACTATGTAATCATGTAGCCATCAGTTCCATGGTGGTTAGTATTATGCACTGCACGGGCCAAGAATTCTGTTGAGCACCAGAGATAGATCAGTGAGCAAGACAAATCCCAGTCCCCAGGAAGCATCATTCTCACGGGAGTGGCAGACAATAATAGCATGTGTGATGATAAAATGTGATTACCCTACACCGAAAAAGAGAGCTTCAACAAACAGCTAAAGGATTGAGATGAAACATGAAATGTAGAGAAGACATTTCAAGAATAGGTAATAGGCTGTAAAACAGCACGGAGGCAAGAAACTGTGCAGGAGAACTTAGAAAGATAGGGAACTAAAGAAGTCACACAGCATGAAGCTGGGAAGTGCTGGGAACCAGCTTCCAAGATCTCAATAAATCAGGAATATGACAGTCATCAAATTAGACCTGCCTAAAAGCAGCAGAAAATTGTTGAGAGTTTGAAAGGATCTCCTTCACTTGTAAGGCAGACACAACCAAACCTAGGGCACAAAGATGCTAGAGGAAACCAAGGATGCAGTGATGAAGACCTCCCTGAGATGGGGACTTTCAGAGGCAGATACTGGTATTCAAAATGTTTGGAAATTTGTTGGAAACCAGAGTTGGCCATACATGGAATGAAGCACCCATCAAACCTGGAGTGTGAAAGGTGCAAAGGTGACCTTTCGGTGATTCATCCATGAGGAACTGGGTTGTTTAGTGAGGAGGAAGGCACTATAGGAAGACTTATTTCATATAGCAAGGGCCCTGTTCACTGGGATGTCTATATGTGAGTAATAACATCAAGAAGTGAACTTTGCTTTTAACAAAGATCTAGAATGAAATGTATCTTCTAAATTTTAATCTGATTTTCAGTAGTACATTTGAGCACATCTTTCAAAGAAACATAGGTCCCTCTAATTTTTTTTTTCAGTGCTGGAGACTGAACCCTGGGAGTGAGGTTGGTAGCTCTCCGTGCTTTGAATATACACTCTCCTACAGTCTCTTTCAGAGATACATAACCTTACTGAGTATATAATATTGCTTTATATAGCCACACTGAACCTTAGCAGCCCCATTCTTATAACACGCATGCCTTCTAATAACTATTATAATAAGCAATGTTGTAATTAACATTTTTGTATAGCTCTATATTTTTGTGAAATTTAGAATCAACAGGAAATACTGTGTGATATAAATGCTTAGTGAATACAGAGAGAATTAAATTAAGTCACCACTTAGAGACATGAAGTGGAAAACAAGGTAAGTTGGCAGGACTGCTTGCTTGTTGTTTGTTTCATAACCAGCTATAAAGATTTTTGCTTGCAATCTTCAATATTTTAAAACTGCTAGTGGAGTATCACATCAGTTTCAACATTGAAAATAAAATCTCTCAGTTTATAGGATGACACAGTCATAGTTTGTAAGGGATAAGAAAAGAATAGTAGTACATTGAATTCCATGTCTTTTCTCCTCTTTAAACTCTAAAATTCTCATCGAGAATGCCAGAGTCTGGGACTTGTATGTATACCTCAGTGGCAGGGGGCTTACCTATAAGCATGAAGCCATGGGTTTGCTAAACAGTAAAAGGGAATCAGTGTCAGTTTCTAAACTCCTCTAAGGAAGTGTAAGAGCTTTGGACTTCTAGAAACCCATCTTCATCTCCTATCTTGGTGTACCTAAGCCACACCTGAGTTAGTTTTGTTACCATTTATAATACTAGTTAGTGTTTATTTTCCTGAAAAACAAAAGAAATCACATTTTTCCATGGCTACTTTGAAAGTAACATCCAAACAAGAACCCCAGGAAACAGAAAAGTATCAGATTAAAACCATCCTTCAGGAGTGATCCAGGCCTTCTTTCCTACTGTCTTCCAAAATGTTTCAAGGACAAAAAAAGACACATGGG
Source organism: Grammomys surdaster (assembly GCF_004785775.1). Taxonomy (NCBI): domain Eukaryota; kingdom Metazoa; phylum Chordata; class Mammalia; order Rodentia; family Muridae; genus Grammomys; species Grammomys surdaster. The sequence goes on from NW_021604613.1 coordinate 10,565,774, forward strand.
GCACCTGCTCCTGTGAGAGTCCTGCTCACTGCTCAGCATGGAGAAGGAGTGCAGTACAAGGCTCTTACTGACAGATACCACCCAGACACTGAAACCCTCTGCCTCCTCTAGTCCTCCTGCAGACTGGAAACTGAGGAGATGTCTCTAAAACATCAGCTTCTCCTTTGCCTGGTGGGATATCTTTATCCTTGAGCAATTTCTCCAAATGATAGCCTTCAGTCTCTGAAAACTGTAAAAATTGCCTTTTGAATCAATGTAAATGAGGGCTGGGTCCATTCATTATTTCTCTCCAGATCCTCCTTCACTTCTAGCTGTAGAAGTGTCAAACATGCAGGACTGATGAAAAGTGTATGAACATGTTATCCAGCTAACCAAGCTGCCACAGGGAGTGACTTCGTTGTTCTTGACTTCAGTGTGAGCCAGACAGAGCAGTGGAAATGCTCAGGTATAGAGTTCTCTCTCTGATACTTCTCAATGTAAATGGTTTTTCATCATTTTCCTTTTGAGTTCCAAGGCAAATTTCCAAAATCTGTTCAGATTTGATCTGCTTTTAGAAACTTGTTTCCCTATTTCCTAGCAAGCAAGAACCATAATCATAATCGACAGGCAAGGCAGGACTCTAATATTTGATTTATTGTGGTTTGTCTTTATATCTCTTAGGATGGTCAAGACTGTTCGGATAGTGAAGTATTCTAAACTCTCAGCAGCAGAACACAAGCTAACAGTGGTCAACAGTCAAGAGAGCTTGGAAAATATTAAAGACATATCGAAAGTGGCCAGCTGATGACAAAGAGAAAGTGCACTGAAGGATGTCTCAAAAGCAAATCAATGATGTGGCTCTGAAGTATCTTGCCCAAAGTACTTCCTTTTGCAACTCATTTAGGTAAAGCAGAGTATGTGTGCGTGGGGGCAGGGAGGATTAGGAAATACAAAACTAATGTGTTTCTCTTCCAATGATGACCCAACAGAAAAAGATGAGAACTGAGTAAAGATCATCTAAGTCTGATGATATAAAATACCACTCGCCTCTCCAGAGATTAAGAGAACATTCCTTTTCAAATCAGACATGAATGACCATAGTCTAGGAACATTCATTCAGGTTAATCCAAATGGTGTGTTCCAATATGGCAAGACTTGCCTGAAGTTTTTGCACTTATGCAACAGAATAGAGCCACAAGTCAAATACATTGGAAGGATGTCAGCAAAGTGGGAGAATCTCTCCTATAGGTCTCAGATGCTATCTGATGACACTAGCTTCTGGGTTGTCAACACATTGAAAAAGGTTTTACTTATAGTTGCATGGATGGTAGGTCAGGCGCATGTGGAAAATGAATGGCTCTACAGTCACAAAAATTTGGCTCTGGATCACAACATTCCTGCTCTCCAGAATCTAGAAGCTTTAATCCATCAGTTAACCTTGTAGAACCCTTAAGGCAGGTGTGATTCCTCCTTGGGGTCCTCCCCATCTAAAGATTTGTTTTCCCTACCCTATATTATATGGAAATTAAGCAAAACTTGCTGAATAGCAAAGAATTAGAAAACAGTTTTTAGTTCAACTTCTTATAGAAAGTCATCTGAGATGGCTACTTGCACTGTTCTGCTAGAAATCACAAGTTATCCTCTTCTCTCACTTCTTGGAGGTTTCTGTCATTCATGCCTCAGCTTTTCTCAACATGATTCTGAGGTAGATTACAAGATGAAACATAGTAAGATACAGTAAGTTACAATGCAAAGGAAGAAGAAAGAACTACAAGAAGTGCCAGTTGAATAGTTAGAACTTAGTATCTATGTAACAAAAGATTTGGTATACTCTTTTAGAAGTCAATGACAAACTTGGCTCTGAATATTCTAGAGCCAGGCAAAATATGCAAGCTAACCAGGTGTGCTTGATAGTATGTACAAGGTAAAAGTGACTAAGAAGCAGACAGGAACAAAGGCGTATGCCTGTAATCCCAGGCCCAGAAGGCAGATCTCTGGGAGCTGGGGTCCCAATTGATGTACAATGATATATTGCCGGGCACCCAGACCTATGTAGTAAGACCCCACTCAAATATAAATTAAAAATAAATTTTCTGTAAAAGTAGCATCACAATAACATCTGACTCTGCAGTGCTCCTGAATAAAACGTGTGTCACAGAATAGAGCACTTATAAGAGGCATGTCTGAGACAAGCTGTAAGAAGAGCTCTTACTCTATATTTCACCAGTAAAAGCATTCGCTATAGTATGAAACACATAAATATATATATTTACTAGTAAACATGTAACCTAGGGTCTTATTGGTTTGGCTTAATATATTATGGACATTGTTGCTATTATTTTTGTGTTAAGGGGCGATTAACACCTTGTTGCTATTATTTCTGTGTTTTATTATTGTTGCTATTATTTTTGTGTTAAGGGGCTATTACTATGGTGATTTGACTGTCTTTGTGAATACTTACATTGTGAAGATTATCCAGGATATGGAGGAGGAGATGGTTCCTTTCCCAAACAGAGCCCTGGTATAAAGCCCGTTTCACAGGAGTGCCCAGACTGCTAAATGCAAACTGCTCCCACTGTTTGTTTACAGTGATTTTTCCCAGTTTGATTTTCTGAGCTTGGACATCTTTCAGCTGGGAATTCATTCTCTAGTTTGACTTTAATGTCTTCCTACTTCTTGCCATGGTCTTATTTATGTTGTCTGTGTCACCTCTATAGAAATTTTAGTTTGAGACCCTTTGTATGTGACTCAGTAAAACAAAATGTTTCATAAGCTCCATGTCTGTTCCTCTGTAGCAGCTGCTTTGAGGAAATATCAAAGGAACAATGAGTCTACCCGTGCTTTGCAGAGAGCTGAGTCTGTTGGGAAAGATAATAGCAAACACTTAAGAGCACATACTCTGACTATAAACAATAACTATTCTATAGATTTTATGGCTCTTTATATTTTAGCAATCTACTTCACATTCATCACTGCAGTTGTGTCTTCCAGGAGTCCCATGAAACAATCAAAGTAGAATTATGACTTTGCTTTTTTGCTTCATATAAAAACCCTGATTTCCAAAATGGCAAACCACCTTAGCTTAGGGCACAGAGCTAGCCCCAGGTACAACAGAGCATCACAGGAGACAGTATTCACCGCTTTACACCCTGCACGGCACCATACAGAGACATTTCATAAATATTTTATCAATAAATATTCAAGAGAATGCTTGGCAATATACACGTAGACTCATAGAAATGGATGATTAGGGGAAGATTACAGATAAGAATGATCATAACGAACCACAACCACACTATACAATACTTCATATTTGTGAATTATAGAAAAGCCACATACTTTGTATGACCCCCTACTCTATATTTTTTAATATATAGGAAAGGTTAAAAATGGAAGCCACCTAAAAATTTAAATGTGCATATGATAGTTCCAAGTTCTTCCTGAGAGGAAATGATTATTTTTTTCTCCCTAGAAAAAGAGAATTTCTCAGGAAATAGAACTCTGAAGTTAAAGACTTTAAACCACTCAAAGCCAAAATGAAAAAAAAAATCAAGGCTACAAGTGCATTTGTTGCAATACTTTCTACAACAGAAAAATATCAGAAACTGCTTTTCTGCTCACTGACTAATTGAACTATGATACATCTGCACATTTATAAAAGAAAAATGGAAAAGATTGGCAAGACGCTAAGTGGGTAATTTTTAGGCGTTTTGAAAAGTGAATATGCACTATATATGTGTATTTATGTATGCATGAACTCTACATATGAATATATAAATATATTTGTACAGAGACTCACCAATATTTATTTGTACACATATGCATCTTTTTTTTAGAATCAGGAATATTTTATTTTATATGTGTGAATGTCTTGCCTGAATGTATGCCTGTGCACCACATCCATGTACTGACCATGGAGGCCAAAAGAAGGTTTTGGATTCCCTGGAATTGAGTTACGGAGAATTGTTAGCTGCCCTGTGGATGCTGAGAACCAAACTCAGGTGCTCTAGAAGACCAGCCAGTACTCTTTTTTTTTTTAAAGGTGCACATAGAGTTTTATTGTTCTATTACGATAATCTCAGGTACACTCCAGGTGTTTGTCAACACTAATTCTAATCTTTGCTATTGTGAATGTCTTCATAAAGAACCAAGTAGATTGTTGGTAATTATAAAGCTGATGGCCTCAAGAAGATGGGTGATGGTTTGATGTCGATGACAACGTGGTAGATGCTACTCTTTCCTTGTGTATTGGTAACTTGGGTTCACCTTTTGCTTTTGAGTCAGAATAAGTAGATGAACTGGATGAAAAATGAGGAAACCCAGGTTGAAAGGAAGGTTCTCCCTGCATTTCAATACAACTATTCCACAAGTGAGCCATGTCCCTGCGGTTTTGAGAAATAGAGGTTATAATGAAATTCACAGTGCTGTCGTTTGCTTGAGTGAAGATTCTCTGTGAGTCCATACGAAGAGAGGACACCTCACTTACGGGAGCAGGATGGAGTGTTAGAATTTCTTCAGGTGGTCTGAAGGAACTCGATGTTGCAAGAGAAAAGTCATTTCTGATGACATCCTTCGTATCAGAATCCCCTTGAGCAAGGGAAGGCTTCTGTCTCAGATATACATTTGGAATCCTAGAGTTGGACAACTGATTTCTCTCTTTGGTTTGGACAGCTACACCCAAATCATGGTCATCCATTTTGCCCAAGTCTGGTCTGAAGTGTTTGCTCTTGAAATCTGGAAGTGATGGAGCAGTTCCACGAGAAACTGTTTTAATCCCAATTCTTCTTTTCATTCTTTCTATAAGGTGGGGACAATCTCTCAGAAAGTTTGGATTCTGGTAGAACTGTAGCTTACATGAGGCAGAAATTCCTTTTTCTTCAGCCAGAAAGTCAGGGAGAGAAGCAGATCTCTGGAAGTTCTGTCTCATTTTCCTAAATCCATATAGATTAAGTTGGCGAACCAAACTTTTCATGCTATCAGTTTCAAATATTCTGAAGGGAGCTTTTCTTTCCAGCACTTCCTTCTTGAAGAGTTCTTCATTGATCACTATGTAAGTCCCATCCTCATCCCACCAAATAGACTTAAATTTCTCACTTCCCACTATTTTCCAGAGTTTTCTGGGGAAGGTCATTGAAAATAAGTTACTGTCTTCATCTGGCTCTGAGGCACAGAGGGTATGAGGTGGCCTCTTTATCAAGAATCGCTGAGCCAAAACCTGAAATGCACTCTCCTCAATAATTGCCCATAAGTCTGAGTCCTTCTGACCTGTGTTGTCACACCAAGGCTCACCGGAAGAGGTCTCTGAATCCGTTGATAGACTGTTAGGGGAAACATCCAGCATTTCTGAAGGTGCTTCAGCCATATCCTGTACAATTTACCCACATAGACTTCACATCTGAACAGCTTTGTACTCTGCAGATTATATTGGCGCTTCAGTAGTCCTACACAGATGGAAGTAAGTGATGACATCATAAAGGTAGTCAGTCTTATAGCTGTGACATCACAGAATCACTTAGGGCTGCTGGCAATCACTGAATAACATTATTCCAAAAGCATTCCTGTCCTGTGCAAAAATGTTCCCAGGAAAGCAAAAGACTAGGCCCTTAGTTACTGAAGATTTCAAAATGTCATCCCTAAAGACACTTTCTTTCCTCCCCATTTTTATTAGACTTTATATTATTTAAAATGATTTTTAATTTTAAATATACTTTAACCATATTCTTCTTCTCCACTAAGTATTTCCAGATCCTTCTCCTCCCTACCCACCCAACTTTTAGTCCTTTCTCAAAAAACAAACAAAAATTCAGTATAATAACAACCCCCCAAAGATAGGAAAAATGAAATAAAATACCACCCCAAAAGAAAAAACAAAACACCAAAATGTAACTAAAATAAACACATACAAAAAAAATCCTATGGAGTCACATTATATGTTGGTCAGCTACTTATGAATATGAGGCCTGCCCTGGACTGGTTGTGATACCCAGTGTCACTCTCCTGGAGAAAATCAATGTCCCCTCTCCCAGCAGATATAAATGTCAGTTCTATTGATACCATGGCCTTAGTGCAACCAGTACTCTTAAACTCTGAGCCATCTCTCCAGCCCTGACATACATTTTTCTATAGAATGTTCTTTCTAGCCCTGACATACTTTCATTCTTAGATATGTTTTATATATGTATGTGTATAGCAATAATTAGCTGTGCACATACATATATTTAATTATATTTGCAAAAATAAGAAAATGCTATCAAAGGAATCCAAAACTAATTAAATTCTGATCTTGGGTACAGAGGAAGGCAGATGGGGCAGAAGTAAGACCCTGATTAATGTACTTTTTTTGTTTTCATTCATACAACTTTTTTTTTCATAATTTCCTTTCCCCATCTTTTTTTTTCTTAGTTTACAATTTTACTTTGGAATCACAAAAATATTTTTTATGTTTAAAACAAATAAATTACAAAGACAAAATCTAAAAGCAAACTCTGCTGTTTTTTCTTTAACAAAATTTCAATTGTTCGATTTTTGCCAATGAATAGTTGAGAGCTGGGGTGAAATCTTGCTAGCTCAGAAAGACAGAGAACACACCCAGCCAACTTCCTCCACAGCCAAAGTCCCAAAAAGAAGTTCTCCTCCACGCAGTCTTCAAAACTCCATTAAACTCAATGTCCCTCCTTTCTACTTCCTGTGTGCCTCTCTATCCAACCTCATAACTTCCTCTTACTCTCTATGGTTTTTTCCTACGTTTACTCCTTGACCACAGGTTGCTTGCTCCACCTCTTGATCTATAGTTGACTTTTTAAATCCTATTTAGAATAAGCAGAAAGCTCTTGGGTTAAAGGTGTATGGAAGGGCTGGACCATACCACAAGTAAAAACAGGTTTCTCCAGTAAACAATACAATCTCAGGGCTCACAATGTGATTCAATATCCTGCAACAAAACTCAGAATATATGATTTTACCAATGAAGACTTGTAAGCCAGATGCTGAGGTGAAATCCTGATAGTTCAGAGAGGCAGAGAGCACCCAGCCAACTTCCTCCACAGCCAGAGTCCCCAAAAGAACTTCTCCACACAGTCTCCAAAACCCTGAACTAATGAATAAATACATTAAATATATAAACTCTAAAATACATGAATCCAGATACGTACCAAATTCATGACATCAGCAGGAAAATGGAAAGATGTATTTCAAGTGAACTTAGCACAAAACACAAGGCTCGGTTTGTAGCTCCTATTGGTTTATATTAGCAAACACAGCCGTGGGGCACAGAGCCATCGAAGCGGCAGATGCCTACCTTTCTGAAGAATGACTCGGTGCTGTTAGGCATGCACTGCAGGATGAAGAAAGTAGCTGTGGATACGTCGGTAGATGGAACTGTAATGGCCGCAAGAACACCTGCAGTGTAGTCAATATGCCAAGGTCAAATCCGACATTTCTGCCAAAATGGCTGCACCGGAATCACCTTACGCATCCATAGAGTGGTAACTAGCCCTTACTTCCTGGATCCAACCTTTGCAGTGTGAAATGAGATGATTTTACAAATAAATTAAGGAGGTTACAAGCAACTGTCCTTACCACAATTTTTATAAACCTAAACGTAGCCTAACCTTACCTGGTAGATATTAATTAACCCACTCATCTTTTGAGTAGGAGGAAATGGATAACAGTGGAAGGAAAGGTAATTAGACAGGAATAAAACCATCTTTGAAAAATATGGGATAAACATGAGACTAGGAAAATTATCGAACAATTTAACAAAACAACAGGCTGGTCTTTCTCCTGGGCTGGAAGCTCAGTGAGGTCAATGATGCTAGGTGAGGTAAAGGTGAGACTTCTAACAGTGGGATCAAGGCTGTCTCTAACACTTCTGCCTGCTTCCGGGACCCTTTTTCTCCTACTGTGTTGCCTCGTTGGTCTGGGTTGATATGAGGGTATATGCCTAATCTTACTGTAATTTGTTATGCAGTTGATAGTCTTGAGAGGTCTGTTCTTTTTCGAAGGAAAATGGAGAAGGGGGTAGTTATGGGGGAGAGGGGAGGGTGTAGCTTAGAGGAGAGAAGAGAGGGGTAACTAGTTGGTTTGTACTATATGAGAGAAGAAGAAAAATTTTAAAATAACAAGTAACGAAAATCCCCAACTGATTTTACTTTTGTGTGATAGCATTATTTTATTAAAAAACAAAATTTAGCCAAGTAAGTACCAGCAGTACATGCCTGTAAATAGGACTAAATATGCTATGGGACAATTGTAGGATTTCAATAATTGGAATCTTTTCAACAAGTGATGCTGAAACAATTTGATACCCAAAAGAACTGAACATGCCAAAGCTGGGGAGAAGGGAAGGAGGAGAGAGAAAATATGCACACAGACTTACTTGCGTCACACAGAAGCTGCACCACAGACCTCAGTGTGACATGTGAGACTATGAGATTCCAGCAGATACACTGAAACTATCTAAGTGACCTTGATTTCAGTGATTTTCTTATTAGATCTAACATCAAAGTTATGGACCACAAAAGAAAGAGATGGTAAATTGTATTTCATCTCTGCAAAACTCAACCAAGAGAATGACAAGATAAGCCACAAGCTAGAGGGTAAACAATTTAAACAATTTAAAAAGTAACATACACACTTCACTGATGAGTGAGCAAAGATAATAAATGAAAATATAAAAAGACTACATCCTATTTCATCAGAAAAATGAAAATTAAAACAGCAACGTGGTGTTCCTAGGTACGGAACACAGTGGCCCCATTGCAGAGCACTGCAACAGCTGAAGGATGTTGCTGATGGAACTTCATGTAGCTTTCTTAGAGCTCAGTGATGACAAGAAGGCTTGGGGGTACAAGAGTGGCTGCATCTTCCCATTGACAGTGATGGCAAGGCTTTGGAACAACTGGGACTCTCACTCACTGCTGGTGAAAATTCAAAATATGATAGCCACTTTGCAAGATAGTTTGGCAATTTCTTCTAACACTAGAGATACTAGAGGAGTTGAAATTCCCAAGAAGTTGAAAACTTTAGTCCACACAAAAACTTGCTCATGGATGTTTTTAGTAGCTTTACTCAAAATGGTCAAAACGTGAAAGTAACCAAGGTATCCCTAGGTAAGAGAGTGGATCTGGCATTCTGGACGTTTTTGAAAATGTCAAAATGTGGAGATGGTAAAACAAATGAGTGGTTTTAGGGCTGATGAGAAGTGGGGGTGCACAGAGGCTGAGTAGGATGGTAAAAACATTAGGTTGATACCAGTGGTGGATAAATGGCATTATACAATTAGCTGTACAGGCCCACAGGAGTACTTTTGGAGCACCTGATGGACACCATCCTTAGGTAGTAATCACTAGCCACATAAATTTATCAGCTGTAAGCAATGCAGGTCTCCAGTACAGGATAACAAGGTTGGAGCAATTGCATATACAGAGGCACAAACATATGAGAGATCTCTATACCTCCCATGCATTAAGAGTGGGAAACTCCTCTGAAAATCTATTTTGTAAAAAGTAAAAAAATAAATCAAAACCGAACACTAAGAATTAGTGAAACCTAAATGTGCCTTAATTGGAGGTATAGAGCTTGCCTAGATGGAATGTCCTGCTGTTTGCCTATTGTTAAGAGGGAGCCAGAAATGCATGTTAGGTGCATGTTCATGGGAGATTCAATATAATATTATGTCTTTTCTTCTCACCTAGGTTAGTGGATTTTGTATGTGTGAAAGTAAGCTCAAAACATGGGTAACAAAGAAGACTAATAAAATTTGTCTAGGTTTAGAACTATCACATGTAAAATCCAAAGAAAGTCTTTTATTCCCAAAGATAACCAGAAATATGAAATCCATACACTGATGTCAGAGGCTAGGCAAAGAAGAAAATGTCATATGGAGAAATTAAAAGAGTTTGATAGAAAAAAAATTTACTAAGAATTCACGGTTAAGTGACTTTAATACAGGCATTCTGTTAAGTACCCAGCAGCTATAGGCATTTTCGCATACTTATTTAAAGTATGTTCAATTGATAAGTCTACCTTTATTTATCCTTTACTGTCTCTAAAAAGAAATACCTTTTTCATCTTGTCTTGTGTGTTTTAAAAAAAAAACATTTCAAAAGTAAATACGTAGATTTTTTTTTTGTTAAAAAAAGTTACAAAATTGTTAACAGGCGAGCATCAGGAAGTTTCATTTCAATTCAGATAAACTTCAAAGTGACACACGGTTCTCAGGGCCACTGTCTAGCCTAAAAGCAAATCAAGCTGAAGGTCGTATATAAACAAGTGTGTTTATGTCTTTTTTTTTCATGTTACTAAATTTCCCTTATTCATCTAACAGGGGAAAAAACATAGTATTTTAAGTACATATGATTTTTTAAACCATTTTTTTAAGAAACTGTGAAGTTACAAAGATCAATATTAAATCTAGAGCTATTGTTTAGATGTACTTTTAGATACATGTTCTAATCTAAATCTCAGTTAGACAGACCGTTTTTAATAAGCTTTGCCTGAATTAGTCTCCATAAACGTTCACCTGTTTTACATGTGTAATCTCTGTCCACAAATTACCACTAACTCTGAAGTGTTTTCCTGAATGAAGTTCTTGCCTATGTGCTTTGAAGTCGTTATAACCAACTATTTAAAAATAGTATGTTCGAGTCACAAAGAGTTTAATACTACTACAGAAATAAGTCAAAAGACATAAAATTCATTTGATAAAATATCATAAAGTTACATGAGGAAAGAGACAAAATAAATTCCCCTAATGTACTGCAAATACCAAGCACCACAGACTACCTACAAGCCATATGTTTTTCCATCTGTTCTGTTATCGTCAACTAAATTTATAGTATTTGGGCTATCAGAAGGATTGTCAAACATGAGCTGGGCATGATTTTAAACCTAGGTGTTACTGTTCGTTTGTTTTTTTTTTTCTTTTCTTTTTCTTTTTTAAAGGAGATACCCACATCTACACCCATGCCACCATTGAGGACATTTGAGCAGTTCAGATCAAATTTCCCCAGCATCTCTGAGGAATGGGAGTCAGTCATCAGAAGGTTTAAACAAACTATCACTAATCGATCAATATGCTGCTTTCAACATCTTGAGTGAGAGCTACTCCCAGTGAAGCCACAATTTCTGAAGGTACATAGAATCTTTTGAAAGACAGAAGGTCTGGGCCTGTGGCTTTTAATTGGGAGATTCTGCTGTTTCATAGGACATATTGGAAGATGTTGCTCTGTGACCCAGTCTTAGCTTCAAGCCGTGCGTTTGGCAAAGGTTGGGATTATTACTCACTTAGACTATGTGGCAAAGGTTATGAAGAGCTGTCCAGGATTCTGTTCCAACATCTAAGTCTGAAGTCGGAGTATCTGGTTGACTTTGAGCAAGGACATATCCATGTTGTGAGGGATCTATACACAGTCTACATGACAATGAACTTTTGGGGTCTTTGGAACTGAGAGTAATCAAATCAGAAGACAGCAGAGTCCTCTGTTATAAAAGCTCACAGAACTGAACTCTGTGGACACATGAATTTTGGAGACACTCCTGAAAGGACCACAGTGGAGATGACAAGTTGATTCCAGCCTCTTCCAGGTTAAAAACAACAACAGCAAGGTCTACCTGAACCCCTCACTCATGACACACCAACATGATGAAGGTTTAGTGTGTAAATGGCTAAACATGGCAAATTATAGTCATAGAAACTAATCTGAATATTTTAAAATTCAAATGATTTCATAAATGTAAGCAAAGCAATAGGGAAAATATGAAACCCTTGAACTCTGCTAAGACTGGTAGGCTGTCTTGTGCTTCAGAAGACACTGACTTCCTGCTTCCAGGAGGCAAGCGCCCTTCTCCCATTCCACTAGACTCAACCATTTGGTTGGCTTTGCCAAAGAGAGTGGGAATGGAGGTTGGTATTTTAGCTCTTGAGGGACATGGATCTGTGACCCCCTTTCAACCTCTATCTAGACAAACAATAGCTCCATGTCCTCACTATCTGAGTTTCCAAAGGTAGCAGAATATCCTCTCTGTGTTCTTACTCCAGCTGAGACAGAGCCATCTTCAGGGTGCCTGTGAAAATGAAGGTAGAGACTGCCCTGAAAAGCTTAGCTGCCTAGTCATGCTTGTTCTTTATGGAGAAAATTCATTTGCAATACCGTGAAGTTCAGTAACATTCCAATGACCCTAGGTTATCTTGTTTTTTTTTCATTCTAGGGTATCTTATACCATAAAATCATAGACAGAAGAAGGCAGACATCTTACATTAAATGCTGACTGAATGAGCTACCATTCTTAATATCAGACAGTTCAGTCTAGAGAAATTGTTAGCTGAATAGGCCAGAGTTGGAGCTTGTCTAAAGTAATCTGCTTGGCAATGCTTCTTAAATTGTCATGAACTCGGAATATTTATAACATTTTAATTAATCTTTAATCTCCATTACAAGCATTTAATGCATAAGAGCCAAAGGAAAGATATCAATGGAATGTACCACATAGAGAACTTGTTGAAATTAGAGAATATGTTCAATATAAAATATATTTAGAATACAATGCTCTAGAATGGATCCATTTTTAATGTGTCCTGAATTCAAATTCATGCATACTGTCGATCCTCTGAACATTCTATCCTGCCACTCTCCTCTCTCTCTCTCTCTCTCTCTCTCTCTCTCTCTCTCT
>NW_021604613.1:10578524-10611461 GCF_004785775.1 Grammomys surdaster
CTCCTTCTCCTTCTCCTTCTCCTTCTCCTTCTCCTTCTCCTTCTCCTTCTCCTTCTCCTTCTCCTTCTTCTTCTTCTTGATTGAGAAAAGAAGTCAAACCCTCTAAATTTAAAGGTGTCACTGAACTAAGATCTTTATCATATTTGGGTACAAGAATCTGCCTTAAAATATTCCAGAATCAATACATTACACAATTGCATGCAACTGAATACATGAAAGAAATAGCAATATATATCAATAATGGATGTAGATAAGTAACTTCAGAATATTATAATCTTCTAAGATTGCTGAAATTAGGTATATAGTGTCTATCTATGCATAAATTGCATGTATATGCATAATAAACTAATATATAAATGTTTAATTTCTTGTGGGTCTGGGACTCAGGCCCAAAAGAGTTGCAGGTAAAAAATAACTTTAATGCATATTTTATTACAATGAACAAGAATGAAGAAATGAGACAAAGAAGTTGGGAATGTGGTTGCTTTAAGGAAGGGCAACGACAATTGCATACAATAAAGGTCTTAGCATTTTAGATTTTTGTCAACTGTTTTTAAATACATAATTTTAAAATAAAGTTTTGAATGCAAAATTAATCATAGTTGTTGAAAAATTAAGAAGTTAATTTTTTATTCTATAGTAAATTAATGACAAAAATACTGTGAGAACTACTTTGTAAGAGTAAACACTAGCATCTGAGGAGGTGTTCAATTGTAAAGTGCTTATTTTTGAAAGCATGAGAATCTGAGTTTGGGCCACAGAGCTCACATTTAAGGTGGGAGTGATGGTGTGGAGAGGTAGCTGTGTGGTTAGGAGTTCTCATTCTCTTCACAAGCATTGGAACCCAGAATGGGCACTTCACAATCACCTGTAACTCCAGCTTCAGTGCATCCAACACCCTCACCTAACCACATCAGGCACAGACACACAGACACACACACACACACACACACGTAAGCAAAAATTAAATAAAATGAAAATTGTAAAATCAGGTATGATGGAGCACATCTGTAATCTAAGTGCTACGATTAGATGGCCAGTAAACTCCTGGGGCTCACTGGCAAACCAGTCTAGCCTAGTTACCAAGCTCCAGATCAATAAGAGGCCCTGTCTTAGAAGTAAAGATGGACGATGTCTAAGGAAAGACACCTGAGGCTGTCCTCTGACCTCAATACACACATGCACCCTCACACATATATGCACACAAACACATATGAACACACACAAGGATAAATGTCAAAATCCAGGAGTCTCTCGGATGGGGAACCTTAGGTAATTAGGGTCTCATATGTGCTTCTAAGTCTCTCCTAATATCTGAAAGGTTGACTGCCTTGAAGAAGCAGCCTGGGTCCAAATGCTATGTAGATTGCTTCTCTCAAGAAATACTGTATCTATATTTAGTTCTATGCCTTCATTTGTTCACAGTGTATAGCTAATCTTCCATCATGTTTTAGTCTCTTGATTTTTTTTTTCAAATCTTGGCTTCAGAACAAATTACAAATGTGTATGTGTGTATGTGCATATACTTGTATATATTAAAATTTTTATTATATAGTATGAGTTTAGCAAATAAAACAGTGTCAGGTGAAATTATGTGTATATAGAAAGCTAGATTATTCATTTTCTTTAAGAAACCAATACTCTATATACCACCAGTATTCTTTGGCTTTAAACTATTAAATTTATTTTATTATAATTTTCACAGAAAGAAACATTTCTTTATCAAACAATGAGAGTATGGTAACCTAGAACATAAGAGTGAATCTACCACAATTCTAAATCTATAACAATTCTAAATTTTTCAATAAAATACGACTTGTGTTCATCTTCAAATATACTAGCTACAGTAGATGTGTGTGTGTGTGTGTGTGTGTGTGTGTGTGTGTGTGTATGTATGTGTGTGTTCATGTGTTTGAGTGTATATACACAATTTTATAGCATTTTTGTCTGGGAACTTTGTGTATGCATGTGAGCATATATGTATGCATACATATCTTAAAAGAATTCTTAAGTCTCCCTTATTGATATAAACCATGGATACACATGGTTTGGTTAAATTATCCCTGCCAGGTTTATTATCTACTCTTCCCCTCTACCCCCACCCCGTGCTATTAGCATGTGTAATTGTATGGTTTTAAGAACTTGAGTGACTCACCATGAAGTAAGCTGAAAAAATAAGGGGCAGATGTGTTTCTATGTAGTTTTTAAGGTTGCTAGGCTGGAAACCCTTTCATCTAATTTCAGAATCTCATCTCAGAGGTAGCTTTGACCTCTTTAGAGGACATCTCCCCCACCTCTGAACCCCTCAACCACCAGGAAGACAAAATGCACACACTATAATGCCACACACTGACTTGGATGATGGAGTGAACAGCAGCAGAATGCCCCCATCAGCAGAAGAAATGATTGTTGCAGGGGTCGTTCAGGAAGGTTAACTGAAGAGAACACTCTCTATGCACAAAAGATACAGTGAAATGCTTTCTTTCTGACCCTCGAGGCATGATTAATAGGAGACAGCCTAACTGATAATTTACAGTGAAAGATCATAAACAGGATTACAACTGTTGATCAGGTTTCAAAATTTTGGTCTTGATTCTTTAACTGCATAGAAAAACCTGCCCTTTGATTAACATAAGAAAAATCAGATGTTAGCCAAAAGTCTTAGTGGGAGGTCAAAGTGGCTATAAAAAGGTTTATCTTTTATAGTTTCATGGTCACACAAGACATCAACAGTGTTCAAATCATTTCCTTCTCGCCACCTTGCCCCTTTTTGTGAAGTACTGTCTTTATGTAGCACAAGTTAGCCTAGAACTCACTTTGCTTCTGAGTAGCTGGGATAAGGTTCTCAGTGAAGTCCCCCTTTAACAAGATCTCACAAAACTCGATCTGGTAGAAAAAAAAAAAAAAGAATAGCAGTAGAACTGGCTTTTAAAAATGATCTTTACATGGTAAGGATTTAATAACTTATTACTAGTTAACTAGTAAGATTTTACTTCTGAGCATATAGTTCCCCATTTAAGGATAAAGGGATTTCTTTTCTGTCTATCTTTTAAGGATAAAGGAATTTCCCCCAGACAGAGTTATTAATTTCACAGGCTGACAAGCCAAGGACAAGGACGGGTAAGATTCTGCACAGAGTCTTACCAACCTAAGACAGAAGTGCATTGCTTTTGATAATACATATTCCACAACAGGTAAGGAAGGCATTTTTGTCAGAACCATCTAAGACAGGCTCAGTCTGGTTTATGCAATAAAAAAGGGGGAGATATGGAGAGCTTTGGGGGCTGCCTGTCAGGAATCTGACATTGGCCAAGGACAAAAAAATGGACTGCAGGTAGGAGTCTGACATTAATCTAGAACAAAGAAGTAATTTCAGGCAAGAATCTAAATCTTGGGCTAGAACAAAGAAGTAATTTCAGGCAGGAATCTAAATCTTAGGCTAGAACAAAGAAGTAGGCTTCAGGCATGAAAATGACTTTGGGATAGGACAGGGAAGTAGGCTCAGATATTTTGGACATCCTGATAAGCCCTTAGAAATAGGAGTGATCACAGGAGTGATCATGGGACTCTGTTTATTGTCCTGCTTGTTCTTTGACTATCTGGGTTTATTATCTTGCTTGTTCCTTGTATTTGCATCTATTGTATTGCTAGTTCCTCAAACTAGAACTGACCTTAATACTTGCATGTAATTAAAATGGTATAAAAGCAAAAAGGAGGAGGGGGATGAGATAGGAGGTTTCTAGGGAAGGGAAATGGGGAAAAGGAATGATGTCTGAAATGTAAATAAATAACATATCGCATTAAAAAAAGGATAAAGTAATTTTGTGTCCTTCTGTAATTCTGTTCTTGGCTGCATTAATATTGTTTTCATCATTTGTAACTTGAAGATGATGTTAAGCTACATAGCAAACCACTGAGTTGACCCTTTTAACCAGAGGTCTACATCCCACATCACTGGGGAGAAAACAAAAAAGAATTGTAGGTCCAGCCTGCAACAACACCCAAGGTCTCCTTGAGCAAAAGCAAAGCAAGGCTCTACCGTGCTTTTGTAGGAGAGGTCATTCTTACTCCAAAAGCTCTTGGAAAGACAAGGACTTGACTGACAGCTTACAAGACGGCAGAGAGAAAGGAAGAGGAATACCTCTCACTAAAAAAAGGCAGAGTATGAGTAAGCAAAAGGCATTTGCAGCTTAAGCATGAAGCTAGCCTACAAGACACATGGAGTGCTAGATTCCCTTCCCATTGGAATAAGATGATCTTTGGGAAACCCCATTTTCTCATTTCACACACTGGCTTACCTACCTCACAAGGCTGCTGGTGAAATTATGGATGGAAAAAGTGTGTCTTTGACTGTAAAAGCCTGTACTATTACTACAACCCACTGTTTCATGGTCATATTTCATTATAAAGGCAACAGGTATGTCTAATAAAAAAAAGGAGACTAATGTAGAACTATATCCAGTAGAGAGTCATGGATTCTTATCCTCTCCTGCTACTCCAGCCCCAGTGTGGAGGTGATAGAGAACTAGCTACAACTTGATCTCCATTGATTCTACTACTTTCTCCTGTTCTTGTGCAGTGCATAGATAGCTTATGCTAAGAGAATGGAAAGTGTTGCTCAGAGATTGCTATGTTCATCTGATAATAGGTCATTTTTGTTTATCTAGTCATTTCTGTTTGCATGCTTCTCTGAAATGACTACAAAATGTTCATTTATATTAGTATAGGAGAATACCTTGTACCTACTGTTAATGGACACAGTTATCTGTCTATAATTCAAAATACTATTGAATGTATACATTGAATGCTAAAATGAGTATTTTCCCCACCTGCTCTTTTACATTTTTTTTGAGATTCTAATATAATTACATAATTTTCCCCTTCCCTTTAGTCCTTTCAAAGTTTCTCATGTACTATCAGGTTAATCTTTTTTTTATATCCATTGCCTCTTTTTCAATAATTGTTGTTACATATGTATACATGTATCTCTCTCTCTCTCTCTCTCTCTCTCTCTCTCTCTCTCTCTCTCTCTGTGTGTGTGTGTGTGTGTGTGTGTGTGTGTGTGTGTGTGTGTGTGTTTGTGTGATACATAAGTACAACCTGGTCAGCTTGTATAATGTTATACTTATATGTATGTTTCCAGGGCAGGGCTGATCATTTGGTATTGCTGATTGGTGTTCTCTTACCTATGGAAGACTATCTATCCTCTCTCAGTATTCCTTAGCTGCCTGTAGTTCTTTGTGTATTGTTGAGACCTCCTGGGCTCACCTTCATTCATGTTAGTATGCCTGATGGTGTTATTCTCTTCAAGTCATGTTCAGGAAGCCTTGTTTGTGAGACATTGTGGGTGTATCTTCTCTGGCGTGTCTAGGAGACAGAATCTCACAGCAAACCCCCTGCTTTGAGCTCTTACTATGGTCTCACTCCCCTTCTGCTAAACTCCCTGAGTCTTAGGCACAAGAATTATATTGTGAACCTATCAGTTTGGACTGGGCTCCATTCTGATCATTTGTGCTTTTCTGTAATGGTCTCTGTCTGTTGCAAAGAGAAGCTTCTGTGATGCAGGGGGTAGAAATGAGCATCTTTATGAAGGAATTAATTTCAAGATGAAACCCTAAAAGTAGAGTGGTAAATCAAAACACATTCAGATTTTAAATTGCTAGTTACTGTCATATTTTCCTTTCAATTTTTAAACCAATCTGTTATTTTAAAAAATTGTTCTTGAGAAGTCCACTTTTCATAACATTTATCATGCTTTGTATTTTTAATTAAAATTTATTTTGAGAGAATAGCAGGATCATGTGTCTTCATAAAAATTATGATGGAAGATTCCTTGTAACCTTTATCTAGTTTGCCCCAATGGGCAAACTATAAAAAACTATATAAATCTACAGTACAACAGCAGATCCAGAATGTTTGGCATTTATGTAGAATGGCTCATACAGGACACAGAAAGAGCACTTTGCCACAGGACACTTCGATCACCTTCTACAGTTTCACCCATGCTCTCCTACCCTCAATTCCCTTCTCAACTCCTGAAAGCTACCAATCCATTTCTCGTATCCATACTTCTATAATTTCAACAATGTAATGCGAGCAGAATCATATAAACATTCAGTTTTGTGGAATTGCTTCTTTTTCTTGAGCAATATATCTTAGAAACCTATCAAGTTGCTACAGGACTTATGATAGTAATTTTCATTGCTAAGTAGTATTCCATGACATAGACAAACCATTAACATTTGATTATTTCCTGTTTGTGGCTATTATTTTTTTAAAAAAAAAAAAAAAAAAGCACTTCCAGAACGACATAAAATAAATGTCATGAAAGCCTGAATCCTTACCTGAATTCTTTACCAATCTTGAACAAGAAGACAAAATTAGTCTTTCACTGTTACATAGAATCTGATGGGAAGTTGTTTTTTTAATGTTACAATGTTCTGCATCATACAGATGATGTTTCTTTATTTCTGGCATACTGCAAGTTTGAGTGGATGCTGGACTCTATCAAATGCTTTTCTTGCATCAACAAATGTGCTCATAAACTTTACCTTCTGTGGCCTGTTAGCATGGTGGATGGCACTGACTGCTTTTCTGTGTTGGTGGCCTTGGTATAGATGGAATAGATTCTACTTAGTCATATCTCATAATGCTTTTCATACATCACTGGCTTGGTTTGATAAGATTCCATTGAAGATTTTGTTTCTTTGTTCAATGGAAATATTTGTCTGTGCTTTTTCCTTTTTTTTTTTTTTGTATTACTTTATCAGGTTTTGAAATCAGAGTAATTCTGGCTTCAGAAAAAAAAATAAAATGGGAAGTCATTTTCTATTGTCTTGAAGAGGTTGAATAAAATTTATTTTGTTTATTATTTTAAAACCCCCTCTAATTCTCCTGAAAAACCACCTGAGCTCAGAAATTTTTATTTTGAGGGGTGTTTTATTATAATCTTAATTTCCCTTGTAGTTTTAAATTTTCTATTACTTTTTCTGCAAGTTGTAGTGGTTTGCTTTTCCAGTTATTGATCAATGTCACTAAATTAATCTCTGGAGAGCTGTTTGGATACTTTACAGATAGATGCCTTTGGATTGCAGACAGATGTTATTAATCTCATTTCTCATACTGGTGATCTGTCCTCCCTCCCTCTTGTCCATCTTTTAGAAGATAGCAAATTTTGCTGGACAGTTTGAAAAATCTCTTTGATTTTATATTTTTGTTTCAGACACTAACAGGTTTCTGTTTATACGTATTGTTTCCTTTCTTCTACTTTGAATCTCTTGCTCTTCTTTTTCTATGTTCTGAAACAGGAGCATAAGTTACTGACTAGAAGCCTTTTCCTCTTTTCTAATATTGCTAATGTGTTAGCCAAATCCCATGAGCTTTAGTATGTTTTATTTTCATCTTACTTACTTCTGTGTATTTTTCTTCCCTCTGGTGCCTCTTCTTGACCTACACATGATTTAGTAGTGTGATGTTCACCTGGAACAATAATAGTTAATAGTGTCATTTGTCACTATTAATTTCTAATATAATTCCACTTTGTCACAGAAAACACAATGTATAGTTTTAATGCTTTTCAATAGCCAAAGTTTGATTTATGGCTCATGAGATTATCTAACTTGTTATATGTTCTATGAGAAATATGTAGATAAAATTAATATCATGAGTAAATTAACATTTCACAGTTGCTAATTAAGCAAATTTTCTACATGAGTATTTTATTCTGCCTTATCATTCTTGTGTGGGTTGCTTATGGCCTTTACCCATCTTTGTTAGAGTCACATTGGTTTATAGAAATCTTATACATACCTAGATTGCCAGGCATCTACAGATCAAGTATTTCCCAATTGTAGTCTTTCAATAGAGTTTAGGGTAACTTTCCTACATATATATATATTTATACTTTTAGGTATTTAAGTATTACTATTTGCCTTTACATCCTTGTTTTCACGGCAAACTTAGAAAGATCATCTGGATACTTTAATAAAATTATTTGCTGTTTTCTAGAATTTCTGATTATTTTATATTCAAAAATGGATTTATTAAAGATGTTTTAAGGTAATAATTAATCATAAACTTCCATGTGTTATATAACACAATTTAATTCAATGATTTGGCAATATCTATATTTAAATAGAATGTCTTTTTTGTCTTTATTCACAGAATATAAGGATAAGAACAAATATTTAATATGCACTGTAGTATGCCCAAAAGTCTTCTTGGCCTCTTTACATTTTTTAAATTTAGATCATACATAACCTTATGGTGTATAACTTTCCTGTTGCATGGAGAAAACTGAAGCTTTCAACAGTATGGAATTTGGAGTAACGCTCAAGCATGTACTCTGAAGCCAGTGAGTATTAACATTTTACTCTAAGGCTCCTGATCTGGATGTGTAAACGGAACAAATAGCTAGAAAAGCTTAGTCACTGTCTCTCAAGAGTAATTAATGTTACATTTAAATAGTGACAACCATTTGGTGAGCATGTTCCTCCTAGGACATGACACAGGCTTTGTCAAGGGCAGGTGTCTGGGTCACAGAAATAAACAATGAAAGAGCCTCTTATCTGTCAGTCACTTTCTGTCACTCTGACAAATACCTAAGAGAAACACTTTTAAAAAGGAAAAGATTTACTTTGGCTCCATTTCTGAGGTTTCCATCCATGGTCAGCTGTCTGTCACTTCTGAGCCTGCTAAACTAGAACATTGAATAGTGCAGCAGAGGAAAACCACTCATTCACCCTGGGCAGCCATGGAGCAGAGTGGAGTAAGGAGAGACCAGAGACAAGATATGCCCCAAAGGTATATCTCCAGAGATCCATAGACTCTCCACCCACTTTCAGCTCCCACCCTTGTGTCACTTATGCCTTGCCTAGTCAAATGCCAGATCCATCCAAAGCAATTGAGACAGAGTCACTAGGATCTGATCCTATGGCTATCTCTGCCCAGACATGCCCAGAGGTTTCACTGTTCTCCTATTCCTCCCCCAAGTCAATCAAGATGTCAATCAAGATTAACCATGGTAACCATCGTCTGTCATGTAAATTTGTAAAAAGTTGGAAAACAATGCAAAGGTTCTTCATAATTATTCAGTAAAGTAGACTTTTCAAGGAAAATCCATTTGATATTCTAATATCTGCTGTTTTCCTGCCATACAGCAGCGTAACATAGCCAAACCTATTTTTAAATAAATAAAAATAATAAACATTTTCTATTATCTTATATTTTAGTTTGTGGTTCTGTAAATAGAAAATGCTAATTTGTAGATCATTTTCTCTAATTTCATCCTTATAAAGCTAAATTTCAAAGTAATCATGAATATAGAAAAATAAACTGTAGTTACATTAAAATGATACAATTTCAGACTTTTTTAAGTTTTATGGATCCTTCAATGTGGTTTGAACAGTTGATATTTTAAGAGCTTTATGATAATATACAACCAATGAGTTACCCAGTCACATGTTACTTAGTTCTCCCATATAAATGTGTAAGTCACAGCCAGCAAAATGGTTCAGTGAGTAGGAATACGTGCTGCCAAGCCTGATGACCCAAGTTCATCTCCAGGACCAACTCCCAAAGGTTGTCCTCTGACTTCCACATATGTGTCATGCCATACAAGTGTGCACGCATATAAAAAGTAAATATATACATAAATGTAATAGTTTTAAAAAGTAAAGAGGGTAAGTCATGTAAGTTGGAGGCAGTCAGTGTGTATATACATAATTTCACGGTAAGCATCTCTATCAGTATCAACCATTTCCACTGTTACTAAGAACAGGAACATCACCATAGCATGTGTCCTCAGCCATAAATGTACGGCCCAGGGAAGCAGCTTACCTGTTTTTATGTCACCATAGTTTTACATATGATATACATTTCCTATTGATTAAAATCATATGCTATATGGAATTGTTCTTATTTTATAAGTACAGTGCTTTATTTTACCTGAAGCCTCATTTCTAAATAAAAGCCCATAGAGAACACAAAATATCTAAGTTTCATCTTAGGGTTTATTTAAACACTTCAGCCCCATGAGCATGACAGAGTCATACTGAGAATGAATATTGCCATCGTCCATTACACCTATCACTCCATGGATGAGCATTCCAATTTCTTCAACTCCAAGCAAACCCTGTTTACAGAAACATTCTGTCAGATTCCCCTCCTTTAACTTGAATACAATATTTGATCCCCTTATCTTTCCTTTACTGTTTACTTTACCTTCTGCTACCATCGGACATTACCCTTGGGAAATTCGAGGTTTGCTTTCCAACATAACTCATGCTTTACCTGGTAATGGTAGGTGGTGCTGTGAAGGTTCTAGAAAAACAACAACAAAAAAGTTGCAGACACCAGTTTGTGGGAAGCAAGAGCGCTGAAGTCCTGCTTTTGGGTGCTCGGAAGATGCCCAGTGTTCAGTGCCCAGTTATCATTCAGACACGTATAAGATATGTAAATGCTTTCTTTTAATTATGCTTAGTTTTACTATCTCAGCAAAAATTATTCCTATACAGTTACTTGAACTTTATTTTTCTCAGTTTCTCATATTTTCTCTTACATTTTTAGTTAATCACTCCTTCCTTCTCTTTGCTTTCTAGAACCCCTCCCATGTCCCATTCAGTCTGCTCATCCCATGGCCCCCCACACTCTCAAACAGGTAGGTTCTTCTTCCTTCGTTATTTTTGCTACATATATATTTCTGGACAAACATGTAAGTACAGCTGGCTGAGTACTTTTTTGTTGTTTGTCTGTATACTGTTTCAGGATTGACCACTTTGGTTCGGATAACTAGTAACGGAGAGGCTCTCATCACTGGGAGAGGCTAATTCTTTCTCACTCCATAGCCATTATTTGCTTTTAGTTCTTTTTGTAGGGGTGGGGACCTGTGGGATTTTCCTCTTTCCATGTTAACATATCTATAGATGCTGCCATTCCATTACCCAAGCTTTGCTTTTGTCACATGTCAGACTTCCTTTTATCCTGGCTTCTTTCTGCCTCATCTTCTATGAATTTCTCTAAGCCACTGATGCAGCAATGAACATAAGTACACAGATATACAAGTACCACTCTCGTGGCATTCCGAAGCATAGTCCTTTGGTTATATACACAAACGTGGTAGAGCTTTGTCTTGGAGTATTTCTATTTTCAATAATTTTGGAACCTCATACTGATTTCCCTAGTGGCCATGCAAATTTAAATTCCCATCGACTGTGAACAGAGTTTCTTCTTCCCTGCATGCTCACCAGCATACGCTACCATTTGTTTTCTTGGTGAAAATCACTCTTCTGGGTGATACAGAATCCCAAGAAGTTTTACTGTACATTGTTCTAGTGGCTGAGATGGTGATCACTTGGCATATTTATTTGTGTTTTTTCTTTTGAGATCTTCCTATTCAGTTCCTTTCTCCATGTATTTTTGGCTAGAGTGTAGCTTTTTGATGTTTAATTTTTATAGCTCTTTTCATTTCCTGGGTATTAATCCTGTATTCTATGTTGGCAATGGTTTTTTCCATCATATAAGCGACTTTTAACCCTAGTGATCATTTTCTTTGCTATATAAATTTAATTTCATATAATCCCATGTATAAGTTCTTGACTTTAGTTCCTGTGCTACTGGAATCTATTTCAGGACTGCCCTACTTAAGCCTATACCTTGAAATGTTTTGACCATTATTCCTCTTGCATTTATAAACTTTCAGGTCTCACATTATTGAAATGTATTTTTTTCAAGGTAAAAGCTACGGATCTAATTTCATTCTGCCTACAAATGGAAATCCAGTTTTCTAGCTTCTTTTCTTCTAAAAAGAAATCTAGTTTCTTTTTGTTTCCCTTTTTTTTATTAGATACTTTATTTACAATTCAGATGTTATAACCTTTCCCAATTTTTTCCTCACCCAGAAACTCCCTATCCACCCCCCTTCCTGCTTCTATGAAAATGTGCCCCCACCCACCAACTCCCAACTCCCCAACCTCGAATTTCCCCATACTGGGGCATCCAGCTTTCAAGGACCAAGGACCTCCTCTCTCACCTATGCCTGACAAGGCCATCCTCCCCTACATATACAACTGGAGCCATGGGTCCCTTCCTATGTGCTCCCAGGCTGGTGGTTTAGACCCTGGGA
The DNA here is from genome assembly GCF_004785775.1 of Grammomys surdaster. Taxonomy (NCBI): domain Eukaryota; kingdom Metazoa; phylum Chordata; class Mammalia; order Rodentia; family Muridae; genus Grammomys; species Grammomys surdaster. The sequence goes on from NW_021604613.1 coordinate 10,590,646, forward strand.
GCTCTGGTGGTTGGTATTGTTGCTCTCCCCATGGGGCTCCAAACCCTTTCAGCTCCTTCAGTCTTCTCTCTAACTCCTCCATTGGGAACCCCATGATCAGTTCAATGGTTAGCTGTGAGTATTTGCCTCTGTATATGTTAGGCTCTGGCAGACCTCAAAGGAGACAGCTATAGCAGGCTCCTGTCAGCATGCACTTCCGGGCATCCATATCACCATCTGCCTTTGGTGACTGCACATGGGACTGACCGATACCCAAGTGGAACAGTCTCCAGATGGCTCCTCCTTCAGTTTCTGTCCCACACTTTGTCTCCATATTTGCTCCCATGAGTATTTTGTTACTCCTTCTAAGAAGGACCGAAGCACCCACACTTGGTCTTCCTTCTCCATGAGCTTCATGTGGTCTATGAGTTATATCTTGGGTATTGTAAGCTTTTGGCTAATATCCAATAATCAGTGAGTGAATATCATGTGTGTACTTTTGTGATTGGGTTACCTCACTCAGGATGATATTTTCTAATTCCATCCAGTTGCCTAAGAATTTCACGAATTCATTGTTTTTAATAGCTTAGTAATACTCAGTTGTGTAAATGTACCACATTTTCTGTATCTATTCCTCTGTTGAAGGACATCTGGGTTCTTTCCAGCTTCTGGCTATTATAAATAAGGCTGCTTTGAAAATAGTAGAGCATATGTCCTTGTTATATGTTGGACCATCTTTTGGGTATATGCCCAGGAGTGGTATAGATGGGTCTTCAGGTAATGATATGTCCAATTTTCTGAGGAACTGCCAAACTGATTTCCAGAGTGGTTGTACCAGCTCGTAATCCCACCACCAATGGAAGAGTGTTACTCTTTTTCCACATCCTCAGCAGCGTCTGCTATCACCTGAGTTTTTGATCTTGGCCTTTCTGACTGGTGTGAGGTGGAATTTCAGGGTTGTTTTGATTTGCATTCCCCTGATGACTAAGGATGTTGAACATTTCTTTAGGTGCTTCTTGCTCCTCAGTTGAGAATTCTTTGTTTAGCTTTGTACCCCATTTTTAATAGGGTTACTTGGTTGTCTGGAGTCTAATTTTTTGAGTTCTTTGTATATATTGGATATTAGTCCTCTATCAGATGTAGGACTGGTTCCCAATCTGTTGGTTTCCATTTTGTCCTGTTGACAGTGCCCTTTGCCTTACAGAAGCTTTGTAATTTTATGAAGTCCTGTTTGTTAATTTTTGATCTTAAAAAATAAGCCATAGGTGTTCTGTACAGAAATTTTTCCCCTGTGCCCAAGTATTTGAGGTCCTTCCCCACCATCTCTTCTATTAGTTTCAGTATATCTTGTTTTATGTGAAGGTCTTTTATTCACTTGGAGTTGAGCTTTTTACAAGGAGATAAGAATGGGTCAATTTGCATTCTTCTGACCTCCAGTTGAACCAGCACCATTTGTTGAAAACGTCCTTTTTCCACTGGATGGTTTTAGCTCCTTTGTCAAAGATCAAGTGACCATAGGTATGTCGGTTCATTTCTGGGTCTTCAGTTCTATTCCATTGATCATGCAGTTTTCATCATTATTGCTCTGTAGTACAGCTTGAGGTCAGGGATGGTGATTCCCCCAGAAGTACTTTTATTGTTGAGAATAGTTCTTGCTATCCTGGTTTTTTTGTTATTCCAAATGAACTTGCAAATTCATCTTTCTATCTCTATGAAGAATTGAGTTGGAATTTTGATGAGGATTGTATTGAATCTGTAGATTGCTTTCAGCAAGATGGCCATTTTTACTATATTAATCCTGCCAATCCATGAGCATGGGAGATCTTTCCGTCTTCTGAGATCTTCAATTTCTTTCTCCAGAGACTTGAAGTTCTTGTCATAGAGATCTTTCACTTGCTTGGTTAGATTTACAGCAAGGTATTTTATATTATTTGTGACTATTGTGAAGGATGTCATTTCCATAATTTCTTTCTCAGCCTGTTTATCCTTTGATTAGAGGAAGGCTACTGATTTTTTTGAGTTGATTCAGCCACTTTGCTGAAGTTGTTTATCAGATTTAGGAGTTCTCTGGTGGAAGTTTTGGGGTCACTTAAGCATACTATCATATCATCTGCAAGTAGTGATATTTTGACTTCTTCCTTTCCTAAGTGTATCCTTTGACTTCCTTTTGTTGTCTAATTGCTCTCTCTAGGACTTCCAGTACTATATTGAATAGGTAGAGAGAGAGTGGGCAGCTCTGTCTAGTCCCTAATTTTAGTGAGATTGCTTCAAGTTTCTCTCCATTTAGTTTGATGTTGGCTACTGGCTTGCTGTATATTGCTTTTACTATGTTTAGGTATGGGCCTTGAATTCCTAATCTTTCCAAGACTTTTACCATTAAGGAATGTTGAATTTTGTCAAATGCTTTCTCAGCATCTAGTAAAATGATCATGTGGTTTTTTTTCTTTGAGTTCGTTTACATAGTGGATTACATTGATGGATTTCTGAATATTGATCCATCCCTGAATTCCTGGGATAAAACCTACTTGATCATGATGGATGATTGTTTTGATGTGTTCTTGGATTCAGTTTTATTGAGAATTATATTGAGTATTTTGTATCAATATTCATAAGGGAGATTGGTCTGAAGTTTTCTTTTTTCGTTGTATCTTTGTGTGGTTTAGGTATGAGCATAATTGTGGCTTCATAGAATGAATTGGGTAGTGTTCCTTCTGTTTCTATTTTGTGGAATAGTTTGAAGAGAATTGGTATTAGGCCTTCCCTGAAGGTCTGATAGAATTCTGCACTAAAACCGTCTGGTCCTGGGCTTTTTTTGGTGGAGACACTTTTCATGACAGCTGCTGTTTCTTTAGGCGTTATGGGATGGTTTAGATGGTTTATTTGCTCCAGATATAACTTTGGTATCTGGTATCTGTCTAGAAAATTGTCCATTTCATCTAGATTTTCCAGCTTTGTTGCGTAGTGGAGTATAGTTTTGTTTTGTAGTAGGATCTGATGTTTTTTTTTTTTAATTTCCTCAGTTTCTGTTGTTATGTTTCCATTTCATTTCTGATTTTATTGGTTTGGATACTGTCTCTGTGCCCTCTGGTTAGTCTAACTAAGGGTTTATCTATCTTGTTGATTTTCTCAAAGAACCAGCTCCTGGTTTTGTGGATACTTTGTATAGTTCTTTTTGTTTCTGTTTGGTTGATTTCAGCCCTGAGTTTGATTGGTTGATTTCAGCCCTGAGTTTGATTATTTCCTGCCGTCTACTCCTCTTGGGTGTATTTGCTTCATTTTATTCTAGTGCTTTCAGGTGTGCTGTCAAGTTACTAGTGTATGCTCTCTCCAGTTTCTTTTTGTAGGCACTTAGAGCTATGAGCTTGCCTCTTAGCACTGCGTTCATTGTGTCCCATAAGTTTTGGTATGACAAGCCTTCATCTAAATTAAATTCTAAAAAGTCTTTAATTTCTTTATTTCTTCCTTTACCAAGTCATCATTGAGTAGAGCGTTGTTCAGTTTCCAGGTGTATGTTGGCTTTCCACTGTTTTTGTTATTATTGAAGACCAGCCTTAGTCCATGGTGATCTGATAGAATGCAAGGAATTATTTCAATCTTTTTGTATCTGTTGAGGCCTGTTTTATGACCAATTAGATGGTCTATTTTGGAGAAGCTACCATGAGGTGCTGAGAAAAAGGTATATTCTTTTGTTTTAGGATGAAATTTTCTATAGATATCTGTTAAATCCATTTGGTTCATAACTTCTGTTAATTTCACTGTGTCTCTGTTTAGTTTGTTTCCATAATCTGTCCTTTGCTGAAAGTGGGGTGTTGGAATCCCCCACTATTATTGTGTGAGGTGCAATGTGTGTTTTGAGCTTTAATAAAGTTTCTTTTATGAACGTGGGTGCCCTTGCATTTGGAGCATAGATGTTCAGAATTGAGAGTTCATCTTGGTAGATTTTTCCTTTGATAAGTATGAAGTGTCCTGACTTATCTTTTTTGATAACTTTTGATTGAAAGTCGATTTTATTCAATATTAAAGTGACTACTCCTGCTTGTTTCTTGGGACCATTTGCTTGGAAAATTGTTTTTCAGCCTTTTACTCTGAGGTAGTATCTGTCTTTGTCACTGAGGTGCATGTCTTGTGTGCAGCAAAACTCTGGATCCTGTTTACATATTCAGTCTGTTAGTCTATGTCTTTTTATTGGGGAATTGAGTCCATTGATGATAAGTGATATTAAGGGAAAATGATTGTTGCTTCCTGTTATTTTGTTATTAGAGGAGGAATTATGCTTGTGTAGCTATCTTCTTTTAGGTTTGTTGGAAGATTAATTTCTTGCTTTTTCTATGTTGTAGTTTCCCTCCTTGTATTGGAGTTTTCCCACTATTATCCTTTGTAGGGCTGGATTTGTGGAACGATATTGTGTAAAATGGGTTTTGTCATAGAATATCTTGGTTTCTCCATCCATAGTGATTGAGAGTTTTGCTGGGTACAGTAGCCTGGACTGGCTTTTGTGTTCTGTTGGAGTATGTATGACATCTGTCCAGGATCTTCTGGCTTCTATAGTATCTGGTGAGAAGTCTGGTGTAATTCTGATAGGTCTGCCTTTATACGTTACTTGACCTTTTTTCCCTTACTGATTTTAATATATTTTCTTTGTTTTGTGCATTTGATGTTTTGATTACTATGTGACAGGAGTAATTTCTGGTCCGGTCTATTTGGAGTTCTGTAGGCTTCTTGTATGTTCATGGGCATCTCTTTCTTTAGGTTAGCGAAGCTTTCCTCTATAATTTTGTTGAAGATGTTTACTGACCCTGTAAATTGGGAATCTTCACTCTCATCTATACCTATTATCCTTAGGTTTGGTCTTCTCAATGTGTCCTGATTTCCTGGATGTTTTGGGTTAGGAGCTTTTTGCATTTTGCATTTTGCATTTTCTTTGACAGTTGGGCCAATGTTTTCCATGATGTCTTCTGCACATGAGATTCTCTCATCTATCTCTTGTATTCTTTTTTTTTTATCTCTCTTTTTTTTTTAATCTCTTTCCTAGGTTTTCTATCTCGGGGTAGTCTCCCTTTGAGATTTCTTTATTGTTTCTACTTCCATTTTTAGATCCTGGATGGTTTTGTTTAATTCCTTCACCTGTTTTGTTGTGTTTTCTTGCAATTCTTTAAGGGATTTTTGTTTCCTCTTTAAGGGCTTCTACCTGTTTACATGTGTTCTCCTGTATTTCTTTAAGGAAGATATTTATGTCTTTCTTAATGTCCTCTATCATCATCACCATGAGAAGTGATTTTTAAATCTAAATCCTGCTTTTCCAGTGTGATTGGGTGTCTAGGACTTGCTATGATGCGAGAAGTGGGTTCTGATGATGCCAGGTAACCTTGGTTTCTGTTGCTTATGTTCTTGTGCTTGCCTTTTGCCATCTGGTTATCTCTGGTGCTACCTGCACTCACTGTCTCTGACTGGAGCCTCTCTTTCAGGTTATCTTGCTTGTGTCAGAACTCCTCAGTAGTCCAGTTGTCTCTGTGATCCTGTGATACTGAAATCCTGGATGGAAGAGCTCCTGGGACTCAGGCTGCCTCTGGGATCCTGAAATCCTATGATCCTGGGCGTGTTAGAGCTCCTGGGAGTCCAGCTTCCTCAACTGCTCCGAGTACAGTGGATTCTCTGCAGCCCTGAGTACACTGGTTCCTCAGCTGCTCTGAGTGCAGTGTTTCCTCTAGGACAGGTCAGGATATGGTGTCATCCTCGAGCAGGCCAGCTAGGAGTTTGCCCCAGCTGAAAGGACCAAGCGAAGGGTAGAAGGAGAATGGTATTCCGGAGGGCAGGGATTTGTGTGGGTGATGAGTCCTGAGTGCCCTAGGCTCCCATTTGCAGTTCTGGGGCATAGGGTTTTGGGGATGGGTTCTTACCTACTCTAATACCATTTGTTAAAGTAGCTGTCTTTTCTTTGGTGTATGGTTTTGGTTTTGTTCTTGTTTTTGTTTTGATTTTTGTTGTTTGTTTGTTTGTTTGTTTATGTTTTACATCTTTACCAAAGATTAGCTGTAATTGTGTGTAATTAGTAATTGTGTATGTGTTTAATTTTAGGTCATCTTCATTGCTTCCTGTGTTTATATGACTGCTGGTACAGTAGTCTTTTTGTTATTATGATTACATAATGAGATCAGGTACTGTGGTCCTCCAGCACTGTTCTAGCTAAGATTTTTGTGCTTCCATCTGATAAGGTTTGTTGTTGTTGTTGTTTTGTTGGGGTTTTTGTTTTGTTTTGTTGTTTTTGTTTGTTTTGTTTTAATCCTGTGAAGACTGTTGCTGGGATTATTGTGGGAGGTGGATTGAGTATGTCAATTGCACTGTAATGTTATTTTCTCAGTATGAATTCTGATCTATTAACTTAAGCAGCCTTTTCCACCTTTTGGTGTCTTCAATATTTTCTTCCTTCCATTGAGATTTCATTGTAAAGACTTTCATCTTCTTGATTAGGTTAGTGCTACCTTTATTTTTTTTTGTTAACTTCTTTTATTCTTGTTTTTCTTTTTTGTAATTCTTTTTATTCTTTATTGTATCCTGGTATACTTTAATGAAAGTATTCAGATGAAAGAGTGTTCTGGTAGGATCTTTGGGGTCTTTATAGTAAGTATCCTGTCCTGTGCAAGGTTTTACTTCCTCTTGCCTGCTTGTGTTTTTTTTTGTTGTTGTTGTTATTGTTATTCTTTTGTTTTGGATCTTGCTTTAGTTAAGCCTGCATGACCAACAGCATATCCAGCTTGCTTCTCTACATAGTAAGTCTTTGCTTTTGCAATTTTCCAAAGTTCTTGCACTTCCAATCTGAATTTCTGAAGTCTTTCCTCTATTTCTGTCTTTGGAATAATGAGTATTTCTTATTCTGACCCACTATTCCACTGGTTCTCATGGAAGCAATGACTGTTTTTTTATTTTTTTTTTAACCAAGAAAGTCTCTGGTTATTTCAATAGGGGAAAATATTCATAGGTATTAATCAGTGAAATGTAGGAGGAATGTAGAGTCCCATATGCCAGAATCAAGTTACAGACCATCTTCCTCACCCAGAATGTTCACATGGTCACCACATGCTCTGCATATATTGCCGCCATCCTGAGTCTATCACTGAGGAGTTTTTCCTGTCCTTGACCTGTGCACATACTGAATGATACACTGTATACTCCTGCATCAGGTTCCTTTCAGGTGACAAAAGGTCCTGAAATTCATCCACATTATGTGAATCAGTAGTTTATTCTTTTAATTGCTAAGTAATATTTCATTGTATGTACATTTATATATTGTATGAATATTCCACTGTATGAACATTTCATACATTGTATGAACATTCATTCCTTATATGAACCTTTCACACAATGTATAAAGTATATGGAAATTTGCTGTTCACTTGAGTTCTTCCTGTTCAATACAATGAATTCATCATTTGTGAAAAAACTGTGTAAGGATCTTATACAAGCCCAACAGGAATCTGTCTGATAGCATGTGTGACAATTTCTCATATCTGAATGTTGAGAATGGTTAAAATACTCTATTTATTCATTTGTCTTTGAATCCCAACAAGGATGTACAGTTTTATGGTTCCATGAACAAGTGATATCATTAGTGATCAGAGTTACTGTTTCTAGCTTCAGATTTGTAAAATGCTCTGCTCTTGAGGTTTGTTTGTTTGTTTTTCATTTCTCCAATAATTAGCCTTGCTTACTGATAATTTGCACATCATTTTTGACAATGAGTTGATATCAAAGTTCCAGGGACATTGAAAGATGAAACGTTAATGTCTCCACTAAAGCCAGTTGGATTTTTTTTTCTCTTTCAGTGTTATCAGTAATACTGACCAAGCTATACCGTGAAGTAATGCCAGGACTTGGGACCCAAACTTTCAAACAACTTAAATCAAAGTATTTATAACAAGTCAATCTAATGGTTGACAGTACCTAGAATGCCATATATTTAGAAAATATGCTTTAAAAGACATACCATGTCAAGGGAACAACCAAACTGCCTTCGGTAGGCTTAACAAGAGCAAGAGCACAGCAGAGCTACAGACATCATTGAAAGGCACTCAGTGAACATAGTGTGTCAGGTAGCTGCACACCTGCTTTCACAGGAGTCTAAAGGATAGGAAAGATGAGTGAGCAGATTAATCAGAGAAATGTCTGGCAAAGCCTACAGTGAGAGTTTGGGGGAAGCCATTCAAATGGCAAAGAAAACCAGGATAAGCCTTGGGGTGAACGCTTGGATGGCTGCTGTTGGAGAAGAACAGCTTAGAATTGGATTTAATGAATGTGTTAGGAAACAGAGACATCTTAGAACATGACATTAAAGGAGTTTTGAAAAAACTGATTGATGCAACCAAATTAAACTCTTAAGGGCTCGTAAAGATAACAGAAAACAAATGTCCGTTCAATTAGCAGCACAGAATAGAACAACTGATGCACTTAATGATTATATTAAAGTCTCAAAGCTGAGAAAACTTAGCTACAGAGAGTACAAAAAGAGAGAGAAAGAAAGGAAGAAAACAGAAAAAGAGATTCTTCCACAGCTACATTTGAAGAAATGAGTTTTTACCAAATATTCAACTTATAGAAAATGTTTACTGGAAAAGTAGAAGGGAACCCTCTCAAAGAAGATGAAAAGATTGACCATTCATGTGTAAAGTCAGACACTTATAAAATAAAGACATTTTTCTTTTTTTCTCTTTTTGTTTGTTGTTGTTCAAAAAAACAAAAACAAAATTATTAATCAAAGCTGGTTGTCAGTCAAGAAAAACTTTGTTAGCTTAGAAAACAAAGACATACATTGGACCAAAGAATGAGGGGAGCTAAAAAGAAATATCTTTATATATGCTGTGCTCCAGATAGAGATTAAAGGAATGTTCAGGACAAGCGGTTCCCTGAGAAAGCAAACACATGTGGCTGAAACAGAACCCAAGGTCCTGGGCCAGTCTCACTCAACATAGAGATCATCTTAGGGCCTGGGCCCAGACCAGAGGAGCAAGATCACTCCACCAGGTGAAGTGAACAGAGCTGGCTTTTTCTAGTCTCCATCATACTTCAGACACTTGGGGCTGACCTGAAACTCAACATACACGTGTTTGATACACAAAGCCCTCCCCATTACACAGATTCAGAAGGGAGTTTGTGAAAATAGAAACATGGGAGACAACTTCCCACTAATGTTCCACACCTAAGGATCAGCCTGCCTCAGCACATTCCCCAGGGGAGTGGATCACACCTAAGGACCAGCCTGCCTCAGCACATTCCCCAGGGGAGTGCATACCTCTAAACTGTTGGGCGTGGCCTTCTGCCATACACTCTAGAAACAGAAGCAGTTCTTCCTTTAATGTTATTCCATCTTGCTTTGAATCTGCTTGTGGAATCCAGACCCTTGGAAACATGCTTTATTTTTTCCTCTTTATATAATTTTGGATTTTTTTTCAGCTTTATTGCTAATAACAATTAGATTATAACACAATGACTCAAATGGAATACATTATAATTTCTTAGAATGGTCATACAACTATAACATATTTTAAATGAATCTTAAGTTAATTGCTTGTATTTTATCCCATTTGGAGGTGACATAATTAACATATTTGTTGTTGTTGACATGCTTACTGAAATATTCCAGAAACACTTCAAGAAAAGGTCTTGTCTTTTAAAATAATTTTTTCACTTAATTGCTTTTATTTTATTAGTTATGTATCATCTCAAGTTGAAATGGAGTAGAATTATAATTCTTTGAACAGATTTTTATAATTACACATTATGAAAATATGAATTATATTAGTGCATTGTTTCTGTCTTATTTGATTTTCAGATAGTGCCTAAGTCTCTTCTGTGCTCAGTGGTAGAACATGATCCTATTCAGCTAGAAACACATATGAAAATTTCCAAAAACAAAAAAAATTTAATTTTTTTCTTCAGTGTGCACTACTGTAGAAAAATAGTTATATACTTAGTGAAAAAACGAGAACATCCAGATGAATGATTGATTGTCTGATAGAGGAATTTATTGTAATGTCAACTATCAGAAAGGCATATAATCACATAGTCATTCAAAATTCTAGATAGCCCCAATTTCATATTAGTCTAACTAGACTATCCAGATAAATAGCATTGATAATGCATTTGAGCCCATTAATTACCTGGAGTCTGGAGTTGGTGCTTTTGTTGGTAGTGAGTGTAGTTTATCATGTGGAACTTCAAAGGTCAGCAGCAGCAACAGGAGGGGAGGTCAGTGTGCTTCATCTAAGGGATGCAGACAGCCTTCTGCTCTTCTTCCAGGACAAGTCAGTAATTCTTCCCACCAAAGCTTCTTTCCTACTAACCTGACTACCCCTACTTTCCTACTATCCCTACCACAGAACAGGGCAAATTCTAATATTTTCTTCATGAACAAACACCTCTTCTTATCCCAACCTCACTAATGTATTTTTTATTTAAGAGCTCATTATAATTTAACTCATTTACTTTTCAGTAGTAGGGGGTTGAACCCAATACTTTATACATACTAGACAAGCTCTTTACCTGTGATACATCCCTGGCCCTGGTGTTATTCTTTATCTTTACATGAATTACACGAAGTTGGACAGGCTGGCCTTGAACTCACTCTGTAGCAACCAGGTTTTGAATTTGTGCTTCTCCGACATATCTGTACCACCCGTACCACCATGCAAGGCTTACATAATTAATATCCTCTCTACTCTGTTTACCTCACTGTGCTTTGATTTCTAACTGATAAATCAAAAGACTTTGCCTCATTGCCCTCATACAAAAAAAATGTTCTTTATTCTTTCCTCTGTTTAGACATTTTTATTACATTTACTTATCTGAGATGGGAGTGCATGGAGCACCTTGCTCATGGAGCTGAGAGCATGAAGCACCTTGCTTGTGCAGCTCAGAGCATAGGCACTTTGCTTGTGGAGGTCAGAGGATAACCAACATAGCATTGGTTCTTTCCTACTACAATGAAATTCTAGAGGACTGAACTCAGGCCCTCGGCTTGGCACCCTTCCCACTGAGTCATCTTTAACGGCTCATTTCTTGTCTTAACTGTGACAAATCCTTCCATGGCCCTTTACCCACAGCCCTTTCTCATCTCCCAGTTTCTCTTCCATGTTACAACCTGAAATTACTCTGGTCTTTTGCTTTGCTTTTGAGACAGGATTTCATGTAGCCCAGGCTAGCCTTGAACTCACTATAAGGATGACTTTGAACTCCTAATTCTCCTGTCTCTATTGCCTCTGATCTAGAATTAGAAAGTATGTGCCATCATGGTCTAAAATTTCTCTCACGGTACATGGGAGGTGATGGCAGACACTGAAAAAGATACATTCTTAAGTAGATGATTTACATCTCAAGGAAACCTCAGAATTAATTCTCTAATCTCAACATGTCCCAAGAAAGGCCACTTTCCAACAGAAATGAGCAAACAAGCAATTCTGCGTGAAAGAAGTAGACATAATGAATAACTCACTCCCAAGGACTTGATAATTCACTGTTTCATCTTAAATACGCATACTCTTAGTGACATAGCATGTTCTCCCGACTTAGGGTCTTGACATAGTTGAGTAAAACTCAGTAGTATCCTAACTATAATGCTATTCATGATTTTAAAACTAAAGCTATGGGGCCTGGGGATGGGGGTCAGTGGATAGATACTTGTCTCGAATTCTCTGAGCTCAATCTCAAGAGCCATATGAACAGAACATAATAGTCCAGGCTATAAACCTAGCACTAGGAGGTAGAAACAGGTGAATCAGAAATTTGAACTTATTTTCAGCAACTTAGGGAACTCAAGGTCAGCCTGAGATTTATGAGACCCTGTCTCCAAAGTTAATTAATTAATTAATTAATTAATTAATTAATATACTTAAAAATAAAGCTACAGGAATGAGAGTGGGAGGGGAGCAACTGGAAAGGTGTCTCAGTAGGTAAGAGTAGTTGTTCTTCTTTCAGAAGACCAGGGTTCAGTTCCCAGCAACCACATGGTGACTAACTTCCTTCAATAACTGTAGTTCCAGGGAATCTTATGTTGCCCTCAGACCTCCGCAAGTGCTACACACATGTGATACACAGACAAACACCTATATACATCTCAAAAAAAGGTTTTTTTTTTGAATTTTTAAGAGCTATGAGAGTGAGCAACCCTGAGGTGAATGATGTTAGTTAGCTTTCTTAACTTGGTTGTGCCTCTGCCTCTTGTCATCTGTGAACTGAGATAGGAATGTTTGTATGCACAATAGGTTGTGTCAAAGTTTGATAGTAAATGGAATGATTGTGTATCTCCAAAGTTCATATACTACAATCTTTTCTGATATGACTATACTAGGAGATGGGGTCTTCGAAAAGTAGTTAGACCAGAAGAGTAGACTCCATGAGTTGAGTTAATACCCTCATGTAAAAGGCCTGAGGCAAATCTCTAGTCTTCTTTCTATTAAAAAAGGATATAGCAAGGGGCTTGTAGGCTGTAATGGAGACATTCTTCATAAGACCGCATGAGCCCTCAAGTGTAGACTCTCAGCCGTAAGCACTATGGGAAACAAATTCCTCTTGTTTGTAAGACACCCTCTTTATGACAACTCATAATAGTAGCCTAAAGCTAAGAGATGGCCAAACACAATACTGTTTTCTTTCTTGCATACTCTGACCTACTCAATTCCATTCAATTCTTTGGTAATTCTTTGGTAAATTGTTGAAACTCCTGGCCTTCAGAGTTCTTATTCTGGAACCTGGATACTCCTTCTCCTGCCTCCTTCTTGATGTGGCAAATGCTAGATCACTCACAAAGGTCTCACTCAAACATCATCTCCTCTGGCCAGCATCATTTCATTTCCAGTCAAGCAGCAGTAGCAGTGTTTAGGCCCCAGCATCCTCGGTATATCTCTAGCCTGAATATTATCAACAATGGTTCCCTGTCTGGAGTTTTCACCAGGCTTCATTCCAGAAGAATTAAGCACATGTCTTACTTCCTTCTTTTGTCTATCACCTCCCAAATTCCCAGGGCCTACCACAGAGTTTGATACATAGTTGGCATTCAATAGATATTTGTTGATTGTTAAAATTGTGTCTTTACTTCTATTACCAACAGATGTCCACAGCAACCTGACTGCCGACTGACAAATGCATAGTGTATTGTGTAGAAATTAGGGCAGCATGGGCACTAATTCCATCCCAATGGCTTCCACTTGTTGGAGCTATCAGAAAATCAAGATGCTGTTTCAGTAGCATGTGGGACTATTTCCAAACCAAGAATGTTTGACAGACCCCATGGTTCCCTGTTGGATTGTGTTAACTTGGTGTTGACCTATTTGCATTTCAGCAACTAGATCCCTCCCTTACTAATAATTCAGCTGCATTAATTTTTCCACATTCAGGGCAGTGAGTATTCTCTCTTTAACCTTGGTATTTGGGGTTTGTGAAACAGGATATTCATATTAAAACCAACAAGAATTTGTGGTTACATGGCTTTCAGTATCCCAGGAATGGCGTTCACATTTTTAATGTGTCTCAATTCATGTTGTTTGTATACTTCCACTTGGTCATGTCTGAAATAAATTTTCTGAAATCTAGGTATTCATCATAGACCATAAAGCAAAATAAATTAAATTATAACTTATTTCTGGGTAATAAGTAAACTGGGGATGATGTGTTCCATCTTTTGATGGAATGCAAATTTACCATTAAAAGACAAATTCTTCGCTTCCAAAGCTTGACTAGGGTGGTGCTTTAAAAAGCATTCCATCTGGTTAAATTTAGGGTGCTGAAAAAAGCCCACTATAAGAATATTCTCTGGCTCTGGACCCATAACATTTTTACTTGATTATGAACTGGATCCATTTTCATTTACTTGAAGCACTTCCACGGTGCTTTTTTTCTCCCCTTCTGCAACAAGGCAAAGTTGTCACCATCCATGTTGACTTTGGTAATATTGTCTTCTCTGAATAATGCATTTCAGATGCATTATTGCCAGGGAAAGAAAAGCCTGTCTGCCCTGGCTGAGACTTGCCGAGGATGCTTCTGAAGGGTCTGTGTGTCTGTTGTTCTTTATGTTCGCCATTCCCTTCTAAGCTCACTCTCCTCACTTCTTCTCTGATGCCCTCCTACAGCACCACCTGCAACCTGAATGTCTTAATCTATTAATATGCTAGGCTGCTTTAAAAGACTAGTACAGAGAAGGCGATTTACCAACAAGGGAAGTTTACTTGGCTTGTGGCTCTAGAAGTAGAGTTCACAATTGAAGGACCACAAACAGTAAGTGCCTCCTTCGGTATCATAAAATGACGTCACATGATGGCTAAGAAAGCAGGGGAGCCTAGCACTTTATTATTTCTGAGACAGGATCTTGGCTAGGACGGCTCTTCCGTGGTCCCTATCTCTGCCTCCTGAGAGCTGCTGTTACAGGCAAACAGCATCACTTTAGTAATAATTCCATTCTCACTGTTAGTGAATCAACTCCCTCAACAATCCATCCGAGAAGTCAGCCTGTGTCTTTAAGGTGTCCCCTCTTACCACTGTCCACTGGGGATTAAATTCCCACATGTGAACTAAGGGGACAACTCCAAGCCATATAAGCTCATAAACTCAGTAAATATACAGAGGCCCACGCAACAGCCTTTAGACTAGGTCCTGTCTCAGCTGTTAGTCATGTGCTCCATTCCTTAAAGCTCAGCATCCCTACTCATTATAGACACGCTTGCACAAAAACAAATCCATAAATGAAAAAGGACAACTAATCAAATGGACCAATAGCCCAGTCTCTTCCATCTACTGGCTGTTGTATTATTAATGTCACGGGACTGACCCTCTCCTCTACAGAAGGGGTCAGTGACTCTACATGTTACTGAGGGGGAAAAAATCAAAGATAAACTCACTGAAACCATTGGAAAATCCCCTTCTCGCTCTTCTAAAAGTCCTTCAGCAAATTTGTGAGGAACAACCTCACAAAAGACAGTGTGACTGTGGTGTGCCTCCCTGGAAAGCTTTCCGGTCACGGATCAGATGTATGCACAAAAGTCCCTCTGGTAGGACAAAGCCTAGGGTGTGTGGGAGGAATGGGTTCAGAGATTGGAGAGCAGAGAACAAATGAGAGAGGAGCAGGTAAGGACAGAGTGTCAGGAAGGCCAGACCTAAGATGGGATCAAAGCATTGAAGACATGTTATTCTCAACTCTACTACCTAAAAAGCCATACAAAATTTTATGCAAGTGACAAAGGAAGACTGATTTGAAAATATTCCCCTGACTACCCTCTGTGGACAAGCTAAGAGGATGTGTGACACCTCTTATACAAGTAGTACTTTCAATGAAAATGGATAGGGTCTGTTTCTTCATGAAGCCCCAAACCACTGAATCTAATATTCAGTGATATTCAGATTAATTTGTTCATATTAGCTAGGAATTGGAGGTCTTATATTCAAAACTCTTTCTTCTTTTTTAAAATAATATTCTTATTTGTTCTTTTGGTATTTTGTAACATATGGACTGATCATGTCCATCTTCCTCCTTCAGCTTCGCTCCCAGAAACTCTCCAACGCCCCTACCCATTGAACATCGTGTAATCTACTCATTTTCATTTACTTATCTCCATCTCTCTTTTAAAAGAAAAATAAACAAACAAAATCTCTGAAGTCCAGTGTATGCTGGTCAACTATTCCTGGCCATGGGGCCTTTCACAGGGTATGGTCAACAAACACCATGTCTATCACTCTATTAAATAACATTGACTCCTTCTCTCAGAAGCAATCAAATGACTCTACTGGGGATGGGCCTTTGTGCCCCTATGCCTTCTTACATGCTAGTACTTTGTCTGACTTGAGATTGTTCGGGTCCTCATAGTTGACAGCAGGTTGTCAAAGTCTCTAAGCTCATATGTGCACTCTTATGTCCACGTATAGATAACATATATGTAACAAGGTACCTGCTATGCTCTCTCTTCCTGTGGCAGTAACTTGTCTTATAAAATCTCAACCCTGCTGCTAGTCAAGTAGCCTTCAGCAGGTAGAGAGGTCACCAGGAAACCATGTGTTAAAAATTCAAGGGTACTTACTAATTTCCACCTGGCAGCATTTTGCTTGATGAAATCCCTTCCCATTTGATTCATTTGCTAATAAGAACTTCTAGCAAACCTTCCAAAGGTTTCACTTTCTACCAGAGATTCTCTACATCTTTAAGGACATTAAGTCAAAATGGCTGTTTCAGATAAGCCAAGTCAAGACAAAGATGATGTTCCATCCTAGACAGACAACTAAAAATATGGGAACCACATAGATTTCCCACCAAGTAGGCTTATGACCCTACACAGGTAATTCAATATCTTGTTGCCTTAGTTTCTCAGTTCATCAAATATAGATTTGAAAACCTACCTCATGGACAGGGTGTAAAAATTAGAAATGACTTGTATTGTAAAGGAATGGATCTAGAAAATATTATACAGAATGAGGTAAGCCAGACCCAGAAAGACAAATGCTATATGTTCTCTTTTGTGAGGATGCTGGCTTCGAATATTTAGATGTGAGTACATAACATGCAGTAAGTGCTAATATCAGGAAAGTAAAGGGAGCCATGGTGAGAGCAGAGGAAGAGGAGCTTTAGAGAGCATAGAGAAAGGTAGCTGTGAAGGGAACACAGGAAAAAATGGGTGAACGGAACTTCCGTGAGGAGAGGGGAAGGAGACCAACACAGGGGGAAAGGGAAGAAGACATAAATTACACTAAGGACATTTGGAAAGGCCATAGGGAGTTATAGTATTTTATATTTACTTTAAAATAGATATAGTATAATAAGTTTGTGTATATACAAATGTATATAATTGAATTGATGTTATAGTACTTGGGATGACAATGCTTCCCCCTAAAACCCATGGACTATCCAACAAAAGCCCATTGTCCGGCATGGGAAACCTTCCTTTGAGTTGTTAGGTGAGTCCCAAAACAAATCACCTTTACAGTATATGTTATTGCCCTTGTTGCCATGCAGAAAAAGAACGCAAAAGACACCACATAGTGCAAAGGACACCACATAGTGCAAAGGACACCACATAGTGCAAAGGACACCACATAGTGAACACAGGTCTTGGAGAAATCGATATGGGTCTGAACTTGAAGTCTCCTCATTGAGGACTACCTCTCACAGAAGAGGCTATGCAAATCCCTGGGAGAGAGAAGCCACCTGCAGTCTTATACACCTGGGTCAGCTACAGGCCACAGCAATGGTAAGCATGGCAGAAAGTTCTGACCTGTGAAATAGTGGTATTCTTGGAGGCAACCAACCACCTTCTAATTGAGTTTAAGACCTAAAATAGAAGGAAATTCATGCTTGGCATTGTAACCTGAGCTAACTAGCTGTGCTGGTGAGGCCATTGAACCTAGAGGAAACACTGCTATTCTCACAGTCTTATAGTTACTAACTGAATTTTCACTGATTAGTAAGGCAGATGTGATCCAAGACTAGCAAGTAAAGTGTGGCCTTTGGAGATATCTGGGAAGAATTTTCTTCTACAAGACAATGGGAGAGAAAGTCTTTCTTCCTTCCTTTAACCTTGCTTATTCCTGTTGTGGAATAAAATGATAGTGTGCTACTTCAGACGGTTATAGTCTTCCTTGACAGAACGAGGGGAGAAACTGTCAACTCACTATAACAAAGACAAGTGTGAAGGAACGAACCTGTAATTTCAGCATCAGTTTATAAACAATTTTATGAACAATATAAGTCATTTCTAATTCTCATGCTCTGTCCATGAAGTATGTTTTTAAATCTACAGTTTATGAACCAAGAAACTAATGGATCACAAACTCAAGGCCAGCCTGAGCTATAAAGTAAGGTTCTGTCTTAAGAAAGGGGGAAAGGTAGCCTGTCACAGTAGCAGAGCAGAAGCATCAAGAAAGTGTGTGTGCCCTTGGTGATGCTGCTAAGCTAAAGAGCAGGCCTGGCACCATCTGCGGATAGGTTCCTCACCGCTAACAAGTGCTCTAGGTATCAGGACAGAAGCCTGAAACAGTGACACTTACTCAAGATTAGGCAGGAGACACGTATCTCATTCCTTCACTAGTTAACTTTTACTAAGTATTTTTGCAGCTGACTTCGCTGTACTTTCATTGAAAGGAGACTAGAAATGACGGGTGGAGTTGCTTGAGCACATTATTCCGTTGCTCTGGTCTCACAGCTCTGGTCTTCTCCGCCCCTTCAGCTAGGAGAAAAGCTCTTTTGCTCAAAGCAGTTACAGAGGTGCCCCCCTCACCCCCACAGGGAAGGTTAGACTCCAGGCCACAGTGAAAAGGTACACTTTAGAAAATAAGTGATTTGTGTATTCACCAGTGGTCTTCCAGCAATTCTTTTCTTATTATAAAAGAGAAAGCTCAGCTCTGACACCAGCACAACAACATTCTGAAGGTCTAGGCCCCTGCAAAGGGCTTGGTGGTATTTTTACCGTTTCAGAGCATCTCTAGCTCCTAACTGCTGGAGACACAGCATGTTTGTCTTGTTCTTAAATAAAGTATAAGTAAACACACGGTGGACTCTGACATTCCCTTCTATACTTGTGCTAGATCACAGTGTTTTCATGGGAATGTGATGACTGTCAGGCGTAGGGGCCAGTATGCTGCCCTCCTGCTGCCTCTCCACCTGTCCACTGCCGGGTGAGCAATCTAGTCATGGCTTCCTGTCTGCCTTAAGCCAGCTGATGCTTCCCTGCTGTCCCGTCATGCTTCCTGTATCTTCATATACTCTCTCCCGTTAAGAACTCCTCACTCCTTTCATCAAAGTATATTCTTTACTATGGATTTGGGTTTTAATGAAAGTCCTATGAGGCAAGTACCCCTTCCCCAGAGTTCAAGCATGAAGTTCAGTTCACCTCGGAAGTGACGTAATCAGTGACGGTGTTAATCCAGACTCAGGACAGATGTTTTATGACAACAAATCACAGTTGCTTCATTTGTCATCTCCTCTTCCAAAATCTCCATGTAATCAATGCAAATTGCTTATCATCGTCTTCTTAGGATAAAGCCAAGGCTCTGGATGCTTAATGAACATGCCAAACCTCAGAGTTAGTTGAGAACAGAACCCAGGTTGTTTTTGTTTTTGTTTTTTACTTTCCTGCCTCATGTTACATCACCTGCATAAGATGCAAATAAAATAGCACATGAAAATCCTGTGCTTTCCTCAGTCAGTCTATGGGAAAGAAAATTGTGGATCGTAAAAAGAGAACCAGAAGAGTCATGTACAGATATTAAAAAAAAAAAAAAAGAGCAGGCATAATGCAGGGGTACACTGAATATAAGATCTGAGACCAAGGTTCTCACTTGAAGTCAATAATGACTTGGGGGCATCTCTTTCCCACCTTGAAAAGGGCTTCCCTATGCAAATTAGCATCTTGCCAGCCGGCAGCACTGGGGCAAAAACAATTGGTCTGCAGTCAGCCAGAAAGAAAAACAGCAGCTAAAGTGCACAGTTGCTACCTTTCCCACAGTGAATGAGGCATTAACTTCCAGATCTCTGACCCTTTAAATCTGTGTGACAATAATTAATGCGAGAAAGATAACTAATATTTACATTCGTACTGAAAGCTTCAACAAATAGGAACTTGAGTTATGTAACATAACAGAAGAGCCTTGCCTTTCGCTGCACTCATTTCTGGCAGGTGAGATATTAACCTCTTTTTAACTATGCCTAAGCCCCGTACCTAGGCCAGAGCAGGGACTTGAGTAAAACAGGAGAATTGTACTTGACCATTATTAGGTCATGGCCTTCTCTCAGTTTCTAAAACTCTTTAAAGACCTATTAAAAGCACCCAGGGCTGGGAGTGCTCCTGACCTATGTCTACAGTAATTGAAAGCTTCCCATTTTTCCCTGTGCTTCAGAATACTCGTGGTTTGTACAAGTAACACCTCCCACATCCAAATATTCCAAACATACAAACCCCAAACCTCTCACCTCCAACTTTCTAATTTGCTAAGTAAGGCTTATAGACCTGAAGAATAATTTATACTTTTAAGAAGCTTCCTAATTAAATATGATGCCCAACTGATGTTGAGAGCCACTGGTTTATTTAATGCTGTTAGTTAATCTAAATTAATTATGCTCTAGTCAGTCATTGATGCCCCATTCCGAGTGGAATCTCTTGCCTGAAATAAAAATCAAAGTGGACATTGACTCTACTACTCTGCCATTAACAGAAATGTTGAGAAGGCATGAATGTGGTCTGATTAAAAAAAAAAAAAGACATGGAAAAGGGCAGTTACCAAAACATTCAGAAAACAAATACGTGTCCATATCACTCCAAATGCTTTCCTTAATTAAATTTACTCTAAAGAATTTAAGATTGTATGATTGCTATTCTGATTTTTACAAATCCAATTTCTCCCTTTCTGTCTTCCTTCTTTGGCAGTTGTGGGAACTTCTTTTAGTGTCTGATTGATTCCTGTCATTTGAGAAAGATAATGAAAGCGAGCAGGAAAGGTAGTCTTTAAAATCTTGTATGCTTTCCTTAATTGTTTTTCCAACACGAAGTAGCTTATCTCCCTATCAGCTCTAACTGGGCCACATTCCCTTCTCTGCCTGGCATTCACCTGAGAACAGCTGCTTTACAGTTGTACCTCTCTGCTTGCTGGGGAAGTTTCTGAGTTCCTACTGAGAGGCTGAAGGACAGGGAGGGAAAGCAGCCTTTTAGGACACTTGTGTCTCACTTTGAAAGACTTTGTCCTCCTTACACTCTCAAATAGAAAAACTGAGAGTTTAACCTCAGCTTCTTCAAAGTGATTTCCAAGTAAGACTGAAAACCCTAGCTGGCAAAAGAAAGGAAGAAAGAAAGAAAGAAAGAAAGAAAGAAAGAAAGAAA
>NW_021604613.1:10611561-10631252 GCF_004785775.1 Grammomys surdaster
GTGTGTGTGTGTGTGTGTGTGTGTGTGTGAGAGAGAGAGAGGGGGGGGGGTAACAAATACCCTGCATCATGTCAACCTGGCAACCTGGTGTCTTCTATGTTGGGTGTGATATAGTCCTGGGGTTGCATGAGCTGGTGGGAAACTGTGCTCCTCATCATGAGAATCCTCATAGCCCTTGTCAGTCTTCTTACTATCACAAGAGTTAGAACTTTTTGTCAACCTTCAAAAGGTATGTTGCGGGGAGGGTGCGGGGGTGGGGGGAGTAATACAATAACTTCATTCAACAAGACTTTCTGGAATTTCTACCATAGTCCAGGTCTTGTGTTCAGCGCTACAAAGGCAACGATGATCAAGAAAGGATTTCTAAAATTTTGACACTAATAAAAGAGAGGATGCTTTTACACCAGGCAGCCAGAGCTCACCAAATACTCAAATAGCATCATTGTGTCTTCCCTTTATTTACTGCTATTTCATAGCATTTAAAATGGACTCTAAAATAGCAGGACAAATGTTATTTATTTCATTTTACATATACTAATGGTAATATTATCATGTGCTTGAATACTTAAAATTATAAGAATAAGGCCAACAAATGTAGTGCTTCCCACACTATGGGAAGCATTTTAGATAAATTTTCTTATACCAACATGAATTTTATTATTCATGTAATTTAAAAATTATATCCATTTATTGATTGGGGGCATCCATGTGTCATGGTGTGTATGTGTAGAGGTCAGAAAACAACTTTTGCAAGTGGGTTCTCTCATTCTACCATGTGGATCCCAGTATCAAACTTGGATCATCAGAGTTGGTGGCAAGTGCTTTACATACTGAGCCATTATGGTGGCTAGTTTTATGACAATTTGACATGAGATAGAGTCATCAAAGAGAAGGGAACCAATATAGAAAAAAAAATGCCTCCGTAAGATTGATCTGTAGGCAAACCTACAGAACAATTTTTAATTAGTGATTGATATGAGAAGGCCTAGCCCACTTTAGGTGGGGCCATCCATCCTTGGTGGTCTGGGGTCCTATAAGAAAGTAGGTTGAGGAATACATGTGAAACAGCGCTCCTATATGGCCTCTGCATCAGCTCCTGCCTCCACTTTCCTGTCCTGATTGAGTTTCTATCCCTACTTCCTCCAATGATGGGCCACAGTTTTGGAAGTGTAAGCCAAATAAACTCTTTCCTTCTGAACTTACCTTCCTTGGCCATAGTGTTTAACTAAGACAGCCATCTCACCAGCTCTTATCCTCACCCTATATTTTAAAACTGAAACTTAAGACTGGACATATAATGAGTGAAGGGATAGAGCCAAGATTCAAGCCATGTCTCTTTTCCAGAGCTTGACTTCTTTGCTGAATTCAGTGAGGTTAGATGATGTATACAAAACAATAGAGCAAGTAGAAAGTGATCCGAACCCACAAATTCTGTTTCTTTTTATTCTACAAAATTTTCAGTGTCCTCATACTTTCTACTGAATTATACAGCTCGTGCTGAGAGGAAAGATTCCATTGTTTTCCTTGCTGAATAACTCAAATGGACTTTAAAAGGAATGCCGCCAGTTAGGGAAGGAGTCCAAAGTCCTGTGGCGTCTGTTAATAAACCTACATTAATTATTTGCAAACATACAAAATGCAAATGATAAGTTTTTTCAAAGAATTAAAACTCCTTGACTATCAAAGAACTGTTCACAAAACCAAGCTCACCACATGAAAAGGAAAGGTAAGGGGGCGTTCATAGAATCTGCACATTAAAACAGAGTGTACCAGGATTTTGACCTTCAGACTTCAACGTCTACTTCTGACATCAGAGAGAAAATAGCCAAGAGCTAAAGGAAAGAGCTACCAAGAGCCTATTAACCACAGAGGTATTGTGATCGGGAAATAGACTACCTTGCAAACTGTACCAAAGAGAGTTTGAAAAGAAACAGCTGTGGGTTTCAGGTAAAAGACTGGTGTTTTATTTAGCATTCATGCTTTCATCAAAGGTGCTACAATTAACATCTGAGCTAAAAGGTGTCACAGACCAATCCTTAATTAAAAAAGAAAAAGAAAACCGAGAAAAAGCAGCTTAGCAATTATTCTCCATGGGAAAGATGACTGTAAGTAAGTGCACCTCATAAATTATTTGCAGACGTGTCCATATTAGAATGAAATAAGATCTCTCTGAGGGTAACACACCTGTGCCATGGATAATTGCCCTCATTCACAAATAATAAGTGGTCTACCAGATGTTTAGCCCCACACAGTCATATGCAAGGCAAAGCAGTAGGAGAGGGTATCTTAGCTCAGACCAGAGATGATCTTTTTATCCTTTACAAGCTCTCAAGCTGTGTCAGCAGCTTATCCAGGAAGGCAACCAAAGGCAGAGAGGACTCCAACTGTTAAGCACTAACCTTCCATCTCAGTGATTAAACTACTGAGGAACACTTAGGGTTGTGAGATGTCTCTAATCTCAATTAGATGCCTACAGCTCTTTCTTTCATTTAGTTTTTAATTTTAACAGATGTAAATTGGATATTTCCTCTCAACAATTTCATACATGTACTATGACCACATTTACCCCATTTCTCTCCTCCCCACACCCCACCTGCCCACCCCCCACCCGCCCTCATCTGCTTCTCATCTAGTCAATCATCCTACCCTGTATCTTTATGCAGGTCTTGTGCAGGTAGCCATAGCTGCTGCATTCATGATTGCAATGACCATGTCATGTCTAGAAGACAGCTTTTATAGTTTCCTTTCCATTCTCTAACTCTCAGTCTTTTCTTTCCGTGCATCTATGATATTCCCTGGGCCTCAGAGGGAATGTCCTATTTAGGGCCAAGCACTCAACAGCCATTTATTCTCCATACTTTGGCCAGCTTTGAAAACCTTCATTAGCCACCACCCACTGCAGAAAGCAACTTCTCAGTTGCAGGCCAAGAGCAGCTCTGCTCTACAGCTGTACACATAAATATTTGGAAAGCTGTTTGACTACATGTCAATTTAGCCAAACGTCAGTAGCAGATTTGACACGAGAGCCTGTGGCCTCCTCAGTCGTAGGCTTTTGACCAGGTTTACTGTATTAGGAATGAGTTTTCCCATGGAGCACATCTCAAATCCAATCAGAACAGTCAAATGCACCAGTGGGTATATCATGCCTGACAGGTAGGTATTTTAGCAGCAGGGTTTACAGACAGGCAAAACCACTGGTAATTTCTCTCCAAGCAGTCTGAATAGCACTTTTTAGTGGATAAGCTTTTCTTATGTTTTAAAGATTTATCAAGGTGAATTCTATCTGAAAATTGTATAGAAGCTAAATAAGTAAAGAAAGAACCAACTTTAAGAATATAGTGTTAAAGAATAAATATTACTTTATTAGTAGTTCTGTATTTGCTATTTCTATTCTTTATAGTATTTAACAACAAAATTACAATAATGGTGAACTATCTGCAAACATTGGGGAATCTGGGTCAACAGTAGACTGGGTATAATCAAAGGTAAATATAGAAAGCATCTCACAGTTGCTTTTCTGAAGAAGTATATGTTGAAAATGGTTGTATCCTAAAGTTTGAACATTGTGATATTACTATGCATGTGATATAAGCATACAGTGGTTACACTCAGTGGATAAACAGTAAACAATATATTCACATGCTCACCCTCACAAGACCCATGCAAATGGATTTATAGTAGCAGAGTAAATGTATGTTCAGATACACTATTTGAATCATCAAGGTAAGTAAACACTGCTTTTTAATATGAAATCTTTAATGTGTGAAAATAAGGTTGCTTCCATGGCAGCAAATTCAACAAAGTAAGCATCCAAAAATGGTGTTCACCATAGTCCATCTATAGCATTGATGAAACATGCTTGTTTTTCCCTTTTTTCACTTGAGAACTGATCACAGCCACAGCTGATCACAGTCATACCCCAATACCCCATATACCTAAACTTGAACAGGACCCTTTTGCTAGGACAGAGTCAGCTAGGAATGGACACCTAGCCTCAGCTACTCCAAGCAGGGTGCTTGCAGTACTCTGCGTTCTCCTTCATAAGAGATCACAAAAATGAAGATAGACAGAAAAATCAAAGTTCAGATTTGAGTCTAATCTGTCTAACCTGCTTTGTGATAGTTCTCAAGAATGAGGAATTTCAGAAAACCCAGTGACAGGAAGCAATCACATAAAAATGGAAACAATTTGGAGGCAGCTGGAAGTATAATCTATATAATCTTTCTTAAAACAGCATATGACTTCCGACCAATATAGCACTGATGAGCACTGAAGAAGACAAACATGAAAACAACGACAGATAGCATCATAAGTGATTAAACAGAAGGTCTAACTGAGGGAAAGCACTTCAATAATCCAGGAGAGGAAGAACAAGAGCCCTCTGGTCTTGTTTAAGTTTGGTAAGGTTTGGGATCAGGTTTGTAACATAATTTGGGCTATATTAGAGAGATCATCACATTTCAGTAGCCATCTTAAAATTTTGAGTTGTTAACTGGGACTAGCTTTGAGAAGTTTAGGAAAGACCAAGCTATCTCCAAATTATAAGAGAGAGATAACTTGATAAGTTCAAGATGGTCAAGATTTACTTTGCAGTTACAGAAAGCAGAACTTGTGGTAGAAAGATAGAATCATAGAACAGTGAGAGAGTTCTTGGCCATCACCTTCTTCTCTTTTGCTGCGAGTGTAAATGAAGAGACTCTGACCTCACACAAAGCTGCAAGAGGTGAGTGTTAAACTGTAGATTTTCCAGACTTCCTTCATGGTGATGTTGCCCCAAGATGTTTGTGATATTGCCCAATGATATTTCTGGAGAAGTTTTCAGTTGCCAGTTTGGAGCAGGCAAGAACTGATCAATTATTTTGTTATTGTTGTTGTTGTTGTTGTTGTTTTGATTTGGTTTTCATTTTGTTTGGGTTTCTGCTTTGTTCAGTAGATCACCTTCCCATTTGATTTCCTCAGATGACATGCTGACAATAAATTATCTATGATTGACACTGTAGAAGTCAATCAAAGCTTCCATAGGCCGTTTGCATGACAAAAAGAACAAAGACAAAAGTTGTGGTTTGCTTTAAAGGTGAGCAGATACATCTTTGAAAGGAACCAAGTTCAGCCATCTTGATCAGAGATCCCAAAGACTTCAGGTTCAGGGCCATGTATTTTGTCATGGTCTGGCTAGACCTGCAGGAGAAGTACACAAATTAAATGCAGAATAACCCTGTCAGACCTCATTCATAAAGTTGTGAATAATATTCCACATATTTACTTGTTTGGAAGAAAGATTCTACCTTCAGTTTTTCCTCTCTGAGTTTGAGGTCAGCCTGGTGAGTTCCAGGACAGGGCTGCACATAGAAACCCTGTATTGAAAAACAAAAAAGAAAGAAAGAAAGAAAGAAAGAAAGAAAGAAAGAAAGAAAGAAAGAAAGAAAGAAAGAGAGAGAAAGAAAGGTAGAGAGAGGAAGGGAGGAAAGAGGGAGAAGGAGAAAGAGGGGAAGGGAGGGGAGAGGGAGGGGAAGGAGAAATAGAGGAAGGGAAGGGGAGGGAAGGGGAAGGGAGGAGAGGAGAGGAGAGGAGAGGAGAGGAGAGGAGAGGAGAGGAGAGGAGAGGAGAGGAGAGGAGAGGAGAGGAGAGGAGAGGAGAGGAGAGAAGAGAATTTCACTTCCCCCAAACTCACAAATAAAAGTAGATCTCTAACAAATATCCTTTCCCAAACCAAGCTGTGTGTGAATAGATGAAAATTATATGTCCTGCCAGGTTTGCATGTATTCTGGGACTCCAGAAAAAAAGACCTATCATGAGCCTCTAGTATCTAGAGCTGTAAAATAATAAACTTGTGTCAAGTTATGACAAGACGAATAGGGGACACTAGAAACTGTTTTAATGAAGCATTCCAGAAAGAGAAGCTCTTGTTAGGGACAATAGTACTGCTTGAATTAAGGCAGTTGGGTTTTATTTGGGTTTTACATTGGTTTTGTTAGTTTTCTTTCCAAGTAGAGAGAGATACTATGATATAGACAAACACTGATCACAAATCAGTTGATCTGAATGTATGTCTTGTCTTGAATAGATGACTTCTAGCCTCAGTTTATACATCTATTAAATGAACACAGAGACTTCAATGTCCAACAAGGCCTTTTCCACATCTCCAGCAAATGCTTCTGCCTTCGTGGATTCTATCCTGAAAACCCATGTGCTTTGGTCAGCCATAGTAAGTCATACGAACTGTTGGGTTGTTTAAGAACATGATAAAATTTTTGTTGAGACAAGCTGGGAAACAGTGTTGCTTTCAAGGCCTGGAGGCAAAAGAAGCAGTTGCTCAGATTTGCTACTGTAGACAAATTAAGAATTTGTTACTAGATTTACTCCAAAGTTCTTAGACTACCAAAGGGGTGAGGGCTGGCATAAATAAAGAAGGCAACCCTCCATACCTTAAACATTGACTTGGAAAATAACACAGACTCATAGACTTAGCTGAATGATGGATGGTCTACTCTGAAATGAATAATTTCTCCCTGAAACAACATTATTTTTTCTAACTAAGAGTCTTAAAGCCATGCTCAATAATAAGGGGGTTAGAAGTTATAGAGTTGTAAAATCTGAAACTGGATTTAAAAATATTTAAGTTGTGCTCATAGAATGTCATGGTCGTTTGAGACAGATATGGAAAAATGACTTTCAACTTGAAGATTAAATATAAATTTTAAAAATGTTAAAGTGACTATTTCCCTCACCCAGTCCATTTTGGCAATGACTTCCCTGGACACTGCCTATTTACAACATCTCTGTAAACACTGGGCAGAAACCCACACATGTGCACTGGATGCAAAACTGAAAATATGCCGAAAATTTCATCTCTTGCTATGAAAATTAGTTGGTGAGGGTACAGAGAAGAACTGAAATTTAAGTTTAGGAGGAAATCTTGAAAATTTTGGGTTTTCAAATTATTTAGATGTAGATGTTCCAATCCTGATACAGCGGTTTCTCACTCCTAGGCTTTAACCACAGGGTGACTGACATGATTCTGAACTAAGCTGCAGAAATGCATTCATAATTATATATAAATTATGTATAATTTATATACATTTATATGCATATAGTAATAAATTTCTATCATTGTCATTATTATATTATTACTATCAATCTAGCATTTATGCGCTCTGTGGAATGTATGTGGAAGTCAGAAGACAGTTTATGGAAAGCAATCCTCTCCTTCCACTGAAGGAATTTCAGGTAATGAAGGAATTTCAGGACTCAGTTTAAACTCAAAATAGAAAGAATCTCAGGTTAAACTTAAAAATTAACTGCCCCAGGGACTCATCCCGGGAGGAGCACATTCCAAAGACTTACACACACATTCCAGGAGAAGGACCCAAGATAAGAGGTAATCAGGAAGCTGGGCCCTTAACCTGAGTAAACAGAAGCTATTTAGCTAACCCTCATTGTTATAAAGGTAATGTGCAAATCTGAGTTACCTAGAAACCAGGCCTGGGAACAGCTGCTTAAGATCAGCCTTTGTAGTTATTGTTTAAAAGGTGATTGTAAAACTGTCCTCTTGAACTCTGTAGAAATGGTATAAAAACTGCTCTTAGCTTTGGCTTGGGGTTCCTCTTGCCTGCGTATGAGGGAACCCCAGTGCACTGGTTATCAATAAACCTCTTGTTATTGCATCGAATCCACTGTCTGTGAATGCTTCTACAGGAGTGAGTCCCTCGGTTTGGATCTTAGAGTCCAACACCACCATGGGAGTTTGAGTGATCCAACTCAGGTTGTCAGCCTTGGTGGCAGGTTCCTTTATCTGCCAAGCCACCTCACCAATACAGAGATGACCATTTATCTCAATCACTATGATAATGCTTTTACATGTGGTTCTTGGACCATACTTGATGAAAAACAAGTTGAAAAATACTCACTGAACAAGTATGAAGAGCCTTCATAGCTGTTCTGGAGCACTACCACAGCACCAGAGAAACTCAGAGAATGGATTGTAAAAGGACTTCTTGACAGAAATTGGTTATTGACAATGCCCCACCTAAGCAACTGTGTAGCAATAAGCTCTGATAACTGTTGAAAGAACTAGAAATAAATAGCAATGCTTGCTCTTAAGTAGTTTGACATCTAAGCTGGTCATTCTTTTTGTTTTGTTTTTTTTCCTTTTAAGGAAAATAAAAATGTCTTAAGAAATGAATAAATCCCATTTTCAGTTGATTTCTAAGTGGGAGTTTACTATAAACATTTTAAAGGAAGAATGTAGCTTGGTATAGATACAGAGTATTTTGTATTGAAATGTGTTCTTTTCCTTCTATTTATAGACATAACAAATATTATCCAATTCTTTTTTTGCCTCTTTTTTTATTTACATCCCAAACACTGTTCCCCTCCCAGTCCCCCACCCTTCAGAATCCTTCCCCACATCCCTCATCCCCTTCTCCTCTGAGAGAGTGCCCTACCCTGGTATCCCCTCACTCTGGCACATCATGTCTCTGTCAGATTAGTCATATCCTCTTCCACTGAGGCCAGACAAGGTAGTCATGGAGACTGAGCTGCCTGTCTGCTACATATGTGCAAGGAGGAGTCTTGTTATAGCCCTTGTACGTTCTTTGGTTGGTGGCTCAGTCTCTGAGAGCTCCCAGGGCTCCAAGTTAGTTTGTTCTTTTGATCCTCCTCTGGGGTCCTCATCCCCTTCAGGGCTTTCAATCTTTCTCCCTGCCCCAGCCCTCGTGGAATTCAACAAGAACCTAGAGAGGGAGGAGAAAGAATGAAGGGACAAAAGACACAAAGAAGAAGCACAAGTCTAAAAGTCGTGATCAAGCACTTAAATTTTAATTTCAGGTGACAGGTTATAAAGACATAGAAAAACGAGAAGTTTAGGCAAGGATCATTGCTTAAGGCTATCCCACTATCATATCCTCTTTGCCTAAGACTATCCTACTGTTGTAACCAGCTCCCAGGAAATACCAGACGTTCTTTAAGTTCCTGGGACCTGAGACAGTGACCATCCTTTCTTAACCAGAACAGCAGGTAATTTCATGAGGTTCTCTTAGAACAGCAGATAATTTCATGGGTTTGGCTCCCAGCATCTCCCAATTCTTCCATAAGAGTCCCCAACCTTCATCCAATGTTTGGATTCGAGGATCTGCATCTGTCTGAGTCACCTCCTGGGTTGAGCCTCTCAGAGGACAGTTATGCTAGGCTTCTTCTGTCTGTAAGCATAACAAAGTATCATTAATTAATAATGTCAGGGATTGATGCTTGCCCATGGGATGACTTGGGGTGGTCATTGGTTGGCCTTTCCTTCGGACTCTGCTCCATCCCTCCACTTCTTGTAGACAGGACAAAATTTGGGTAGAAAGTTTTGTAGGTGGGTTGGTGTCCTTATCCCTCCACTGGGTGTCTTGCCTGGCTACAGGAGGTGGGCTCTTCAGGTTCCATGTCCCCACTGTTAGGCATCCTAGCTAAGGTCACCAGCATAGACTCCAGGGAGCCTCCCTATCCCAGATCTCTGGAACTTCCTAGAGATTTTCCCCACTCCCACCCCCACCCCCACTCCCTACTGCTCACTCTCCCACTTCCACATCTCCCCATCCCCCACAACCTGCACACTCAGCCACAGAAGATTTCCATTCATTCTCCTGGCCCTTTGTTATTCTCTCCTCTCTCTCCCCACTTTTGATCCTGCCCCACTATTCCCCTGGCCCTTACCTTCCCTTCTCCCACCCAGTTCCCTCTCTCATTCTGCTTTCTATAAATATTTTGGTTCCCCTTCTAAGTGTGATTCAAAATCCTTGCTTGAGCTTTCCTTCTTGTTTAACTTCTTAGGGTCTGTGGGGTGTGTCATGGGTATTCTGTGCTTTATGGCTACATATACTCCACTTATCATACCATGTATGTCCTTACTTCACTAAAATTACCAAGGATGATACTTTCTAGTTCCATTCATTTGCCTACAAATTTCATGATGTTCTTGATTTCAATAGCTGAGTAGTAGTCCATTGTGTAAATGTGTCACATTTCCTGTATCCATTCTTTAGTTGAGGGACATCTCGGTTATTTCCAGTTTCTGGCTATTATAAATAAAACTGCTATGAACATAGTGGAACATGTTTCCTTGTGGGTTAGTAGAGCATCTTTTGAGTATATATCTAGGAGTGGTATAGCTGGGTGGTGAGGAAGAACTGTTTTCAACTTTCTGTGAAACCATCCGATTGATTTCCAGAATGGTTGTAAAGT
The DNA here is from genome assembly GCF_004785775.1 of Grammomys surdaster. Lineage (NCBI taxonomy): Eukaryota > Metazoa > Chordata > Mammalia > Rodentia > Muridae > Grammomys > Grammomys surdaster. The sequence goes on from NW_021604613.1 coordinate 10,621,786, forward strand.
TTGCACACCCAACAGCAATGGAGGAGTGTTCCCCTTTCTCCACATCCTTGTCAGCATGTCCCTTGAGTTTTTATCTTAACAATTCAGATTGATGTAAGGTGGAATCTCAGGGTCATTTTGATTTGCATTTCTCAGATCAGATGACTAAGGATATTGAGCATTTCTTTAAGTACTTCTTGGTCATTTGAGATTCCTCTATGGAGAATTTTCTATTTAGCTCTGTACTCATTTTTTTTTTTTAAATTGGGATATTTGGTTTGTTAGAGTCTAACTTCTTAAGTTCTTTTTATATTTTGGATATTAGCTCTCTGTCAGATATAGGGTTAGAGAAGATTTTTTTCACAATCTGTAGGCTGCTGTTTTGTCTTATTGACAGTGTCCTTTGCCTTACAGAAGCTTTGCAGTTTCATGAGGTCCCATTTATCAATTGTTGATCTTAGAGCCTGAGCCATTGGTGTTCTGTTCAGGAAATTGTCTCCTGTACCAATGTATCCAAGGCTATTTCCTGCTTTCTCTTCTATTAGATTTAGTGTATCCGGTTTTATGTTGAGGTTCTTGATTCACTTGGACTTGAGTTTTGGCAGGGTGATAAATATGGATCTATTTGCATTCTTCTACATGCAGATATCTAGTTAGATTAGCGCCATTTGTTGAAGATGCTTTCTTTATTCCATTGTATGATTTTGTAAACTGGTCATTCTTAATGTACGATCCTCAGACCAGCATCATGAAGATGACATGAGAACTTAGAAATGCAACTGTTCAGCCCTGTTCCTGTCTTACTAATTCTCAAAGGCTGAGTCTGGAATCTGAACACCCTAATAACCCTCAGCAAGTGATTCTGATTGAACAAAATTTGAGCTCCACCATACATAGAGTTGAGGATATCCAGTATTAAGGAAGCTAAACAAATAAAATATGTGACATGTCAAAAGGAGAGTTTTCTAAAACCCTGGCTCTCTAGCCCAACAGCTGTTCAAGTCTGGGTGAGTAACTGAGCTACAAGCCCCAGTTTCTCTAGCAGAGTGGTTGTAACACCTTCATTTATTGTGTTAGAAAAGTGCTGAGGATCTAAAGAGAGAAGGTATTTAAAACCACCTTGCAACCTGAAAGCCCCAAGTAAGTATAAGTTATTAGTAAGGTGATAACCCAAATACTTGGAACTCATGGGTTGGAATCTATATATTACAGAAATATTAATGATTGGCTTATCATATGACAGCCATTGTCTTCTGTGATAGGAACATCTAAATGCCCTGTAGCCTCTTGTTTGGAGGAAGTCAAGGAAATAAAAACTCTGAATTTAGGAAAAAAGTACCATAATTTCAGGTAAGGACTGAGTGCTAACCAATTACATCACCAGAGCTCCTTGGGTACCAAAATTTTAGAAATGGAACTAATAAGGACAGAGGAGCTCCACATCATGAATCTTCTATCTTGACATGAAGATGCTTTTTTCTTTTGGTGCCTACAATAGAGCTGAATGGATAAAAGTCAGCCCAAAAGCAAAGTTACTTAGAAGTTAGCACTGTGCATTTAAGGACAATAGAAAGGACTCTAAAGTAAGACTGAAAAGAAATTGGAAAGTAAGCGTATTTAGTGAAAGTAATGGGCCTACCTGGAAAGTACAGATGATAGATGCTGAAAAGGAAAAAAAAAAAGGAGTTTCCTACAGTGTTAAAACATCAAGGAAAGGGCTAGCCTGATTTTTCTAAGTAGGTGTTAATTTAAAATTATCTCCTGCCAGGCAGTGGTGGCTCATGCCTTTAATCCCAGCACTTGGGAGGCAGAGACAGGCAGATCTCTGAGTTCCAGGCCAGCCTGGTCTACAGAGTGAGTTCCAGGACAGCCAGAACTACACAGAGAAACCCTGTCTCGAAAAACCAAAATAAAATAAAATTAAATTAAAAAATCAAATAAAATTATCTCCTTTGGAGGTCCTTAGCCATCCATAGTCACACAGCACTAAACCATAGGTGTGTATGAAGATAAAACTACTCCCTCTGGATCATCATAAAATATAGATGCTAAAATTACACATAGTCCTCACTCATGGGTACCATGATCATTAGATGAATAAATTATTGAATTGATTCCAATGTGAAGTCCTTATGGTTTTGTTGTGTTTTTCCCTCTGCCACTGGAATGACAATGACATAGTGATGGACTATTCTGGGCTCTTCCCATCCAGCTCCATAATGATGCATCTTTGTTAGCAGAAAAACTCTTAAAACAAAACAAACAAAGGGCTCTGCTTTCAATTCCTAATCAAAGTCTGTGGACCCAGATGGAAAGCTTCAAGGACAACTTTTGTTCTCCAGCTTGTCTGCAAATGTGGAGGTTTGAAGATGGGGAAAGGAGTGTCACTTGTTAAGGTTCCCTTTGCAAAGAAGGGAGTGTCTGTCACTTGAGTTGATGGCTGAAAACATTCCATCCACCAGTGACTGATGAGACACACATGCAATTAGTGATTCTCATTCTAAAAGAAGATGAAATTCATTAATAAATCATTAGGGATTCTGAGTTTCTATGTTTACCACTTCCCCTTACCACCCACACACTAGTGGCAAAATGGTCTCCAGCTATTATTTTTAACACAGAGTTTGGAAGATTCTGAGTTCTCTCAATTTAGCCGGCATTTACACCTCACAACTCAGAAATTATTAATGTTAATTGTGAGGTTTTTCTTTTTCTTATTTTTTTATTTCCCAAAGTGGGAGTTCTGGGGTATTGTGTTAATTTTTCAAATAACTTGATTTAGCAAGACCTATTTATAATTTGGGTTTAGAAACTTTTTTTTAATGGTTTTAATTAGAGGTGGAGTCTTTTAATTACAGCCTGCTTTCCTAAGTACTCAGTGTACCCCCAAAATACTTGTCAGTAATACCTAGGAAATGACTCAGCCTTTCTCCACAGGCTGACTCAGACCCCTGCAGAGAGATGATAGAAGCCCAAGAGCAGAGATGTGAGAAACTGCAGTTCAGATGCAGATTTTTGACCCATCTCTAGTTCCTCCTCACCTCCTGTGGACCAACTGGCTCTCTGCTTCTGGGTGAACAGGTTCTCACTGCATGAGTGCCTATCAAGAGTTAGGGAGCACGTGTTCTTCCATGCCTTTTCTACTCCTCTCAAGCTCTTTATGCAACTCCATTAAAGACAGATGTGCTACTGATGGATTAAACAAGATGGGAAAACCCAAGCTATGATGGATTCCCTTCCTTACGACCTACAAGAAAACCCAAAACTCTTAACCAGTCCCTTTGACTCCTGTAGTCAATAGCTTCATTTGTATCTAGTCCCTATGGCACCTATATTTAAAAGCAAGGTGTTTGTTTGCTTTTTGTCTCTGGTCATTTTGATTTTTGTTCAGTTATATGTCTATCCCATCACAGAAGCACATATTTTTAGACTTAATCACAAACATTTATCCCTAAAACATTGTTGTAACCAGGATTTAACCAGGATATTCGATATTGGGATTCAAGATAACGGGATGTTGGGAAAGGGATCTGGTTCCAACTGGTTCCTACTCGGAGAGTTGTGGCCCATTTCATAAATATCATTTCCAAAATTGTATTCCTTTATTGGAAATGGTTGGGGTAGAAATACAGAGAACAGATTGAGTGAATTACAATGCAGTCCAACATACCATCCAGCAATGGCCTTAAGGCCTATGCATAATGATGATAGAATGTTTAAAACACTTGGATTCATCACACACAATTTCGTTTCCAGAACTTCGGCAGCTCCCTGTATACCCTGACTTCCGCTCTCAGTATTATTGAGATCATCACAGAAGGAGCGATTCAAGGGGCTCACAGCATCCAGGTGTGATATTGGCTTTGATAGTTTTCTATTTCTTTCTTGTTGCCTCCTCCTCCCCATCCTCTTCTTCTTCCTCCTCTTTCTCTTCTTTCTCCTCCATTTTCTTCTCTTTCTCCTGCTCCTCTCTTCATTTTGGGTAAAAAAAAAAAACAACAACCTAATGTTTTATCGAATTGCAATGTTGTAATTGAAGCATATCTACAATGTATAATCTTTTAATTTTTAAACAGCTTAATATGCAAAAACTAGAGTGTAGCCTATAAAATAGAATATGTGTACTGACTTTCATTGTTGCTTTTCATCTTTGACTTATAATATAGCCCAAGAAGTCTGGTGAAATGAAAACAAGGCTGATAAGAAATGTCTAATAAATTGAGAGGAAAATACAAAATTTGTGTTTCCTTTTTTACAATGCACAAAGTATCATTTGAATGCATGCACTTTGGAAATATGAGAAAGTAGACATAAAAAATTGGCCAAAATGCATCTCTTTACTATCAATATTTTTTCCTTTGTTTTTCTCCCATTTTTTGTCTTTTTTTTGCATTTAAAATAGGGCTATACTCTCTTATCTTTTATTCATAAATTAAATGTTAATTTTTTAAAATACAATTTGAATAGTAAACTTATTTTTTTCCTTTACATAACCATAAAATAAAAAAAAAAAAAGGAAATGAAAGGTAAATGGGAAAGGAGATAGGCATGCGGAATGAAGCAATCTAATCTCATTCTTCAAGAGAAATCCCAAAATTCAGCAGAGTCAACCAAATAGCTCAAAATCTTATTGTAGATAAGATCTGATACCAGCTCTGATATTTATAATTCATTTCTAAATGACTTCTAAATATGACTTCTAAATATGGCATTATTAAATTCTCTGTACCGATGTGGCTATTCTACACACAGATACCTGGAAGAGTTTGTGAGGAGTAATGAAAACAAATGTCCTGAGGAAGGTATATTCTCAGGTCATCGCAAATACTAAGTAGGAGATCATCAGTGTCTTAGAAAGCCGGTCTATCTCCTGGGGACATGCAGGCTACTCAGAAGAGTTTCCTACCAGGCAACACATAGTCACCACTCTCTCATAAGAATGAGAAAAGCCAACAGAAACAAAGGATCAAAATACACACCCAAACTAAAATAAAATCATATATTAGTACCTAGAATTTCAATCTACACAAAGCCAGATGCCTAAACATCGGCTTAAAAACACAACAACAACCCTACCAAAGTAGGAACTAACTATTGCAATATGGCTGAAGCATAAGAAAAAAATATAGAATAATCTTAATGAATATGATAGAGGTCCTTTAAGAGGAAATGAATAAATTCCTTAAAGAAATCTATGAAAACAACAAACCATAGAAGGAAATGAATAAAATGGCTCAAGACCTGAAAAGAGAAATAGAATCAATAAAGACACCCCAAACTTAGGGAAATCTGGGAATGACAAATTTGGAAACTCAACAGGAGCCTCAGAGACACCAACAGAATACAAGATATGAAAGAGAAAAATCTCTGAAATTGAAGACATAATAGAAGAAATAGATACTTTGGTCAAAGAAAATGCTAAATCTAAAAACTTTCTGACACAAACATCTAGGAAATCTGAGATGATATGAAAAGACCAAACTTAAAACTGAGAGAAAGGAGAAGAGACCCAGGACAAAAGCAAGGAAAATATTTTCAGCAAAATAGTAAAAGAAAAAAATGAACCTAAAGACAGACATAAAGAAACTGAAAGACAAAAATAAGATCATCTCATTAGATGTAGAAAAGGCCTTTGACAAAATCAAACACTCCTTTATGATAAAAGTCCTGGAGAGATTAGGGATACAAGGGTCATACCTCAACATAATAAAGGGAGGTTACAACAAGCTCACAACACACAGCAGCCTAAATGGAGAGAAACTCAAAGCAGTTCCACTAAAATCAGGAATAAGATAAGGTTGTCCACTTTCTCCATACCAATTCAATATAGTACTTACAGTCTCTACTATAGCAATAAAAAAATTGAAGGAGATCAAAGAGATACAAATTAGAAAAGAGGTCAAAGAATCACTATGTGAAAATGATATGATAAATAAATGACCCCCAAAATTCTACCATTGAACCCCTACAGCTGATAAAAACATCTTCAGTGAAATGGTTGGATGCAAAATTAACTCACAAAAATCAGTAGCCCTCCTATATAAAATGACAAATGGACTAAGAAAGATGTCAAAAAAACAACAGCCTTTACATAATATACTATAGATATTACTTAATATATATATATATATATATAACATATAACTAATATATTTATTTTATATTTATATATTTATATATGACTAATATCCTTCATATATAAATGTATATATAAATATGTTTATATTATAAACCCAAGTATAAATATAAATCTAAACTAACCCAATTATGAATACAAATATGTTTATATATTACATAATATGTAAATAATATATAATTAATATACAAAATTATATAATTAACTTACATCTAATCACTATATAATTAACTTATATATTAATAATATGTAATATGCAATTATATCATATATTTATATATACATATGTGTATATATGTATAATATGTACATATAAATATATAATATAATTGCATATTATATCATATTGTATATATATATATAGTATACATATACACAAATATTATATATATAAATATATAATTATAATTTTATATATCAAATATGAAATATATAATTAATAGTATATTAATATAATAATATATCTTTATATCATTATGTATAATTAGTACTTCTATATATAGATAGATATTACATATAATTTTGTATATTAATTATATATAAAATAATTGTATACATTATACATTATATAATTTATACATATATAATTTATATATAATTATATATGATATATTATATATATCTTATGTTGCAGTAACCAATTAATCTCTACTCAAATCATCCTCAGTGATGGTGGTATGTTCCTCGCTACCCACCCCAATGCTTTGGGTTCCCAAATGAAAGTCACACACACATACATGGCCTTATATTTTAATTGATCAGCTCAATGGCTGGGTCACTATCAAACCTCTGCATGGCTAACAACTCCCTTCCGATATTCCTGAGTTATTACTTACTAAAATCTATATTCCATCTTTGTTTCCCTAGACCCAGTGGGGGGAGGGGGTTGGGCATGCTCTACCCCTGCTCTTACATGTTGGCTGTCTCTCTGTCCTTTACTTCTCAGATGAGCCAACTACTCCTTTCCAGGCATGCCAGCTAATCCTTTTCTATCCTCCCTCCATCCCTTGCCCAGGAAATCTAAAAGTCCCACCTCTGTCTCCAGCCCAACCATTGGTTGCTGGCAATTTTATTTACTAACCAAACCCAACTGAAGTCAGGGACCCTCAGCATCTCAAGTGCAGATGTGGATTCTCATACAATTTTGGGAACCCAATTAATATAATGTAAGTAGCATTAGACCAAATCCACAACAATCCTGGGATGACAAGAATAAAATTAGTAAAAGACTTGAATGATAATACCTTTAAGTATTGAAGAACAAAATTGAAGAAGATATCAGAAAATGGAAAGCTATCTCATGTTCATGGATCACCAGGATTAATACTGTAAAAATGACTATTCTACCAAGAGCAATCTACAGATTCAAAGCAATTCCAATCAAAATTCCTGCAAAAACCTTTACAGAACTTTAAAGGACATTTTTAAGCTTCATATGGACACATACACACACGCACACACACAACAAGATAGCTAAAACAATTCTGAAAAATAAAAGATAGTACCATTCCCAAATTTCATGTTGTACTACAGAGCTATAGCAATAAAAACCCCATGGTATTTGCACAAGAACAGTCATGTCAATCAATAGAATTGAATTGAAGGTCCAGACATTAGCCTACACACCCATGAACTCCATATGTTTCTTTGTTTGTTTGTTTGTTTGTTTTTGGTTTGGTTTGGTTTGGTTTTATAAAGAAAGCAGAAATACACACTGGAAAAAAAGACAACATATTCAACAAATTGTCCTTGTTCAAGTTGACAGCTGCATGTATGCATGTGGAATAATTCAAACTGATCCATAATATCACCCTGAACAAAACTCAGTTCTGAATGGATCAAAGACTTAAACTCAAATCAGAGCTACTGTACCTGGTAGAAAAGAAAATGAAGCCTTAAACTCACTGGCACAGGAAAACACATCCCATACAGAACATAGTATAAACACAATATCAGCAGTTAATAAATGGGACGTCTCTCATGAGACTGAAAAGCTTCTGTAAGACAAAGGACACTGTCAATCAGGGAAAAGATTTTTAGCAACTATACCACAGGTAGAAGGCTAATGTCCAAAATAAAGAATTGAAAAAGCTAGATATCAAGGAAACAAATAATCCAGTTTTTTTTTAATGGTATACAGGTCTAAACAGAGAAATCTCAAAAGAAGAAACTCAAATGTCTGAGAAGCACTTAAATGTTCAGTGTCCTTAGCCATCAAGAAAATGCAAATCAAAGCTAATTCGAGATTTCATCTTATACTTGTCACAATCGCAAAATGTGTCATAGCTCATACTGGAGAAGATGTGGAGTAAGGGAAACATTCATCTATTGCTGGTGGGAGTGCAAACCTGTACAACTGCTGGGGAAATCCATATGGTAGTTCATCAAAAGTTGGGAATTGATCTTCTTCAGGAGCTGGCTATACCACTCTTGGGTATATACCCAAAAGCTGCTTCATCTCACGTCAGAGACACTTGATCAACCATGTTTATTGCTGCTCTTTTCATAATACCCAGATTGGAAACAACCTAGATGTCCCTTCACAGAAGAGTGGATAAAGAAAATGTGGTACATTTGCACAAGCAGTTTTAATAGGTCATTTAAAAAATGAAATTTTCTGTGAAGTGGATGTAGCTAGAAAAAAAATCATCCTAAGTGAGGTAAATCAGACCCAGAAAGATAAATGTGGTGTGTGTTTGCTTATATGTGGATATTAGCTATGAAGCTAATGATAACTGTCTTAGTTAGGGTTTTACTACTGTGAAAAGACACCATGACCAAGGCAACTCTTATAAAGGACATCATTTAATTGGCGCTGGCTTACAGGTTCAGAGGTTCAGTCTGTTATCATCAAGGCAGGAATATGGCAGCATCCAGGCAAGCATGATACAGGAAGAGCTGAGAGTTCTACATCTTCATCTGAAGGATGCTAGAATACTGAATTCCAGGCAACTAGAATGAAGGTCTAAAAAGCCCATACCCACAATGACACATCTACTCCAACAGGGCCACACCCTCTAATAGTACTGCTCCTTGGGCTGAGCATATACAAACCACCACAATAACCAAGCTATAATCCATAGAAACTCAGAGGTTAGATATAGAGTAACAGAGTTGGGAGGGGCAGATAGACCTCCTTAGCAAAAGAAAAAAAAGGATAGTTATGGATGCATGGGTTAGGACTTAAAAGGGAGAATGAAGCAGAGGGGGGAATGAGGAGGGGAAAGCAATATGAGGAAGGGAATATGGAGAAAGATAACTAAAATCCAGGGTCATCTGAGGGGTAGTATGGAACTCTACTAGAGTAGAAGTGTATATATATATATATATATATATATATATATATATATAT